>NC_135614.1:76515000-77147500 GCF_053574225.1 Canis aureus | reverse complement strand
CACCAAGAAGAGACTGATATACAGAATGTGTTCAGTAATTGGGTTAAACTGAACCTATGGACACTAAACCTGCTTCCATTTTAGGTAATATAGATCCAAAATTAAAGGACGAGCTCAATTTCAGTGAAAAAAATTTAAGTTATTCTTTTTTCTTAAAGTACAATACTTAAATGTTATTTTGAGCTTATTTCATATAACATAAAGCTTTAAAAATGGTTTTTAAGAAACTGAAACTAGAAAACGAAACCAGAGTAAAAATAACCATTAGCAATTTATATGTAGTTCTTTAATTTCCAGGCTCTCCTAGAAGGTATTGGGGGAATGGGACAACTCACAAAACTTTACCTAAGCACTATCAACAAGAACAACTTTGATCTTAAAATCTCACTCAAAACCTCCTACAAAAAAAAAAAAAAAAAAAAAAACCTCCTACAGTTGTACCCTAAAATTGTTCCTCCCACTACTGAACTAGAAGCCAAATTCTATTACAATAAAAATTCCTATGAGAATTTTCTAAACCTCAGGTTAAGAGTACAAACTTAGTATTTTCAATACTGATTCATCTCTTTCTCAACTTTTTTTTCCATTACTGCTCCCTAAAGGAGCTTTTTCAGACTTTTTTCCCTAACCACCCTTTCCCCACCCCCACAATTTTAATAAGATGAATACATTGCCTATTTATACGACCTATGCATATTTATGCTAAGTAAGAACTTCTCCCTACCATCCCCAGAACCAACTTTCATTCCCTTAGGGATCACATGACCCCCATCAAAAATACATGATTTAAAAAAAAAAAAAATACATGATTTACTTAATAAATACTGATTGAGTGATAGTATATGCCAGAAGAGATATTCACTATCAAAAAATTCTAGAACAGCAACAGAATTTCATTTTGTAGTTTACAATGAGTTCTGACATACAGAACTAAAATAAAATGGCCTTGTACATAGAGGTCTTCTTCCTAGTGTTTGTACTCCATCAAAGGACTGGCTCAGTAAATATATGATAAAAATATGGACATTGTTAGAATTCAAGATGTGGTAGTTACACAGCTTGTGATGTCATTCAAACAAGATGACCAGGCTACAGAAATGTCAGCTTCCTACCTCAAATCTCAAAAACTCAAATCCAACTCACTGCAACCCTGAAACCTGGAATTTTCTGTAAGTTTTCAGGAAGAAAAAAAAAAGACCGGCTCCCTATGTGGCTCAGTCAGTAAAGTGCCTGACTCTAGGTTTCAGCTCAGGTCATGATCTCAGGGTTGTAAGATGGAGCCCTGCATTGGGACTCTCTGCTGGGAGTGGAGAACCTACTTAGGATTCTTTCTTCCCCTTTCCCTCTGTCCCTTCCCCCCGCACTCCCCCCCCCCAAAAAAGTAAAAAAAAAAAAAAAAAAAAAAAAAATTTTTTTAAAAGGTAAAGCAGGGCACTTGGCTGGTTCAATGCTTTATCTTGGGGTTGTGAGTTCGAGTCCCACATTGAGTGTAGAAATTATTTAAAAATAAAATCTTTTAAAAAAGAAAAGAAAAAACCAAAAAGTTAAACTAAAACAGCTCCTATTCAGTTATCTTTTAATCTTCTGGTTCACTAAGTGCTTTGAGTATATGATGAAAGTTATGTCCTCTTTCTCTAGAAAAATCCACACATAATTGCTGAGTGCTCAGTTTCTAAACTCCATCTGTTAACTCCAATTTAAGAACTTTTCCACTGGGACACCTGGGTGGCTCAGTGGTTGAGCATCTGCCTTCGGCTCAGGGTGTTATTCTGGGGTTCAGGGATCGAGTCCCACGTCGGGCTTCCTGCATGGAGCCTGCTTCTCCTTCTGCCTGTGTCTCTGCCTCTCTCTCGCTCTCTCTCTCTCATGAATAAATTAAAAATAAAATCTTTAAAAAATAAAAAAAGGGGGGGAAGGATGAGTGAAAAAGGTGAAGGGGACTAAAAGTTACAAAATTCCAGTTATAAAATAAGTAAATCAAGAGGTGCCTGGGTGGCTCACTCAGTTAAGTGTCAGACTTGATCTCAGCTCAAGTCTTGATCCCAGGGTCGCGAGTTCAAGCCCTGCGTTGGGCTCCACTCTGGGCATGAAGCCTATTTAAATAAATTAATTAAAATTAATTAAAAAGTCAAGGGAGGGATCCCTGGGTGGCGCAGCGGTTTGGCGCCTGCCTTTGGCCCAGGGCGCGATCCTGGAGACCCGGAATCGAGTCCCACATCGGGCTCCCGGTGCATGGAGCCTGCTTCTCTCTCTGCCTGTGTCTCTGCCTCTCTCTCTCTCTGTGTGACTATCATAAATAAATAAAAATTTTAAAAAATAAAAAAATAAAAAAATAAAATAAAAAGTCAAGGGAATAAAAAGTACAGCATAGAGATTAGTCAATAATATGGTAATAACTGGGGATCCCTGGATGGCTCAGCGGTTTAGTGCCTGCCTTTGGCCCAGGGCGTGGTCCTGGAGACCCGGGATCCCTGCATGGAGCCTGCTTCTCTCTACCTATGTCTCTGCTTCTCTCTCCCTCTCTCAGTCTCTCATGAATAAAGTCTTTGAAAATAATAATAACAAAATATGGTAATAACTTTGTACATTGACAGATACTAACTACACTTATTAAGGCGAGGATTCTGAAATGTTTATAATTATCAAATCACTGTTATACACCTGAAACTAATACATCAACTATACTTCAATTAAAATTTTTAATAAATATAATTTAAAAATGATGTCCTGAGGGAATAAAGAAATAAAATGCTAAAAAAAAAAAAAAAAAGCATATGACACTACTTATTTGAGGTAATTCTCTATGAGGTATTCTGAAAACTCTATGGCTCTTGGAGGCAGCTATGGAAAAATCAAATAGGGAAAGGAAAATATGTGGCTCATCTGCTGCCTTTCCCCTTCAAAAATAGGGAGAGATTACAGGAATCTTGCTAATTTGGAAGTTGAATTCAAGCTTAAGCCTACCATCCTTGCTGTGGCCTCTAAAGATTTACTTAGTATCTTTTTTTTTTTAAGATTTTATTTATTTATTCTTGAGAGACAGAGAGAGAGAGGCAGAGACACAGGCAGCAGGCTCCATGCAGGGAGCCCGACGTGGTACTCAATCCCGGGTCTCCAGGGTCAGGCCCTGGACCGAAGGCGGCACCAAACCGCTGAGCCACCCAGGCCACCCCAAGATTTACTTAATATCTATGTCATTGATGCTCCATCCAGACTGAACAACCGGAATCGCAGAGGGGGTTAGGACACCCGTATTTTAATAAAAGCCACAAAGGAAAAATCACTGGTAAAAAGTGTAAAATGTATATCTAAATTCAAAAAAAGAAAAAATTCCTCACAATGACTTTAGAGATACTCCTAATAGAAAATCTGAGGCCAGACCATCTGCTTGTTGGCAAGCTGAGTCTTCTGTTCAGTAAAAAGAGAACTGGAGGGGCACTACATTCAGAATGTAAGTCAATGTCATTTTGTAAACACTGTAGATTAGAAATGTGTTAAATTGGTAATTCACAGAAAATGAACAAATGACAACCCACACAATACGGATGTCACAATGCAAAACAAAAGATGCAAATGGAAGTCCAAAATGGACAAAATTATTCTATGTTGAATTCTAAAGTAAAGCTAGTGGGTACCCTTGAGGAGTAGGCAGTAACTTGAAAGGCATCACCTGGGGCTTCTGGAAAGTGGTTCTATTTCTAGATGCTTTTTTTTTTTAAGATTTTGTTTATAGGCACACAGAGAGGCACAGAGACACAGGCAGAGGGAGAAGCAGGCTCTCTGCAAGGAGCCCAATGTGGGACTCGATCCCAGGACCCTGGAATCCCCACCTGAGCCGAAGGCAGAAGCTCAACCACTGAGCCACCCAGGCACCTGACCTAGGTGCTGTTTAACAGTTGTGTTCAGTTTGTGAAAATTCATCACACTTACATGCACTTTCCTGTATACATTTTTGAACAAAAAAAATTTTTTAAAAAGCCATAATATCGGGATCCTTGGGTGGCGCAGCGGTTTGGCGCCTGCCTTTGGCCCAGGGCGCGATCCTGGAGACCCGGGATCGAATCCCACGTAGGGCTCCCTGCATGGAGCCTGCTTCTCCCTCTGCCTGTGTCTCTGCGCCTCTCTCTCTCTCTGTGACTATCATAAATAAATAAAAATTTAAAAAAAATTAAAAAAAAAAAAAGCCATAATATCTCAGCTTTCTTTAGAAGTCAAAGTAAAGGGTGCCTGAGTGGCTCAGTGGATTAAGTGTCTGCCTTTGGCTAAGGTTGTGAACCCAAGGTCCTGGGATCAAACCCCAAGCCAGACTCCCTGCTTCTGCCCCTCCCCCTGCTTGGGCTCTCCCTTGTGTGCCATCTCTCCATCTCTCCCTCTCATGAGTAAATAAAATCTTAAAAACAAAAACAAAAACAAAAAAAGTAAAACCAATTTTCACCATTTTATGATTTCTTAACTTTTTCTCAGTTGTTTGGATTTCAAATATAATAGTTCTCACACACACACCCCGGTAATATATCCATCATTAATGACCTAACCTAACCTTAAATTTTAGGTTTTAATATCTTTAGAGTACCCAAAGATAACAAAGATGGATGTAAGCTAAAGCAGTCAATTAACCTACATATTGTCCCTAAAGCTTGAAACTTACTATCAAACAAATTAAAATCTTTTTTTGCTTGTTTTTGTTTTACAGATTGTATTTATTTATTCTTGAGACACAGAGAGAGGCAGACACAGGCAGAGGGAGGAGGAGGCTCCATGCAGGGCGCCCGATGTGGGATTCGATCCCGGGACTCCGTGGTCACGCCCTGAGCCAAAGGCAGACAGACGCTCAACCGCTGAGCCACCCAGGTGTCCCCATAAATTTAATTATTAAGAAGCATAAACGCCTAGGCTCTAGGTAAGAGTAATTCCTTACCTCCTATATAGAATGATACAAGTTGAAGACACAGGGGGGAAAACCTCCCAAAACTTATGAATGGAGAAGGTTATAGGTCTGGTTATTAGTACTATAAAGATGTGAAGGGATCCCTGGGTGGCGGTTTGGCGCCTTTGGCCCAGGGCGCGATCCTGGAGACCCGGGATCGAATCCCACATCAGGCTCCCGGTGCATGGAGCCTGCTTCTCCCTCTGCCTGTGTCTCTGCCTCTCTTTCTCTCTCTCTGGGACTATCATAAATAAAAATTTAAAAAAAAAAAAAGATGTGAACACAAGTTATATAGGTAAAACCCTAAATCTAAAACAATGTCAAATCCCAAGCCCATCCACCTCTACTTCAATTCCCTGGGCTTGCCTGCAAAAGGGGAAATAAAAAGTTTCTCTATGTGATTGCTGAAATCACAAGAAATGGTCAGAAGTGACTAGTGTCTGGACCTTAGCCACGAGATGCCAAACTACAGTGGCTCCTGACAGAAGCACAACACATGGTTTCAATTTACCTGCCACCAAAGAAATCTAAATTGTCTACCTTTTTAAGTACCAGTAAGCTTCAACAAATTCTTTAGATTATCTTCATGAATACCACAGAAACATAGCAAGTCAATATGCTTCAGCTTAACCTTTTCCAGTAACACATATTTGGGAAACAAAGGTACTTTTTCACCATAATTTCTCACTTGGAGTGACTCAAATCCAAAAGCTAATTTTGGTTTTAGTTGGGGTTTTTGTTTTCCGGCTTTAAGTTTTAATTTTACACACAGGACGTATCCACACAGAAAACTATCAAAAACTATAAACCAAAACTGTTCACTCAGGAATATAGATGACTGCCATCTTCATTTTTTTCTTTTTTTGGTATTTTCTAAAATGTTACTTTTGCTCCAAAAGGGGGGGGTGGGGGGGAACGGCACTTAAAGTAAAATATTTATTACCAAGATTCTAAATTGTGAAGCTTAAAAATCTGGCAAGTTGAATACTTCCTAAAAATCACATTTCTAAGACATTCTATCCACAGACCATCCCCAACTTAATTTTTCAATGTTATGCCTGTACAAAAGTAATACTTCAAATTCTGATCTTTTCCTGGGCTAGTGATCTGCATACAATTTGCTAGGCATAGCCACATGATCACAAGGGTAACCAATGGATGTACTTACAACCATTGTTTTTTCACTCTCAATACGACATTCAATAAATTACATGAGCTATTCAACTTTACTATAAAATACGCTTTGTAATAGATGATTCTGCTCAACTGTAGGCTAACATAAAACATGTTCCGCGCATGTTTAAGGTTGGCTAAGCTAAACTATAATGTTTGGTTGGTTAGTACTAAATGCATTTTCAACTTAAAATACTCACTTTATGATGGGTTTATCAGAATATAACCCTACCGTAAATTAAGGAAGATCTGTATATTGTTTTCGTAATGAACAAAAAAGAGTTTCACATACAATCTGCTCCCATCGTAACTCAGTAGTTAAGAAACCTACTGAGAGCCCCTTTCACACTCAGAGGGAGGTCTTTTCAAGTGATCATTATTAAAACCTACAAATGAAAAAAAAAAAAAAAAACCTACAAATGGGAAACCTAGATGTCACAAATATTCTAGACATTTCTATCAAAATAATTTTAAAGATTTTATTTATTTATTCATGAGAGACACACAGAAAGAGGCAAACACAGGCAGAGGGAGAGGGAGAGGGAGAAACAGGCTCCATGCAGGGAGCCGGATGTGGGACTCAATCCCGGGTCTCCAGGATCAGGCCCTGGGCCGAAAGCAGACACTCAACCACTGAGCCACCCGGGATCCCCTCAAAGTAAATTTATTTTCACTAAATCACTAAATACTAGGAGGCCACAGTCCATATAAAGTTTTGGTGAAATAAGACTAAATTGTTTTATAAAGATCAAATTTTTTGCCCACCTTTCTGAGCTGGGAAAACTTTATTAAAAACCAAAACAAGGTACACCTGGGTGGCTCAGCCGGTGAAGCACCTGTCTTGGGCTCAGGTCATAATCTCAGGGGTCCTGGGATCCAGCCCCATATCCCCGTATCAGGCTCTCTGCTTCTCCCTCTCCCTCCATCCCTGCTCCTGCTCTCAGCTCGCTCACTCCCTCAAATCAATAAAATCTTTAAAAAATTTTTCAAAACAAACTTGGGATAGCTCTGTGTTTTCCTTATTTGACTCTTAAAAAGTGTACAGTTTCTGTGCTGGGATAAAACGAGCTTCTAGAACCACCTCCCCATGTGTGACTTACAGACTATCCATTCATCCAGCTGATCAGCTGCACGTCTCTAAAAATAATCACTTTCGTACATCAAAGGATATGTGATGAAGCCAACCTAGGAAAACCTTAACGACAGAACCTAGGAGGAGAATATGCAGATATCCCACCTTAGTAGGTTTCCTCCCACTTCTCCGTGTGTGAAAGACACTGAGACCCAAGACACTGAGCTGGAAATAACCTTTCGAAATCCCACCACCGAGACCGCCCTGGCAGCTTTAACCTAGACCTGGGGCTGCGAGACCTTTCGGTCCAACCCCACAGCCGCCGTGTGCAGCGCTCCGAGGGAGAGGAAGTCTTCCCTTCGGATGGCGCGGCGTCCTGGAGACTAGTCGACCGGTGACATGCAAAAGTGACGCTGAAAATAATCTCTTACCCAAAGCAAAGTTACTACCTGGGAAGTCCTTTTCCGGAGGCGTCGTGAGAATTTTGTCGGGACTTTTAACTTTTTATCAGGTGCAAAAGGACTTTCGCCTCCATTAGCACTTCACTGAAATGTTTCGAAATTCCCAACGGCACAGGGTTAAGTGGTGTGCGCGCGTGTGCGTGGGTTCTGGTCTCCCCCCCCCCCAATAAAGCAGAGCCGTGGAGCCCCCCCAAGTCCGAAGGCCTGCAGGGCCCGCGGGAGCGCGGGGTGCTGGGGGTCCCAGGGGTCTCCCCCCAGCAGGCCCTCCGCGGCGGGGGGGGGGCCTCCGCGGGTCAAACAGGCGGGAAAAGGGGGGAAGCGGTGCAGAGCGCCGGGGAGACTGTGGAGGAGCGCGGGCAGGGCCTGCGGGCGCCCGGCTCGGCCCCCGGCTCGGCCCCCGCCGCCGCCCCCGCCGCGCCCCCGCCCCGCACCTCTCGGTCCTTGAGGCCCAGCAGGAGCACCTCCTCCATCAGGGTCAGCCGGGTCTCCTTGGAGTCGCCCTTGTCGTCGTCGTCCTGCTCGTCGCGGCGGCTCTGCGCGTCGTCCTCGCCGCCGCCGCCGCCGCCGCCCGCCACCCGCTCCTTGTCGGCGGCGCTGCGGGAGGCCTCGGTGCGCCGCTGCACCAGGCCCGAGCTGCGCTGGGTCAGCGAGGTCATGGCTCCCGCCGGGACGCCGCGCCGCGCCGAGAGGGCCGCGGGACCTGCCGGGCCTCCCTCCTCGCCCCCCCGCGGCCCGCGGCCCGGGCTTCCGTGTTAGATCGCGGCGCCCGGGCGACGTCCGTCGGCAGCGGGGCCGGGGGCAGTCATGGGGAGACGGGCCGGCGCGAGACGGGCGGGCCGGCGAGGCGAGGCGAGGCGAGGCGAGCAGCGCTCCCCGCTCGTGCGGCCGCGGCCCGGGGGAAGCCGGGCTCCGGGCGGCGGCGGCGGCGGCGGCGGCTGGGGCTGCGCCTTCCCAATATGGCGGCGCCAGCTGACGTCACCGGAGGATGTGGCACCGCCGGCGCGGGGCGGGCCCGAGGGCGCCGGAAGCGGGGGGCGGGGGCGGGGCTCGCCGCTCCGCGCGGCTCCCGCGCCCTCGGGTCTCCGCCGGCGCTCGCCCTGGCCGCCCGGCCCGCGGCTTCTGCCCGCGGCGCGTGACGTGCCCTCCCTTCCGCCGCCCTCCCCCCGCCCCTCGAGGATCGGGGCGCGGCATCGGGCCGGCGAGGCCCCCACGAAGGACGGTGGACCCCGCTCAGCCTCGAGCCGTGGCCGCATCACCCGAGACGCCGCCATGCGCGGAGTTGGCGGGGGGGGGGGGGGGAACCGGAGGGGGGAGGGGCGGGGGTGCTGGGAAGGCTGGGACCCGAGGGGGCGGGGAGAGGGGGCCCGGGGGGGGCGGGGACCGCGGGGGGAGGGGCGGGGGGCTCGGATGCGGCCGGGGAGGGCGGGGACCCGAGGGGCGGGGAGAGGGGGCCCGGGGGGCGGGGACCCGAGGGGAGGGGGCGGGGGTGCTGGGAAGGCTGGGACCCGAGGGGGCGAGGAGAGGGGGTCCCGGGGGGCGGGGACCGCGGGGGGAGGGGGCGGGGGGGCCCGGATGCGGCCGGGGAGGGCGGGGACCCGAGGGGGGGACCCGAGGGGGGAGGGGCGGGGGTGCTGGGAAGATTGGGACACGCGGGGGCGGGGAGAGGGGGTCCCGGGGGGCGGGGACCCGAGGGGAGGGGAGGGGGGCGGGGTGGGGGCCCGGATGCGGCCGGGGAGGGCGGGGACCCGACGGGGGGGACCCGAGGGGGGAGGGGCGGGGGTGCTGGGAAGATTGGGACACGCGGGGGCGGGGAGAGGGGGTCCCGGGGGGCGGGGACCCGAGGGGAGGGGAGGGGGGCGGGGTGGGGGCCCGGATGCGGCCGGGGAGGGCGGGGACCCGGGTCCCCGAGTCCCCGAGAGACCCAGGAAGGACGTCGCTGGCGGCCGAGAGTTCGCGCCCGCGCCCGGACCCGCAGGAGTGGCGGCCGGTGCGTGGCTCGCGGGCGGCCGCGTGGTCCCGCGAGCACCGAAGCGGCAGGACGAGCCCGGAGCCGCCCGCGAGAACGTGCCCGTGGCCTCCCGACGTGGGACCCGGGGGGCGCGGGGAGCACGGTTCGTGCCGAACGCGTCAGCACCCTTGACCTCAACGACCTTTTTTATGGAGACCATAAAGCCGTTGGGTTTCGTGCCACGTCTTCGTGCAGATGGAACCCGCCCCCCGCACCCCGCACCCCCCCATTTTATTACAGGTGAGATCGTCTCGGCGAGCTTCCCGGTTGGGCCGGCTCGGGCCAGCTCCCGGAGCCCAGGTGCGGAGCCTGGGGTGGAGGCCGGAAGGGTGGGCCTCGTAAGTCATCCAGAAACGGCGTCGAATCAACGGGGACCACAGGCTTCGGCCCCAGAACGATCTAGACAGAAGTGTATCGTGACAGGACGTGAGCTGTAAGAAAGGACGAACGCCGCAGTAAAACCGTCCCATCGAACATTCTCGCTACAGAGTTCTCCCCCCCCCAGACCCATCATCCCAAACTCCGGCCGCACACCACCACCACCCCACGTCCTGGAAAGTGAAAATGCTAAGTATGGGGCGGGGAGGAGCGCGGGGTGAGCCCGAAGGAGACCCTCCCTCTTTCCTATCTTTCCGGGCAAGGGTCAATGTCTCCCATTCACCTGTTCAACTTTTTTTTTTCTTTAATGTCTCTCCCTATTCTTTCCCAAATAGCCTAAAATGTTTCCTTTTGGAAGAAATGTAATGAATGTGTTTAGGATAGTCAAATACGTAGTTGGAGGATTATAAAAATAGAGTGAAACTCTCTCTTCCAGCCCTGCCCCTGTTCACCCCAGTTGTTCACCTCTTCTCCTCCGGTGGTTTCAAATACTTCAACAAATTCTCTGGTACTCCTCTCAAAAGAGAAAGCCTAACTCCCCTTCCCTTGGGTGTGGACCAGACACCTCCACCCTCCTCCAATGAGCAGAATGTGGCAGGTGTGGCTGTGTGTGACTTAGACTAGATCCTACAAGTCTGCAGCTTCCTGTGCTCCGGCTCCCTCTCCCTGTCCCTCTCCTCTGTCTGTCTCTACTTCTCAGATTCTCCCCTCATTCACCGAGAGAGGCTGGATGCCACATCATAGCCCGTCAAGCAGTGCTATGGAAACGTCCAATGGGAAAGAGCAATAGAGGTGAGGCATCTGGAAAACCGGGCTCCCAACCCCACTCAAACCCTTACTTCACATCTGATTGCAATCTCATGAAAGATTCTTTTTTTTTTTTAAAGAATTTATTTATTTATTCATGAGAGACACCGAGAAAGAGGCAGAGACATAGGCAGAGAGAGAATCAGGCTCCCAGCAGGGAGCCCAATGCCCGGGACCCCAGGGTCACAATCTGAGCCAAAGGCAGATGCTCAACCACTGAGCCACCCAGGGGCCCCTCTCGGGAAAGATTCTGAACCAGTTAGTACCACCCCACTAAGTCATTCCAGAACTGAGCTACAAAAACTGTGAGATAATAAATGTTGGTTGTCCTTAGCTGCTAAGTTTTGAGTCATTTGTTATGCAATAATAGGCATTAAAATACTTGGGTGCTTATACAAAACAAACGTGACAACAAATCGTATCGTGATGAAAATTGGGGCTGCAAGGCTAGATTGGTCCGTGGGACTCTTCATCTTGCCGTTTGAGTTTGAGCCCCACCTGGGATGTAGAGATGATTCAAATGAAATAAATGAACTTTTAAAAACAGAGTGTTGTTGTGAATATCAATAAAGGGAAACCTCACTACAATAGAGATCAGGAGGCTAGACAGGGGAGGCTACAAGGGGGAGCCAGCCCACTTACCTCAATTACAGACCCCCAACAGAAAAATCCACAAAAGGAAACTATCAATTACAGGCCGGGACAGGGAAAAGGTGTATATTGCGTTTCCTTCAACAAATCAACTACCTCTGCAACTCAGCCAATAAGAAACCTTCATCACCCTTACTTTTCTCCAGTAGCCTTAAAAAACACCTGGGTGGCTTAGTCCTTTGAGTGTGGGACTCAGATTTAGCTCTCAGGTCATGATCTTGGGGTCATGGGATGGAACCATATGTCAGGCTCAGTGGAGAGTCTGCTTGAGATTCTCCCCCTCCCCCTCTGCCTTCTCCTCTCTCTCTCAAATATTTAGTGGGAAAAAAAAAGAAAAAAAAAAACTCGTCCCAACTTCCCTCTTCTCCATAAATTTTTCTCTTTTGTTTGCTGGACTTGCCTATGGTTTTTCCATAGCCTACGTGTTCTGCATTGCATTTCTCTGGTGTTCCCAAATAAACACATTTTGGTAGTAAAATGTCTTTTTTTTTTTTTTAATATTTATTTATTCATGAGAGACACAGAGCATGAGAGAGAGAGGCAGAGATACAGGCAGAGGGAGAAGCAGGCTCCCTGCAGGGAGTCCGACATGGGACTCCATCCCAGGTCTCCAGGATCACAACCCAGGCCGAAGGTGGCGCTAAACCACTGAACCACCGGGCTGCCCAGTAAAATGTCTTTTACTAACACTTTCTTGGATATCCTTCTAGAGATTTTTTTTTAATGTATATTCAAACAACTATGAAAACATTCTCCTTCCTTTTTTATGCAAATAATAGATTATAATACACATTATTTTTCACTTAATGTTAGAAAAAAACGTTCTCTATCAATACTTAACAGCTTCAGAGCACCTGGGTGGCTCAGTCCGTTAAGCCTCTGCCTTTGGCTCAGGGCATGATCCTGGAGTCCCAGAATCAGGGTCCGCATCTGACTCCCTGCTCAGTGGGGAGCCTGCTTCTCCTGCCTCTCCTCATCCCTCACCCCCCACCCCCCACTGTGTTCTCTCTCCTGCCTCCTCCCTCTCTTTCTCTCTCAAATAAAATCTTTAAAAAACTTAACAGCTTCTTCATACTTTGTTTCAGCTGCATTGTATGCTATCATAACATACTTTTATTTAGTCAGTCCCCTATCGATGGACATTTAGGTTGTTTTCCATTCTTTGCTATTACAAACAATGCTGTAATAAATATAATGAAGAGCCACATGTTTTGTCCACAAAAATGCATGCTCATGGTCTGTTTATTCATGCACACTCTTCAAATTACTAAGACTTTACACAACTTCATTGTTTTTTCAGTTTTACTAGCATTTTTTTCCCTGTTTTTGTTTTCCACAAGCTAGACTTCAAAATCACCTTAATTGGAAAGAAAGGAAAAGAAAAGAGAAGGAAGGAAATAAGGTTATGATATTTGGGGAACCAAAATATATATTCCTAATAACAATGACTTTATTTATTGACTACTGAATATGTGGCAGGCATGTTCTCCAGTAGCCCCCACCAGAGTCCTGCAGAGGAGGTACTCATGCTGCTCCCCATAAACCCCAACTACCTTATGCAACAAAGCCTGTCAGCATACTTCATGCCCAAGCAGAAGAACCTGGAGGTGCATAGGAGTTAGCACTTCAAGCTGGCAAAGTTCCCCTTTCTCTCTTCAAATGGATTTTTGAGATCCTTTATGCGATTTCTCCGTGGCACTTAGCTGCAGCACGTTCAACAACATATTCTTTTTTTTTAAGATTTTATTTATTTGAAGAGAGAGAGAAAGCATGAGCAGGTGGGGGGAGGTGGAGAGGGAGAAGCAGAATCCCCACCGAGCAGGGAGCCTGATGTGAGGCTCAGTCCCAGGACCCTGAGATCATGACCTGAGCTGAAGGCAGATGCTTAACCAACTGAGCCACCCAGGCGCCCCCAACAACATACTCTTGATATGTCTCTCTCCCTCCTTCGCTCCACCCTCCCCCTCTTTCTTGCTTCTGTTCTTGGGAGTTACACTCCCTAACAAAATAGTGGCACAGAAGCCTCTGTCTTAAGCTCTGCTTTCTGAAAATCCCAGGTTAAGGCACTCACTTTATTTGTAAAGAAACTGCAGTTCAGAGAAATTAATCTGTCCAACATAACACAGCTGGTAAATTGCAAGCCTGGGTTAATAAAAAACATATCATTAGAACCCCAGTCCTTAATTCAGTCATTACACAAATATCTGTATTTATGCATACTTGCTGTATGCCAGGTACTGTGCTAAGCAATGAGGATATTATAATAAACCAAAAGAGACACAGTCATAGTTTCATGAGGCTGTTTAGGGGAGGGCACAGATACTAAGCAAATCATCACACATCAATGTATAAATTGAGCACTGCTTTGAATATATTTGAATACAGAAGGAATATAGTATTATGGGAGCATGTATTCTCAAATATATGAGAAACTTATATTTTATCTGGGACTCAAGGAAAGCAACTCTGAGGAAGTAGTAAGCCAAAGAATAAACAGAAATTAACTAAAACAAACCTCTCATTCTTGAGAAAAAATAGCATGTGCCAAAGCCCTCTGGCAAGGAGAGATCATGGGATGATGGAGAATGAAATAGAAAACCATTTTGGCTAGGCTAAAGGAGAAAGTGTTGTCAAAAGCAATAGAGACAGACAAGAATCAAATCATGCAGTGCCATAAAGCCATTTAAAGATTTTGGTCTTTTGGGATGCCTGGGTGGCTCAGCAGTTGAGCACCTGCCTTTGGCCCAGGCCATGATCATGGAGTCCCCGGATCGAGTCCCACATTGGGCTTCCTGCGTGGAGCCTGCTTCTCCCTCTGCCTGTGTCTCTGCCTCTCTCTCTCTCTGTGTGTGTGTGTGTGTGTGTCTCTCATGAATAAATAAAATCTTTTAAAAAAATAAAGATTTTGGTCTTTTTCCAACCAAACACAATGAGAAATCATCAAAGATGCTTTTAAATGCCCCCCTTGTGAGGTGCCTGGGTGGCTCATTCGGTTAAGTGACTGACTCTTGATTTCGGCTCAGGTCATAATCTCAGGGTCATGATCTCAGGGAGTCTCTTTCTCCCTCTCCCTCTACCCCTTCTCATTCTCTTTCTCTTTCTCTCTCTTTCTCTTCCCTGCGCCCCCCCCCCCCCGCCTGCTCAAATAAATAAATAACTCCTTTGTACGGGGAAGGATGGAATGGGGGGGTATGTAATATTACCAGATCTGCATTTTGAAAACCTCACCCAATACACAAAAGAGATGGTCACAATGGACACAGCAGCCAGTTAGTTTTGCAGCAATCCCACAGGAACTGATAGCTACCTAACTATGACCGTGGAAGAAGAAGGAAAAGTAGAAGTTTCCAAGAGATACTTAAGAAGCCAAATTAATGAACTCACTGGAAGATTGACTGTGGAGTGGGTAGACCACAAGGAAGAGAGGTTTTCTGTTTCTTTTTTTTTTTTTTTTTAAGATTTTATTGATTTATTTGACAAAGAGAGCAAGAGAGCACAAGCAGGGAGAGTGGCAGAGGAAGAGGGAGAGAAGCAGGCTCCCCGCTGAGCAGGGAGTCTGATGTGTTGCCTATCTTTATCCTGAGACTCTAAGATCATGAAGACCTGAGCCGAAGGCACCACCAGGCACCCCCAGAAGAGAGATTTTCAGGGATGATTCTCTACCTCTGGCTGTGTAAGAATGTACAGGAGAGACCATTCACTGAGCTAGAGACCATTGGGCCCCAAAAACATTTGCATTTGCATTTATTTCAGGTGAGTTTTTGAGAAGTGTATGAAACTTCTATTTTTTAAAAAAGATTTTTTTTTATTTATTCATTAAAGACACAGAGAGAAAGAGGCAGACACAGGCAGAGGGAGAAGCAGGCTCCATGCAGGGAGCCTGATGTGGGACTCGATGCAGGGACCCCAGGATCTCACCCTGGGCCAAAGGCAAGCGCCAAACCACCAAGCCACCCAGGGATCCCCGTGTATGAAACTTCTAAGAAGAGATGTTGTATACGTAGTTGGATGTACAGGTACTTTCTGTTCTAATCTGATAAAAATTTCAAAACACAAAATGGAACTGTAGAAGAACTATGAGAGAACTCTTATAACCTAGGAGAGGAGATGCCTTTTTTATCATGATTCAAAATTTGATAAGAAAAAAAATTTTGAAATAATTATGGATTGAGGCGCCTGGGTGGCTCATTGGTTAAGCATCCAACTCTTAATTTTGGCTCAGGTCATGCGTGACCTCATGGTTGTGAGATCAAGGGTCATGTTGGGCTCTTCGCTGGGTGGAGCCTTCTTGGGATTCTCTCTGTCTCTCTCTCTCTCAAAAAAAAAGAAAGAGAGAGACAGAGAGAAGAAAGAAGAAAGAAAGAAAGAAAGAAAGAAAGAAAGAAAGAAAGAAAGAAAGAAAGAAAGAAGAAAGAAAAGAGAGAGAGAGAGGGAGGAAGGGAGGGAGGGAGGGAGGAAGGAAAAAGAAGAAAAAGAAAGAAAGAAAGAAAGAAAGAAAGAAAGAAAGAAAGAGAGAGAAAGAATTATAGATTGACAAGAAGTTGTAAAATTAGTACAGAGAGGTCTTGTGTAGTCTTAACCTGGTATTCCCCAATGGTAACATATAACTATAGTACAATACTAAAACCAAGAAAGGAATATTGATATAATCCACAGACATAAAAAAAAAAATCCACAGACATTATTCAGATTTCACAGGTTTTATATGCGCGCGCGCGCGTGTGTGTGTGTGTATGTGTAGTTCTTTGCAATTTTACCACATGTGCAGATTTGTGTAACCACCACCAATCAAGATACAAAATTGTTGGGACCCGTGGGTGGCTCAGCAGTTTAGCGCCTGCCTTCGGCCCAGAGCGTGATACTGGAGCCCCAGGATCAAGTCCCGCATCAGTCTCCCTGCATGGAGCCTGCTTCTCCCTCTGCCTGTGTCTCTGCCTCTCTCTCTCTCTCTCTCTCTGTGTGTCTCTCATGAATAAATAAAATCTTTTAAAAAAAAGATACAAAATTGTTTTCTCACCACAAGATCCCTCATGTTACCCCCTTAGAGTCCTACCCCTTCTCACACTCCACCTCTAACCCCTGGCGACCACTCATCTGTTCTATTATTTTGTCATTTGAGAATGCTGTATAAATGGAATCATACACTAGGCAGCCTTTTGAGATAGCTCTTTGTCACTCAGCATAATTCCCTTGAGGTCTATTCTGTGTATCAATAGTTTGATCTTTTTTATGCCTGATGGTATGGATGTTCCACAGTTTATTTACCCATTCACCCACTAAAAGACTTTGGGTTATTTACAAATTGTATGTATTACAAATAAAGCTACCATGAACATTTGTGCACGTTTTTATGCATACATGGTTTTCATTTCTCTGGGATAAATACCTAGGAGTGCATCTGGGGTCATATGGTGTGTGTGTTTAGCTTGTTAAGAAAATCCCAAAATGTTTTCCAGAGTGGTTATTCCATCTTACATTCCTACCCCAGCTTTGCTCTAAAGCACAGCAGTATTATTGATATAACTAGCAAACCTTTTAGAGGCATTCAACAATATTATTTCTTTTTTAAAAATTTGGTACAATGATTGAAAAGATTATTGACCACTTGTTATATTCCAGAGATGGCTCTAAGTGTCTAAATGTCTTACACACTAATTTTAGTTATTTTTTAAAGATTTATTTATTTGAGAGCTCATACGCATGCACACTCAAGAAAAAAGGAATAGAGGGAGAGAATCCTCAAGCAGACTCCTCCCTGAGGGCTGAGCCCAACGGGCTAGATCTCAAGACCCATGAGATTGTGACCTGAGTTGAAACCAAGAGTCAGGCTCAACTGACTGAGCCACCCAGGTGCCCCTTTTGCACATTAATTTTAGACTAAACTGTATAGGTCACAATTTTTCTCTTCCCTATGGTTGTACATCCACATCCTTGCTATCGCTTTGCAACATGTGGAATATACTTTATTACTCCTTGCCATGGGCTTGACCTAAGTCTCTACCTTGGGGTTGGCCATGTGACTATCTTTGGCAAATAGAATATTAGCCAATAGGATGCAAACAAAGGCGTGAAACAGGCTTATGCAGTTGTGCTTTTCCTTTTATGCTCCTAGCTGCTGCCACCATGAGAAGAGCTTCTTTCATGGCCATGAAAACACTTCCTCCGGGTAGTCTGCTAGTCCCAGAGGAATGAGAATGAAGCAGACAAAAGCAAATACACAGCTTGGAGTCAAGCCTCGCCAAGCCCAGCTGAGATCTGCAGAGCCATTCTAGCCACGTCACGATCGTTGAAATAAATGCTTACTGTTGTGTGTCACTAAGATTATGTGTTATCGGGCAGCTCACTTAGTTCTCACAGCATCCTGATTACGTATTATAATAGCCCCATTTTACAGAAAAGAAAATCAAGACACAAAGAGATTAAATATCTTGCTTAAAATTCCACAGCCTGATCCCAGAGCCCGTGATCTTATCAGGATCTCACAGTGACTCAATGAATTCAAGACAAAAACAACTACACAGAGTGGTTTGTCAGAAAAGACAAAACTCCAGCAAGACAAATGCAAAGTTTCAAAGATTTAAAATTTTGTGAATAAGTAATAAATTCACATACTTCAAAAATCAAAGGGATAAAAGGGATATCCAGAGAAGTTGCACTTCTACCTACAAACCATCAACAGACCTAATTCCAACACGTCCCTTATGAATTTTTTTTTTTTAAGATTTTGTTTATTTATTCATGAGAGACACAGAGACACAGGCAGAAGGAGAAGCAGGCTCCATGCAGGGAGCCCGAAGCAGGACTCGATCCGGGGACCCCAGGATCACACCCTGGGCCAAAGGCAGGAGCTCAACCACTGAGCCACCCAGGCATCCCGACCCTTGTGATTCTTGCCGCTCTGGTATCTACACTGTTGTGTGATTCCCACTCCTTGAGTGTGGGCAGAAGTTGTGACTTGCTTCTAACCACCAGAATATGGCAAAGGTGGAGAGGGTGTTGCAGATGTAAGAGCCATAATTCATTCTCTTTGAGTTAATCTAAAGAGAGATAACCCTGAGTGTGCCTGGCATAATCAGGTGGTCTCTCTCTTTTTTTTTAAATTTTATTTATTTATTCATGAGAGACACACAGAAAGAGGCAGAGACACAGGCAGAGGGAGAAGCAGGCTCCAAGCAGGGAGCCCGATGCGGGACTGGAGGATCAGGCCCTGGGCCGAAGGCGGTGCTAAACCGCTGAGCCACCCAGGCTGCCCAATCAGGTGGTCTCTTGAAAGCAAATCCAAACCTTCCCTAATGAGAGAGACTTGAGTCAGCGAAGACACTTTTTTTTTAGATTCTCCACAGAGAGTGGCTTCCTTTTCTTTTCTTTTTTAATTGAAATATAATTAACATACAGTGCTATATTATATTAGTTTCAGATGTACAATATAATAACTCAACAATTCTATATATTTCTCAATGCTCTTGGGGCCCTTAAGACATTCTGTTTTGTTTTGTTTTGTTTTTAAGATCTTATTTATTTACTCATGAGAAACACAGAGAGAGGCAGAGAGACAAGCAGGCTCCCTGTGGGGAACCTGATGTGGGACTGGATCCCAGGACCTACCACCGGAGCCGAAGCTAGGTGCTCAACCACTAAGCCACCCAGGTGCCCAAGACACTCTCTCTCAAAGAAAACAGCTATGTTGTAAAATGCCTATGAGAAAGGTAGCTTCTAAGAGCTGATGGTCTCGGTCTTAGAAACACAGCAGCTGAATTATGCCAACAACATAAATGAGCTTGGAAGAGGACCTAAACTTCAGGTAAGAATGTAGCCCAGCTGATACTTTGATTACAAACTGTGAGACCCCGAGCAGAGGATCCAATTAGGCTATGCCAAACTCTTGACCAATGGAAACTGAGATTATAAGCATGTGTTATTTTAAGCCACAAAACTAGTAGTAATTTGTTATGCCATAGATACAAATAGGTTGGAATAAAGGATGAGGGTGCCTGGCTGAGTGAGTCAGTGGAGCATGCCACCTTGATCCTGAGGTTGTGAGTTCAAGCCCCATGCTGGCCATAGAGCCTACTTAAAAAAAAAAAAAGTAGAAGAAGAAGAGTAAAGAAAAGATGGTAAAAGATATCAATCATGCAAACAGAACCATAAAAAGCTAAAGTGGCCATACTAGTATCAGACAAAATAAACTTTAAAAATATTTTTAAGTGTTATTGAAAGTATGCCCTCAGATTTAACGGATTTTTTTGAAAAAAATTTTATTCATTTGACAGAGAGAGAGCAAAAACAAGGGGGCTGCAAAAACAAGAGGGAGAAACAGTCTCCCCACTGAGTAGGGAGCCAGGCTCCGGGTTAGATCCCAGGACCCTGGGACCATGACCTAAGCTGAAGGCAGACACTTAACCAACTGAGCCACCCAGGTCCCCCTGTGGTCAACTGATTTTTCCACAAGGGTGCCAAGACAATTCAATCGTGAAAGAATAGTCATTTCAACAAATGGTACAGGAACAAATGTGTGTTCACATTTAAAAAAAAAAAAAAAAGCGTACTCCAGGGTGGCTCAGTCGGTTAAGCTCCTGCCTTCAGCTCAGGTCATGATCCCAGGGTCCCGGGATGGAGTCTGACATCACCCCCACATCGAGCCTCCCGTCAAGCCCTCAGCACTACCTCAGAACACACTTTGGCAGTTCCTCATAAGCTTTAAACAGAATATTACCAAATGACCCAGCAATTCCACGTAGCCTTACATAGCCACGATACATAAAAACTTATGTGCTTGGGGATCCCTGGGTGGCTGAGCGGTTTAGCGCCTGCCTTTGGCCCAGGGCACGATCCTGGAGACCCAGGATCAAGTCCCACGTCGGGCTCCTGGTATGGAGCCTGCTTCTCCCTCCTCCTGTGTCTCTGCCTCTCTCTCTGTGTGTGTGTCTATCATAAATAAATCAATCTTTAAAAAAAAAAAACAAACAAACATATGTGCTTACACAATAACTTGCACGTGAATATTCATAGCAGCACTATTCATAATAATGAAAAAGTAGAAACAACTCAAAGATCCATCAACTGGTGAATGGATGAATAAAATGTAACATATTCATGCTGAGAAATATTACTAGGTAATAAGAAGGAATGAAGTACTCTTAAATGACGACCTTGAAAACATGTACGTAGAAGAGGCCAGTCAAAAAGACTACATTTTGCACATTTGGCACAATTCTGTTTATAGGAAATACTCAGCATAAGCAAATCGATAGCAACTGGCAAGTAGATTAGTGATTGCCTAGGGCTAGGGATGGGGTGTGGGGTGGGGGTGGGGTGGGGAATGGGGAACAACTGTTAATGGATCCAGAGTTTCTTTTTGGGGTGATGAAAATGTGCTAAAACTGGTGTGGTGGTGATTGCACAACTCTGTGACTATACTAAAAAACACTAAAAAAAAAAAAAAAAAAAAAAAAAACACTGAGTTAGGGATGCTGGGGAGGCTCAGCCTATTGAGCATCGGCCTCTTGGTTTCAGGTTAGGTCAGGTCTCAGGGTTGTGAGATCAAGCGCCCATTAGCTCCCTGCTCAGTGGGAGTCGGCTTGTCTCCCTCTCTCTCTGGCCCTCCCCTGCTCTCATGCTCTGTCTCTAAAATAAATAAATCTTTAAAAAAAACACAAAAACAAAACAAAAAAAACACTGAGTTATATATCTTAAAAGGGTAACTTGTATGATATGTAAATTACATTTCAATAAACCTGTTAGTAACAAAAATTAAGGATCTTTTATTTAGGTTTGCCTCCAAACATGTCCCAAGATACTTTATTATTGAGGGAAAAAAAAGATTTGAATTTTTAAAAATGTACTTTTTGTAATATATGCTTTTAATTTTTAGGTTAAAAATTTTTTAACAAGGTTTGCTCATAGGAAGGTGATGAAAAACATACTTTCAGGATGATAAAATATACTCATGTTTTAATCCTGTACATTTTTTAGAATTTTTAATTTATTCATGATAGAGAGAGAGAGAGAGGCAAGACACAGGGAGAGGGAGAAGCAGGCTCCATGCCGGGAGCCTGATGTGGGACTCGATCCCGGGTCTCCAGGATTGTGCCCTGGGCCAAAGGCAGGCGCCAAACCACTGAACCACCCAGGGGTCCCCTCCTGTACATTTTGACTAGGATTTAAAATTTTTAAACAAATATAAAGCAAAACATTTTAATTTACTTTCATCGTGATTCTAGTGGGGAAACAAATACTGTAAATATGGAAGGAATACAGAGACTAGATAGGCTGTAAAAAATAATTCTAGTTTTTTGTTTACATAGCAATCTGTCACAAATTCTAGAATTACATAGTTTAAGGAGCTCTCAAGATACCAAACAATTCACAATTCTGAAACTTTTCCAACAGCTTACTCATTTTTCCTAGAAATCCAGAAAGGCAAGATTTCATGGTTTTACCAAATAAAGTGTGGTATCTTTCCACTAAGGGCACCAGAAAATGTTCTAAACTTCTAAGTTAAATCCTTAATTATTAGTCTATATGAGATAAGATATGGAAAGCAGTTGGCATAGAGATGAGACATCTCCTGACTTAGAAGTAAGGGTCTCTGCTGTGACTGGGAGTTTTAGATCAAAAGTATCTTCTTAGAATTTACTTCAGGTTTAAGTAAAATCCTCTGTGGTTTTGTTGCACTTTACATCCTTCTCTTAGCTCAGTGCCCATTGGCTAGCTTCCTCATTGTTACCTATAAAATTGCCCCTTTCAAATGTATACAAATTTGTTTCCTGCCCCACCTTCTCTAAGTAAATGACCCCTAGTTCCTGAATAAACCATGAAAATAGATGCCCTACTGCCAGGATTTTTTTTTTTTTTTTTTTAAAGATTATTTACTTGAGAAAGAGAGAGAGCAAGTGAGCTCAAGGTGGGAGGAGGGGCAGAGGGAGACGCAGACTCCCCACTGAGCAAGGAACCCCATGAGGGACTCCATCCCAGGGTCGACCTGAGCCTAAGAAAGACTCTTAACTGACTGAGCCACCCAGGTACCCCCTTCCGGTCCAGGATTTTTTTTTTTTTTTTTAAGATTTTATTGATTTATTCACGAGAGACACAGAGGCAGAGACATAGGCAGAGGGAGAAGCAGGTTCCATGCAGGGAGCCCGACACGGAACTCGATCCTGGGTCTCCAGGATCATGACCTGAGCCACCCAGTCTTCCCCTTGTCCAGGATTTTAAAGAAATCAGGGTGTGATGAGAA
The DNA here is from genome assembly GCF_053574225.1 of Canis aureus. Taxonomy (NCBI): domain Eukaryota; kingdom Metazoa; phylum Chordata; class Mammalia; order Carnivora; family Canidae; genus Canis; species Canis aureus. Next base: position 77,124,787 of record NC_135614.1, on the reverse strand, counting down.
AGAATTGACCTTCTAAAGCTGTAAAGTGGGGACGCCTGGGTGGCTCAGTGGTTGACCATCTGCCTTTGGCTCAGGGTGTGATCCTGAGGTTCCAGGATCAAGTCCCACATGGGGCTCCCCATGGGGAGCCTGCTTCTCCCTCTGCCTGTATCTCTGCCTCTCTCTCTGTCTCTCATGAATAAATAAAGTCTTTAAAATAAATAAATAGATAGATAAATAAATAAATAAATAAATAAATAAATAAATAAATAAAGCTGTAAAGTGTCTTTCTTTTCCCAAACCTGAATTTTAAGTTCTAGGAACAAAAATTGCTCTCCCACTGAAGGATCATGTGCTGACGCTGAGAATCTGTACTAGTTTTCTATGCTATGGATTTATTATCGCACACTTTCCGTGGGCCAGGCATCAGGCCCAGCTTAGCTGGATCCCCTGTCTGGGACTCACAAGGAGGAAATCAGGATGCCAGCTGAGCTGCATGATCATCTGGAGGCTCAGCTGGGAGAAAATTGGCTTCTAAGCTTCTCAGGTTATTGGCAGACTTCATTTCCTGTGGTTGTAGAACTGGGGGCTTTTTCTTTCTTTTTTTTTTTTTTAAGAGTTTATTTGTTTTAGAGAGAGGGAGAGACAAAGGGAGAGGCAGAGAGAGGGAGAGTGCTTGTGCACAGGCACATGAGTGGGAGGAGAGGCAGAGAATCTCAAGCAGACTCCACACTGAGCCTGGGGGCCAACGCGGGGCTCCATCCCACAACCCTGAGATCATGGCTTGAGACGAAACCAAGAGTCAGATGCTGAACTGACAGCCACCCAGGTGCCCCTAGGGCTTCTGTCTCTTGTTGGCTGTTGACTAAAGGCCGCCCTCCTCTCCGAGAGGCTGCATGCCCTTTCTCGCCAGTGAGCTCCCCAACATGGTGGCCTACCTCCTCCAGCCAGCAAGGGAAGTCCCTAACGTGAATCTGCTAGTATAATGGAGTTTTATAGACGCTTAAATAATCAAGTGAATGACATCTCATCACCTTTGCCATCTTCTATTAGAAACAGTCATTAGATTGGGACGCCTGGGTGGCTCAGTGGTTGCGCGCCTGCCTTCCGCCCAGGACGTGATCCTGGAGACCCAGGATCAAGTCCCACATCGGGCTCCCTTCATGGAGCCTGCTTCTCCCCCTTCCTGTGTCTCTATGTCTCTCGTGAATAAATAAATACAATCTTAAAAAAAAAAAAAGAAATAGTCATTAGATTAAGGAGGGCACATAATGTAATAAGCACTGGGTTTTACATAAGACTGATGAATCACTGACATCTACCTCTGAAATTAATACATTATATGTTAATTCATTGAATTTAAACTTTTTTAACTCAAAGAAAAAAAAAAAGAAAGAAAGAAAAAGCAGTCATTAGTTTTAGCCCTAACTCAAGAGGAGGAGATTACACAGATGCATGAATTCCAGAAGGCAGGGATCATTGCGTCTGCCCACCACAGCAGTATTGAATCCTGTCTGCAGGAGATGGACAGGATGCAAATGAACAAATTAATGAACAAAACTGAACCTATCTTTCGGTATGTTGTATCATCTTATTTCTTTATTCATAACTCCCCAGGAAAACATGGGTATGAGTTATTGGTTGCTGTGTAATAAACCATAACCTCAAAATAATGGCTTTAAAATAGCACCTGGCTGCCTCAGTAGAGCATGCGACTGGATCTCAAAGTCATGAGTTCAAGCCCCACACTGGGCATGGAGCCTACTTTAAAACAAAAAGAGAGGGCAGCCCGGGTGGGTCAGTGGTTTAGCACAGCCTTCAGCCCAGGGTGTGATCCTGGAGACCCGAGATCAAGTCCCTCATCGGGCTCCCTGCATGGAGCCTGCTTCTCCCTCTGCCTGTGTCTCTGCCTCTGTGTGTGTGTGTGTGTGTGTGTGTGTGTGTGTCATTAATAAATAAATAAAATATTTTAAAAAATAAATAAAACAAAAAAAGAGGGACTCCTGGGTAGCTCAGCAATTGAGTGTCTGCCTTGGGCTCATGGTGTGATCCCAGGGCCCAGGATGGAGTCCCCCATCAGGCTCCTTACGGCAAGCCTGCTTCTCCTTCTGTGTCTCTGCCTCTCTGTGTCTCACATGAATAAATAAATAAAATCTTTAAAAATTAAAAAAAAAGAAAACAACAACACAGCAACTATTTGCTCATTTTTCTGTGGTTCAGCTATTTGAACTGGGCTTTAGCTGGGCTGTTCTACTGATCTCGCATGAGGTTACTTACATGGCTGTAGTCAAACTGCAGCTTGACTTGAACTAGTTAGTTGATTTAACACAACCCCACTCACATTTGGAAGAACTGGTGTTGGCTGTAGGCCAGTCCACGTGTCTCTCACAGGCTGGCCCCGTCTTCCTTACTTGGTGTCTGAATTCTAACAGTAAAGAAGTTGCAAAGCTCACAAGTTGTATATTATTACTTGCCACGTTTTATTGGTTAAAGTAAGGTCCTAAGGCTGGCCCAGATGCAACAGGTGGAGAAATGACCCCACCTCCCACCTCTTTTCCGTTCCAGAACTGTGCAAAGTTCAAACCTGAGAACGCTTTAAGACTTACCTAGGGCAGCCCAGGTGGCTCAGCAGTTTAGTGCCGCCTTCAGTCCGGGGCCTGATCCTGGAGCCCTGGGTTCGAGTCCTACGTCGGGCTCCCTGCATGGAGCCTGCTTCTCCCTCTGCCTGTGTCTCTGCCTCTCTCTGTGTCTCATGAATAAATAAATAAAAACTAAAAAAAAAAAAAAAAAAAAAGACTTACCTAATAACCGTTCCAAAATATCTATGTTTATATACAGAGCATTTCTTGACTGGTTAAAGTTTTTAATGGCATTAATTATTGTTAAAGTATAGTTGTCAATTCCTCTTTGCTTGTATAAAAGAAGCTATCATCTCCAGATATCTTCACGAGTCTTAAATATTGCTGACTTTTTCTTTTTCTTTTTTTTTTTTGACTTTTTCTTAATAAGTGTTAGTCTTAACTATTGCTAGCTGCTTTCCTTTTCAACTATTTATTTTGATAAAGATTTTAAAGCACTTAGTAAATGAACCATAAAAGTAACAGAGAACACTACGAGTGGATTGTTTTGTGACCTGGGAGAGGAGAAGCCTTTCTTAACATCACCCAAAATCCAGAACCATGAAAGAAAACATTGATAAACTCGATTACATAAAGAACAAAAACTTCTGCATGGAAAAAAATACCACAAAGTCAAGACACATGGCAAATAAGAAAAAAATGGTCACAGAACATTAATGGTTCACAGAAAAATAAATACAGGTGGCTCTTTAAAAAGTTTGGCTTTGGGGCACCCCAGGTGGCTCAGCAGGCTAGTGCTGCCTTCAGCCCAGGGCGTGATCCTGGAGACCCGGGTTCAAGTCCTGTGTTGGGCTCCCTGCGTGGAGCCTGCTTCTCCCTCTGCCTGTGTCTGTGCCTCTCTCTCTCTCTGTCTGTGTGTGTGTGTGTGTGTCTCACGAATAAATAAATAAATAAAATCTTTAAAATAAATAAAAATAAAAGTTTGGCTTTATTAGTAATAAAATTAGTAATAAAAGCATATTAAAACTATGCTGATAATACCATTTTACCAACTGGATAGATAGTTTGGCAACATAACATTTAAGCAAATGTATGGGGAAAATAGAATGATTAGGGCACCTGGCTGGCTCAGTTGGTTAAGAGCCTGCCTTTGGCTCAGGTCATGATACCAGGGTCCTGGGATCCAGTCCTGCATCAGGCTCCCTGCTCAGTGTGGAGCCTGCTTTTCCCTCTCCCTCTGCCTGCCGCTCCCACTGCTTGTGCTCTCTCTTTCTCTCTGTCAAATAAATAAATAAAATCTTAAAAAAAAAAAAAAGAAAATAGAATAATTATACATTGCTGGTTGGGATGCAAAACAGGGTGCAATATGGTGATATCTATCAAAATTATGAATGAATGCATTTACTTGTTGATCTAGTGATCTCACTTCATCTCCTAGATTTACCTGTTAATGTACATAATGACACATATATGTGGTTATTTGTTGTACATTGTAGAAGTGAAAGATTGGAAATAACCCAAAAGGGGGCACCTGGTGGCTCAGTCAGTTGGGTATGTAGCTCTTGGTCAGGATCTCAGGGTCCTGGCATGGAGTTTGCTTGAGTTTCTTTCTCCCTCTGTTCCTCCCCCAACTCACAGCGTGCAGGCTTGCCCTCTCTCTCTCTCTCTCAGATAAATAATAAATAAATAAAATCTTTTTTAAGATATTTTAGTTATTTATTCATGAGAGATGCAGAGAGGCAGAGACACAGGCAGAGGGAGAAGCAGGCTCCATGCAAGGAGCCCGATATGGGACTCGATCCCAGATCCCGGGATCATGCCCTGAGCCGAAGGCAGATGCTCAACCGCTGAACCACCCAGGCGTCCCTAAATAAATAAAATCTTTAAAAAACAACATGGAAATAACCCAAAGGTTCATCAGTAGAAGACTGGCTAAAGAAACAGAACACCCATCCGCACAACGGAAGACTGTATACTGCGAACATGAACGAGGACGTTCTGTTTCCTAATATGGAAAGATCTCTAACACGTTGTACAAAGAAAACTATGAAGAGCAGAACAGTTTATACGATATGCTGTCTTATGTGTAGGAAAGGAAAGAACAAAAGAATATATATTCACATTTGCTTACACATGCATTTTTAAAGCCCTGGAAAGATAGAGAAGTTAACAAAAGGCATTGCATGATTTGAGAGAAAGAATAGGGACACAGTGGTGAACATGTAGTTGGTGCATTTGTTTTGGAATCTACACATGTATGAATTTCTATTTATATTCAATTTTACGTTTACTTTTTCAAAATATTAGCCCTTTTGAAATATAATTCATATACCATAAAGTTCAACTCTCACCACAGTCAGTTTTAAAATATTTTCCTCACCCCCTCCCCAGCAAAACACCCGACAGGCAGCAATCATTCTCCTTTGCTCCCGAACCTCACTCCCAGCCCTAGGAGACCACTAATCTATTTTCCGTCTCTACAGATAAACCTATTTGCCTATTCTATGGGGGTGCTGATCCTTCTTTTTCCTTCTCCATGTGCAAATTTTGCCCATTTGTTCACTTACAACCACCTCTGCTTACTTTGCCCCAGTGCCAATCCAAATATCACCCTCATCACCTACCCTTATACTTCACTTCGCTTTATTTCTATAAATGTTCCACGTCATAACAAGTGACTTGCTGCCAACTGCCACTGGCCACTGTTCCTAGGTTGTTGTTTTTTTTTAATATTTTATTTATTTATTTGTGAGAGAGAGGGATAGCACATGGGGGCGGGGGAGGTAGAGGGAGAAGCAGGCTCCACGCTGAGCAGGGAACCTGATGCAGGACTCGATCCCAGGACCCGGGGATCATGACCTGTCCCAAAAGTGGGAGCTTAACCGACTGAGCCACCCAGATGCCCTGACTTGGGCTTTCTAAAGTAGCTTTCTGCTCTGTCCCCTCCTGAAGCAGAAGCTCCCTTCCTCTCCAACTGCTTCACCAGAGGAAGGGCAGAGGGGCTTTGCCAAGGCGCATCCACACGAGATATCTTCTCCTATCTCCTACCCATCTTTAAAAGATAAAATTGTTGTATTATTTTGTATTTATATATTTCTTTCTAGAAGCTCACAATGCTGTGTGGCAATTTTTACAATACACTCATAAGGTTTATCCCAATGGTTCTTCCATATTTGTTACTAGTCTGCTGCCTTCTCACCACCAAAACCCCTGCCCATCAATTCATTAACAAAATTCAGAATATATTTCTTTTTTTAAAAGATTTTATTTATTTATTCATGAGAGAGAGAGAGAGGCAGAGACACAGTCAGAGAGAGAAGCAGGCTCCATGTGGGAGCCCGACGTGGGACTCGATCCTGGGACTCCAGGATCATGCCCTGGGCCAAAGGCAGGCGCTAAACCACTGAGCCACCCAGGGATCCCCAGAATATATTTCAAATGACTTAACTGAACAAGGAAAGTTCTTCTGAATAGAGTATGTTTAAGCCATATGAAAAAGCAACAGGGTTCACATTCAAAACACTAATTTAAAAAAAATTTTTTAATTAAAAAAAAAAAACACTAATTTTACCAAAATATAATCAACTAAGGGGCACCTAAGTGGTTCAGTCAGTTAACCATCTGCCTTTGGCTCAGGTCATGATCCCAGGGTCCTGGGATGGAGTCCCACATAGGGCTCCCTGCTCAGTGGGGAGTCTGCTTCTCTCTCTCCATCTGCCCCTCCTCCCCAGTGGTGGTCCCTCTCTCTCTCTCAAATAAATAAAATCTTCAAAAATATATAATCAACTAAAAATAGAAGCTGCTATTTCAAATGGGTTATTTCTTCCACCAAAATAAGATGAGGATGTAAGAAAGTTATCTTAATAGGTGACATCTCAATGTTCATCCTAATCTTAATGACTATTTCTACTTTAATTCAAAATCTTTTTCCAATATTTACTTTAATTCAAAAACCTTCACCTTACACTTAATAAATAAGATAGTGGGATATAATTAACTCTCCATTTCCTGCTTTATGAAAGATAAATTTAGATAAGTCGAAATGTAAATAAGTAATACATCATCCTAAATTTGACATTGAAATTGGGTTGATGGGCAGCCCCGGTGGCGCAGTGGTTTAGCGCCGCCTGCAGCCCAGGGTGTGATCCTGGAGACCAGGAATTGAGTCCCACATCGGGCTCCTTGCATGGAGCCTGCTTCTCCCTCTGCCTGTGTCTCTGCCTCTCTCTTTTTCTCTCTCTCTCTGTGTTTCTCATGAATAAATAAATAAAATCCTTAAAAATAAATAAATAAATGAAATTGGGTTGATTTTTTTTTGAAGAGTTGCATGATTGGTTAGGTTTTTTAAAAAATGTGTTATTCTTTTTCCACTTGCATTTGAAATTAAGTGTTTTTGTGGGTTTTGGAAAATTTGTAATCAACCAAGCTACAGATCTGATTGAGGAAGATCTGGGAAGGTGACATTCGTCACCTCATGACATTTGTCATGAGTTTCTCTTGACATTTGTCTCACTGCTTTTGTATTCCACTTCAGATCCAGTATCAATGCTACTATCTCTTAAAACCAAGGTGTGGCAAACAGATGTCCTACATCTGCCCCTAATCAGGAGAGACAGTCTATAACCCCTGCTCTTGAGCATGAGTCGGCCTTAAGACTCCCTCAACCAATAGAGTATGCTAGAATTTACTTTACGTAACTCCTGAGGATAGGTCATTAAAACATTATCAGGCACATTAGCTTGGTTCGCTTCAGATGACTGCTCTTGGAATCCAGCCACCATCCTGTGAGGACACCCAAGCAGAGATCCACCTACAAAGGAACCTAGGCCTCTGGCCCACAACCCTGGCTGAGCTCCCACTTAAGTGAGTACCAATATGCCAGCCACGCGAGTGAGCCATCTTGAAAGTGAATCCTTCATCATTCCAGGTGAGTTGTCCCAGCTGATGATATGGGGAGCAGAGACGAACCATTAATTCATGAGAAATAGATAAGCGAAACACAGGTTAAGAGTTTCCTTGGCTCAGCCTTCCCCAGAGTCGAGTCTACTCTATCTTTGGATTCAAAGGACTTGACTTCCCTCTTCTTGAGGTAAAACCACCAAGCCAGCAATCAAGGGGAATTGTTAACTGCCAAGAGAACTCTAAACCTTTCATCAACTTCCTTCATCCAAATAAGTAATTTAGTGAAAGCTGACCCTACACTCATTTTACAGGCTACATTTTAAATTTACATTTTAAATAGGAGAAGTGAAGCCACCAGTGGACATAGAACTAAGCCTAAGAAAAATAATCAGTTGATGCAGCAGTCAGGATGAGAGGAAAGTAGATATGCCCTTAAGAGAGAGGGAAAGAACCCACTAATTGTGAGGGTAGGACAAAAAAAAACAACAACAAAAAAGCCCAAACCCAAACCTCAAGCCAGGTAAGTGATCCGAGCATGAATTTAAGGAACTGTCACAGAAATCATCTCTCTTGTTTTTAGCTCTTAAAAAGGGTGGTGGTGGGATGAGGTCAGACGCCAAAGAGTTATGCCCACAAGGAGTTCCATATATCATTATGAATTTATTACTTCTTGTTTTCAGGAAAGATCGAATGCATTAAATGATCTTTTGAAAATTACACAAGTGAGGGGCACTTGTGGATGGCTCAGTCAGTTGAGCTTCTGAGTCTTCAGCTCAGACCGTGATCTCAGGGTTGTGAGATTGAGCCCCTTGTCACGCTCCATGCTCAGCAGGGAATCTGCTTGAGGATTTTCTCTCTCCCTCTCCTTCGGCCCCTCTCCCCTTGTTCTTTCTCTCTCTCTCTCAAATAAATTAATAAATCTTAAAAAGAAAAAAAGAAAATTAAACAAGTAACATGAACATATTGAATCAATTCTAGTAAGCAAAAATATAAAAGTCACCTTGCATCCTCATCCTCATTTTTACATCCCTCCTCTAAATTAGCCAGGACTGTGGTTTACTGGCCATCCTTCCCACCCCCAGTCTATGCATTTACATGTAACACATGCACATACATTATATGGATTTTTAATATAAAAGGGTCATGCTGTACGCATTGTTTTGCCAAGTTGCTTTTTCCTCTTAATAATATCTCTTGGGAATCTCTCCATATCAGTGCATTTACCTCTATCTCATGCTCTTTACTAGTTGCAGAGTATTTCACGGAATGGACAAACAATTCACTAGATCAGGTCTGTGATGGTGGATATTTAACTTACTCCTAAATGTTCACTATTCCAAAGTGCAATATACCCCCTTTTACAAGCATCTGTGTGACTTCTGTAAGATAGATTCTATGTCTTAAGATCAGGTCTCAATCCCCCCCCCCCCCCCATTTTTTTCTATCCCTTTAAGAACCATTTATTCAATAAAAAAATAAATAAATAAAGAAAAAAGAAAAATGAACCATTTCTTCAGTGACTTCTCCCAAAACACTCTAGAATGGCTACTCACCGAGGAAACAGAAGACACCAGTGGCAGAAAAATTAAGCTACAGAAGCTGAGATTGACTAAGACCTAAGATTTGATATGAGTATCTAGAAAGCGACTTCATTCTCCCAGAAAGTTCTTTTTTTTCCTTAAGGATTTTATTTATTTGAGAGAGCGTGAGTGGGGGTGGGGCAGGGGGAAGGCAGAGGGCCGAAGGAGAAGCAGACACTGTCCCCCGCCCCAAGCAGGGAGGTGATGTGGGTCTCAATTCCAGGACCCTGAGATCAAGACCCGAGCCCAAGGCAGATGCTTAACTGCACCACCCAGGCATCCGTCCCAAAAAGTTTCTTCATAAAGATGGCTTTGAAATATGTTTACCTTTCTTGTTACCTCTACTATTTTTAGTTTTTTGGGCAAAGTCAATACTTGACTATAAATACGTGCTTTGAAAGTAAAAGAAAGGAAGCCTTGTAACATAAACCCAGAAAGTTTCAACTAAAATTAGCCATCTTCTCCCACTGTAGGTGCCCACCTTGGGGTGAATGACATATATTGCTTCAAAGCAACATTAACTTCTTTATTCCATTAGCCTCTTCTTGGGCAGATACATTTGCCTCATGTACTAACTGTACTAACTAGTGCCTCATGACCTTAAAACTTAATGTCTTTTCCAAACATCATTTAGCCAAGTCTAAATCATAGTGATTGCCAACCTAGTGGTTTGTCCTGCCAGTTTTACTTATTTGTTTCAATAAAGGTTGGGGGATGGGAAGGAAAATGAATAGGTTAGATTTACCTTTTACAAAGGCCAGGCCAAGGGGAGGTTTCAAAGGGAAAGCTAAATATAATAAATCCATACATTATAGTACTCCCTCTATTTTTTGTATATTTGAAGTTTCCCATATGATAAGGGAGTCAGATTGTCACCATCTTCATGCATCTAAAATGCATTTCCAACGGTAACCATGACTCACCAATAGGCTGTGACAGTCCTATTTCTCTTACCACAGGCATCTTCATCGTGTTGCCCTGTTTGTTTGAGAAAGTTTCCTCTTCAATGGCAGTCTGCTGGCTTGTTTATTGACAGGCAGCTTTCAAATTGTCTAGTGTCAAAAAAAAAAAACAAAAAAAATGTCTAGTGTCAAAAATATAGGAGTTTTGTTCGTTCACAATAGAAAAATAAGCCTATACAGATTATTGAATTATGAACTAAAATCCAAATCTTCAAACAGGACCTTGGTTTGGAATTAAGATTGAGAAAGAAGAGATTTTTGATATGGGTTCATTGGCTGATGAGATTTAGTGGCTGAAACTAAGGACCCGAAGTACCAGCATGTGGACTGGCCATGGTGCTTCATGTTTCATCAGAAGGAAAAGAAATGAGACTAACAAGGTGATGTGTTATAAACAAGGAGGTTACACCATCTTCCATTTCATAGGGGTTTCTTTTTGTTGTTGTTGTTTTACATCAGACAAATCTTATTTTTATAAGAGTTATTGAAGCCTCTAAGATACTTTTAGGTAGGAACGCCTGGGTGGCTCAGTGGTTGAGAGTCTGCCTTCCGCCCAGGGCGTGATCCTGGAGACCCAGGATTGACTCCCACATCGGGCTCCCTGCATGGAGCCTGCTTCTCCCTCTGCCTGTATCTCTGCCTCTCTCTTTCTCTATGTCTCTTTTGAATAAATAAAGAAAATATTTTTTTAAAAAAGATACTTCTAGGTATTATCTCTAGAGATGCTCCTTGCCTTTCTTTCAGGTAATATTCAACCCCTACAGATAACATGAATGCAGCAAATCTCCCATTGAATTTTTTAAAATATTTTATTTATTTATTAATGAAAGACACAGAAAGAGGGGCAGAGACACGGGCAGAGGGAGAAGCAGGCTCCATGCAGGGAGCCCAACATGGGACTTGATCCCAATCCCAGGACTCCAGGACCATGCCCTGGGCCAAAGGGAGGCGCTCAACCACTGAGCCACCCAGGCATCCCTCCCATTGAATTCTTTATTTTTTTTTCTTTTTTCATTTTATTTATTTATTTTTTTAATTTATTTATGATAGTCATACAGAGAGAGAGAGAGAGGCAGAGACATAGGCAGAGGGAGAAGCAGGCTCCATGCACCGGGAGCCCGACGTGGGATTGGATCCCGGGTCTCCAGGATCGCGCCCTGGGCCAAAGGCAGGCGCTAAACCGCTGCGCCACCCAGGGATCCCCCCCATTGAATTCTTTAAATAATGTACCAACAAAGGAAGTTTTGGGGATCCCTGCCAAACTGCCCCAGGGCAGTTTCTAATGGATCCCTTCTGTCTTCCATTGTTTATAATCTGGAAGTTCCATTTTACTTTGCCCACGTTCATGTCCACATCCATGGGCCATGTCTGACAGCAAACTGACCTCTTGGGACTCTCAATATTTAGTTCTCCAGCCTCAGCCACCATCTTCCATTTTTGAGACCCACTATTACCATGTTCTACTCCCCGGCCTGCCTTCCATTAAGCAAGAACTGAGGGACCCGCCCACACACATCAAAATTAGGCCTCTTGTTATTCCTCCCCCCAGATAAATTACTTCCATGCATCTAAGTATGTGTGTGTGTTTATGTTTAGGATAAAAGAATTCAAACAAAGCCCATGACTACGACTATGTTTATTATTACTATTAGGCTTTATTTTGAATAACTTCAAATGTAAAGAAAAGTTGCCAAAATTACAGAGAACTCCCATACTGCTTTTATCCAGAATAATCATTTGTTTCTGATTTCTTCACATTTATTTTCTTTTTCTCCCTCTATAATTAGTCATTTTCTCTGAACCATTTGAGTTTATACATATTTCAAACTTGTCAATTGTACCAATAAATTATTGAACTCCCCCCACCCCAGTACAAGTTTTAACTGATGATCACATGCATTAAATTGTCGTGTTTCTTTAAAGTTCTTTAATCTGGAATGGATCTTTAGTATTTCTTTGTCTTTCATGACATTGATGTGTTTAAAGAACATAAGTCAGTTGTTTTGTAGAATGCTCTTTAGTCAGACTTGCCTGGTGTCTCCTCATGACTTGATTTGGGTTGTGGGTCCCTTGCCATAATGGCACAAAAGTGATGTTTTGTTCTTTTCTGGGTATCAGATCTGGAAGCACACCATGTCAACTTGCACACTGTTGGTTAATTTTGCTCAATGGACCCAGATGTCCAGTTTCTCCACTGTATAATTACCAAATTGCTCATTTATGGAGATATAAATTGCTTTAGAATTGAGTAAATATCCTGTTCCTTATCAAACTTTCCCCCCTTAGATTTAGCAATCATTGCTATTTATTGCTCCAACCATTCTTGACTGTGATGGTTGCAAAATGTTGATCTTTGAACAATTACCCTCCCTCCACATTTATCAGCCTATATTTCACTGTAAGGAAAGGCCTTCCCTTGCTTAACCCCATTTATTCAGTTATTATCATCAGCATGAATTGATGGATTCCTATTTTATTCAATGAGTTATAATCCTTTATTGTTCTCGTTTATCTTTAGCTCAAAAATTGTCCCAGACTTAACCACTGGGCTTTCCTTGAAACTAGCTCCTATGTCCTTTTAACTTGTTCCCATCTCTTTTTTGTTTTTTCATTTCCATACTTTCTGTTTTATCAAAATGTTCCCATGTTCCTGGCTCATCTTGTGCTTTCCCTGGTCTCAGCCATTTCTCCAAGGAGCCTGATTCTTTTTAAAGATGAAACTGGGGGCACCTGACTGGCTCAGTCAATAGAGTATGCAAGCCTTGATCTCAGGGTTGTGAGTTCAAGCCCCATGTTGGGTATAGAGCTTACTGGAAAAAAAAAAAAAAAAAAAAAGATGACATCATATTTAGAAAGATATGGGCACTGGGTATATCTTTTGCATTTTATATGAAAAACTTAACCACCAATGAAATTGCTAATGATTGAATTGTGGGTATTCTGTTAGGTTATTTGGGATTATATTTTTTATTTCTTTCTGTTACAGAATAATACAGAAATAATTTTTGCTATATCTTCCAGAAATAAAAATAATAAATGCTGTGAAAAATTCAGAAAATGTGAATAAATAAATAAAAATCTTAAAGAAAAAAGAAAGGGTTTTAAAAAAATTTCAGGAACTGTCTAAAAGTTAAGAACATATTTTAAAAATCTCGTGTCAGGACACAACTAGAAATGAATTAAAGTTTTGTTTATTATTTTTATAACTTTTTAAAAAATATTTATTTATGAGAGACACACAAAGAGAGAGAGACAAAAGCAGAGGGAGAAGCAGGCTCCACACAGGGAGCCCGACATGGGACTCGATCCCGGCTCTCCAGGATCACGCCCTGGGCTGAAGGCGGCGCTAAACTGCTGAGCCACCTGGGGCTGCCCAAAAGTATTGTTTAAAGGTTAAAAAAATCATCCATCATTCTACTACTACTAAGTAGTACATTCTACTACTACTAAGTACTATATCCATCATTCTATTACTAAGATTAACTACCATCAAGATATTAATGGTAATTATCACTAGGTAACCATATTTCACAGTACAAACATACCAAAAACATTCATTTCATCAAAATATAATCGTTGGATAAGTCCAATGTGTGTGTGTGTGTGTGTGTGTTTCTGCAGGATTAAGCGCTAGAATTAAGATTGCTGGATTAAGAATGTATGCATATTTATAAGCAAAGAAAATGTACCCATCATGTTAGTCATCAGGGAAATGCAAATTAAAACCACAGTAAGGAGGGCACTTGGGTGGCACAGTTAGTTGAGAATCTGACTCTTGGTTTTGGCTCAGGTCATGATCTCAGGGTTGTGAGATGGGCTCCCACACAAAACTACCGGTTGTTGGCAAGGACATGAAGCAACTGGACCTCTAGAAAAACAATTCATGGGGCAGCCCCGGTGGTGCAGCGGTTTAGCGCCGCTTTCAGCCCAGGGTGTGATCCTGGAGACCCGGGATCAAGTCCCACGTCGGGCTCCCTGCATGGACCCTGCTTCTCCCTCTGCCTGTGTCTGCTTCTCTCTGTGTGTCTCTCATGAATAAATAAATAAAATCTTTAAAATATATATATATTAAAACAATTCATGGAAGTATAACAACCACTTTGGAAAATTAGCATTATCTACTACAGCTGAACAATCTTTAAGGCTGTGCCTTTGGTGTCACATTTAAAAAAGTGTTTCCCATCCAATAATTATACAAACTATTCAGCTACATTTTCTTCTTGCTTTTTGATGGTTTTACCTCTTACACTCAATCCTTAATCTGTATTAACTATAAGGCGAAAGTCTCCATTTTATTTCAATTTTTGCAAATGGTTAGATCATTATTCCAACTGTATTTAGTGAACAATATTTTTTTTGAGAGAGAAAGAGAGGGACTTAAGATTCTCTCCCTCTCCAGACACCTGGGTGGCTCAGTGGTTGAGCATCTGCCTTCGGCTCAGGGGGTGATCCCAGGATCTGGGATCAAGTCCCATTCGGGCTCCCTGTGAGGAGCCTACTTCTCCCTCTACCTGTGTCTCTGCCTCTCCCCTCTATGTCTCTCATGAATAAATGAATTTTTAAAAAAGGAGAGAGAGAGAGAGCCCAAGGCAGGGGGAGGGGCAGAGGGAGAGAGAGACTCTTAAGCAGACTCCCCACTGAGCACAGAGCCCAATTCAAGGCTCAATCTCACGACCCTGAGATCATGGCTTGAGCTGAAATCGAGAGTGCAACACTTAACCAACTGAGCCACGCAGGTGGCCCTTCAACAATCAGTTCTAACTGAAAATCAGTTTAGTGATTGAAAACAAAGTCATAATATTTTAAATTCTTAGATCTACTTGAATTCATTCTTAAACTTTATTTATTTATTTTTAGAGAGGGGGAGAGAGAGAGAGAGGAGGAGGAGGAGGAGGAGGAACAGAAGGAGGAGAGAATTTTTTTTTTAAGATTTTATTTATTTATTCATGAGAGACACAGAGAGGCAGAGACATAGGCAGAGGGAGAGGCAGGCTCCCTGCAGGGAACCCAATGCTGGACTCAATCCCTGGGTTGTGGGATCACACCCTGAGCTGAAGCCAGATGCTCAATTACTGAGCCACCCAGGTGTCTGGAGAGGGAGAGAATCTTAAGTAGGCTCCACACTCAGCAGGGAGCTCACCGTGAGGCTCAACTCTGGGATCATGACCTGAGCTGAAACCAAGAGTCAGACTTTTATCTGACTGAGCCACCCAAATACCCCTCTCAAATTCTATTCTTTTAAATTTCCTGTCTCTTCGGTTTTGACTTCTTATTTTTTCTCATATTTTGTGTTCTGATATGGTAACTATATCATATGCATTATTATCTGCAGGGGAAATATTCCTCATTTTTCTTTCTCCTAAAGGTTCTTCATGTTTCATGGTTTTTGTTTTTGTTTTTTGTTTTTTTTTCCAGTATAACTTTAACATCATTTTGTGGTCAAAAGTGCTTTGGGATTTATTTTCGGGTTAAACTTTAAGATAAACTTGAGGAAAACCAACACCTTCATAACACTGAGTCTTCCCATCCAGGGGAATGTGTGTCTCTCATTTAGTCAAGTCTTTCTTTATGTTTAATGGAATTTACTTTGAGACTTACTAGACTGTAGATTTCTTGAGGATTGAGTCTAAGTTTTTGTCATTCCAGACCTCCAGCAGGGAGGTAAGTGCCTAGCCATAGCAGGTGCTTTCAGTGTTGGTTAATTGGATGAATGAAGAGCTACTTTGAGCTCTCAAGTTACCCTTCTTAAAAATCATCCACATACTCTGTCTCCAATAGAGCTCCTTTGCTGTAAGTATTTTAAGATCTTGGGGGATGTAGAAAGTGAAGGCAAAGATAACAATTTTCCTTGATTCAAGTATGTAAAATAATTCTGCTACCAGGAGTATAAATGAAATAATTAGTGTCCTAAATAAAATTTGAAGAATTAATTTTTTTAAAGAATTTTCTTTAAAGTAAGCTCCAAGGTCAAGAATCACATGCTCTCCTGACTGAGCCAGCCAGGTGTCCCCAAAACTAAATTTTATTAGGACACAAGTACTTGATTTTGCCCTCCAAGGAGCAGCTATACTTATGACTAATGCTTTTTTTTTTTTTTTTAAGATTTTATTTATTTATTCATGAGAGATAGAGAGAGGCAGAAAGAGAAGCAGACTCCATGCAGGGAGCCCGATGTGGGACTCGATCCGGGGTCTCCAGGGACTCGATCCGGGGTCTCCAGGATCACACCCTGGGCTGAAGGCAGGTGCTTAACCACTGAGCCACCCAGGGATCCCCTAATGCTTTATATCTTATGAATGCAATGCTAGTTCAAGAAAGATTGTTGCAGTAGATGAGCTCAGTTATTGGGTGGAAATGTGTGGTTAGAAATGTTGATGATATTTCTGGGAAATCTCCACTGACCCAGCCTTGAACCAAATCCCTGTGTGATGCAAATATGCATGGCTCAGTGAAGACATGCTAATCTGAATTATTTAACCTCTACTGTAATGAAAATTTCATGTTGTAATTTATAGTTTTTTTTAAACACATTGCAACTTGTATGACTAAGTAAAGCCAGCCAGTTTATTATATAGAATACAAACTTAGGTTTGCAAAAACATAAACTTGTCTATAATTGGATTTAATTTCTATCTAAAGCCTTCATTCTGTCTTTGTCTGAAAATTTAATCTTAGTTAATTTGGGCTGAACTGTCAATTCAGGATGTTCTCAGTTGATTTGGGGGTTTCCTACCTCTTCCCAGGGTTGTATCCAGGTTCCAGGGGAAAATAATCTTAAAGTATAACAAGATATGGCCATGGGATAGGAGGTCTATTCTGGCCTTTGCAGCTGTGTGTTCTCCTTCCTATTTATAAGACCCCTTGACTCTTTCTTAGCTCCTCAGATCATTCTTGATGGTATGTGCCATAGTCTGTTTAGATTACCATAATAGAGATAATTATAAACAACAGAAATTCATTTCTCACAGTTCTGGCGGCTGCGAGTCCAAGATGAAGTCACCCCCATATTTGGTGTCTGGTGAGAGCCTGCTTCCTGGTTCCTGGCTTCTGACAGATTTTCTGCAGTGTCCTTACATGGTGGGTGGGGCAAGGGATTTCTCTGGGGTCTCCTTTATAAGGGCACTCATCTCATTCATCCTTATAACCTAATCGCCTCCCAAAGATCCCTATCTCCTCCTACCATCACAGTGGGGATTAGGATTTCACATATGAATTTGGTCACACATGGAGTCCATAGCAGTATGAAAAATACCTTATGCTTCTTCCCTGCCACCCTGGGCTACCTCAGGCCTTTCTTCCCATATGGCCCACCCAACCATCTACTCCACCACCCCCTTGATGGGGCTTGGAGAGTTCTTTGAAACGTGCCTCTTCCCAGAGCTACAAATGGGAGTGAGACACAGGTCTCCTTTTACTCTGATTCTCCAAATCAATATTGTGAATTGTGGGGTCCTAACATTCTGCACGCATTCAGGGAGCTCCAGGGGTAGGGGTAGGGATAGGGAGCAGGGTGCTACATGCCATTCCTTGCTCTCCACAGACTCTTCTTCCCAACCAAAGGATTTTTAGTCAAGAGAGGTTGGGGAAGAGGTCTGGGGAAGGAACAGCAGGTGCCACGTCTAGCCATGAAGGTGGCAGGAAGCAGCCCAAGAAGCAAGTCAAGGAGATTGACAAGGAAGATGAGGCATTCAAACAGAAACAGAAAGATGAGAAGAAGAAACTCGAGGAACTAAAAGGCAAGACCACAGAGAAAGGCCTCTAGTCCTAGGTGGAATTAAGAAACCTGGCAGGGACACCTGGGTGGCTCAGTGTTTGAGCGTCTGCCTTCGGCTCAGGGCGTGATCCCAGGGTCCCAGGATCGAGTCCCGTATCAGGGACTCACAGGGGGAAGCCTGCTTCTCCCTCTGCCTATGTCTCTGCCTCTCTCTCTCTCTCTCTCTCTGTATCTCTCATGAATAAATAAATAAAATCTTAAAAAAAGAAATCTGGCAAAAATAAGCTGTTCCATGTGCCTGAGTCAATGGTGATCCTTCATTCAATTCCTGGTTAAACACCTGGTTCCCCTTATAGCCTCTGTTGCCACCTATAGATAGAATGAAATCTTGTCTTAGATCTTGTTGTACATTTAAGAATAAAATAAACTGGGGGCAGCCCCGGTGGCCCAGAGGTTTAGCGCCGCCTTCAGCCGGGAGCAGGATTCTGGAGACCCAGGATCGGATCCCACATCGGGCTCCCTGCATGGAGCCTGCTCCCTCTGCCTCTCTCTCTCTCTCTCTCTCTCTGTGCCTCTCATGAATAAATAAAATAAAATCTTAAAAAAAAAAAAAAACAAGAATAAAATAAACCTTGGTAGGGGTGCCTCGGTGGCTCAGTCAGTTGGGCATCAACTCTTGGTTTCAGCTCAGGTCATGGTCTCAGGGTCATGAGATCAAGTCCTGCACTCAGCAGGGAGTCTGCCTGAGATTTTTTTCTCTCTTCCTCTCCTCTCTCCCTCTCTCCTTGCCTCTCTCTCAAATAAATAAATCTTAAAAAAAAAAAAAAGAATAAACTTTTGTAAAAAAAAAAATCAATCATAAAAAAAGAGGTTGGGGAGAGTGTGTGTATGTGTGTGCATGTGTGTGCGTGCACACCTTTATGATGGTGTAGGAATAAAAAGCATTGCAGAGGGGAGAAAACATATCCGTTAACTGTTTGAAATGTTAGCCATCACATTTTCTCCAACAGCTTGAATCAGACAAAGCAGGGCTTATCTCCCGTGTAGACTGTTGGGCCCTAGTCTGCCAGAATTTGGAGGGGGAGCATTTGCTACGCTTTCACATCATGGTGCGGTGTTCCTACGGCATATGCTGCAAACTGGCTCCCTCAATACCCTTTCTGACCTCCTCGTAACATGCAAATACCTAGGCAGCACTAACTGTAAGCCACACACTATTTTAATTGCTTTATATTTATTAGCTTGTTCCACCCTCATAAAATCCCTATGAAGTAGGAAATTGTTATCCCCATTTTCCAGATTGAGAAACTGAGATAAAGAGAGATTAAGTAACATCCCAAAGTCATAGAGCTAGTAACTCAGTAGAGCTAGGGCTGGAACCTATGCAGTCTGGATTCAGACTCTGTGCTATTGAGCATTACACTATCGTACCATGGATGCAAAACAACTGTGTTGGCTGAAAATGGGGAAAATCTATTTGCCTAAGTATTAAGTGATTTACACTCATAAATATTTTACTTAATTTAAGTGACCAAAAAAATTCAGAACTTGTAATGCATCCTCATTTCCTTAAAAAAGAGCCCTGGGGCCCCTGGGTAGAAGAAGAACATCTGACTCTTAGTTTTGGCTCAGGTCTGATCTCATGGGTCCTGGGATCAAGCCCTGCATCAGGCTCTGTGCTCAGTGGGAAGTCTGCTTGAAGAGTCTCTCCCCCGCCCCTCCCCCAGTCACTCTCTCACACTCTCTAAAATAATGAATTTTTATTTTATTTTTTTTTAATGTTTTAAATTTATTTATTCATGATACAGAGAGAGAGAGAGAGAGAGAGAGAGGCAGAGACACAGGCAGAGGGAGAAGCAGGCTCCATGCAGGGAGCCCGACGTGGGACTTGATCCCAGGACTCCAGGATCATGCCCTGGAGCACCAAAGGCTGGTGCTGAACCGCTGAGCCATCCAGGGATCCCCAGGAATTAATTTTTAAAAGAGTCCTGTTTTCTTTTTTTTTTTTAAGATTTATTTATTTGAGAGAAAGAGAACAAGAGATAAAGAGAGAGAGAGCACGAGTGGGGTGAGGGGCAGAGGGAAAAGCAGACTCCCTACTGAACAGGGAGCCCAATGATCCTGGGATCATGACCTGAGCCAAAGCAGACACTTTACTGACTGAGCCACCCAGGTGCCCCAAGAACCCTAAAAAAAAAAAAAAAAGAACCCTGCTTTCAAAAGCATCATGCACAAATAATAATAGGTGACATTTTTTTATTAGGAAATCCTTGGTGATCTGCTAATAGGACTACGGCTAAATTCCTATGACCAGTTTATAGTAACAGCTCTATTAAGAAAATGTATCAGCTCTCACCAGATCTTTCCCCTTTAAATTTCTTGCTTAGCCTGTGCATCTAGAACGTCTGAGGCTCACCAGTGTAGCCTTCATTTCACGAAATGTCCAATGAGTTCTGGACACGAGGTAGCTTCCCACTGAGACTATTAGCCAACTATTGCTCTGTAACAAATTACCCCCAAATTTAGTAGCTTAAAACAAACCAAAAAATAACCATTATCATCTCCCAGTTCCCATGGGTCTGGAATCTGGGCATGGCCTCGCTGGGGTCTGGCTCAGGGTGCCTTACAGGACTGCAATCAAGATTTCGGGCGAGACTGTAGTCACTTCAACGTTCACCTGGGGGCAGATCTGTTTCCAGACTCACTCCTGGTGATTGGCTGACCTGAGGTCCTTATGGCTGTTAGCCAGGGACACCAGTTTCCTGCCCTGTGGACCTCCCCACAGGCCAGCTCACACTGTGGCAGCTCGCTGCCCTCAGACAGTGCTCCAAAATGAGAGAGTGGTGAAAGGCACAGCCTCTTGCAACCTAATCACTTTGGCCATACCCTATTTGTTAAAAGCCACTAGGTCCAGCTCATGCTCAAGGAGAGAAGATTAATAAAGGCATCATGGCTGGGAGACATTTTGGCCGCTGCCTGTCACTCTGGGCCACTTTCTTCTTCCTTCCATTACTGTCCTTACGATCTGCCCTTATAAGGTGCATTAGGCCCCGTGGCCAAGCGGGCCACCCAGACCTGATAGTTCACACTGTAAGCACACCCTGCATTCTTCCACTAAGACAATGGTGTGGCTTTTTGTGTTTGTTTGGTTTGTGTGTTTTGTCTTGTTTAGATTTTATTTGACAGAAAGAGAGAGAACACAAGCTGGGGGAGCAGCAGGCTCTCTACTGAGCAGGGACCCTGACCCCAGGGCTCCATCCCAGGACCCCGGAATCAAGACCTGAGCTGAAAGCAGAAGCTTAACCAACCGAGCCACGCAGGCGCCCCACGATGGTGTTTCAGAAAAGATGAATACTAATGGAGGTGGGGTGGGGGGAGCTGTTTTCAGCAATCTTATTGTTTGGATGGGCTCTGGTATTTAGAGTCCCAGATAAACAATCTGTAACATTTACAGGCCTGAAGCAACCCTCCCTGGGAATGGGCCTATCTCCTCTGCTACCTGTCCTACCCACGCTCCTCCGTTGAAAGTCAAGGAGTGAGATTAATTATGCAAGGAAAGACTCAAGGTTCCCCAGTCTGTGTGAAGGTCTAGGAAATTCAGCCGAAGAGAGAGGAACATTTCCACTGGACTGTCAGGCTTGCTGTACTTCTGAGACTTTGTTCTGAATAGTCCTAGGGGCACACGCTCAGATGTGGGGAGGGCCTACGGCGGATGGGTGACTGGGGCAGAGGAGAAGAGTGCACTGGCCAAGCAAGGTGCTGACGATGGCATTCAGCTAAACCCCCCCCCCCCCAAGGCACTTATCAAGTCCTGCCACCCCTCTGGGCTTGAGTTCCTCCTCTCTAAAATGGCAGCATTGAAGCAGATAATCTATACTCTTTATGGGTTAGTGACTAATAGAATTTATGAGATAGCTAATAAAGAATAAATTTAGCTGTTTTTTGGTTTAAAGATCTTATTTATTTATGTGACACAGAGAGAGAGCACATCAGGGTGAGCAACAGGCAGAGGCAGAGGGGGAGGGAGAAGCAGGCTCCCCATTGAGCAGGGAGCCCGACATGGGCTTCATCCCAGGACCCTAGGACCACAACCTGAGCCAAAGGCAGACACGCAACCAACCGAGTGACCCAGGTGCCCCAAGTTTAGCTGTTTGAAAGAGAAAGGGAGAAGTCAGTGCTGATTTCCTAAGAAGTTACAGAAAACTATGAAACTTAAAAATAACAATTTTTTTCTGAGCTTAACATTTCATGTTGTTATGAAGACTATTGTTTTACAAATACAGAGCTCTTTTCCTTCTGGAAACAGCCACTTTTTCTCTCCAATACTTCCCCCTACTGGGAGGCATGGGTGGCTCAGTGGTTGAGCGTCTGCCTTCAGCTCAGGTCGTGATCCTGGGATCCAGTCCCACATTGAGCTCCTTGTGGGGAGCCTGCTTCTCCTCTGCCTGTGTCTCTGCCTCTCTCTCTGTATCTCTCATGAATAAATAAATCTTTAACAAAACAAAACAAAAAGAATTTCAGGACTAGGGGCGCCTGCATGGCCCATGTGTTTGAGCTTCCTACTCTAGGTTTCAGCTCAGGTAGTGATCTCTGGGTAGTGGGATCAAGCCCTACATAGGGCTCCATGCTGAGCGTGGAGTCTGCTTAGGACTCTCTCTTCCTCTCCTTCTGTCTTAGGCCCCCACTCGCTCACTCTCTCTCTCAAACGAATAAATCTTTATTTTATTTTTTCTTTTTTTAAAGTGGCAAACTATTTTACTTTTTTTCAAGATCTTATTTATTTATTCATGATAGACATACAAAGAGAGGCAGAGACACAGGCAGAGGGAGAAGCAGGCTCCATGCAGGGAGCCTAATGTGGGACTCGATCCCAGGTCTCCAGGATCACACCCTGAGCCAAAGGCATGTGCTTAACCACTAAGTCACTCAGGTGTCCTGATAAATCTTAAAAAAAAAAAAAAAAAAAAAGTTTTAGGATTATAGAGGGTATCTAGCTGGCTCATTCAGTAGAACATGTGGCTCTTGATCTTGGTCATGAGTTCAAGCCCCACATTGGGTACAGAGATCACTTAAATAAAAACTAAAAAAAAAAAAAAAAAAAACTAAAAAAAAAAAAAAAACCTCAACTATTTATATGTAACATCTAATAAATAGATATTTCAAATTCCTCTCTTGATACTGTAAGAAAAGACACAGCAATATAATCCTAGAAAGGTTTCAGAATAGATAAAGGATCTATAATAAAACTGGTATTGAGTTAATATAAAAATTGCAGCAAAGTATCCAGGTGAAAGCCTAGGCCTGATTACATTGTTGGCCATGAGATTGTTACCAGCGAGGCTCCTCGGGCTCTGCAAGCAATAGAAATTTCCTGGAAGCCAAACTGGAAGTTTCAGGCAAGACGTTGCTCAAGCAAAGGGAGACAGCACCAAGGAAAGGGTCCTTCATGCTAATTTTTCCAACAAATGCCCAGAAAAGTTTTTACAAAGACTGAGGTGGGAAAGGAGTGCCGTCTATGCATGTTAGGGCAGTGGGAGATGCAGGAGGATGGGAAAGCAGGTGCAGGGACAGAACGGGCTTCCCATGCAGCTTAGGTCTCATTAGCATGTTACATCTCCACCCCTGGGCATGATTCTTGGCATTAGAATGAGGTAAAAAGTCAGTGGAAGGTCGGGCCTGGGGTCCACCGTGGCAGACTGGTTTGGTTTGGTCTTCACCAGCTTTGTAGTTGAGTCTCACCTTTGGTAAGCATCCTGCTTCCGCATTCCTGTGAGATTTATTACTCCAGAGGCATAGGGTGCCAGCTATCAAGGACTGCTGGGTGTCACGGTCAGGCTTGCGGGGCACCTGAGTCCAGTCTCTGCTCTGTCTCAAAATTAGCCTTACATATCTGAAAATTGAGTGCTGAATATGTGTCAGGACTCTGTCCTTGGGCTCTTTCTCAAACTTTTTCTTTTCTCTTTTTTTTTTTTTTTTTAAGGTTTTATTGATTTATTCACGAGAGACACACAGAGAGAGGTAGAGACGCAGGCAGAGGGAGGAGCAGGCTCCATGCAGGGAGCCCCATGCGGACTCGATCCCAGGACTCTGGGATCATGCCCTGGGCCGAAGGCAGACACTTAACCACTGACCCATCCAAGCATCCCTCTCAAACTTTTTCTAATCATTGGTTTTATCATGTGGAGGCCAGCATGGGCCAGGGCAGGGAGGGCCTTGTTTAGGGGGTTAAGCATTTGCATCTTCATCCCAAGGCATTGAGAAGGCCTTAGAGAATTGCAAGTAACCTGATCCAAATGACATTATAGAAAGATTCTGACTGCAGAATGGGGATTAGATTGGAGGGAAACACGTGGAGAAATGAGATCAGGGGATCCCCGGGTGGCTCAACGGTTTAGCCCCTGCCTTCTGCCCAGGGCATGATCCTGGAGACCCGGGATCGAGTCCCACGTCGGGCTCCCTGCAAGGAGCCTGCTTCTCCCTCTGCCTGTGTCTCTGCCTCTTTCTCTGTGTCTCTCATGAATAAATAAATAAAATCTTTTAAAAAAATTTCTTGT
Source organism: Canis aureus (assembly GCF_053574225.1). Taxonomy (NCBI): domain Eukaryota; kingdom Metazoa; phylum Chordata; class Mammalia; order Carnivora; family Canidae; genus Canis; species Canis aureus. The sequence continues at coordinate 77,100,517 of NC_135614.1, read as the reverse complement.
AAGAAAATAAAGGGTAAATATTTATGACCTTGGATTTGGGGATGGATTCTTATATAATGCTACTCCAAGAACAAGCAACCAAAGAATAAAAAATAAACTGGGAGCACCAGAATGGCTCAGTCAGTTGAACGTCTGACTCTTGATTTTGGCTCAAGTCTTGATGTCACAGTCGCAAATTCGAGCTCCATGTATTAAGTAGGCTCCACCGAGTGTGGTGCCTACTTAAAAAAATAAATTGAACTTCATCAAAATTAAACCTTTGTGCTGCAAGGACAATCAAGGAAGTGGAAAAACAACCCACAGAAAAAATATCTGCATATCATCTATCTGATAAGGAACTTGTATCTAGAATATATAAAGAACTCTTATTTTTTATATAAATTTATTTTTTATTGGTGTTCAATTTGCCAACATACAGAATAACACCCAGTGCTCATCCTGTCAAGTGCCCCCCTCAGTGCCCGTCACCATCACCCCCACCCTCCGCCCACCTCCCCTTCCACCACCCCTAGTTCGTTTCCCAGAGTTAGGAGTCTCTCATGTTCTGTCTCCCTCTCTGACATTTCCCACTCATTTTTTCTCCTTTCCCCTATAAAGAACTCTTAACTCAAAAAGACCATAGAGTTAAAAAATGAACAAAGAATCCTAACAGATATTTCTCCAGCTACAAGGAAGACATAGATATAGGTAGCAAGCCCATGAAAAGATGTCCAACACTGTCAATCAATCTTCAGGGAAATGAAAACAAAAATAAAACGAATGCCACCCCATACCCTCAAGGATGGCTAGAGCGCAAGTCAGGTAATAACCAGTGCCCGCAAGATGTGGAGAAATTGGAACCCTCATACACGGCTGATGGGAATAGAAAATGGTGCGGCCACTTTGGAAAACTGGCAGTTCCTCAAGAAGTTAAACAAAGAGCTCCTATCTGACCCAGACATTCCACTCCAAGATTCACACCCAAGAGAAAGGAGGACACAAGTCCATGCAGAAACTCACATACAACTGTTTGCAACAGCATTACTCATACTAGCTAAAAGGTGGAAATAACCCAGTTGTCCAGACTGATGAATGGGTAAGCCCAACCATCTCCATAGAAGAGGTTATCATTAGGCCACACAAGGGCCTGATGTTTTGATACGTGCTACAACGTGGGTGAGCCGTGGCAACATTACGCCCGGTGGCAGAAAGCCATCAAGGAAGACCACTTGTGTGGGTCCACTGACACGGAATGTCCAGGACAAGCAAACAGCAAACACAGAGAGTTGGATTAATTAGTGGTTGCCTAAGGCTTGGGGAGCAGGGGGGTTGAGGAGTGAGAGCTAATGGGTAGGGCTTTCTTTCTGAAGTGACAAGAATGTTCTATCGTGGATCGCGGCGATGGCTGCGTGACTGAATCTATGGAAAACTGGTGGATCGCACACCTTAAATGGGTGAATTGTCTAGTATGTGAATTATGCCGCCATAAAGCTGTTATCAAAAAAGAGGAAAGGAAGGAGGGAGAGAGGAAGGAAGGAAAAGAAATGTGCAAATAAGTAAAATTTTTTAAAAAGGGGTGGGGGGCAGCCCGGGTGGCTCAGTGGTTTAGTGCCGCCTTCAGTCCGGGGCTTGATCCTGGAGTCCTGGGATCGAGGCCCGTGCTTCTCCCTCTGCCTGTGTCTCTGCCTCTCTCTCTCTCTCTCTGCATCTCTCTGTGTCTCTAATGAATAATAATAAAAAAAAGTGCAAATGAATAAAAAGAAAAATAAAAAAGAAATGTGCAATCATAGGGCAGCTTCCTTGCACACAGCCTGTCCTCTCTGCCAGTCGCAAGCATCCTCCAGCACCTGGTCTAAGCAGAGGGGGGCCCCCCAACGCGGGACCGTATCTGTGAACCGGGCCGCCCGACCTGCTGGAACTCGAGTGTCTACACCGCCTTCTGCCGACCACCTGGCCCCTCGCTCCTGCACCCGCAGCCCCTGAGCCCTTTCTCCGGGCGCCAGGGGAGCGCGAGGTCGGACCTGGGCTCCAGACCGCTTATGCAGCGGCAGGAAATGGTATGTGTTGCATTACGTTTTTCTCACCACCTACTACACACAGAAGCTGTTTAATTTCTTGGCTTTTAACTCTTTTTTCCTCCCCTAAATCACAAAGCATTTATTCCTTGAATCCTTGCTGTCCCCTCCCCGGGAGCGGCCCGTTGGGGACTGCTAGTGACGGGGCAGGGCTCTTGGACCCGGATGGTGAAGACAGAGGTGCTCTGTGGACTGAAACGCTCTGATTTTTACATTTCATTCAATTAAATAAAAAATGGGCCACTTTTTTTTTTTTAAGGCTCAGATTTTTTTTTTTAAGATTTTATTTATTTATTCATGAGAGACAGAGAGAGAGAGAGAGAGAGAGAATGGCAGAGACACAGGCAGAGGGAGCAGCAGGCTCCATGCAGGGAGCCCTACGTGGGACTCGATCCCAGGTCTCCAGGATCACGCCCCGAGCCGAAGGCGGCGCTGAACCGCTGAACCACCCGGGCTGCCCCAAAACGGGCCACTTTACTACGGATGGGATCGTGACCAACCGAGCAAATTTCGCCGTTCCTGGGAGGCGAGGGAGCCGTGCGGCCCGGCTCCAGCAGCCTGGGCAATCGGGTCCTGCGAGCAGAAGCTCTGAGGCCTGGTGGAAGCAGGAAGGGCATTCAGAAGTGTGCTCAGGCTCTGAGGATCCAGAAACAGAACTCCACTACAAGGAAGGGAGGCCCAGGCAGTCCCGCATTTGGAATTTGGGGAGAAACCAGGGAATCTCTCTGCTGTGGGTGCCCACTGAGCGGCTATTACAGAAGAACGCACTGGAACTCCATCACCTGATCTAGAGGAGCTTCCACAGACAACGTGGAGGGAGAAGACACAGGCTGTGATCAACATCCCCCCCGCCCCCAATTCATATGGGCTCTCAGAGGGTCCTCATGAGGGCCCCGCGCAGGTTGGCACAGTGACACCCTGCTCATTCGGGTCCTCTGTGTCATGTGGCTTTCCCGTCCTGCTTCCCCACTCCCTGTGCTGCCCAGGATCACTCGACAAATAAACTACTTGTACCCCAACTTTTGTCTCAGAGTTGGCCACGGGGCCCAGGCTGGGAGCCCTGGCGGCAGCCACGGTGGACCAAGGCCACAGGCAGGCTTCCTACACCCAAGCCTCCCGAGCAACTGGAAGGAGCGAGGGAGGAGTGCCCGCAATCTAACTACGGTGCGCTATCCGGTGGGCCTAACCACGGGGAGCGTCACGAATTGACCTGTCAACGTGGCTATAGAGCAATTATGATGCTCTTCTGGCAAATGTCCGTAGCTGCCAGAAGGCAGAGGTGGGCAGCGGCTATGGCTCCCTGGCTCTAGGACCCCCCTCCTTAGCAGGGGGCGTCTCACAACGAAAGCCAGCCTCGGACCAAGTCCCTAGATGGGTGTGCACGTGTAGAAACGGCCCAAAACCATCCGTCTCCTGTACCGAGGCTGTGGGAGAGGTCCCTCTCCTTGTCCTCGGGCCAGGACCTGGCACGAAAGTCTCACTCCCAAGATAGACGCCCCTGGACAGCAGAACCAGCTAAGCTGATGGTCCCTGGGGTGATGTGGAGGCCACTGGACCAATGGGGTTTTTAGAGCTCGGGCTCTGCTGCAAAATGCTTATGCTGCGGGGCCTGGTGGAGTTTTATCCGTATGTCTGAGGATGGGGCCCCTATGGGATTCCTAGCCAACCACGGATCCCAAGTATCCACTCATTTTACCACTGAAAATGGTAAAATCCTTTTTTTTTTTTTTTTTTTTTTTTTTAACATTCTGGGTGCTGCTCAACAAATCCTGAGGCAGATCTTAAAGACATCTGAAGGGCTAATGGGCCACCTTTGGAACCTAGATTCCTCTTTATGGTATTTCAAATGCTACAGTGAGCTCCTGGGCTGGAGATTAAATTTACACACACACATACACACCCCTCTCTGTTTACATAAAGTATTTAACCACCACACACACAATACAAGCCTAGCTAACATTTATTGAGCATTTATTATGCAACAGACACTAACAGGAACTCCTAACCCTCCAGCACTTCAGTGAGGTGGGTTTTGGGAATGTTGCCATCCTGCAGATGAGCAAACAGAGACCTTGCCCAAGTCCCACGGTTCATAAGTTGCAAGTCAGGGGTTCTGATTCAGAGAACCCCACTCTTTACTACACCACACGGCCTCTGATGGGGGACGGAGTTAATTTGGAGAAATACAGAAATGTGACATTTATATCGTTAAAAATTTGAGAACCTGAGAAAGATGACTGTGCCACAACCAGTGCTCAGTGAGCTGCTGGCAGAGTGTGGGCTGCAGGGACGTGCTGCTACTCGGAGCTATGGGAGTGGCCCTGTCTACACAGACCCTGCCCACAGCTGGCTGGCCCAGGCTCTCCGCTCCAGGATTTGGAATGAAGACCAAGATTCCAGCTGCAGTGTGACTGGTCTCGTGAAATCAGAGTTGCCGTGGGGGGTGCATCCTGCTTCATCGACTAGGGCCAGGAGACCAGTGTGCAAAGCAGGAGGGCAAAGGACAAGGACACTCAGAGCAGATGGCGTGGGCTTCAGGTTTGGAGATCCAGCAGCGTCTCTGACCTGAACCTTCAAACACACACAACTCCTCTTTTGGGCTTCAGTTGTTGCAGCCCAGTGTTCTCACGGATGCAGCCATTGAAACTTTCCAAGCCAAAAAAAGTCATATGACTGCTCCAGGAAGATCCCGTCACTGAGAGAAGGCACTCAAAGGAGGAGGTCATTTATAATAACTATCCAGGCAACAGAAAATGACCCAGGGGGACAATGGAAATGGAAAAAGGGGACTCAGGGCAGGGGGCCATGAAAATTCTAATTCCTTCCCCAGGGTCCATTATATCCCGGTGGCCAGGTAATTTGGTAAGGATAGGGTTTCTCTTCTCCCACAAAGGACCAATATGCTTCCCTATATATATATTTTTTTGTTTATAATTATTTCTTGAAGGATTTAAATTTTTTCCCAACATTTATTATGTAAAGTTTCAAATACAGCAAAGTTTAAAGAATTTTATGACTATCTGTACTCTCATACACCCAGCTTTAGATCGCCTCACTGACATTCTGCTATACTTGCTTTATCACACACCTAAGCTATCGCCATCCCTCTGCCCATCCATTAACCCATCTTATTGTTGCTGCCAATCACAATTTTTAAAAAAGATTTTATTTATTCATGAGAGACACACAGAGAGAGGCAGAGACCCAGGCAGAGGGAGAAGCAGGCTCCCTGCAGGGAGCCTAGTGGGGGACTCGATCCTGGGACTCCAGGATCACGACCTGGGCCGAAGGCAGACGCTCAACCGCTGAGCCACCCAGGCGTCCCTGATGCTGCCATTCAAAGTCAACTGCAGACAATGGTTCAGTTCTCTCTAAATAATTTGGTGGCAGTATCATTAACTAGAGGTCAATGCTTGCTTAATTTTTTTTTCTTGTAATGTGAATTCAAACACAAACACATCTTAAACCTACTTTTGCCGAGTTTTGGCATACACCTGCGTATCCCAAACTCTTACCAAGTTCTAGAATGCTGCAGCCACATGGATAGAACTAGAGGGCGTGATGAAATAAGTCGGAGGAAGACAAGTACTATCAGATTCACCTACATGTAGAATCAAAAACCGAAACAAATGAACAAACAAAAAAACCCCAAAGACTCTTATTAAATACAGAGAACTGGTGGTTGCCGGGGGGATGGGGGGGCCACAGGCAAAATAAAGGGGATTAAGGGGTACCAACTTCCAGTTATGGAAGAAGTCACAGAGATGAGAAGTACAGCATAGGAACTACAGTCAATAATATAATGACGTATGATGACAGACGGTGACGACACCTACTGTGGGGAGCCGCGAGCCAGTCACAGAATCGTCAAACCACTGTCGTACACCTGAAACAGACACAGCATTGTTTGTCAGGTACATTTCGAGAAAAAGAAAAAAAATCTAGACTGCGACCTCCGTTTTTGGCAGGTCCCCCATCCCAGCCTGTCCCCACCCGACACTTCCAGACCAGGCCATCCCTCCTGCCACTGTCCTGCCCTAGAGGCCTGGGGATGGGCCTGCGTTCAGCTCTCCAAGAGCATTCCAGCCCCAGCCCGGCTGTCCTGGGGGCAGTCCGAGGGATAGAATGTGCTCGGTCTGCATTCCTGCCCTGCCCGACCCAGGAATGGCACACACTGTACCCTCGCAGGGCGGGGAGAAGCACCACATTCACCGGCCCCAGACCTCAGAGAAAAGGGTAATTTGAAAAGTCCTCCAGTCTGGATTTGAGAGGTGGCTGGGGTGGGGTGGGGGGCAAGCCACACAGCCCTTTATAAAAGTAATACTCAAATCTCAATGAAAAAAAAAAAGGTAACTGCTTTATAAAAACTGGACTAGCTAGCAAAACTGGAGAGCTTTCTTCAAGGCAGGCCAAGAAAGCTTACTGTGTTGCCACCTGATTATACACTTCGTATCCCTTAATTGCTAGAGGCAGACCATGTAATAGAAGGATTGGAAAAAAGGAACCTGGGCCTGAACCACAAAATGGGCTGAGACGTCTGTGTTTTTAAAGACACAAAAGCACCTCCAACAAATTCTTTTCCTCTTCAATCCGTAAATGGTGTTTAAAATGATATTCCCCACAGCTGGGCTGGTTATGGATACGCACCCGCCTCCGCACGCTGGAATCCTCAGCACAGACAGGGGCTTCCCTCACCCCCTCCATCCTAATGTTCCTGAGGCTCTATGTTGCATTGGGGAGGCTGTTGGAATCGCCAGTGTGGAGGGCCAAGGTCACTACAGAGGCTCCTGCAACGGTGGGGTGGGGTGGGGTGGGGTGGGGTGGAGGGTCCTGTCAGCCCCTCTCTCCGGCCCCAAGGCTGGCTTCATAAACGCTTGCTCGAGAGCCCCAGGGGGGCATAAGCACCCCAAGCACAGCCCAGGAGACTTTTCTACTGAGCAACTTTGGCCACAACCACAGGAGAGGCTTGGAAAACAGGCCAGAGTCCAGGCGCCCTCTGCCCCCAAGTCCCCTGTCGGCGCAGGTGACAGGAAGGCACAGGAGCCAGGAATGTTCCCGACAGGAGCCCCTGCCCCATCCTGTTTCACATCACATGGAATATGGCTAACTCGACCCGCCCAAGTCTCCCGCACTGCCCTCGCCTGGAAACCAAAGAACAAGCAAAAATCAGGAGACTGCCAAGTCCCCCGAAGTCCAGAGCTGCTGAAGAACCCTGCTCATCAGTAGGGTCCTAACTACGACTTGAATTAATAGTCATCGAAGAACCACAGGAAGAAGGTGGTAGCGATGGGGGCTTATTAAGTTGCAGGGATGCCTCAGAGCTGGCGTGGTGACCAGGAGGGGCCTGGGAGCCGAGAGGGGCCGTCTCTCGTCCCTCCAAGGGGCCGGGCAAGGAAGCGAACTCTCCCCACACACCAAGTGACAGGTCTCCATCTAGCCAGTGGCAAACCAGAGGATCCGAAAAATCCCCGGGGGCACACACCACCCTGTCCTGCCAGGGGCCTCTCCTCTCTGCAGGGAGAAACAGAGCCTCTGCTCTTCCGCCGCCCCGTAAGGGAACTCAGATCTCTTTCAGCAAGAACACAGACTTCTCGAATTACATTCGCCCTCAGAAGCAGAGGCGGTAATATTTAACTTCACGTATTTAGAAAGCCCTTTTCCTTTATTTGCCCTATTTTTATTGTTCATCGTAGTATTTAATTGCCACCTGAAATTTCACCTTTTTTTTTAAAAATATTTTATTTATTTATTCATGAGAGACACACGGAGAGAGAGGCAGAGGCAGAGGGAGAAGCAGGCTCCATGCAGGGAGCCTGACGTGGGACTTGATCCCAGGTCCCCAGGATCCTGCTCTGGGCTAAGGCGGCGCTAAACCACTGAGCCACCCGGGCTGCCCTCATCTTATTTTTTTATAGTAAACTCTACCCCCACTGTGGGACTCCAACTCAGCCCCCCAAGATCAAGAGTTGCATGCTCTGGGGCCTCTGAGTGGCTCAGTGGTTGATCATCTGCCTTCAGCTCAGGGCATGATCCCGGGGTCCTGGAATTAAGTCCTGCTCAGGCTCCTGCAGGGAGCCTGCTTCTCCCTCTGCCTATGTCTCTGCCTCTCTCTCTCTGTCTCTCATGAATAAATAAGTAATCTTCCAAAAAAAAAAAAAAGAAGAAGAAGAAAAAGAAAAAGAGAGAAAGAGAAAGAGAAAAAGAAAAAGAAAAAGAAAAAGTTGTATGCTCTGACTGAGCCAGGCAGGAGCCCCTAAAATTTTAAATATTTATTAGGTTGTTGGTTTCCTACCACCAACCAACCAATCAACTCAACCCAACACACACACACACACACACACACTGAATGAACAAAATTATCCTACGTTATATAAACCACATTGAAAGCAGTATTGCTTGTAAATTGTGCTTTAATTTCTGCAATCAGATATGATGCAGTGAAATATAAGTATAAACTTTCATTGTACATTGGAAAATAAAAAGCACATTTATACAGATAAAGCCCAACAGCTTATTCCCTTAAAAAAAAAAAAAGGTTTTGAATGTTTTTAAAGCTAATTCATCTTCAGTGTAAAAACTTGGAGGTATAAACAAACTCAAGATATTATATACAGTAAATTAATGTACATTTCCAAACTTGCACAGTGCAGCATTTTAAACAAAGTAAAGGTCTCATTTCAGCTTTTACTGTTAAGCATAATCCATATCTCAATCTTGAATATAAATGTCACAATATATAAACCCACTGAGAATTCTGTACACAAATACAAGTTTATAGAAATCTGATTTCAAATATAAATACATAAATTGTCATGACCTCACATGTTACAACAGCTTATTTTTCTATTGTAATTAAAAAAAAATCATAGAAAAATATTTCAATGCACATTCAACTGCTATGACAAGGGCCATGACCTTGTGCCTTTGAACCATACTTTGTGGAGTGTAAAGCATCACACCGGGCATTTTTGGAATGAAAACTGCTAAGGTTCTAAGATTGAAGAGGCTACTGTATAAATATTCACGTTATAATATGGTAACAAAAATAGTTAGCTCCATAGTGTATCAGGGAGGCAGTGGGGCAGAGAAGTGGAGGCTAGTGCTAGTTTAGGAAGGCCCACAGAGCGCATGTTAAGGTAGCTAATGAACTAATGTATTTTAAAAATCCCTACTGCAAGCCTAACACTGAACTCACTAGTGAGACGCTTAAGGCAACAAGACCGGACATGTGTTTGGCCCCCAATGCCCGAGTCCTGCCCTCTCCTCAACCTCTGTCATTTTAATAGACCAACCTGGCTCATGTGTCAACACAAATGGGGAGAAGAGTAAAGCAATTTCTTCTACATACAAAAAGACGATTCAGTGCAAACTGAGAAATTTCTTTGTCAATAGTTTGAAAATTTCTTATTGCCCTCAAGCAACTGAACTTTTTCTAAACATGTAACATTCAAATTGGGATCTATACTGGAGAGCAAATGTATATAAAAGGCAAACATTCAATTTGAGACATTCCAACATTAGCTTCCCCCTTTCCTTTTGTGGGATTTAACAAGGGTTCCACTGAGAGAAAAAAACAACTCGTCCTTAAAAGTGTACTTTCCTGCATTTAAAAATATATATATACCATTTAGACAGCAGATCCAAGGTGACCAGGCATAGTCAAGTTTCTTCTATGGCTTTTAAATCATTGAGGTACTAAGGAGAACCATCACTTCTGATATTTCTGCTTAATGGCTTCCCTCTGAAAGCCACGTTCTGAAGTGATCCTGCTCACGTATGTGCGGTTAGAGATTCGGGGAGACCGCGTGAGGGTTGATGCAGAGGGCTGCCGTCACAAATGTCCCCAAGCCTCGGCACACTGTTAGAAAAAGGCAAAGCACTTTCAAACATTAAAGAAGTTCCAGAAGAATGGAAGCTCCTTCGGGCAAAGGGATTCCCCCAGTTTCACCAACAGATTTAGCAGCAAGATCCTGGGACTCCGCACACCATGGCAGGGAGCATGGGGGGACGGCAGCGAGGGGTCCGGAGTGGGCAGAGGGAGACCTGGAGCTGTCGGCACACAGAAAGGGCAGCGTGGTTGGTTGGCTAGCTCACCAGCCCCACACAAAGTGACACAGTCTATTCAGGGGGAGGGACGGCTGGAAATGTCAGGATGGGTAACATGAGTGGAATTTCCCCAGCTTTTCTCCGGCAAGAGGATAGAGAAAGGAAAAATGCTAGGGTTTAAATGAATGCCATACATCTGAATATCTCTACTTGAGTCTTTCAATTTGCCATACACACATCAGATAAAGCTGAACTTGCTCCGAAGTAAGATGGGTAGCAAGATACACACTGTTCCCAATGACTGGATAAATTATCTTGGCACAGAAAAGATCTGAAGAAAATATTGAGTCCAAGAATGTGAGACCAAAGCCCTTTCTAGTAGTAAACCAGCCACCGCCGGTTCTGTATAATATGCATCAGACAATGGCCACAGTTCGATTATGGGTCAAGTAATAATTCCTTTCAATTAATAATACTAGAGATCCGGTTTTAATTGCATAGTCTTTCAGGAGCATAAAAACATGAGAACCAGCTCTTTTCCTGAAGCTCCGGGTTTCCTGCTCCAGAGCCCTGGACAAATGCCTCCCTGCCTGCTGCAGTGGTAAGCTGCAGTGTGACCCACTCATCCAGAGAGCAAAGGGGTTCGATGCCTGTCCCAACCCTCAACGTCCCTCCTTCATGACCACTAAGTGGACAATCACACGTCTCCTAGATCCACAAATTCATCTTCTCGTTTGGCCAGATCATCTTCATCACCCAGAGCTTTCCAGCCACTGGTGGGAAGGACCGGTTTTGAGGAGTGTCGCTGCAGCAGAGCGAAAGGAAACAAAGAGGACAAGCGGGCCGAGCTCCTCAGCAACGAGGGGCCCTCTGCCGGGAGGGCCCCCTGGCTGTGGTGTCTCTCCTCGATCTTCTCTTGTAAGCGCTCTACCTCCTCCATCATTTCCAAGAGTTTGCTCATGGTGGCCACTCTACCACCACCCAGGATTTGGGCTTCCGGAATCCAACGCAGGTAGCGCTGGGCCCAGACTTTGATTTCTGGCCCCTCGATGTGAGGCAGCAGCAGTCCGTGGTAGTCGGTGGGCTTGCTGTGCCAGCTGTCATAGAACTCTCGAAAATTGTCTTGCAGCTCATCAGAAGAATTAATTAATTTGCTAATTCTCTTGCCCAGAAGGTTTTTAATTAAATGATCTGTTTCTTCCCTGAAAAATCCTCTTTTGGGAGATGATTTAGATTGAGTGAGTGGTAGAGACAGTTGTCGTTGATGCTTTGAGAGAACACACAAATAGAAATCTCTGGTTAGCCTGAGAGCAGTTACAAATCATACCTTTCAAAGGAAAAAAAAAAGGTGGGAGTGGGGGTGCATAATCCTGCTTTAACAAGAGTCACGAGAAATCAGAACTGCCATGTGAATGAAGAGTCATTAAAAAGCAGTAAATGGCTTGGCGGGCGGAGGGCGGGGGGCCTTGTTTATTCCATGATGCAAATGTTAGATGCACATTGTGTTTATAAACAAATGGGTGAAACCAGGCATAAAAGGAGCTGTGCATAAAGGTGAGCTGTGACAGGAAGAGAAGCTTTCTACTCCCTCCTCTCCGGGCAGGGGCACGCTAAGTACTCTTAAAGAACAAGCTTTAAAAAAAAAAAAAAAAAAAAGAACAAGCTTAACTCAAGATGGACCTCCAGTTTAGGGGGGTCTGAATGTGAGGCCTATTCATTTTTTGAAGAAAGCAAAATGTTTCTTCTTTGAGAAAGCTTTGAACACCTGGGAGGAAGAAGTGCTGACTACCTGCAGATCTTGTGGCTTCAATGAACCATGTTTGTAGGTTGTCAGGCATCCAGTGGGAGTTTAGGCTTATGTCACAGAGATTCTTTTGGACAAAGAGATAGGTGGGAGCAGAAGGAATCTGAGGAACTAAGTGGGCCAGATGTTCTCACCTGACAAGCTGCCCAGGGCAGAAAACGTGACAGCATTTACATTATTTCCCTCCTCAGTAATTCTACCTGTAGCCAAAGCAAGGTGTTCTAAACTGAGGAGCACCAGGAAGGGGCTGTGAAGATGGGTAAGGAGGTAAAAGGTTACAAGGACTCCTGGGGCCCAACGGAGAGGTCAGCAATGTGGGGAGACGCATTTCTACCCAGCTCTTTTGCTCCTGAGGTGTTCATTTGAAATAAGAACAGTCATGAGTTTTATGGGCAGGCTAGCCCTACAACTCTCTAATATATTCCTGCACTGGTTCTTCCTTGTAGAGGGGAAAAAAAAAAAAAAAAAGCATTCTTTGTTATGGAATATAGAGTAACAACAAAAATATAAAGAAGAAAAGGGAAACCACCCACAATGCCACAACTGAGAGCTGACCAGGACTTCTGCCTTTCAGGCTGTGGACAAGAGAGCTGAAGGCCAGGAGTCAGCAGCTCGGCCTCTCTCTTCCCCAGGGACCAAGGGGAATTAGTCTGGGCTGGGGACCGCGGAAGGCAGGTGGAAGCTAACAGCCGCTACATGTTTACCGCCTGCCACGTTCTGTGCTCAGCGCTTTACATGCATGGACTCGGCCAATTCTCGGAGTCGCTGTTACTGCCCCGTTTTACCAATGAGGAAACTAAGGGGCAGAGGTTAGGAATACACAAAGACCCAGCTAGAAAGTGCTGAAGGTCGTTTTACACACAATCAGTCTGGCTCCAGAGACTGGGCTCTTAACAGAATTTCAGTTGTCTTGGAAGCCCCTACCCTCAACCCCTATGCAAACGGTGGGTTCGAGAAGGGCAGGGTGGCAGTGGCATGCCTGGTCGAGGCTGAGGGTTGAGGTTGAGACTGCAAGCCCAAGCAGGCCCCACAGCATCGAACAGTAATTAAAAAGGAGTGCTTCATGCTGGTCAGCCACAGCCTCTTTAGTTTCTACAGAACTTCTCCAAGTCCGTTGGCCCACTAACAAGGGGCCCTAAGCTCGACACATGATGTCCTAACACAAAGGCTTCAAAGTTCCTTGTTGTCCCAGCCCCAGGTCTGCTGTAGCTAATACAACCTGAGATTCTCCACCACTTTGGCTCAAACCTCTTGCGCCAGTCAGCTCCTGGAGCCTAGGCCATCTGCTCCTGATTACGAGAAGGGACACTCAGAAAAACTGGATCTGAGCACAAAAATGAAATCCAGTCTTCCAAAGGGGAGCCTCAGTTTCCTCCCATGCAAAATAAGGGATTAGGCCTCTCTGTCTCTGAGGTTCCACACCTCTCCCGCCCAGCACAGTTCTGTAATCCTGAACAGGTGAGAAGTGTGCATGCAGCCACCAGGGGGCACAGCACACCGAAGAAAAACTGACCTCAGGCCAAGCTGTTCTGGGGCTCAGGACAGTTCTGGTCCAGCTGGCAGGCAAGAGACTAAACTGGGAAGGGAAACATCCACCCTGGCCCTGAGGACCCTTGAAAGAGTAAAGCAACAGTTCTAAGTTGTTCAGCAGCTGGCATCATCTGCAAATGCAGGGGTTGGCTCACCTGGCCGCCAAGCCTCTTTAGAATGGAGCACCCCCCACACCAGGACCGGCCAGACTCCCTGGACAGCAGGTGGGATCAGAAGTAGGGCAGTGGAGAAGACAGAGATACACACTGACTTGGGATTCACCACCGCTTTCCTTTGTGGCGTCTGGTGGGGGGGAAACTCTGGGCCAGGAGACAGAGCTAGGAGATGCCATGGAAATTGTTTATCCTTTAGGGACTTTGGGGTTTTCATACCTAGTACAATCAGTAATAAGTATATGAAGGGACATCCAAATAATGTGACACTTTGGGTTTATGGCACAGGTCAGCAAATGACAGCCCATGGCCAAATCAGGCCTGGTGCCTATTGCTGTGACTACTGGACACCACCGTGCCCATGTGCTTATGTGCCATCTGTGGCTGCTCCTGCGCCACATCAACCTGGGGCGGGGGGAATCATGCTAGACAGAGTATAGCTCTTAACAGAAAAAAACTGTAGCTGAATCTCATGAAGAAAGGTCTTGCTTTTGAAGACATGAGCCGGTACAGACAGAGCAAAACCCACAATCAATACTCCTTTTACCCTGCTAACCAGACTCAGGTAGTGGGTACACACCATCCGGTGCAGCACAACTGCCTTGGCAGTGACATCGTCAGGGACAATCGGCAGATGGCCATGTCTCAGCAGGGGAAAGGCTGATGTACTGAAAGCAAAGGGTTCTCACAGGCCCTGACAGTTGGCAGCCCATGAGTCCTGACTTTGAGACTGGTTGCGGAATCCATCTGTAACTTTTATCCTTACATACACGGGGATCTCTGGGCAGATAAAGGGGGTCACCTTACTTTGAAACGCATTCCTTTCCGTTGGCCTTTGTCCAGTTTTGGCTTTTCCACATAAAGAGGGTTTTTGAGCAACATCTGGGCTTTGGGTTCAAACTGTACAGACCAATCCCACACGGTGAGCAGATTCAAAGGCTTGCTCTGTGTATCCTGGTGTTCCCTACCCTGCCAAAACAAGCACAGGTCACGATGGCTTCCAGGGAAAGCTGAGGAAAGCGAACACAATGCTGAGGGACGGGCCCCAGAAGGGCACTCCTGACTGGAGACCAAACACTCATGGGTAACCTCATTTTTATTTTTTTTTATTTTTTTATTTTTTTAAATTTTTATTTATTTATGATAGTCTCACAGAGAGAGAGAGAGAGAGAGAGAGGCAGAGACACAGGCAGAGGGAGAAGCAGGCTCCATGCACCGGGAGCCCGATGTGGGATTCGATCCGGGTCTCCAGGATCGCGCCCTGGGCCAAAGGCAGGCGCCAAACCGCTGCGCCACCCAGGGATCCCACCGCTGCGCCACCCAGGGATCCCGGTCCCTCATTTTTAAAGGTTACGTATGGCTGTCAGTAGTTGTTCACTTAAGGTTCTGGGTAGGGAGAGAGGAAAGAAGGTCACATTACATTCCAGTGGGCCATGTGCCAGCCACTGATAGGCACTTTCACGACAACCTTGTGAGGTCACTATTTCTCATATTTTAGACTCGAGGAAACTGAGGCTCAGAAAACTGAATTAAACTGCCTAAGATCTTGATGCTGGTGGGCGATAGGCTGGGATTTGGAACTGGGGCTGTGTGACCAGAGGTCCAGGTTCTGGGCCCCTTCACTGAGGAATTTGCTCCAAAGGGCCAGCTGAAGCAAACCTGGAGGCTGGCAGCATTAAGCTTGGTTAGAAAGTAAAACTCCCAGGAGCAAGGCCTCAAGAGCAGCTAAAGGAGCTTCAGATGGCAAGCAAAAGTCTAGCTTCCCTGCTCTGCCTGTCTCTATTCTCTTCAGAGGAACTCCAGGCATCAGGTAAATGGAAGAGAAGCCTGGCCATCTTTACAAAGAACAACTTTTAATTTTCCATAATTCCCCAGCTCCAATACTTGCTCCCAGCTCCAATATTTGCTGTGTGGCCTTGGGTCAGTTTCTCATCCTCTCAGTGCCTCAGCTCCTCAGGGATAAGCATGTAGACCTCACAGGGGGCTCTGAGAATGATCAAAACCCAGGAAGCACTCAAAACAAGGCCCAGTATGTACTTAGTGTTCTAGAAATACATTTATCATCCAAACTACTGCAACTACTTGTGAGCCAGGGCTTCTTTAATACACAGGTTCCGAGGGGCGTCTGGGTGGCTCAGTCGGTTAAGCGTCTGCCTTTGGCTCTGGTCATAATCTTAGGGTCCTGGGATCAAGCTCTGTGTTGGACTCCCTGCTCAGTGGGGTATCTGCTTCACCCTCTGCCCCACCCCCACTTTGTGCGCACATTCTCTGTCAAATAAATAAACAAAATCTTTTAAAAAAAAATACACAGGTTCCTAAGAGGGACTCTTACCATGTTAATATCTTTTTGATGAGGCGAATTGAAGAAGAAGGTGCTAAAAATAGGTAAGTATAGACTATCTGACAAAACAGTCAAGTAAGTCTCCGTGAAATCAAATGCTGGGGGATGCTGGTGCACCAGCTGCCACACACAATCTAAGAACAGCAGGAACACGGGAACCTATGTGAAAACAAGATACATATTATTGAGTAGGCACTAAAAGTCCAGGGCCAGCTATCCCAAGGGGCAGCCATCTCAACAGTCGTACAATAACCATCTCTGAGCACTACCTTCTCTGGGAAACAGAGTAGACTCCACCCCAGTCAAAGCAATGGATATGCTCAACTGAAGTCACATGCCTGTAGATTAGTATCAGTATTTGGCAGTATTGATCTGTGTAAAAGATATTTCAAAGATGAAGTATGTAAAATCTCACTATCGATTAAGCACTGACAGATGAACACTTGCAACTGATTTTGATGATAGGGAACACTCGAACCCCAGTTAAGTGAAACTGTTACCTCCCCACCAAAAGAGTTCCATTCTTCTCATTTGTAGATTACCAAAAAACTGTACTCAAAATATTTTGTCAATATTCCTTTTTCCACCCCCACCACTGATGGTGCAGAAGAAAGGATGAGAAACAAGGCAGAAGCAGCAAAAGTGAGTTTCTAAGCTTTTTTCACAAGTGTACAGATTTTTTTTTTTGGCACAGATGTTTTTAACTGATAGCCTCGTTTATTAGCTAGCCAGAGGTGAGTCTGTAATGGTAGAGATAGTTTTCTAGGGTGCTTTGTTATTCACAAAGTATTTATCCTTCTGAGTCGCCAGTGATCCTATCAGTGGGTAAGACAAGCCAAGTCACAGCCTCTCCCTTATGGAGGCTGCTGAGACCTCATGCAGCTAAGAGAGACAGGAGTTGGGAATCCAGTTTATGAATCAAATCCAGGGCTGTACCAATCATATCACAAAGCAGACCACCGAATTTTCCTTTAAAACTCCAATATGGTGTCAACTAAAGTATAAAAATACAATTTAAAAAATTTAAGAGACTGGGGCACCTGAGTGGCATAGTCAGTTAAGCAACTGACTTAGTTTCGGCTCATTTCATAGTTTCATGGTTCGTGGGATCAAGACCCACGTGAGGCTCCCTGCTCAGTGCAGTCTGCTTGGGATGAGCACTCTTTCTCTCTCTGCGCCCCCACCCAAATAAATCTTTAAAAATATACTTAAAAATTTTTTAATGAAAATAAGTTTTAAAAATTTAAGAAATGAAATAAAAGTGGTCACATATTAGAAGAAAAAAGAAAAATCAACAACTCCAACATGTTGATGTTGAGATGCTAAGAAATGTTTATATAACAACTTTCACCCCTCATTTTTTGGCTCAATGAAGCATTTAAACAGAGTGGAAAATATCTGAACCTTATTGTAGAATCAGGAAAATGGGCTCGGAAAGTTTGGACAACTTCTCCAAAAGCTGGGTGAAAGTAGATCAGACTGGATGGGCTCTTGGACTTACATCCCCCTGGACGTGGTACCTGTCAGTGCTCACTTTCTCGAGATACCCAAAACCTACTCTTCTCGACAAAGTATCTGCTCTCTCTGCCCATCATGTTATTTGAGTCCCACTAACCTTGCCAAGTTCCTCAGAAAGGCAAAGTCCATTCCAAGACTGAAAATCGTGATTTCCCTTTAGCCTGATGGGACACAGATGAGCAGAGACCAGGCCTGAAAGAAACCTCAAGGCCTAGCTAGAGAAGCTGGGGTCTTCCAGGAACACACCAAGACGTGGAGGGCAGGAGCCATGGGTTCTCCATTCCCATAGCATGCTACGCCAGGCTGTTCCCCACCGCAAGCAATGTTTATTATCTAGAGTAAGAGCACCAGGAGTCCTGCTTCTAGAATACGGGAACTTCGCAGGTGACTTAATTAAAGAAAGTTCACCTGTTTTCATTTTCCCTTCCACAGTCATTAATAATGCGGCCAAAGGAGTTTGCACAGCTGCAGCTGAGGTAAGTACACCACAATCTGGGAAGTCTAAGGGGCCTAAACAATAGCGCTAACTTTCCGATGCCTAGAATTCAGGGTCCGGGCGTGGAGCAATTCACATGGCCAGAAGCAGAAGAGTGGTGTACACAGTGGACACACACCGCCAAGGAGGTCCTGGTAACGGATGGCATTAACTAACCCCATGCTTTAGTCTAAAAAGATTTATGTACTAGCATATATTTTCTGTAAGAAACTTGTATACTGGATATTCATTTTTTTTTTTGCAAAGCCTAATTTAACAGAAACTGTGGGAGTCTCTCTGAATTCATTTTTAAGGTTTATAAATCAATGTTATTCCCACCATGAAATAAATATCCACCCTTGGTGTACACAATTTAGAAGAGAGGGATCTGAATATGCTTACTAACCTCCCTTTCCTTGGGGGAAGGGTTTCAATACTGCTTAAAGAATTCAGAATCCTCAGAGAGTAAGGGGAACACAGCCTCCCTAACACGCCCATAGGCGCACACTCTGCAAGCAGTAACCCTCCATGTGAAGGTGAGTATTAAGTAAGAGACCAGGCACTTCTGTGAGGTGGACACTCACCTCCTCTTTGTCACTTTGACGGAGGTGGTTGCAGCGATCCAGGAAACAGTGGCCGCCCATGATCCACTCCTTCTGGACGAGGCTCTGGAAACCAACCCTGGTTCTGCAGTGGGGGTCCATCATCACTTGTACCAGAGAGGAAATGAGGCAGCAGAGGTCTGAAGCATTCTCCTCTGGGAGGGGCCCCAGCGCCAGCAGAGAGAGGCAGGAGAGCATGACATTACTAAAAGCTGCAAAGAGCACTTGCACCCGGCAGCCCTGGTGGCCCAGCGGTTTAGCGCTGCCTTCAGCCCAGGGCCTGATCCTGGAGACCAGGGATCGAGTCCCACATCAGGCTCCCTACACGGAGCCTGCTTCTCCTCCCTCTGCCTGTCTCTCTCTCTCTGTCATGAATAAATAAAATCTTTTTTTTTTTTTTTTTTTTTTAAAGAGCACTCATACCCGCACAATTAAGAGCAGGGCTCCCCAAACCAAAGTCTGCCCACTACTGGCAGGTAAGCCCTACTTCCCTGGAGGCAAGGGCCAGAGGGAAACAAGGCAGTGTTTTCAGCCTGAGAGACAAACCGCTCTGGCCAGACTCATACAGGTTCCGGCAAACTCTGGCACTAAGCATGTATCTGCTAACAGAATAAATAAAATGCGGCCTGCCAAATCCCCGGTCAGCACGGGGCATCCTGGGGTGCCACACAATGAGAGCAGAACAATCCACATGATGGGGGGTCTTCTGGGCCTCACAGACCAGCTCAACCTCTTCCAGCTGCTGTGTCAAAGCAGAAGTCCTCACCGGACCCACTGTTCCAAGACGCAGCTGCTTCTCAGACTCGGCTCAGAGCTCCTTTCTGCCATTCCCGATTTCTCCATTGCCTCTACTCTGGAGGAAATTTAAGATCTCTGGATCCCTAATTCCCACCTCCACAATTCTCTCTGCTTCGGGCTGAGAGCACAGAGGTGCCTGCTGCCCTTTGTGTCACCCGGAGGAGAAACACCTTTGGGTCCACCTCCATGCACCCACCCCTGAGCACACCGTACAAAAACCTGGATGACAAAAATTCTGCTCACACACTTGCTTCATGTGCATTCATGACTCACAGCAAATGAAAGCATACTACCATCCATGAACCTGCCTTAGAATTTTCAGATCCTAAAAGGTAGGGTCTACACCCCCATGGTTTCCTCTTTACAAAAAGAAGTACAACTCAAGTTGCTATTTAAAAATGTCCATGAGGATGACGGTGCTAGTAGCAGTGCACTTAGAGAAACTTGAAAATGAGGTAGTAAGTAGGTAAGGTGTTTCCACTGTGAAAACTCTTTCATTCTGACCCTGTAACTGTGAGGCACGGTTTACAATCCAGGCTTATGCTTGTGCTTCTCTTTATCTTCTAAACGACAAGTCTAAATTAAGGGAACATGTGGATTTAAAAGAACCAGAGTTTGGTCTATGGGGTGCTACTGGTTTTTGAAACAAGTTTCATTTTTAAGTGGATCTTCCTTCTTGCATCTGAAGCATATAAATAGTACGTCATTAGTAACAGGAAGAGGGGCTAGAAAATGAGATTTCAGATGAGACAACTTAGTCATCCATCTGGGAGTGAGTGACTTCTCATACCTTAGCCAAAGATTCAGATTTCGTTTTATGGAACTCTCAGTGGTTCAGTCTGGCCCTGGGTACTTCTGCTCTCAGACTCCAATCTCTATCCTTCCTCCTTTGCACCAGTTACTCAGTACTCTGTTCTGCCACTGGTGGGTAGGTATTTTTCAATTATGTGCTCAGGTCAACTCTCTCATTAGGCTGTAAACTTCTAGATGGCAGAATTATAGAACTCTGCACACGGCAGGTGCTCAATAAATGTCTTAAAATTGAAGTCACTAAGCCAGTTTCAGGTGGAACAGAAGCCCCGCCCCAGGCAGACTCATTTTCCAACCTGCCCACAGAGGCTAAATTTCAGCAGTCACGGAGTGCATCAGAGCAAGGCAAAAGCCTGAGGGGATCTACTGAATTGGAAGTGCAGTTTATAAGGAGCTGAAAATATTCTAAACAGCAAATATAATATTCTAGTGCAGATCTAACCAATTCCAGCCAGAGGCTTTAAATAAAAGCAGTTTGGGGACACCTGGGTGGCTCAGCAGTTGAGCATCTGCCTTTTGCTCAGGGCGTGATCCCGGAGTCCTGGGATCGAGTCCCACATTGGGCTCCCTGCATGGAGCTTGCTTCTCCCTCTGCCTGTGTCTCTGCGTCTTTCTCTCTCTCTCTCTCTGAGTCTCTCATGAATAAATAAATAAAATCTTTAAAAATAAATAAATACACAAATAAATAAATAAAAGCAGTTTATACCTATTTTTACACATTCTGAATGTTTATGCCCTGTCAGCATGTTAAGCATGTTAATTAAGCCCACTGAGGAAAAGGAATTCATGACCCACAGTTTCAAGGGCAACTGCACAAGGTTGTCAAACACAAAGGTATATATAAAAATAACAGTTAAACCAGCCACAGGTTACTTTATAGAAAAGGAATTATCAAAAGATTTTAACTTCAACCAAGTTAATATAAAACAAAACCCAAAGCATTGGAAATGTGAGCTTTGGTGAAGATACCAAACAATTCCTTCTTGGGCTGCAAACAGATCTGCCAAGTTCTAAATGAAGTATTTATTTTTAAACCATAACACTGACCTCAAACACAAAGGATTCCAAGGTCAGGATAGAAAAGAATGGGAGGGATTTCTACACAAGCTCACTCCTTTTATTAGACAATTCCAATTCCATAAAGCTGTGAGTACAGAAATTGAGTCTTGAGTGAAGGAAAATGAAAACCACTCTTTGTTGCTTTAAATATATTACCTAAAAGAAGAACGTTCATGTTTTGTGCTTCTAGACATTCTGCAATCTCTATTGCTTTTTTCAGGCAACGTCTAAATTAGAAAGAGACAAGAAAAGGGGTGTTAGTTCCTGATGGTTCCTCATGGAAACGATGAGAAGTTTAGAGACAGAAAACTGAAGACTAAGGGACACAATCTCATTGGTTTTTCCACTTGAAATCCTCCAGACAGAAAAGAAGCAAATTACCATTTACACTATTCAGATATTCAAGACACTTCATTTGCTAATTAGAAACTGAAAATTTTCAGAAGGAAATCCCAAAATTGATGTTAAAATGTTCCCAGGTGACTTCTCAACTACAAACTCTTATTGAGAACTCACGCCTAAGTTTGGCCCGCGAGTCCTAGTAAGACCCGCCAATGCCCACATCGGAAATTGTGCCCCAGACCACATCATTTAATTCAAGGTCACTTCCAAACATGTCAGTGTGGCTGATAAGATCCAATATGCCCAGAAATCTCTTTTGTCTCTCTCTCTCTCCACACTATTCCTTTAACAGCTTTGATTTTTCTTGACTTATAACTAGGGGCTTCACATACGCTGTTGTCTGCCTGCAGCAGGGGTGCCTTCGTAGCGACTCTTCATTTGGTTAGAGATGCTCAACCTTCTCTACCTACCCCACATAATGAAGTGTTCTTTTCTGTATGACATTTATCACCGTTTACAATAATACATTCAAATTACAGGACAAAAAACAAAAACAAAAACACCAATTATGGGACATGCACCAGGCTCTTCAACAGGTATTTGTTATGTTTGGAGGGCTGAGACTCCTTTTCACACATCTTATTGGCAGAACAGAGAGAGAGATTCCAGGCCAGGTCAAGGGAAGAATTCTTCTCTTTCCTCAAAAGAATCCTAGGGTTGGAGCTATTCTCACACCCCTGGTCACCATTCTGTTCTGTGCTTCCCTTCACCCTCTCTACTACTTAACAGCAACAGAGGGGAGCTATTCAAAATATGCAGTAGGGAAGGGAATGTAATTCTGTCTCCAGGAATCTCAATCTAATTCCCAAACCCAAAATGACTAATTGAGATTAATCATGAAATTATGAGAAAAATGATATTATTTTTTTTCAACAGGTAATATACACGAGACACATAATTCAGAAAGGTATTCAGTAAAAAATCAACATCCCTCCCCCTGGCAGTCCTGGTTCCTGCCTGGAGGCCAGGCCAGCTGCTTCGGTTAGGATCCTGGGTTGCCTTGCCCCCTCCTCTGCAGTCTTTCCATGCCTCAGGTAGAGCCTACAGAGATCTCTTAGTGAGCAGTAGTATGTCCAAAAATTCAGATCAAATGAGCACAGAACACATAACATGTAAAATCCAGCTGAGCCCTGAATAGAACATATGATCTAAGAACCATTAACTGTGAAATATAAATTAATTGTCAATTTGCTTCACTACTTTGAATCAGAGAACCATAAAATTCATGAGCAAAAGAATAGCTTAAAATACCTGATTATATCAAGCCAACTGCTATTTTCCAACAGAGAAAACCATTTTATATCTGTGTCCCAAAATTCCGTACTATTATCTGAAAAAAAAAAAAAAAAGAGTAAGAAGTTAGGTCACTGTTCCCTGACACATCTGCCACGCAAAATCCATGCTACCCAAGCCTGCTGTTCAGTCAGTCTCAGACCTGGACTGTAGAATCCAAGCACAGATCTCCGCTTTTAAGAAAAGGACATTTCCAGACTTCGGCTGAAATGGTGTTTGAACTCTATGCCCCAGGAAGGAGGTAGCAGTCAAAAATGGATTTTTTGGATATCTACTGCTCAAATAAAAAGTACCCCACAGTATGTCTATAAAGTCACAGTTTACCTTAGAACTCAACAGGGAGAGTAACATGTTTTAGGCAGAAAATAGTGCCCTATACTGTTCCTACTAGTGATCTGGACTCGGCTGGCCAAAGGGAGAGACCTGGCTTCTGTTAGAACCCTAAATACATGAACACATTTTCCTTGCACGCTCCTACCCCTCATCCCCCCACCTTGATAAGAGAGCCCTGCATTTCATGGATATCTGATACATGTCAAAGCTGCAAACTCAAATCAGTGACAAGGCAGACGCTTCTCCAAGTCCTGGAAGATGAGGATGAAGTGTAGAAGCACAGTCCTGCAACAGCTAGAGCAGGGACCACTTTACTTTTCAGGGATCCTTTTTATAGTCTGTTACTGGAGAAGTTTCTCTGAATGTGTAGAGCACCCAAAATTTAAGATTTGCAAAAAACAAACCAAAAAACCTACCTACCCCCCTCAAAAGACCCCCAAAACCAATGAACTAGTGCAATGGGACTAGTGCAAAAGGGACTCTCTGCCAAGTCCCTGCTTTTTATAAATCTATTTTATAACACACAACGCAATGTGTTCTCATTAGAAGTGGACACTGCTGTTTCCCCAGGTATCGTATTCATCTTTATCTCAAATGTCTCCATAGTCAGTGCCTATGATGGAAATGCCATAAATGGTGGCTGAATGAATGAATCCTCAAATAGATGGAATTTGTTAGGCTATGAAATCCAAGTTAGGAAAAATTACCTGTAAGTGTGACTAATCTCAGATGGTAATACAGACTCACTGAAGAACGAGAACAGGTAACTGAACAGGTTAACCAGGATTCCAGTCCTAAATTGTTCACAGTGGGCAGCCTGGGCAGGGAAGTGGGGGTGGCTGGGATGTGCATATTTCATTTCCTACACTGTCCATTTCTGCTTAATCAGAAGGAAAAAGAGATGTTTTCACTTAGGGTGGGGGTGGGAGGGTCCATTCAAAAAACCACCAATGAAAATAAACAGACCCTTCGTTTTTCTAAGTCACTGTGAGACAGCCTGTGGATGCCGGTATTGCACAGTTACACAACTTTTAAAGGGAGAAGCCCATGTTCATCTCTGGACACCTGGGGTGCTGGAGATGGAGACAGAAAAGAGGTGGGCCTGTGCTCATGGCCATGAGAAAGGGCAGGGGGGCAAAAGCCTGGAGAAAAATGGGGGGGCGGATGTGGCAACAACACGGCCTCTTGGCCACCAGTCCTCCATGCCATGACACCAACCCTCATGGCCAGGAGCCCCTGGTGCATACGGAGCCCAGGGAAAAGGCACCAACTTTCACCTGATCCACATGGCATGTTCTTCCCCATGTGACAGAAAGATTTTGCTCAGCATTCTTCTCACCTATCAGAAACAGCTGTTTAAATTTAGAGTATGCAGTCTGGATGTCCTGCAAGGACAGGAAGTTGGTTGACAGGTCTTCAGTTTTAACAATTTCATAGGGTGGCCTGTGGATGGTCTTGTAAATTCTAGGGATCAAAAAGTAACATGAGATTAGAAAAGTAGATGTGGAAAAAAAAAAAAAAAGAAAAGAAAAGTAGATGTGAATTAGAAATAGTTTATTTGTCCTGAGCACTTACAGGACTAGCATAGGACTGTCGTTCCCAGTCAGCAAAGGAAGCATGTAGAGCACTTGCTGGCCCAAGATCATGAAGATTATAAACTGAAAGAGCCATGATTTGAACCTAAGGCAATATAACTTCAAAGTCTTCTTCTTTTCTGTTTTTAATTTACCCACTTTGGGTTTTTTTAATATTTTGAAAAAAAATTTTTTTTTAATATTTTGAAATTTTTCAAAAGTATTAAAGGACAGTGACATAGGCCATGAGCTAGATCTGACCAATGTTACCACTATAGGCATCATGCCACTACCCCCTAAATACTTTGGTGTGCATCTCTAGAAACAATGTGGTTGACATTCTTAATGATTATGTTATACTGTTATCCTTTCAAAGTTTCATCTCTACACCCAGTGGGGGGCTTGAACTCATGACCCCAAGATCAAGAGTGGCATCCTCCACCAGCAAGCCAGTCACGTGTCCCTCCTTTCAAGGTTATTAAAAACAACCACTTTATGTGGTATTCTTGAGCATTAACTTAGCAGGTAAACAGGAGTGAATGTACTATTAAGAACTGTTCCCCTGCTTCTGGGAAAACAAGAACTAAGCTAATTGGTAACAATATGTAGACTAGTACTGACCCATCCAAGAAGCTCTTTTGGATTTGTAAACTGCCATCATCCTGTTCTTTGGGCAGTGCTGACATTTTCAAAAGGGCACATCCATTGTGGCAGGACCAGCACCATATCTGCAAAGGGGAATACAGGTTTTTCAGTCATACACAATCCAGCAGGAGTCAGGTAAGCTTAGCATTTAAATTCATACAGGGAAATGTTTAACCTCAGTAAGAAATGGCTGGATATATTCAACTTTGTTAAGCCCAAGAGTAACTATGTACAATGAAAAACACTGATTTAGTCTTAAAACAAACCAGGTCAAGACAAGCACACTCAGCCTCGCCTATGGTCTAACATATCCCTCTTGACTTGGCTCTCGTGCTGGGAGCCTGGACAATGGCATCACCACCATTATTAGCACAGTAGCTCTCACTGGAGCGCAGCTTGCTCTGTCAGGCATTTTACTCAATTAACCCATTTGATTCTCACAGTCACGCTCTGAGACAGCTATGATCCGTAGCCCCATCAAGAGCAACAAACTGAGGCTTGGAGAACCAAATAACCTTCTCTAGCTGCACTTAAAGGTTGCAGCATTCTGACTAGACGCCGTGCTCTAGCTGGGTGGCAAGAAGGGGGCAGTCCCTGTCAGCAGAGAAAGTTCACCCGGAAAGAACAGAAAGCTGGCTCCTCAACAACCCGTACACGCCAGGCACTGCGCTATATACAAAGGGGATGTGAAAAGTGCTAAGATACTGTGTCTGCCTTCGAGGAGTTTATACTCCCAAGGGAAATAAATTTACAAACATAATGAAAGGTAGGATGTGGTAAATGGGAGAAGAGAATTTCAAGGAACAACAAAGGAAGGCAAGAGAGGAAGAAATCATATAAATGACCGTACGTGATAGGTTCAGGTGTGCAGGCACTTTTCTGGCTATGGTGGGAGTTTTTGTTTGTTTGCTGTTTTGCAGGAACAGAAGGAAGTAAGAACTAATCTTGGGACAAAGTAATCTGTCGGTGGAGCTGGGGGTGGAGGAGAGGGCAAGGCTGGTTGGGGCAGGTGAGTACACCTGTGGACTTTGTGCTCTATAAAGGCCTGGTTAAGCATTGAAAATGGCTATAGCCCAGCAGCCGCTCTGCTGACCAAGTCCTCAGCCTTAGCTCGAAGGTAAACCGAGAGGAAGAAGATGCCTTTTATAATTCTGCTACCCAGAGACGGTACCATGTGCTACTCATCTGCAATGAATGGTATAAACCACACACTGGCCATGCTAGCAGCAGAAGCCAGGGCCATGAGGTTCAAGATCAGCACACAATCCAGGTGATACTCCACACTAACTCAGAAAGCCAGGAAACGGAAGTGGTTTGGGGTTTCAGGGGAAGAAGACAGATCAATGTTGGGTATATTAGGCGTCCAGTGCCAATAGGACAGCTGTGTGCAGATATCCAGAAGGCATATTAGATGGGGGTTACAAGTTTAGGAGGGGAAGGCAAGACTGGGGATCTGGACATGGCAGCTGGCTGCCAGCTGACGTGGAAGATAGGACACCCCGACCCAGGGAGTGAAGACAGAGAAACACAGAACTAAAGGAAATGCTGAAAAGCAAGGACTCTCCTCTCAGGGCCAAGCCGTACTCTGACTTTTTAAGATTCAATGAGGTTGGAAGTGTTAGGACACTGAGACAACTCAAAGTGCCCTTTGCTGCCTTCCCCTCCTTTTCAGTGTCATGCTAAGCAACGTACAGAAACTACCAGACAGTTCCTAGCCCTCTGCCAATGGTGGCAGTATTCTGAAAGCCTAAGCAATCCTGTCCCCCTAGTTGGTGCAGCTCACTTGGATAAAAGGGGAGACACTCTAAGCTATGACTAGGTGACAGGTTCTAAGAAATTATGTGTCCTTTATCCTTTTGATCTCTCCTCCTGGGGTAGAAAGAGTTGGCTCTTGGTGATATTCAACCATCAATAGCTCATTTTCTTTTGCAGGTACATCCATACCGGTCTCACTTCCTCTGAGGCAATTCCCTTACTGTTCTCTATTTGAAAAAATAAACAGAAAATAAGCAAAATTCTTGGTGAAAGACTTCTCATTGGAATTTAACAAAAAGCATGTGTAATAGGTATAATTTCTGTCTGGTGTCTTAGTATAAATGTCTTTTTTTTTTTTTTTTAATGTCTTTTTTTTTTAAAGATTTTATTTACTTATTCATGAGAGACACACAGAGAGAAGCAGAGATATAGGCAGGGGGAGAAGCTAGCTCCCCATGGGGAGATCAATATGGGACTCAATCCCAGGAATCCAGGATCACGCCCTGAGCTGAAGGCAGATGTTCAACCACTAAGCCACCCAGGTATCCCTTAATATAAATGTCTTGACAACAGACATCAATCACTGCTTATTAATCCTGTTTAACTTTTAAAATGGAAGGAGAATTTATTCATTACTTGATCATCTTAAGGTATCTCTCTTAATATAGCCAAAGACAGAGCTTCAGAGGAACACCTACAAAGTGGAAGCTAGAATGCAATGTAAGAAGGAAGAAACCATTAGGGAGGTCAGAGGACCAAGAGAGCACAGTGTGTCCACACAAGACAAGAATTTAGAAACAAAAAAGGTTGAGACCATAATCAGTGTGACACCTGCAGTGCTGGTGTGGAGAGGTGGGATGTACAAGGCCCGCTGACTTCTGGAGGGTCTGTCAGCAGAGCAGGGAGCAAAGGTCATGGTAAGAGAAGAAATGAGTAGAGTCAAGTAGGGAAAATTAGTATCAAGTCTTTAAAGATGTTTGTCAGTTCTGGGAGGGAGAACAAGGCAGTAGCTTAACTCACAGAGGGGGGGCTTCTTCAGGGGGAGGCTTGAGTGTACCTTCAGATAGAGCGGAACACCAGGAAAAATCCATGGGGCAAGGGGACGACTGACAGAAGCAGGCTCCAGACAAGGCAAGGGCAGAGCCAATCAAGAGCCAGGCAGCTGTTTAGATTCAGGAGAAGCAAACAGAAGCACAGAGAAAAACAATGGAAGTGAAGGGAGAAGCCAAGGGAGGTCTTGTCACTGGTTGTCTAAGATCCCACGGAAGTAGGGTAACATCATCTCTCAGTATAAAAGAATGGAATTACAAACTTAAAGAGAATGAAAAAAAATGGCTTACACCAGCCCTAGGGAAGAATGGTACAAGATCCAAAAGGAGTTAAACAACAGACTGCTGAACAGAAGAAAGGCCCAATTGAGGCAAGGTAACATATGGCTTTCACATATCTCATTAAGTAATACTCTGCTGTTCGGTTTGAATAATCTTTATGGATGTTCACTAGCTCCACAGCCAAGAAAGATCAATACTCAGGGACTGGAGAACAGTAGAGGGCAGAGGCCAAAGTCACTAGAGTGGCAGCATGGATATGCCTGAACTTACAAATGATGCAGGTCGTCACTGAAAATAAGAAAAGGCAAAGAAAAGTACACTAGCTGAAAAATCAGGATGAAAAAGCATGGAGATACAGAAATGTTCTGGAACTGTAAAGTGGTAATGGTTGCATAACAATACGCATACACTAAGTGCCATTAATGATAAATTTTATGTTATGTATCATGAGAGCTCTGTGTTCCCTGGGGAAATGTGTAAATTCCATCTTGTATAATATTTTTCTCTTGTCCATTCATGTAAACCCCACCAACAACTTTCAGGACATATCTAAAAAAGTGAAGGGCATCCTGAGTGGCTCAGTGGTTGAGCGTCTGCCTTTGGCTCAGGTTGTGATGCCAGGGTCCTGGGATCGAGTTCTGCATCTGGCTCCCCGCAGGGAGCCTGCTTCTCCCTCTACCTATGTCTCTGCCTCTCTCTGTTTCTCATGAATAAATAAAATCTTAAAAAATAAATACAAAAAAATTTAAGAAGTGAGAACCCCTGCTCACTGTTTCTATCAAAGTTATGTTGCTGGCTCCCCAGCAGGTCTCATCAGAACACCTATTTTTCTCAGCCTCAAGGCCTGGAGAGAAGACAGTATCTAAATTTCATACAACGCTCGGTGGAAAGGCAGTCTACTCACACTCGTATAGACAATTGATCTTTTGTCTCTTCCCACAGAGCTCACCTTCTTTTCCCCAATTCATCTCTGAAAGGCTTAAAGAACGAAGACCCTTGTTTTCATTCTTCCAAAATAGCAATTCTCAAAATGTGGTCTATAGATAGAGGGCAGGGGTCCCAAAACCCTTTTGGGTGGTATGAGAATAATACTAAGAGGTAATTTGTCCTTTTCACTGTGTTGACATTTGCACTGATGATGTCAAAGCCGTGCTGGTGCCTGGGCCTAGTCAAGGTACTGCTATCAGACAGCACTGGCCACCACTGTATTCTTTGCTACCATACACTCGTAGGCAAAGAAAATGTTTTACTTGAGAATGTCCTTAATGAAGGACTAAAAATTATTTTTATTAATCTTAACCATTACAGATTAATATTTAATATTAGCATGCTTTATATTTTATGTGATGAAGTGGGAAGGAAGCACTGAAGCACAACATTTAGCTTGAGGAAAAGCATTTATGTGACTGAGGTGAGAGGTAAATGAACTGTTCTCTTCATGGAATTCAAAGAACAAGTGAGAGTCAAACAATGGGTGTTCAGACTTTGGTATGTGGCAAGCGTTCATCCTCCAAAATAAAAAAACAAAAAAGAAAGAAGTGACCCTATCTCTTCAAGGAAAACAACCGACAAACTGGTAAAATGATAAATATTGAACTTTCAAGCAAAACTTATAATTGTGGGGATGCCTGGGTGGCTCAGTAGTTGGAACATCTGCCTTTGGCTCAGGTCATGATCCCGGGGTCTTGGAATCAAGTCCTGCATCAGGTTCCCTGAAGAAAGCCTGCTTCTCCCTCTGCCTGTGTCTCTACCTTTCTCTCTGTGTCTTTCATGAATAAATAAATAAAATCTTAAAACAAACAAACTTAGAATTGAGGAAACTAATCTCTACCTCTTGCTAGACTGCTTCCCAAAATATACAGATTCTTCTGATGAGACAAGAGTGATGTTAATGAATGTGATTTTTATAGAAGGAAACATGCTAATATTTGGATGATCTGTATAACCCCAATTCCCAAATGACCACTATTGTAATATCATACAATCATGCAGGTTTTAAGATCTATTCCAAATACAAGGCAGACCCCATGGATTTTAATTTAGCAAGGAATGAAAAATTCATTGATCATGTTTTCAGATTCCTTATGCAATTAACCTTTATGAAACCACCACTTATCATTTTTTTGGTGCACCATCAAAGAACAATATTCTCAATTATCTGAAAAGGCTAATAAATATTCCTCCTTTTCCCAAATATGGATCTGTGTGAGGCTGGATTTTCCTCATGTACTTCTATCAAGCCCATACTGCCTATTACAACAGACTGAAGAAAGAGGCAGATATAAGAATCCAGTGGTCTTCTATTTTCAAAACTGTAAAACACTGCAATTCTATGTTTTTGTTTTGAACAACAGCTATTTTTCATAAAAAATTTTTTATACTGACATGTAAGTTTACTGCTAAAATAAACTAAAATGTTGTTTTAATTTGTCATATGGCAAATATCAAACAATATAATCCACATAAACAGAGAGTCTTTGAAATCCTCAATAGCTTTTTAGAGTATACAGTGCTGAGATCAGAAGTGTGAGAACCACCACTCTCAAAGGTTACAAACTAGTGGGACATGAGCTGACTCTGGGCAACTCTGTCTTTTTTTAACATCTGAAGCAGATGCATACATTTAGAAATTGAGAAAAGTCACGACTCACATAAAAATCCTAATCTCTGGCTTCCCCTGAGAAATCAGGATATTTGGCAAAACCAGGCCCATATTCCCACATGGCACAAACTGGCTGGCACAGAGGAGCAGCTCCCCTTAACTCAAGTGGAGGGTCTCTGGTTCACTGCAAGGACCAAGCTCATTACCTGCCCTGCCTACACAGGCTTCTGGGCATGTGACCCCATTAAACATCTGGCCTCCCATACAGGAGTGACCTTTTCAGTGAAAAAGCCATGAGCACAGTACAGCATTTATTTGTAATTCTCATTCCTTATTAAATTCCCTGAAGGCTTGGCAACTCTCAACCACCAATTAGAAACTGGAATAACTGCCAGAGTCTTGCTTTCTTTGATCAGTGACACATTAAACATGGCTCCCATCCCAGTCTATTCTGTGGAAACTAAGTAAGCTCTCCATGTTGTCTCTGGAAGAAAACATGGCCACACCCACTCAAAAATGAAGAGTGGGGCCAAAAAAGAATCTTAAACCCTACGACCCTCAGACTTATTTTGAGATTTAGCCTCAAATTGATTTCAGGTATAAAATCAAGTTGGCTTTCAACAGTAGGCAGATATGTAATCCTTTTCAATCTTTGAAATGTTTTTGCTAAAAACTCTACTGCATCTGTGAAAACTTCAGAGCTGTCCCAGGGAGCCTCATGTCTGAGACTCTTTTAGTGAGTCCCTGAGATATTTTTGGATCACTTTTGGACAGAGGACCAAAGCCAAGGGTTTTAAATAGAATAACTTGCCAGAACGGGTTGATGAGCAACCCATGGCTATTAGGGTTTCCAGATGTACTTACTGGTATGCCGTGACCCTGAAAGCGTAGCACGTCCTCTTCAGGAAGAGAAATAGGGACAACAAAGTATGCTGGCAATCTAGAAGAAAGAGAGGTCATCAGTTTTTGTCCTGGAGTGATGCACTAAATATGAAAGCTCAACTTTAATGAACTGAGGAAGTGAAGCAAAGTGATAGGGCACGAACCTTATTTCAAAGTTAAAGAAGAACCAGTACAAATGAACCATCTCTGGCTAAATCAGTTGGGACTCTGGGTTCAAATCCTAACTCTGCCTCTGATTCTATGTGACCATTAGTTAAGCCCCCCACTTCTCTGGGTCTGTCTCTTCATCCTTGAAATGAGGGGAATGGAATATGTGATACCTAAAAGTAGATGAATTCCAAAACTGAGAGAGATCTTTCTTGTTACACGGTGGCAATTAAGCACTCATGTTTTCAGGCGGACTAAAACATAAACCAATAATTATGATGACTGATGCCTAGACATTTTATCACGCACTCTGACAACAAACATTTAAGTGCTTCCTATATGCCAGACTTGGATTCCTTAACACAAATTATTCATTTAATCTTCCCAACAACTCTATGAGGTATGTACTACTATTATTCCATTTCACAGATAAAGAAACTGAGACAGTACCCCTAAGGCCCTTCACAGGTAATACCACTACTAAGCATTAGTAAAGCTATGACCCAAACCTAACCAGTATGACTTCCGTTTCTATATGAGAAAACTTAGGTTCTAAAAATAACCTGCTAAGTGGTAGGATGTGGGAAAGTTAGGTTTTCAGAGTTGCAAATATCAAAGATATACAGGGTCACCACCTCTTCCTCTAGCTAGCATATGCAGGTTTCGATGAATAAGAAATGTGCTAAGTTGTATCACTGTGGGGCTGTAAACACTTTGCACTCAAAGAGCTTGAAATAAAGCCTCATGGGAGATAAGAAGGTGTCTATAGTGCAAAAACTACAATGGAAAATAATCAGATGGCACCTGTGTGCATGTCACATGTTTAAAGTAAATTCCTTAAGTATTAGATGATGAGACAGGGATCCCTGGGTGGCGCAGCGGTTTGGCGCCTGCCTTTGGCCCAGGGCGTGATCCTGGAGACCCGGGATCGAATCCCACATTGGGCTCCCGGTGCATGGAGCCTGCTTCTCCTTCTGCCTGTGTCTCTGCCTCTCTCTCTCTCTCTGTGACTATCATAAATAAATAAATAAAATAAATAAATAAATAAATAAATAGATGATGAGACAGATGGACTTTCTAATTTGAAGAGGTTGGAATTTGAATGTGATCATCTTTAGATCTAATCAATTCACAAGGGATGGAGCACATTTTAAATACCAACAAAATCCAGATTACAGGAAACAATCAGAAAATAGCCTGGTTTCTTCAAATACATTGCAAGAAAACAAATAATGGTAGGAAGATCTATAGATTAAGAGACTTGAGAAACCTATCAATCAGTTGCAACATATCAATCTCACTGAGTCTTAATTAACGGTAAAACAGATAAAAAGCTGAAAATTTGTTTAAAAATTTATAAAAACAATGGGGAAAGTTTTGAACACTGACTTAGGCTACTAAATGACATTGAGGGGTTTTTTTTGTTTTTTAATTTTTATTTATTTATGATAGTCACACACAGAGAGAGAGAGAGAGGCAGAGACATAGGCAGAGGGAGAAGCAGGCTCCATGCACCGGGAGCCCGACATGGGACTCGATCCCGGGTCTCCAGGATCGCGCCCTGGGCCAAAGGCAGGCGCTAAACCGCTGCGCCACCCAGGAATCCCGACATTGAGGGTTTTAATGTTAAAATTTGAAAGGTATGATAATGGTTTTATGGTTATATTTATAAAAAGAGTCCTTAATTGTTAGAGATGTATATCAAAATACTCATGAATGAAATGTGATGAGGTCTGGGATTTATTCCAAAATAACCCAAGGGAAGCACAGAGAAAATAGGATTAGGCATAAGAATAATTGTTGAAGGAGGGTGATGAATAAAAGGGAACTCACTGTATTCTCTTTTCTTTTATACTGCTTGAAATTTTCCATTAAAAAATTTTTAAAGTAATTAAAAATAAAAAAGCTCTCATTATATAATACAGAACCAGCTTTGGAAAACACTGATCAAGGACAAGGTATTTCAAACCATCAAAACTGTTAAGAATTACTTGGCTTTTGAAGTTTGACACGTTCAGAATATTTTCTTGTATGTCCCCTTGAATGCATAGGTGGTAAGCTATCCCTTCTTCAGGTGTTATCACTGAAGTAAACAAACAACACCCCTCCCCACCCCCCAAAAAAACCCTTCACAAATCAATGAACTCAGGCTGCCCATTAAAATCACAGAGGAGGGACACCTGGGTGGCTCAGGGGTTTAGCACCTGCCTTCAGCCCAGGGCATGATCCTGGGGTCCGGGGATCCAGTCTCACATCGGGCTCCCTGCATGGAGCCTGCTTCTCCCTCTGCCTGTGTCTCTGCCCCCTCCCCCTGTCTCTCATGAATAAATAAAATTTATTTATAAAATAAAATAAGATCACAAAGGAAGGGGCGCCTGGGTGGTTTAGTAGGTTAAGTGTCTGCCTTTGGCTCGGGTCATGATCCTGGGGTCCTGGGATCAGGCGCCATATCAGGCTCCCTGCTCACCAAGAAGGAAGGTTCTCACAGCAAGAAGTCTGCTTCTCCCTCTCCCTTTGGCTCCTCCCTCCCAAGCTTGTGCTGTCTCTTTCTCAAATAAATAAAATCTTAAAAAAAGAAATTACATGGGAATATTAATAACCTCCTTATGTCCAGGCTCCACCCCAGAACTACTAAGTATCAGAAGCTTGAAGAAAAAAATCTGAAGCTCAAAAGCTTCCCAGTGTACAGGCAGGATGACGGCAGTTGTTCTAGAAGATCCTGCTACTCCAAGTCTGCAGCAACATCACCTGGACAGCACATTCTCAAGATGAACCTCAACTGAATCAGAATCTGCATGTTAACAAACTCCCCAGGTGACTGAGGAAGCAGCTCTGCTCTAGCTGGCAACTTACCAACAGACCACAGTTTCTCAGCCTTTACAGGAGACCTACGTGTGGGGTGGGTTTAGGCCCAAGTCCCAGCTGTGTCCCCAGAGGCTCATTCTACAGAGATGGGGCCACAAGGTTTTAAAAATTTGCATGTCGGGATCCCTGGGTGGCGCAGCGGTTTAGCGCCTGCCTTTGGTCCAGGGTGCGACCCTGGGGACAAGGGATTGAATCCCACGTCGGGCTCCCGGTGCATGGAGCCTGCTTCTCCCTCTGCCTATGTCTCTGCCTCTCTCTCTCTCTCTCTCTGTGACTATCATAAATAAATAAAATTAAAAAAAATAAAAAATAAAATAAAATAAAAAAATAAAAATTTGCATGTCTTCCCCAACTAGTACCAGTGAGGTTAATTTTTTCTTACAATGTTGGTTAGCCAGTTAATTTCCTCTTATAAACAGTCTTTTACCAAAAAGGGAAAAATGTCAGAACCAAGTGTATTAGTGTATGTGGCATGTAGTGGCTCCTGGAAGGAGGCTGGCACAGAGATGGACAGCTCTGCACCAGTGAGTGGAGTCTAAGATGTCCTCCTTTGTCCCAGTGAACTACTAGAAGTTCCGAGGGCTCTCTGCTGTGAGGTTCCCAATGTCCACAAACAGTGAACCCTCCCTCCTTGGAAGAGCAGTCAGTTTAGTCATCAGGATGAGTTTTCAAATACAAAATAAACTTTTCCAAATACAGGATGTTTTATTACTGAAAGAAAGTTGTCCGATCCGCCCCAGCCTCAGTTAGGGTGAGGAAACCCTCAGCAGGACAAGAGCAGGGCAGCAAGGTCTTCCTGCGGCAGTGTCAATTCACAGGCTCCATCGTGTTACACATGCCCTACAGGGTAACAGACCTTCCGATATTCTGGCAGGGAGGCAAGATGAGAGGAAGGCTTTTCAGGAGAAGGAAGACTGGTAAGCCAGCCCTGACCTCCAGAAAAGATGGAGTAGATGCTCAGTTTCCTATTATCAAAACTGACTGGAGTGCCATCTACCTACTGAGGGAAGGGCTTTCATTAATTTACTCATTCTGTTTCCTATTTATTGAGTGCCTCTTAAAACCAGGCACTGTATGTGGTATTGAGGATATAATGATTAACAAAACAAAACAACAACAAAAATCCCCCATGATAGTGTACTTGATTCTCCAGAGCAGACAAGCTACAGAAACAAACATTTCCAAACGGTAATACAAATAAAAATAAACTTACAACTGTAGGAAGTGCTGGGAAGAGAGGCCATGAACAGAAAAGAAGCTTTCGCTCTCACAGAGACCTGGCCTTGGGGCAGCCCTGGTGGCGCAGCCTGCAGCCTGGGGTGTGATCCTGGAGACCCAGGATCGAGTCCCACATCGGGCTCCTTGCGTGGAGCCTGCTTCTCCCTCTGCCTGTGTCTCTGCCTGTGTGTGTGTGTGTCTCTCATGAATAAATAAATAAAAAATATTAAAAAAAAAAAAAAAAAAAGAGACCTGGCCTTGGAGAAGGTTCCCTATGAAAGTAACATCTGAGCTAAGAGCTGACAAATAAGATGTGAGTAACCACACTTGTGTGGCTGAAAGCAGAAGGAACATTCCAGACAGGAGACCACACAGGCAGGCCTATGGGAGTGGGGTTAGTATGGTGAGAGGGGGTATTGAGGGGCGTGAGGCAGGAATCAAACCACAAAGGGCCCTTTGAGACACAGAGAACGGATGCTGGGGGACCAGGGTGGGTGGCGGAGACCATGGAGGCAGCACTATAGTGGTGCATGTGAGACACAAGGCACAAGATACAAGCTTGCCCTGTATCTTCTCCATGGGACAGAAAAGGGTGCGGGGACTGCAAGCATGGGTGGGGCAGTCCACAGGGTATGTGTTTGTGCTGAGTGCTCCCAGCACTAAAACCTTGAGAAAGCTCCATTTTCCCTGATAACCTAGGTGGCTAGGTGGCTCAGTCAGTTGGGGGTCCAACTCTTGGTTTCCAATCAGGGTTTTTGGGTTTTGTTTTTTTTTTTTTTTAAGATTTTACTTATTTATTCATGAGAAACACAGAGAGAGAGGCAGAGACACAGGAAGAGGGAGAAGCAGGCTCTATTCAGGAAGCCCGATGTGGGACTTGATCCCAGGACTCTGGGATCATGACCTGAGCCACCCAGGTAACCACCCCCCACCCCCCCCAGTCAGGTTCTGATCTCATGGGTTGTGAGATCAAGCCCCACTTCAGGCTCCATACTCAGTGGCATGTCTGCTTGAAGATTCTCTCTCCCTCTGCCCCTCCCCCACTTGCTCACATTCCTGCACTCTCTGAAATAAAAAAAATATTTAAAAGCTTCCTTCTCCACCTGCCTTTTTTTAAATATATTTTTTATTTTATTTTATTTTTATAAATTTATTTATTTATTTATGATAGTCACACAGAGAGAGAGAGAGGCAGAGGCATAGGCAGAGGGAGAAGCAGGCTCCATGCACTGGGAGCCCGACGTGGGATTCGATCCCGGGTCTCCAGGATTGCGCCCTGGGCCAAAGGCAGGCGCCAAACCGCTGCGCCACCCAGGGATCCCTCCACCTGCCTTTCTACCAAATATATTTTTGATGTGCTGACAACTACACAAATACCAATGAATTTAATCAACATATGCCAGGATTTTTTTTTTTTTTAATTTTTATTTATTTGTGATAGTCACAGAGAGAGAGAGAGAATGAGGCAGAGACACAGGCAGAGGGAGAAGCAGGCTCCATGCACCGGGAGCCCGACGTGGGATTCGATCCCGGATCTCCAGGATCGCGCCCTGGGCCAAAGGCAGGCGCCAAACCGCTGCGCCACCCAGGGATCCCTATGCCAGGATTTTTAAAAAACAATTCTGAGAATGGGGATGCTTTCTATCAGTGTCAGCATCATATCATAAACTATCAATTCCTAGGTGCAGGGATTTCTAACTTCTTTCTGAGCAAGAGCTAGCTTCCCCTTTTCATCCTTTGTGACTAGGAAAGAGGGGAGGAGAAGAGGGGGAATGGGGAGGTGACACTTGCTCTGCAGGCCCCTCCCCACTGTCACTCCAGGTTGTGCTGTGTCAGGAAAGCTAACTTTATAAATGTTTGAGACTGATCCAAATCAAAACTGATGAGCTGAACAGGTCTGTGAGAACCATAAATACAAAAAGCTCCACAAAAATATAAATCTATGAAACTGCTAGCAGGATATTGGGGAGTACGTTCCAAAATGAGAAGTTTCAAGATTTTACAAAAGGAGTCTACAGGGGCACTGGGGTGGCATAGTCAGTTATGTGTTCAATTCTTGGTTTTGGCTCAAGTCATGATCTTGCAGTTGTGAGATCGAGCCCTGCATTAGGCTCAGCACTCAGTGAGGAGTCTGCTTGAGATTCTCTCTCTCCCTCTGCCTCTCCTGCTCATGTGCATATTCTCTTTCAAATAAATAAATAAATATTTAAAAAAGAAAAGGATTATGCAGAGTCATCCCTTAAAAATGAAGGTCAGATCACATCACGCCTCTGCTCAAACTACTCCTCGCTGCACCATAAATTCTGAAAGCCTCCTCCCTGAAACCATCTAATTACCTTTCTCTGCCCTGACCTCACCCCCTACTACTCTGCCAGTTGATGGTTCCTCCCCAGCCCCTGGACTCCTTGCGGTTCCTCACAGAAGCCAGACAAGACTCCACTTCAGGGTCTTTGCCTCTACTGTCTCCGGTGCCTGACCATCCCTCCCCACCAACACCTCCAGCACCCCCTTAGCCCTGTGTGATCTATGTTTCTCCATAGTACTTACTACCTTTTAATACGTTCTAATCACTCATTTATTTTATCATTGTTTTCATCCCACCAGAGTGAAAGTTCCAAGAGGGCAGGGATTTTTAGGCTCTTTGTTAACTGTTGTACCTCCAGTAGTCAGGACATTACCTGGCACATGGCAGCCACTCAAATAATTCTTTTTTTAAAAGATTTATCCATTCATTTGAGAGAGAGAGAAAGAGTGCACACCCAGTGACAGAAGGATAAAGGGGGAGAGAGAGAAGCAGATTCCCCATTGAGCAAGACTCCAAGATGATGAGCCGAAACCAAGAATCGCACGCCTAACCAGCTGTGCCACCCAGGCACCCCACCAAAGATTTTTGCTGAATAAATGAAGTGCTAAGTAAAAGGAAAGCAAATACACAAATTGAAAAATGCCTCTAATAATTTTACTCAGACTATAATGGAGGAAAACAAAGACACAAATTCACTTTTAAATGTTTTAAGGGACATCTTAAGGGTTTCTTAAGTATAGTATTGACATGAAAAACATGGAGCTCTCCTACATTGCTGATGGGAGTGTAAATAGTGCAGTCACTGTGAAAAACATTTTGTACTATTTGACCCAGCAACTCTACCCCTAGGTGTGTGAACACACACACACACACACACACACACACACGAAATGGAAACATATGTTTCCATATATATTCCACACATAATATATATGTGCACGTATAAACATATATACATACATATATACGAGAGAAATGAAAACATAAAACCTTATAAACAAATGTTTATAGCAGCATTATTCATAATAGCTGATCAACTGATGAGTGGATAAATAAAATGTGGTCTATCCATACCCTGGAATATCATTCAGCAATAAAAAAGAATGGAATTCTGATACATGCTACAACATGGATGACCCTTGACAACATTATGCTAAGTGAATAAGCCACACATAAAGACCACTTGTTATCGGATTCCATTTATATGAAATCTTGAGAATATGTCAACTATGGAGATAGAAAGTAGATCAGAGGTTGCCTAGGGCTGGGGGTGGTGAGGGCACGTGTGGAGCACCTATTAAGGGGTATGAGGCTTCTTCTGGAGCTGATGAAATCGTTCTAAAATTGACCGTGGTGATGGCTGCACAACCCTGTGAATAGATACTGTATATTTCAAATGTGTAAACTGTATGGCATGAGAATTCTACCTCAATGAAGCTGTTAAAAAAAAAAAAAAGAGCACTGAATGCTTACCTTACACAGACTTTATAGCCTTCATTGACACTCACTGCTTTGTACTTGACGTTGCCTTTGGTCCGCTCCAATTCCCAACACCAGTCCTTAAGGGTGTCAAACATTACAGTATGGTTCTTGGGATCAGTGGCTAGCAAAACAAATTTAAAAAGACAAAATCTTGTGTAAAGTACAGGTATTTTAATGATGTGAAAGTGGATTTGTAAGCCCTAATTTTGTTCACTAAGCCCATTTTTATCCAAGCACAGCAAGGTCACTGATTAATCCTAACCTTGTTCCTTTTTTTTTTTTTTTTGTCATTAACCCAAAATTATGACTAAGGGTCTGTCTTTTTATACTGGAAGAAAGGAGGTGTTCTTGTTCCACTCCTTGCAAAAGTAATTTATAGCTCCATTTTTCAGTCATCTGACCATGAGATAATTTATATAACATAAAAGATGCTGTGAAGCACCAGAAGACAGGCTTGGCACAGATGCTAAAATAATAAAATATTTTCAGCCCTACGAATATGTGCATAAGATGGCAAACTCATTTGAATAGCGTGTCAGGTCCCTGAATGTAAATCCTCCTTCAATTTGAAGATGCACTGCCAACAAGAGGATTTTCCAGTGTGACAGTTATTAAAGGGCATCATCAGATCACACAGCTGTGGGAGGGTAAGGGTTAGATGGAGTCTTCTGCTCCTCACCCTGCCCTGCTACTGCTACCTGCTAGGAGGAAATGTCCAGGAGCACTATTCCTGCAGCCCAGCAGATGTGTTCTTGGTCTTCTCCCAAGCCAAAGACTGCTGGGTGACACACACCAAAATAGTCTCAGCTTTTTAAACAAATCAGTTAGTTCAAGTCCTTGCACATCTAAAAAAAGCCAAGCGTTTTGGGAAAATAGTGTTTGATAAAACTCCTCCGTGCTAGTTTATTTCATTAAAATAAAGCCAGATTATCGTACACAAGAGAATAAGAATAATGATAAAAACAGTAGTTAAGCTTACATAGCACTTAGGTGTGTGCCAGGCACTGTTCTGAGCATACTACATTTTATTAACTCAATCTTCACAATCCTACAGGGTAGGGTAATATTAATTTCTCCATTTTACAGATGTGGCACAGAAAGGTCATGAACTTGCCTAAGGTCACAGAGTTAGGCAATGGCAGAACTGGAATCCAAACCCAAGCAGCTGTAAAGGATAAAGTAATAGACACCAAAAAAATTTCCCGGTGGAAACAAATATTTGTAACATGCTATTCAAGAGTAGATCATTCTTTTAGCAACACAGGTAAGTCCTTCCCTAAAATGCCATGTCCCAGAGTATTCAGGACCTTTCAGCCAAAGCACTTTTTGTGAATTATCAAGCTAGAAAGTAACTAAAGATGTTCAGTTTGCAAAGTACCCACCTCTACAAACTGCTGCTCCATGCAAAAGCTAACTGGTCAATTAGCATCTATCATTTATAACATTTACTTCTCAAAAAATGGGGACTGGAAGGAAGATTTTTAAAAAGATGGAAAACAGAATAAAAGATGACACATATCCTGGGCCTTGTGGCACGAGCACGTGCACACGCGCGCACGCGCACACACACACACACACACATATCACAAAGTGAAGAAACTGCCAGAGTCTATCAAGGTAAGGGTTTTGGAACACGGATCAACATAGTGTTGGGGAGTTAAGAAACTGTCCTATGCTGAATCTGAACCAAGAGTCAGGATATAAGGAAGACGTAGAATTCCTAAAAACAGAGTATTATTTTTCAAATGTAAATCCAATAAATGTTTATATAAATTATAGTAATTAATAAGTTATATTTTGTATATCTCATATTGCAACAAGCTGTGGTAAGCCAGTTACTCAGCACTTACACCTATAGCTACAGTGAAAACACCTGTCATTCACAAAGATGAACTTACTGAATTAAGGAACTAATTTTTTAAAAGATTTTATTTATTTATTCATGAGAGATACAGAGACAGAGAGAGGCAGAGATGCAGGCAGAGGGAAAAGCAGGCTCCCTGCAGGGAAACTGATGCAGGACTTGATCCTGGGGCTCCAGGATCACGCCCTGGGCCGAAGGCAGGCGCTAAACTGCTGAGCCACCCAGGGATCCCCAAGAAACTAATTTTATGTTCAGTCTAACAGTAAAGCAAGCACTATCTTAAGTTAGTGTAATTCTCTGAACATAATCCACCCTGAAAAATACGCAGTTATACTTTCAATTAACCCTCACTTAACTGACTGCACCCTATGTGCCATGCATTTAACAATTTATAATCTTCACAACACTTTATTTTTTTTTTTTTTTTAAATTTTATTTATTATTTATGATAGTCACACACACAGAGAGAGAGAGAGAGGCAGAGACAGGCAGAGGGAGAAGCAGGCTCCATGCACCGGGAGCCCGACGTGGGATTCAATCCCGGGTCTCCAGGATCGCGCCCTGGGCCAAAGGCAGGCGCCAAACCCCTGCGCCACCCAGGGATCCCTTCACAACACTTTAATAGAGGCTTTAACACCGCTGTTTTTAAAATGAGAAAACAGATGCCCCAAGAATTTAGTGTCAGCCCCAGGATCACACAGCTATTGAGCAGCTGGGCAAGGATTTGAACTCTGGTGGGACAGACCCCAAAATTCACAGCTTTTCTACTAAGTCACCAAAATGTAACCTTTTCTCTCAGGTATCTACATTTCTACACATGCTGAGCCCTCTGCCTAAAATACTCCTCCATGACCACATGCCCACATCCTCCACTATCAGCTCCGGCACAGCCTGTGATAGCCTGTAATAGCCTGTGAAAGCCTCCCTCCTCTGGTGTGACCAGCCCCTCCACCAGAGAACACATCTCTCAGCTGTCTGTGCTTGACGTGATGCTCATAGAAGACAAGGATTTAGTCCTATCGACTTCCATCCCCACAGCCGTGACCCATATCAAGTGTTCAAAATGTTGACCAAATAAGCAGTTCAATTCTGCACTCCAGAAAGCCCCATGTCTGTTGTTAAAGTAACATACCACTTCCCTGATGAAAAGTACATAGTACAGAGTCATTCAACATCAACGTGATGTTAAGATTGACCAGCAGAGTGAGTAAACAAACCGAGGAAAAGGATGGAGAGGAAGGAGAAGACAGACATCTGGGGAAACACTGTATAGTGCTAGGCATTATTAACAGCTAATCGACCAAAGTTTCTTAGTTAAAAGACTGCTCCCTTTTGCAGTGAATCAAATGGAAAACATTTGGAATTTTAAGTTATGTAAGCATACTTGTGTTGTCAAATACTCTCTCACATACAACTGTTCCATTCCCCCAAAATATTTGCTACAGAGCATGTTCTGGTTGTTTAAAAGCTTTCTAGGGATCCCTGGGTGGCTCAGAGGTTTAGCACCTGCCTTTGGCCCAGGGCCTGATCCTGGAGTCCATGGATCGAGTCCCACATCAGGCTCCCTGCATGGAGCCTTGCTTCTCCCTCTGCCTGTGTCTCTGTCTCTCTCTCACTGTGTCTCTCATGAATAAATAAATAAATAAAATCTTAAAAATAAATAAATAAAAATAAAAACTTTCTAGAATGCAAGACATTCCCTAGAGTGTTATGAAATGAAATTAAATATATTAAGGTGGAAAAAAACAAACAAGGATAAACAGGGATTATTTTAAACTTGTCTGAATTTTGTTTCTCCAGTCTCACATTAGCATTATAATATGCTGATTTTATCTTTCATAAGAAACAATCAAACCAATAATCCCTCACAAAAAAGTAAATAAACCTAAAGATAAGTTAAAAAGCAACAAAGATCACAGGGGAAAAAAAAAAAGCGAAACTTTTTTTAAAAAGTTTGAATGACCTACCCAAGCAAGAGGCAATCAATTGCTAGGAAAGAGGAAAAAGAAACTCATGGATGGGTTTTTGCCTGCTAGTTTCATGTAGGAATTTAAAAGGTTTGCCTACCTGCAAATGAGAGCCTAGGAGACTCACCTGTATTGTTTTGTGCAGCAGCTGCATAGGAAAACAGAAATAATCTTTTAAGCAGTTTAGGAGCTTGGGTATGATGAATTATGCCACTGACAATCTAGAAAAGAATCAAACAATGGATAAGTCATGCTTTTGGCAGATATATACTAAGTTGTCTAGGTTTCAGTCATGCTAATAGGCTCCTCTGGGCAGCAGAAAACTCCAAGGTCCCTATGATATTATCTTTTGGAATAATTCCAGACAAACAGAATGTTAACAATTTTGTCAGGTTTTTTAAGAGCTTTGAATTTCTAGGGAAATTTTAAAGAGTTTACTTACTCATTTATTTGAGAGAGAGAGAGAGAATGAGCACCGGAAGGAGTGGAGAAGCAGGACAGAGAATCCCAAATAGACTGTGCCAAGTACAGAGCCTGAGGCAGGGCTTAAATCCCATGACCCTAAAATCATGCCCTGAGCAGAAACCAAGAGTCGGATATTCAACTGACTGAGCCACCTTCAGGCGGCCCTGAAGCACTAGGGAAATTGA
Source organism: Canis aureus (assembly GCF_053574225.1). NCBI lineage: Eukaryota > Metazoa > Chordata > Mammalia > Carnivora > Canidae > Canis > Canis aureus. The sequence goes on along the minus strand of NC_135614.1, from coordinate 77,055,971 downwards.
AAAAAAAAAAATTTGTTTTTTTATTTTTATTTTTATTTTTAAATTTAATTTTATTTTTTTTTAGATTCGAGAGTGCTTTAATGGGGAGTGCTCCCAGGCGAGGTTCCATGACTCGGAGAGGTGGCCCGAGTCAGGGAAGTCGCCTATTTTTTTAAAAAAATTATCCATTCATTTGAAAGAGTGAGAGCGCATGTGTGCATGGGGCTAAAGGGGAGGGAGCAAGGGACGTAAGTAGACTCATTGTGGAGCCCGACGTGGAGCTTGATCTTACAACCCTGAGATCACTACCTGAACCAAAGTCAAAAGAGTCAGGCACCCAATCAAATGAGCCACCTTGGCACCCCTCAATTTCTAGGGAAATTTTAAAATCAGTCTCATTCCTCAGAAACAAGGTGCTACAAAAACTTAAGTGCCATATGCAGATACTCTAAAAATCTGACACATCAGAGACATAGAGCTAATATCAGACAAGAATCAAGACACTTAAATATTCTGATCCACTTGTGGCCTTCAGGAGCTTTTTCTAGAAGATCAGAAAAAGAAACCAATCCATTGTGCTTTTGGTTTAAAGTTTCCAAACAAAAGTTTGGACAGATGACTAAAATCATCATTTAAAATGAAGTTTCTGGCTTCTCAAGGACTTTCCCCTAACTACATCACTCTTTTCCTGCTCAGAAGAGATACCGGAGTCATGTTCATTATTCTAACTGAAGTACCACACTCTCTGAAAGAAAACCAAGGAGTTACCTGTAAGTGTGTTTAACTCAACTGTCACTAGAACAACAGATGACCTGACCCCTGTTCAGGTTTTCCCGGATGGATTTAGTATGACCATGGCAAGTCTGAGACCTTCAATATCTGAGTAAGAAATCTGAGAAGTTACAGTGACCACTGTAACCAGTTCATCCAGTTATGTATTTTGACTTGCTGCAGCAATGAGATTTTTTTCCTTAGTGTCCAAAATCACAGGCCTCATTTGGTAACTTGGCTTTGCCTGTGGGCCACATGTACCTTTTCCTCCTCCCACATACTTCTACTACTTCCCAGATATGAACTCATCCATTTCAGGAGTTGGGGGTTTCTGCTACTACTGTTTGGAGAGACTGTCAGATGTGGGAGGAGAGGCTTGCCTCCTGACCTTGGTACCACCTCCCATCCTTCAGAGGTACCAGGAATAAAACCATCATGACCTGAAGGATTAAAGGTAGTATATGCCAACCTAATATGCAGGCTTGCTTCACCAAATTCTCTCTCAATTCTAATCAAAGCATATATGATTATAAAGCAATTTCAACTATAGAGAGTGAAATGCTCCCCCTCCACTTCCGTGCAATATAAGCAACAAATAAGAGCTAGTGGGGACACTGATGGGAAAGAAAACCTACAAATACATGCAACTAGTTACCCTTTTGACTTCCTCTTCTTTTGTGTACCTCAGACCAAAGTGGAACACTCGAAGGTCTTTGCAGTGGATGATGAGTTTTTCAGGGTATTTCTTCAATTGTCCAAAAAGAGGTTTCTTTTTCTCATCAAACACTATATATCGATAATGAAATCGGGAAGGGAAATCATGTTATAAGTCAAAAGTTAATGTTGAGGAAACAAGGTAGACTATTAACACCTCTCAAAAGTGAGAGAAAAGGTGCTGTCTTCTAAATGGCACTGTCAGCAGGGACCCCACCCTGGCTCTCTGACTCCAGAAGCTAAGATTATAAAAGATGGAAGGGGGTCACTAAGGACATGCTGTCAGGACAGTGGAACCTTAGGTTTATGGACAGGGGCTCTCCTGACACTTCCCTCCCTGCCACAAAGTTTGGACCACGCAGCACCTACTGGTGTCGAGACCATCATAAAAGGCTACTGAATAATTTCTAAAAAAGCCCTTACTGCAGAAAAAGAGAAGTGAAGCATAAAGAGGCTTGACCCTTAGCAGAAAAGACTCAGAATGTAGTGCAACAAACCTTTATCAGATTAGTCTTTGGAGTAAAACCTACACAGATAACACAGACAGCCACAAGTATGATCTAGCATATATCATGGCACTGCAGAATATTAGAACAGGTTCTAAATTCAAGTCCAAACTCCTCTAGCTAAGTGGTCCCAGATAAGCCACTTCACATCTCAATTTTATCATTCATACAACTGATTTAAACAAAATAAATATGTAAAGAAACTTTAGTAAACTGTAAAGGACCATATCATTATCATTTCAAAGGCTGGCAACACCCCAGAGGAAAAGATACTTACCTCCATAAATCTGATCAACGCAGTGGAGTGTGATGTCATTTTCTCCTATAACCTTATTCTTAAATTGGGCCTCCTAAAAGATTCAAAAGGAAACAACTGTGACTCCTTTCTATGCCCTATTAAACATTTATAGGCAGAACAAATCGCCATTTTCCAATTGCACATTAAGAAAAACAGAGATGGGGAGAAAGAAATGGGTGAAGGTGGTCAAAAGGTATAAACTGATGAACAAATCATGGGATGTAACATACAGCCTGGTGATTATAGTTAACAATACTGTATTATATACTTGAAAGTTGCTAAGAAAGATCTCATCATAAGGAAAACAAATTGGTAACTATATGACATAACAGATGTTAACTAAACTTATTCCAGTATTCATTATGCAATATATACACATGTATCAAATCATTATGTTATACTCCTTAAAATAATACATTATATGTTAATGATATCTTAAAAAAACTGGGGAAAAAATTGAGTGTACACTCTAAAAAACAAACAGGGAAATGGAGCCACATTCTCTAGGAAAGGGAAGATGAAGTGTGCAAGGAAAGCTGGTAAGCACTTTTTTCCAAACCCAGGCATGACTTGCCATTCCTGGGCTGGTCCCAGGTGAACCAGCCATGCCACACACAATCATTTTGAGAGGTTAAGATTTCTCTACATAAATGCAAACTAGTGAATGACAGCTACATGAAGCCAGGCTTAGGAAGAAAACACTGAAAGATTCAAGTTTCTGTGAATGCTGTCCTTATGTGTACAGGACACGGAGCCAAGCCATGAGAGCGGATCCACGCTCAGAGAAGGCCACGCTCCAAGGCAGCAAGGATGGGCCGGGACAGCTGGGTTTGCATCAACATACAGCGCTCCCTGAGTGGTGCAGGCAGTCTTCTCCCTCGTCCCGCTGCCCATTCTCCGCAAGTCGAGATAAGTCTTACAAGGACACCGCTACTCAGGGCAAAGTAAACCCAAATTCAAGTGCTGCATTCAGCATCAGTTTCACAACTGAACTCAGTTCCTGAATTTGAGGGGCAGGAAACACAGGGAACTTGTATATTTGGGGAGATGTGATTCCAGTGAATGCTACCTACTGTGATGAAATACAGAAAAAAAAAAACAAGAAGTTGACAGTGTCAACCTCTGAAGGCAGATGCAAGCCAGCGTGACTTGAGGCACTGGAGGGAAATTTTAGAGTGGTCCTACCCCTGAAGAGAGATCCCAAGGGATAGAGAACAATATAACAGTGAGGACTTCTGTCCTTTGTGTTTAATGTGTGTTGGGGGTGGGGAGGGAGATAGAGTAATTGCAGAGCTGAGGAAAAAGATGATGGAGACACAACTGCACTGCTCCCCCCAACTCAGCCAAATACAGCTCGCACACACATCATTATCCAACGCAGATTCATCATCGCCCAAGAAGGCAATCTTGAAGTCTGTGCACACAAGTTTCCCATAGATCCCACGCTGACAGGAATCCTCCTGGACATACTTCAGCACTGTACTGGCTTCACAAAGCAGCTGTTCACCTGATGGAAACCAAAACAAGTCCTCATTAGAGTCCTCAGGGAATACACAGTATGCAAACACTAAAGGCTTCCCCAGCTCTATGCGCGGTAAAGACAAACACATGATATATGGCAGCCCTTCAGAACTCCACACTTGGCAGCACAGCAGGAGCTGCAAATGCCAGGAACGAAGATGAAGCAGAGTAGAGACCACTGATAAGTAAAACCAAAATGGCTCAGCTACACCTCCACATAGCGCACTTCCCTATCTTCTCACTGTGAATAAGGAACATTTCCAATACGTGGAAATGATCTCAGCGATGCTTGCAAGTGCAGACCTCAGTGTTCCTGTCACTTGGGCCCAAGCAGGCGTTCCACAGAAGTGATCCCCTAAATGAATGAAATGAGCAAGGCTCTAGAATATGGAGCTCCAGCCTGAGTTGTGGTGAGAGTGGACCATCATCTCTCACTCCGGAACTGCTAAGAGAAAGCAGGGTGGTTCCCCAGCCACAGGGCTCATAGGCAGCTTCCTCACACAAGAGGTGCAGCAAGACCACATGCACTCTGGCTCCACAGACAAGGATGGGAGGAAAAGGGAGGTCAGAGGTTTGTGGGAAAAAAAATGGTTTCCTCTCTTTCTTAGTTGGAGGCTATTTCCTCTCAGTGTGTCACCTTTCCTGCTCCATCTGAGGTGCCCAGCCTACACGAGCAGCTCTATTTCCTGGAGTTAGAGGGGACTTCTTCTCTTTACAGTAGAGATGAGGATTTCAGGATAAGTAAGCATTCACTGCTCCCTGGAAGCAGAGAAGTTCATGAGGGCTGGACATTTGGATGAGAGCAGGAGATGGGTAGGGAAGAAATAAAAAATCAAGTGCAAATGTTTTGTAACAAAAAAGAAAAAGAATTTTCTTCTCTTTCAACAGACAACTATCTCCCCTCAGAATCCCTCTGGATATTATCTTCAATGTCTTTCAATTTATTTTTGGACTCAAAATTCACTTGGTCTAACTTTTAAAATGAAAATAAAGAAGAGTGTCAGACACTGAGACTATGAAGGGATGCCTCTCATGGTATATGTTTCCATCTCCCAAGGAGTTAATTACTCAGGAAATATGGGAGGTGGCTCAGTCACCAGGGCAGCTTCCAGAGGGACCACAGAGCTTGAAGAAAACAATGAATTGGGGCCTCATTAGGGTTTAAAATAGTTCCAGAAAAAGTGCCTCAACTAGTTCAAGATAGAAGATATGTGAACAAGACTTCCCGTGCTTTCAACTCCTAATGTGAAACAGCTTTTAATAGTGAGTATCTCCCTAAGCCCAAGCAAGCCATGTCAGTCCGTGGCCATGCACTGGCAACTAGAGACACCGGAACGCATTGGCTAATACAACATCCCGTGAGGCTCTGCAAGCTCGACGTGCTGCACCATAGCTATCAGCTCACATGTGCAGAGTCTTGAATCATGGGAGGCAGAAGCTGGAAAAGATCATGCTCTAGTCTGGGAAATGGAGGCTGCACATCTAGAAGAGTCCTCAGGTAATACAGAGAATGGGAGAAGGTAACACTAAAATGAAAGTTAGTTTCAGGATCTATGACCCAAGAAAAGGAAGGACAATGTGGTATATGAATTAAGGTTTAAGTCATTATTGTAAAACAAGCAAACAAACAAAAAAAAAAACAAAAAACAAAAAACCCTCTGAAACTTAGAAATATTTTTTTTTTAATTCCAGGATCCCAATATATTTACCAAAGGTGGATCAGTCAGTAACTTGTACATATTCATATTCTCTCAACAAACTGGAATAAGATAAAAAAAAGTACCAAAATGAGACCTTTATTGGTTTAGGGAAATATACCTTAAAAAACTGACAAAAAAAGCTACTTGGATTAGAAAAAAGAAAATGGAAGAAGAACTGAATGCACAGCCCCCAGGAGAGCCCGCACACATTTAAGGGGCTACAACCATCAAGTAGTTTCCGTTTCTGAATTCACAAATGATTAAAGCTTAACCTCAGGTACAGAGTCTCTCTTCCATCTCAAAAATAACTAACCAATTCAGACTCTTAGTGATGATGTCAGAATAAAGCCCCTGCAGGCTCAGGGTTAGTAAACCCCAAGGCTGCCTGGCACTTACACGCTCAGATATGTAAGCAGAGACCACAGGTGAGGCCACCCACCAAAGCTTGCCTGGGGAGGCCTAGGCAGCTGCGCTAGTCCAGGGCAGCTACACCTGGGCACCAGGAAGAGCATGTGAGATGTAGGGCTCTGTGGGGGACCAGGATTTCCTGAGTGAGGACCAGAATACTGGATGCCTCCAGATACAGTGACCTGAAAAAGGCCTAATTTGCTTGTGAAAGAGGTGAATTTCCCAGGTTTATTTTCATCTGCTTGGGTGGAGAGGAAAACAAGAAAAATTCTTGGCAGATGCTGTAATACTCAGACCGGGTATATAGTGATTTAACTAAAGATCTTGATATTTTTGTCCAACTCACGCTGTTATAAGCTTTCTGGATGAAAACAAAGGAGTTTATATATAGCAATACTAGGGATGACATCATATATCACTGGCTTTGAGTTGCACATGAGGTCTGAAGCTAACACGACCGTTACCTGGCAACAAGTGAAGAGTTACTTCCTTCTCTGTTACTTCCTTCTCGTTTGCATGAATTTCCTAAAAGAGAAGAACAAATGGTAATATTTTTCTGTTTAAGGACTCAACATGAATAACAAAGTCGTCTTTCAGAATACACACTAAAACATATACCCTCAGGATTTTTTTGACAAGCTACTTTTTAAAAATATATTTTTAGGGACACCTAGGTGGCTCAGTGGTTGAGCATCTGCCTTTGGCTCAGGGTGTGATCCCAGGATCCTGGGATGGAGTCCCACATGGGCTCCTGCGAGAAGCCTGCTTCTCCCTCTGCCCATGTCTCTGCCTCTCTCTGTCTCTCATGAATAAATAAATAAAATCTTTAAAAAATGTATTTTAACTAAAGGAAGACAGAGAATTCCAGAAAATTAGTTCAATGTACTAAATTATTTAGGATTGACAACTATTAGTTGTCCCCAGTGGAGGGACCGGGAGGGGACAACTCCCTTCCTAAAAGAACAAATGTCACAGAAAGTAAGGCAGCTCCAATACAGAGTCAGAAAGGGAATGAGAGACATTCCACAGCATGACTCCTCTCTTCCTCCAGTGAGAATCAAGATAAAAAACAAATAATGATTATGTGTTCTTGAGAGAAAATGGACATATGTAAAGGGCTTGAAGAGAAGAAAAGGAAAATATGAATGCGTCAAGCAAGTCAGTACTGACCCTTCTACTCTGTAACATACCAAGACTCAGGGAAGACAGAGGGCAACACTCCAAATTACCTAAAACCACAAGGCGGTGCAATGGGATACAATCACTTCTAATAAGGAATCAAGGCCAGGTTCTATGTCACTTGTTTCTTTTTTTTGGGGGGGGGGTTAAAAGATTTTATTTACTTATTCATGAGAGACTGAGAGAGAGGCAGAGACACAGGCAGATGGAGAAGCAGGCTCCATGCAAGAAGCCTGATATGGGACTCGATCTCAGGACCCCGGGATCACGCCCTGTTTATTGGGTATTCAAAGATAATTAGCAGTCCTTAATGAACTAATAGAACAAAGCAAAGGTCGTAAATGGATGTTAACATAACAAAGAGTTTGGTGGGTCTCCTAAGGCAATCCACCACACCATCTATTAAGTAGTTTTGCCAAAATATCTATCCCCAAGTGGCCTGAGTTTCTTTTCTTTTTTTTAAAGATTTTGTTATTTGACAGAGAGAGAAAGCCAGAGAGCACAAGCAGGGGGGAAGGCAGAGGGAGAGGGAGAAGCAGGCTCCCTGCTCAGAAGGAAGCCTGATGTGGGGCTCCATCCCAAGACTCTGGGATGATGACCCGAGCCAAAGAAGGCAGATGCTTAACCAACCAAACCACTCAAGTACCCTGTCAGCCTGAGTTTCTATGTCAATCTACTAATTTATAAGAAACACTGGGACAGAAAACCATGTTAAATAACACCATGGAGATGCAACCAGTCAAATCTTAACTGTGGAAAATTTTTACAACACAACCAGCTTTGTTAACAAAATCAGAATGAATGAGTTTTGTTTTTGTTCTTTGGCCTGAGGCTCTGGGTGGTAGGAGTTCCCTGAAGTTGGGAATTCAGGCTGGAATGTGGCATTAAAAGAAACCTGGGCACAGCTGAAGAAGAAGAAGCAGCAGCCTATCTGGAAGAAGCTAGACAGCCTATCTTGAGGATGAAGAAGAAAATCAGAGCTATTTCAGAGAATCCATTTTTTTAAAAGATTTTATTTATTTGAGATAGCGTGAGCACGAGGAGGGGGAGGGGCAGAGGGACAAGCAAACTCCCCAGTGAGTGCAAAGGAGCCCCACATGGGGCTGGAGCCCAGGACCCAGGGATCATGACGTGAGCCAGGGTCAGACATTTAACGGACTGAGCCACCCAGGTGTCCCTCAGAGAACCGATTTTAAGTATGGTGTATTTTAGAGATGTTTAATGTTCACATTCCCAAAAGATGCCAATAAACTAAGTCCTGAAGAGGCAGTGCTTCTTAGATTTGGGGAGTGTCATATCATCCGGGGATCCTGTTACCTCTACGCATAGGCACTTTTCACAAGTGTAAGAAAATCAAAGTGCTAGGGATGCAGCTGGGCCCCTGGTTTTGCAAAAAGCTCCCCAGATGATTCTGATGCATTGCACTAGGTTGTCCATCTTGCATATAGAAATGCTACGAGTGTTTTGGTAATTTACAAATTCTCATGGAGTTTTCATCATCTGTCATTGGCACAGAACTAAATTAAAGCACAATTATTTTTGACAGGTCTGTCATATTTCTCACAGGAAAAAGCAAAACTAGTCATTAAGTTCAATCAGCTGTCAGAAAACTAGTGATCATCTTGACTAGTGCTTGAAATTCAGTTCAAACACTGCAGCCAGGGGCACCTGGGTAGCTCAGTAGTTAAGCGTCTGCTGTCCGCTGGGGTCATGATCCTGGGGTCCTGGGGTCCTGGGATCAAGCCCCACATCAGGCTCTCTGCCTAGCAGGGAGCCTGCTTCTCCTTCCCCCTCTCCGTGCCACTCCCCCTGCTTGTGCTCTCTGTCAAATAAATAAATAAAATCATTAGAACAGCCAGCTTGGAGAGGACAACCCCACTGTTATGTCTGCAGAAGTAGCCTCTTCTGATGATAAAGAATTTATACTACTTAAAACTACCTACATGAATTTTTGAAATGGTTGGTGGAATTCTCTCTTTGCATTCCATAAAGAAAACAAGCAGGAGGCACTTCTAGGGTTCTGTCCTACTGAAAACTTTCTTTCCCCATACAACTGTTCTCTGCTCCCCTATGTTCCTGGAGTGAACCATGGCCTCCCCATCAAATGTCTGGGAAACAGACAGCAGCCCCTCAAAGAGCTAATTATTTTACGTCCCGAATTAATCTGGCTGAAGGTCTAAAAGAAGTTAATCAAGCTGGCTGCTTAAACTATACCTTTGTAGACCTGGTCACACAGATCTGGTAAAGCAGAGAAAGCTGTTCTGCCGAGAATAAAAACCATGAAAAGGTTATGTGAGATAAAAGCCCCCTCCTCCAGACACACAAACAACCATGGCCTACACTCTCACGGCTTCCCAGGCTTTACTGAGGCCCAACCACATCTTTGGCCCACAGTTCCGTGAATTACACCTGCATCCCTCCAATAAATCCTTGTTTGCCTACATTAGGCATACAGTGGTTTCTGATTGTCACAAGGGAATTGACTTAGGTCTATTATGTTCAAAATAGAGAAACTGTAAATGACTAGAATCACATATTCAACATGTCAATGTACAATATAGCCACAGCTATAGGATTACAACCAACATCACAGCTACTACCTCACAAGTAAGACTGGCAGCAAGGAGTCAGATGCCAGAACTAGCATCTACTGCAAGTGTGTAGGTTTTAGAAGGACTGAGAACACATGAGGCCTCCAAACCACAAAGCAACATAGGATTTTGCCATCATTCAGCTGATTAGCCTTGTCATTTCTAAACTAAGTCATATATGTATTTGTATATACATACATATTTTAAGCAGAGGATGCTGGCTTCTAAAGGTAATTGAGGTTTGTTCATGGAAACAAAAGATTTATAAGAACACAAAGGTAATTATTTTTTTTAAAGATTTTATTTATTTTTTCATGTGAGAGAGAGAGAGAGAGAGACAGGTAGAGGGAGAAGCAGGCTCCATGAAGGGAGCCTGATGTGGTACTCGATCCCAGGACTCCAGGATCATGCCATGGGCCAAAGGCAGATGCTAAACCAGTGAGCCACCCAGAGATCCCCAACACAAAGGTAATTTAAATGAATTCCACCAAGTGCTAGGTGAACAGGCACCTGTGGTCCAGGAGAAGAACAGACAACACCAGCACTCTTGTACTACCACAGTACAACATGATGGATGCTATAAATAAGGGTACAGATGTGGAACTCCTGGAGCACAAAAGAGGGGCCTAACTCCCCCAAAAGAGGGAGGAGAAGGGAGACTGTTCAAACAAGTGCTTCTACGCAAGTGGCTCTGAAGGAATGTGCAGTTCAAGGGATGGTCAAGCAGAGAGAGGAGGCGCAAAGACACAGAAGCAAGTAATTTCGTAATAGGTGTGAAAGAGGGCAGGGTGAGTGCTGGGCCTTAGGCCATTTAAGGAGCTTGGGCTTTATTCTGTGGGTAGTGGGGAGCACATGCAGGATTTCAAGCAGGGCAGTGAATTAAGCATATAGATTTTACTATCTCTGATACAGGTCTTCCAGGAAAAAGCACAGGACTAAATAGGAACCTGGGTAGGTTCTAGCCTACAAAGATATCAGAGGGGTCTTGGACAAGTTTCCAGGCCTCAATGTCCCCATCTAAAAGAATGGACTTAAGAGCCATATTGCCTGCCTTTTGAGATAATGCACAAGAGATCCATACAAGGTCAAAATCATGACCGTGAGGTGAGCCTGAGCATTTGTGTCTGGAAAGGAAGCAGGGTCCTTGACAGCTTTCCCTCACTAGAAACAGAAAAGAAAGCTTCCTCCTACAGACCCACTCTCTCCGTTCCAGAACACTGTCACGACAAGCAACTGAATTCTTGGAGGGATGAATATCAATCTACCAGAACATTTCCTGCAGATCTTTTCCCACCCACCATCTTCTTTGCCAAAAGCTTAGTACACATCTTTCACTTTCAAAATATTGACTCCTCTTCTTCCCTAGAATAATGTTAAATACATTTGGATGGTGGCAACAAGTTGCTGACCAATAATTGATCTGATAGATAAGAGAGGAAACACACAAAGCAGCTAAGTCACTCAGAAGCCACATACTTTTTTTTACTATGAAGCATGTAGGAATTTCAGCGCTGGAGGAGGATGACAGAAACACCACCAAGATTCCTTGCAGAGCTCAACTTTCTACTAAAACTGCCACTACTCCTCATACTGCCCTCGGTGCTCACACCACAAAAGTAGAGGTCAGAAAAACAGTAAGTTCACTCTGCCACTGAAAAGCCAGCATCCAAGAAAAATCATCAAATGCATGTGAGTCCCTGCCTCAAATGGCACTAAAGAATTACAACAAGACTATATTCATCCACAACACAGGTTGTATAGCAATCTCATCTACTTTAACCACTGCCAAAAATCATGAAAACAAAAAGGATATGCCCAAGTTTGTGCACAGTGGTCAAAGCCCTCCACAATCTGTCAGGCTCAGTTTTCACTTCAACTGCACACTTTAACTATAATAATAGCCAATATTTATTAAGCTTCTATTATGTGCCAAGTAAGTGCTCTGTCAGTATCTCATTTTTTTTTTAAGATTTTTATTTATTTATTCATGAGAGACACACAGAGAGTGAGAAGCAGAGACACAGGCAGAGGGAGAAGCAGGCTCCATGCAGGGAGCCCGATGGGGAACTCGATCCCGGGTCTCCAGGGTCATGCCCTGGGCTGAAGGCAGATGCTCCACCGCTGAGCCACCCAGGCGTCCCATGTCGGTATCTCATTAATCCGTACGACCACTCTACCACTGGTATTCTCTCCCTTTTAAAGATGAAGAAATTGAGGCTTAAAAAGGTTTGGGAACTTTCCTTTTTAGAGGAAATAAGTCACTAACCAGGGTACAACCCAAGCCCCAACGAGCTCCAGAGCTCACATTCTTCACTGCTAAGTACTAGTTGTCACATATGTGGTCCCTGGTTTCCTACTAGAAAAGGGAAATGGCGGGATCCCTGGGTGGCGCAGCGGTTTGACGCCTGCCTTTGGCCCAGGGCGCGATCCTGGAGACCCGGGATCGAATCCCACATCGGGCTCCCTGCATGGAGCCTGCTTCTCCCTCTGCCTATGTCTCTGCCTCTCTCTCTCTCTCTGTGTGACTATCATGAATAAATAAATAAAATCTTTAAAAAAAGAAAAGGGAAATGGCTGTGATATCCACTGCTCGTAGTTTCCTAATAGTCTCCTATTACAGAATTGATTAGGACAAACTAAAATAATTCCCTTAAGAAAACTGCACTTCACTGTACGAGGATTTGCCACATACAGGACAAAAGCACGTGAAAGCTAAAGTCAGCTAACACTCCTGAGAATCTGCTGAGAGGCTGAAAAGCAAACTGCTTTTCATTCCATTGGTTCTCAAAAAGTAAATTCTCTAGTTTCTTACCAAGTTCACATCCAAGGTGCTCATCTCAAAACTGTGACAGACGTAGGGCATCTCAGGAAAGGCAGAAAATGGGCCCTGCCAGAAGGCTGCTGACCTTGAAAAGATGGGGGGAGCTGTGGAGGGTGTTCCTACAATGAAGCTCTCATAGGCCAGAAGGCTTACAAATGCCAAAATGCTTCATATCAACCCTTCAGTGTTTATGAGGGCTTTGAGTCAAAAACTAAAGTTTTATTCTCAGTTTAATTTCATCTAGCCAGAAAGGCAAATTCCAAGAGCCAAGTTCCTAAAGGTTCCAAAACAATTTCTTTCAATCGCATTTGGCATCAAAGTGCTACAAAGACACAACGCAGACATTTTATTTCCTTAAAGTTGCTCTACCACTCTCAAATGGACATTTAATACATGTTTTCCCTGCTAAAACAGAAAATGTGAGGGAGGAAAATGTATTTGCATCCCCATATTAGGTGGGAATCTATGTGCATCTTAGGATGAAATTTACCCTTTTTACAGCAGAAAGCTGTATTTTTTTTTAATTATTTATTTGAGAGAGAGAGAAAGAGCATGAGCATGAGAGAGAGCACCAACAGGAGGGAAGGAGGGTTAGAGGGAGAAGCAGACTGCCCGCTGAGCAGGGAGCCTGATGCTGGACTTGATCCCAGGGCCCTGCGATCATGACCTCAGCCAAGGGCAGACAACATTTAACCCACTGAGCCACCCAAGTGCCCAGAAAGCTGTATTTTTAATACAGCAGAATACTAATTAATTTTGTTTTCCCCCTTGTTTCTCCAAACTTCTCTCAGTGCATGCCCTAACATCAGAAAGACTATAGATCTGGGGCCACAGTTCAAATCCAGCTCTGCTACCTACATGACCTTGGGTGTGTCATTTCATCTGAGTTTTGATTTGCTTCTTTTTTTTTTTTTTTTTTTTGATTTGCTTCTATGTACACGGAAACAATACTACCTAATAAGAGGCTTTACGTAAAATGTATGCAAATGCCTGGCACACAGTTCAGTAAATGGGAGTTATCACTGTTGGACACGACAGTATCTGTGTTTCTTGATTTCTTTCATTTCCCCTCCTTTCCTCTGATGAGTAGAGTTCAAAAATACTACGTAAGAGTTACAATTATTCCAGATTCTGTCACACAAGTTAAAATAATTTCTACTTCTCTCTCAGTCCTGTTTCCCACAATAAAGTAAATTTAATCTATTCTCATTTCTTTTCTGCAGATCAGAAACTCCCAGTTAGCAACACCCAAGTTGGCCCTAATTCTGTAAGACAGAGTATAGAGGAATACCTGAAGCAAAGGAAAAAGAAATGGCATTTTTCTATTAATAGGATTTGTGTTCTAAAAGCCCACAATGACTTAGATATGGTCATTTTGTGTCTCGTCTTCTGCAATACAAAATACTCTAAAAAAAAAAAAAAAAACACAAAATACTCTGAACCCACTACAAGACCCAGAGAGTAAACTAAAGGCTCCCTTAAGAGAACACCACATCCGAGGAAGGGACTGCTTGGGTATACCATACAAAAAGTAAAGCTTTCTTGACTGATTCTACTGAAAGTTGGTAGCACACCGAGAATAAACCTATATAAGCACTTAAGCAGTGGAATTTAAGGAGCCACACTGTAGGCAAACATCACTACTAGTATCTAACCCTTCTCTGCTTAATACTTCAAAATAATTATAAATATACATTATCCAATTCTTTTTTTTTAAGATTTTATTTATTTATTCATAAGAGACACAGAGAGAAAGAGAGGCAGAGACACAGGCAGAGGGAGAAGCAGGTTCCATGCAGGGAGCCTGATGTGGGACTCGATCCCAGGTCTCCAGGATCACACCCTGGGCTGAAGGCAGGTGCTAAACCGCTGAGCCACGTGGGCTACCCACATTATCCAATTCTTACAAATCGTAAAAAAATAAGTACCGTGAGGTGCCATCAAATACTCCTTCCTAAATCAAAACAGACACCAGTCCTAAGAACAGAAATAGCCTAAAGGACACCAATAAATCAGTGTATACAAAGAGAATCATTAAAAAGAAAAAAAAAAAAATCCCTCAAGGGGAACCTGGCTGACTCAATCAGAAGAGCATGCAACTTTTGATCTCAGGGTTGTGAGTTCTAACCCCACATTGGGTATAAAGATTACTTAAAATATAAACTTTGAAAAAAAACCCTCCCTTCAAAAAAATTGAATTTTTTTTTTTTTTTTTTTTTTACTTTGGGAAGCTATCTGTTTGGGTGGTGGGGAGGAGTCAGGAAAGAGAATGGAGTCCCACTGGCTATGTCGTATTGCTCCTTCACTTCTGTATTTCACAATAGTGTTCTGAACTGCACAGAAAAAAAAAAAAAGGGATCCCTGGGTGGCGCAGAGGTTTAGCGCCTGCCTTTGGCCCAGGGCGCGATCCTGGAGTCCTGGGATCGAATCCCACATCGGGCTCCCGGTGCATGGAGCCTGCTTCTCCCTCTGCCTGTGTCTCTGCCTCTCTCTCTCTCTCTCTGTGTGTGTGACTATCATAAATAAATAAAATTAAAAAAAAAAAAAAAAAAACCTGACAAACATGGAGATAATATCTCAATGCATCTGAGTAAGAGAAAAGAGTTATAACATCCGTTGCTTGTTGATTCTGGGCTAAGAAACACAGTCGAATGGAAGAGAGGGGAAGCAGTTCCCAACAAGCATACAGGAGCACCCACATCTGGGTGTGCTGAGTCTGGACATGGACAGACAACCCTAAAGTGGGTTACAAGACACGATGAACTTCCCACACATACATCCTACTCCTGATCATGCTGCATTCTGAGTGTGGATAAGCTGTTGTCTTCATGGGAAAATTTGTTGGATGAGTGATTAAAGGCTGTCCAACTTGATCTTTACAATCAGGCAAGTAAATACAATCTCTTCCCTATCAACACTATGAATTACTGAATCATGACTCAGGGGTCACTTGTGGACTGCAGAAATCACAAATGTCCACTCTGTAAATGCCAAAGGGGGTACTTATAAGGACCAGCCCTTACTGAGGTTGAGAGGTGAATAAATATATGATAAATATATGTATTTTTTAGGTGGGAAGAGAGACAGAGGGAGTAGGAGAGAGAGAATCATAGGAAGTCTCCATGCACAGGGCTCAATCTCACAACCCGGAGATCATGACCCAAGTCGAAACCAACAGTCCAAACACTTAACTGACTGAGCCACCCAAGTGCCCCATGATAAATATTTGAGTTGTTTATGCCAGGCATTGTTTAAAGCGTTTGATACTTATTAACTCATTTAATCCTTATAGCAAGCCTTTGAAGTGGGGTTATTATACACACTGTTATCTCCATTTTGCAGACGAGGACACGGAACTAGTACATGTGGAGGTGCAAGTCCAACACGGTAGCTGGCTCAGTCTGTGTCCTTAGAGGATGCCATACTGCCATTCACGTGGAACGATGGAAAAACACGACAAAATGATCGGTGAATGTATCTGCTAGACCCACCTGAAACCAAGTCCAACCAAGAATCATAGAAAGTGCCTATAGAAACCTCAAAGAGTATTGTAGACATGCAAAAGAAGGCCAAAGGGGAAAAACCGAAAACCACCTCCTCCACAGGAGTAAAGGCCGGCTGCGTGGGGAAGAACCTTGGGGCTTCTTCAACACCAGCTGAGTCACCTCTTGTGACTTACTTCTCTGGGTCCACAAAGGCAGAAGTCTCTGATTTGTCACCCCAACAAACCCTCAAGGGTTCAATGGGAATTCTCTGCTTCACAACACTCTAGAAAAGGCTCCAACCACAATTAACACTGCTACGTACTGCCTGGACAATCCCGTGCTTCCCTTCAGGAGCATGTAGCCTAGAAGCCAACCTAAGAGTCTCCCTTTATACCTTCTCTGTCAGCCTCAGTATCCAATCTACTACCAAATTCCATCAATATTACCTGTTCAGTGTCTCTAGAATCCTCTATCTCCACCAGCATCACCTAGTTCAAGATACCATCTCATGTGAAGGTGGTCTTTCCAGCTGGTCTACTTGTATCTGTCCACTTTCTGATCCATGCTCCACACCAAAGCAGCAGTGATCCTTTCAGCGCAGTTTGCTCTGCATTATTGGTGGGATGAAGACAGTGCCTTGATGTGGTCTACGAGGCCCTGTGCAGCTTGGCCCCTACCTACTTGTCCACCCTGGTTTCCTACCTTTCCTCTTCCTTAGTCTGCATGTTGGCCATACTGCTCTTCTCTCAGCCTTTCATACCTGCCACCTTCCTTCCCATCCAGAGGTGTTCCCACAGGATGCTCCTCCTACAGAATGCTCCTCTCCTCCTCTGTGAATTCTGTGTATCCGTCAGCTTTCAGGACAAGGGCCATTTCTGGTACAGGTTCTCACAGCCCCACGTATCTCTCTCCCTCCTAGCCCTATCATCACAGTTGCAATTTCACATTTGTTTATATAATCATTTAAGTCTATCTAGCCACCAATCTAAACTCTCTGAGGGCAGGTCCTTGATCACCATATATCCCCAGAATCCAATACAGACCTTGTACATGGTATATGTTCAAAAGGTTTTCTTGACTAATTTAATTAGTAACGAATAAGTAGTGAGAGGTTTTAAAACCACTTGACCAGGGACCAGAGAAACATATGGCTTAAGATACAATACCTAGGCTTGGGCCATTACTAATGGATGGCATCACCAAATGCTCTAACCATATTGTAAAGTACTGGAGAAAGAGTGCATTCCATTAAAGACTGTCATGCATGTGGTATTAATCCAGAAAGACTAGAAATTGTGAAGCCTGTCCAGCAGGAGCGCAACAGCCGTGGATGGGGCTGGTGTCATCCCAGGATCTTACAGCCAATTCAACTCGTGTCTAGTGACAGCTGCCTCTGTGCTTCCTGAAATTGCCACCTGGTTTCAGAGAGGGACCTGGACTTCCTCTTAACCCTTTACTCCTTCTGTCCCACTATCCTTCAACTCTGATGCTTCCTGCCCAGCTGCCTAATCAGCAAATGGTGCCAATCTTACTTCTGGATCTATGAAACATGGGATAGAAGTCCTTACTGAACTGGGTGGTTTTTTTTTTAATATTTTACTTATTTATTCATGAGAGACATAGAGAGAGAGGCAGAGACAGGCAGAGGGAGAAGCAGGCTCCATGCAGGGAGCCTGACATGGGACTCAATCCCAGGTTTCCAGGATCACACCCTGGGCTGCAGGCGGCACTAAACCGCTGCGCCACCAGGGCTACCCTGAACTGGGTGTTATACTATATGTTGGCAAGTTGGATTTAAATAAAGTATTAAAAAAAATTAGTGAAATCTGAAAAAAAAAAAAAAAGTCCTTACTGACCCAATTAACTATCTTGGTTCAATGTGTAGGGAAAAAAGGTAGAAAAGTATGGGTCTTTAATAATCACACAGACTGTTTTTCCTAGTTATACTGACAGACTTTTCTCAAACTCTGCAAGATTCCTGAGAACAAACTCATTTGAAAATTATGCAAATTTTCAACAAATGTGGCAGTAAAATGGACCAAATGCTTTGTGCAGCACCTCTTGCTACTCCCTCTGAGTGTGGACATTTTGTGCCATGACAGCACAGAAGAATGCACAGACGGCTGCCAGCAGTCTCAGCATGTCCACATTTTCAAAACTAGGGTATCCCAGTGGCCTGAATTCAGTCAGAACAGTGGCTGAGCAGAAATAGAGAACAGTCCAGCCACAGTGCTAGGATGGGATTTGGGGTTTTTTGTTTGTTTGTTTTGTTAATTCCTTATCATTTGCTCCAATGTTTTGGCTACTCTTTTTGTTTGTTTTAATTTAAAAAGAGGATAAGGGCATGAATAGCAAGTCTTCCCCTTTCCGCACTGTCCACCCCACAGATCAAAAGGAACTGCATCTGTTCCTGTTCCGACTGCAAAGATCAACCATCCCCAGGACCTAGGACCCAGGACCTGCAGCTGCCACTCTCCCCACATCATCTGAAAATCCTGCCCCATGCTGAGCCAGAAGCACTCCTATGCCAGCAATCTATGCCAGACAAGATGTGAGAACTGCCGCTCATTCTTCCGGAAGCTTATGGCCCAACAGAGACATGCTGGAACCCATATCATAGAGCTGGCAAGGCATGAAAAAGTTGTCCTTGTGATCTCTCCTCAGAACTAGATTTCTTAGTGGCCCAAAGTACAGGGCTCCAATGAGCCTGAGGAGCGAAACCAGCACGTCAACACTCGGGCTCTGCGTCTGGTTACTCAGAGCTGCAAGGTGACCCATCTCTGATATATACCAATTCATTTCAACAAACAGCTCCCGAGCATCCTCAATACCAAAGTGCTGAGGATAAAAAGATAAATAAGAATTGACTTCTGCCCTCACTAACTTCAGACAGACAAATAAGTTATAACTGGAACACTGGATGAACAATGCAATAAGTACCAGAAGCTGACAAGATTGTATAAAGACCACATCATCTCATGTAATCCTCACAACTCTGTTAACAGCTATTACTGTTCTCATTCTACAGATGAGGAAAACGAGGTGGACAAAGGTTATGTGAAGTGGGACTTGAGCCTCAGTTTACCTGATCAGAATTGTATTCCTGCCAACCACATCCTTCTCCAGGACTCTGACTCCTGCCCTTTCACATAGTCTTTTACTGACTGAACAATCACTCCTAATGCACCTGCTATATTCAAGCACAAGAACCCCAGAATGAACACAACACACTGCCTCTACTTCTCTGGAGCACACAGATATTACAAGCCGTAATAAAGATGTGTGTAAGGTGCTGCGCTTGGAGGACAGGCCGCAGGCCTGATGGGAGCACGGCATCTAATCACATTCAGACAGGGTCAGAGAAGACGGCTGCCCTCAGGAAGTGTCATTTATACTGAGACCTAAAAATTAGAAATTAGTTACAGGCCTGGCTGCTCTTCCACAAGTCTCTTCTTTTGGCAGGGTCCTCTTTCCTCCTCACAAGGCCTGTGTTCCCTGGTCGAGTATGCCCACTCACGATGCCCTGACCACAGCCACACGGCCACCAATGGCCCGTCAATCCACTGTCCACACGGTTCAAGACCTCTGCGAAGCTCTCTGATCCACCCCCTCTCCTGTATTGCAACAATCTCTTACCTTGTCTGCCTTCCTAACCAGTGACACAAACTGGGGGCTGAGGCTGTACCCGTATATTTTTTTTAACTTTCATTTTTGTATTTAAATTCAATTAATTAACATATGGTGTATTATTGGTTTCTGAGGTAGAGGTCAGTGATTCATCAGGTGCAAATAACACCCAGTGCTCATTACATCATGTGCTCTCCTTAACGCCCATCACGAAGTTTCTCTGTCCTCTACCCTCCTCCCCTCCAGCGACCCTCAATTTGTTTCCTTTGATTAAGAATTTCTCACAGTTTGGGGCAGCCTGGGGGTGCTCAGTGGTTTAGTACCACCTTCGGCCCAGGGCCTGATCCTGGAGACCCGGGATCGAGTCCCAGGTCAAGCTCCCTGCATGGAGCCTGCTTCTCTCTCTGCCGCTCTCGTTCTTGTTCTCTCATTAATAAATAGAATCTAAAAAAAAAAAAAAAGAATCTCTCACAGTTTGTCTCCTTCTCTGAATTCATCTTGTTTCATTTTCCTTCCCTTCCCCTGTGCTCCTCTGTTTTGTATTTTTTAGCCTCAGATAGTAAACTGTCAGAAGTCTACTGAAAGAATGCATAAAAGAAAAACCTAAAAAGAAGACAAATAATTCTTGATCCTGGTAATATTCTTTCATCCGAAGCATAGTTCTTAAGAGATTTTTTAAAAAGAGCTCTATTAAAAATGACTACCTAGGGATGCCTGGGTGGCTCAGCGGTTTATCACCTGCCTTCTGCTCAGGGCATGATCTTGGAGTCCCAGGATTGAGTCCCACGTTGGGCTCCCTGCAGGGAGCCTGCTTCTCCCTCTATGTCTCTGTCCCTCTCTCTGTGTCTCTCACGAATAAATAAATAAAATCTTTAAAAAATAAATAAATAGGGATCCCTGGGTGGCGCAGCGGTTTAGCGCCTGCCTTTGGCCCGGGGCGTGATCCTGGAGACCCAGGATCGAATCCCACGTCGGGCTCCCGGTGCATGGAGCCTGCTTCTCCCTCTGCCTATGTCTCTGCTTCTCTCTCTCTCTGTCTGACTATCATAAATAAATAAAAATTTAAAAAAATTTTAAAAAAAAGTAAAAAATAAATAAATAAAATAAAAATGACTACCTAAGTATATGATTAGTGCCAGTATTACTGAACTCTTGTCACACGTCTCACTGGCTTTCTGAAACATATTCTGGTCCCATCAGTGGGGCAGGTGCATATTCAAAGCCAGACTTTTAAATCTGAAGGTCTGTCACTGAAGATATAGGCTAGAAGTTAAATTAATCTATCCACAGTCCAGTTCTAGGAGCTGGAAATCAAGGCGGGATTTGTTTCCTGGAGCTGATTCCCAGGGCTGTTGGTTCTCTGCTCCTGGCCAGAGGGCTTCAATCACTCTGGAGCCAGCCTGACTAGAGGCTTACTCCTGGCTAAAACACAGGTAACAGCTTTCCTGCTAACCACAGATCAACTCTACTAACTATACACTGTCTTTGGCATACAAACAACAATTACTCTGAAAGAAAACAGAAGCCAGGGAAGCAGACATGCAGTAAGAGGCAAACTGACAATCTCTGTCTGGACTCAGAGTAACAGACGACAGATTGAGCCATTCCCGTATCTGGTCTTGAGGATCCTGCTATTTACTCGCCATGCAAATCAGTTCTCAGCCTTAATAAGTGTTCATTGCATATGGCTAGTTGGGAACTCTCAAAAACATTTCAGACTAAGCATCTATTATCCACAAAAATATAGGCCTAACTTAAACACATAAATATATAATCTGCCGGAGGTTTTACTACGTTCACTTTCACAGGTCCCCTGTAATTTATCTTGACAGTGATTCTGTAAAGTATTCTCACCCCTACTCTATAGATAAGGCCCATGAAGCTCCAAAAGGTTAAATCATGTGACTGGGGGCAGTCCCAGTGGCTCAGCGGTTTAGCGCTGCCTACAGCCCGGGGCGTGATCCTGGAGACCCAGGATCGAGTCCCACGTCAGGCTCCCTGCATGGAGCCTGCTTCTCCCTTTCCCTGTGTCTCTGCCCCTCTCTCTCTCTCCTCTCTGTGTATTCTCATGAATAAATAAATAAAATCTTTAAAAAAATAATAATAATCATGTGACTGGGCTCATACAGCTAAACAGGTGATGAAGCCAGAACTTGTTCTCAGGAATTCCAACACCTAAGAAAGCTTAAAACAAAAATTTAGTACTTTTGGTTTTTACTTTGTTTTTGTAAAAGTTGCACTAAGACATAATAAATTCAGGGACACCTTGTCTGGCTTAGTAGGTAAAGCATGTGATTCTTGATCTCAAGGTTGTGAGTTGAAACCCCACATTGGGCATTGGGCTTACTTAACAACAACAAACTCCAGAAAGACAAATTTATACACCCCACAATTCATGTATTTTTTTTTAAAGATTTTATTTATTTATTCATGAGAGACAGAGACAGAGACAGAGAGAGAGAGAGAGAGAGAGAGGCAGAGACACAGGCAGAGGGAGAAGCAGGCTCCATGCAGGGAGCCTGACGTGGGACTCGATCCTGGGTCTCCAGGATCACACCCTGAGCTGCAGGCGGCACTAAACCGCTGCGCCACCAGGGCTGCCCCTATTTATTTACTTTTAAGATTTTTATTTATTTATTCATGAGAGACCCAGGGAGGCAGAGACATAGGCAGAAGGAGAAGCAGACTCCTTGAGGGGAGCCCGATGTGGGACTTGATCCTGGTACTCCGGGGCCACGCCCTAAGCCAAAGGCAGACACTCAACTGTTGAGCCACCCAGGCGCCCCTACAATTCACCTATTTAAAAGTGCACAATTCAATGGTGTTTAGTATATTCAGAGTTGTACAACTATAATCACAACCATTTTAGAATATTTTCAGCACACCTAAAAAGAACATGGTACCCACTAGCATTCATCCCCTCCATTCTCCCTGCCACCAACCCTCCAAGCCCACTCCTAGCCCTAGGTAACTAACTGCCAATCTTAAACTTCTGTCCTATTACAAAATAATGCCATCAAGTATCCTCTCAAATGTAACAAGTGTTCAGGACAGGGAAACAGGAAACAGCCTCCAACAGTGTATCATCCTAACAGCTAAGAAAAAAAAAATACTTATGCATGTGCCTATTTTAAGTTCTTTCACATTTAGACCGCTTTTCCCCCTTATCTCAGTTTTTTTTTAAGGAAGAAAGTACTCACAAAGACTCAAATCCCTCACTCTGGTTTGACAGCTCATCATTTATTGAATGGCAGTGAAAGTATTACTCATTTAGGCTTCTTTTTTTTTTTAATTTTTATTTATTTATGATAGTCACAGAGAGAGAGAGAGAGAGAGGCAGAGACACAGGTAGAGGGAGAAGCAGGCTCCATGCACTGGGAGCCCGACGTGGGATTCGATCCCGGGTCTCCAGGATCACGCCCTGGGCCAAAGGCAGGCGCCAAACCGCTGCGCCACCCAGGGATCCCTCATTTAGGCTTCTTGACAAGAATCACTTTAACAGGGATGCCTGGGTGGCTCAGCAGTTTAGCGCCTGCCTTCAGCCCAGGGTGTGATCCTGGAGTCCTCGGACTGAGTCCCACATCAGGCTCCCTGCATGGAGCCTGCTCCTCCCTCTGCCTGTGTCTCTGCCTCTCTTCTGTGTCTCTCATGAATAAATTAAAATAAAATTAAAAAAAAAAAAAAGAATCACTTTAACAGATGACTGACTGTTGGGGCATTAAGACCAAGAATAGAATCAGCAACCACATTAAAGGTCTACCTCAGCTATCCAAATTACTCTCCAGGAGAAATAAAAAAGCCTCAGAATGATGCTCCTACCAGCTACCTTCTGAGGCCCCCTCTGGGATGGCCACAGCCCTCTCTGAAGCCGCCCTGACCTCCACAAGGCCACTCAAGCCCCACAGCCCTGCCCTCAAGGAGCTTATGGTTCTGTTGGAAAAAGAACACCCCCAGATGTGGAGAGATTATACCTGAGTAGAGAAGAGACACTGTAGCAACCAAGAGCCCAGAGCTACAATCTGTAGCTTTTGCACCCAGTACAAAAAGAAAGGGAGAATGCCAGTGAGGAAAGCCCAGCAAACACAGGCTAAGGTGGCTCTGGCCCTCTGAAGCGCTCACTGGCCAGATGCTTTTCCCACTAAACTCACTTTTCTTTCTCCATTAGGGTTTCCTCCATGACTTCATTTGAAGTGGCAGTTCTTAATGGGGATGAGGGAAAGGATCATAGTTAACAACAAAAAATGCAGATTCCTACAGCAGGTGCCCACTCCCTCACACATCCTTTCCTGTCCCTAAGATATATGTGACTCTCTAAAGCAGGACTTGGGACAGTGTATTTTGAAGAAATTCTTCAAAGAAACACATTGTTTAAAAAAAAAGAATTTTTTTTCTTTCTTTTTGGGTGCCTCGGTGGCTCTGTCAGTTAAACATCTGCCTCTGGCTCAGGTCATGATCCCAGGGTGTTGGGATCAAGCCCAGCATGAGCTCCCTGCTCAGTAGGGAGCCTGCTTTTCCCTCTCCCCCTGCTCCTCCTCCTTGCTTATGTTCTCTGTCAAATAAATAAATAATCTTTTAAAAGTTTCCTTGTACAAAATAGGTTTTTTTTTTTCCCTAAAGATTTATTTGAGGGGCCCCTGGGTGGCTCAATTGGTTAAGCATCCACCTTTGGCTCAGATCATAATCCTAGGATCCTGGGATTGAGCCCCACATCTGGCTCCCCGCTCAGCAGAGAGCCTGCTTCTCCCTCTCCCTTGCCCCCCGCCCCCACTCATGCTCTCTCTCTCTGCTCTATCTCAAATGAAAAAATAAAAATTTTTTTAAAGATTTGATTTATGGGATCCCTGGGTGGCGCAGCAGTTTGGCGCCTGCCTTTGGCCCAGGGCGCGATCCTGGAGACCCAGGATCGAATCCCACATCAGGCTCCCGGTGCATGGAGCCTGCTTCTCCCTCTGCCTATGTCTCTGCCTCTCTCTCTCTGACTATCATAAATAAAAAAAAAAAAAAAAAAAAAAAGATTTGATTTATTCATGAGAAACACAGAGAGAGAGAGAGAGGCAGAGACATAGGCAGAGGGAGAAGCTCCATGAATGGAGCCCAATGTGGGACTTGATCCCAGGACTCCAGGATCATGACTTGAGCCGAAGGCAGACCACTGAGCCACCCAGGCATCCCAAATAAAATCTTAAAAAAAAAAAAAAAAAAAAAAGATTTATTTGAGAGGCTGTGTGCGTGCATGCATGAGCGATGGGAGGGCCAAGGGAGAGTCTCGTGCAGACTCCATGCTGAGCACAGAGCTCCATGCATGTCTCCACCCCACGACCCTGAGATCATGACCAGAGCCAAAACTAACAGTCCGACACTTAACTGACTGTGCCACCCAGGTGCCCCTTCGTGCAAACAGGTTTAAAATCACTTGCCTAAGTCAACTCTCTGAATCAGGATATGAGAGCCAAAGAGGTAAAGGGGGCTCCCTCAAAGTCACACAGAAAAGAAATGAGCAGGGATCCCTGGGTGGCGCAGCGGTTTAGCGCCTGCCTTTGGCCCAGGGCACAATCCTGGAGACCCGGGATGGAATCCCATGTCGGGCTCCCGGTGCATGGAGCCTGCTTCTCCCTCTGCCTGTGACTCTGCCTCTCTCTCTCTCTCTATCTCTCTCTCTCTGTGTGTGACTATCATAAATAAATAAAAAAAAAAAATTAAAAAAAAAAAAGAAAAGAAATGAGCAGCACCTTGGCCTCCCAAATGCAAGCTAACACTCTTTCAACAAACCAAAAGAAGAAAGGAATCTGCAGTGAGTCTGGAAAAGCTGTTAAGATGTGGGGAGGAGGCAGGTGGACAGGAGGACTCTTAAATAGGAAAATCACACATGAAAGCTGCATCCAGCAGGAACCTGGCTATGGTGTGCAGGGTGACTTGGGTAGACAGACCAGTTAAGCAGTTGTGGTCTGTGGTTCCAAGCACATGAGGAGATGCTAGCAGGGATCACAGAATGAATGGAAATAAAGACAGGCCAGCAAAAGAGGTCTCCCCCAAGGGAACCCTGGAAACTGTGACTAGTTTGGAGTACAAATGGCTGCTGGGGAAAGGGGGGACTGCTGGCAGCAGCTAGGAAGGCTAATTTAAAAGGGCAAAAGCCAAACTGGATTGGACATAACACCCAGGACATAATATGCTGCCCAAACCCTAGGTAGCTCCTCCTGGGCACCCCCAAGACAAAACACCCTAACAGGAAGACAGAGAGGGATCCCTGGGTGGCGCAGGGGTTTGGCGCCTGCCTTTGGCCCAGGGCGTGATCCTGGAGACCCGGGATCCAATCCCACGTCGGGCTCCCGGTACATGGAGCCTGCTTCTCCCTCTGCCTGTGTCTCTGCCTCATTCTCTCTCTATCACAAATAAATAAAAATTAAAAAAAAAAAAAAAAAAAAAAGGAAGACAGAGAAGGAATCCACACAGAAAAGCTCACTGGAAGAGAAGGCTGTGCAGGAAGGGAGACCCTCTGGGTGGATAGCAAAGGCACCCACTGCAGGTAGGGCACAGTCCTGGGAAAGGGCCAGTGCCCTTGGCTCCAGACACAAGCCTCTGAGAAGACCAAGGAAGAACAATGTTAGAAGGAAATGTAGGAAATCTTGTTGCTATGGAGACCTGCTCTGGTGGCCCAAAGAACACGCATGCACACACAGAAGCTGCAGCGACCACAGCAATGAACATTTAATGAGTGCTGGCTACATGTTGAGGACTGTGTTAGCCACTTCCCGTGGATTGCCTCAATTAAGGCTAACAACAATCTGCAGAGCTGGATACTGTTATTTTCACTGCCATTTCACAGATGAGGAAACAGGCTCAGAACAGTTAAAGAGCCAGACCAAATCCACGCACCAGGTCGTAGAGCTCTAATTCCAAAGCCATGCTCTTCACAAGCACATTACGTTGAAAGTAAAGAGGGCAGCACTGGAACGCGTACGAGCTCGAGAGAAAGGTAGCAGTTGGGAATGACGGCACTGTCCAAATGTCATCCTTTCAGCCAACTGATGTGACTAACAGCAGCTGCAAAAACACATGGCATTGCCTGTGCACCAACCTCCTGCCCCGACCCCCCCAGAACTGCTATATAAATCCTAGGTCAGCTGAATAGCTGGCGAGGAGCTCAAAGCTTCAGAGCAGGAGCTTCTCCACGGTCTCAGGGCAAGAAGAACCAGAGGCCAATGAGAAGGCACCTGCAGCCTCACAAAGGGCCAGACTGACTTAATGGTAAAGCAGAAAACAACCCTGCATGTCCTAGCAGCACCCCTTCAATTCTATTTTTCAGGACTGAGCTCACTTGCACCCCCACCATGCCTTATATAAGGTATGAGACAGATGCTCCAACCACCTGGTCCCGACATGCCTATGAGCCTTGGGAGCTGTCCCTGTTGCCTGCCCACTGCATGTATCCCCTTCCCCCACACTAGCACCCACTCTCACAATGCCCTTTCCAAGTTCTATATAGCCTTCAAATGAGGCCAGATGCTGCCGCAGGTTCTGCAGCAAGCCTTCTGTGCTCCAAAAGCATTCTGTGCACTCTCCTTCATAAACAGGCAGCACCTACCTCTGTACATTAAAGCCATCTGTTGACATGCTGTGTCTCTAACAGAACGTGAACCACCTCAGAGCCCAAACTTGTTTTCGCATTCCAAATTCTAACAGTGCAAATGGCAGGCATACAATCAATAATATTCCCATGTCAAGTTACTATTAATAATAATAGCATCTAGCAGTTGTTGAGGATCCACCATGTGTCAGGTCCTGAGTATACAAGTTTATTTCTTCTCACGTTCAAAATAAGCCTACAGTGAAGATAATCACCCAATGTTACAGTTGAGGGAAAAAAGTCTATGAGAGGTAAAATCACACTGGAAGTAGATCTCGAGGGATTAAAGCAAAACAGGAATTCAATTTTTTGTCTAGAGAAAAGGTAGGAATTCAGTGAGATTTTTCATCCAAAAACTGGGCTCACTCTCTTCAAGGTATTCTCAGAAGTATTAAAACTCTCTTAGCAAGAAAAGCAAAAAGCAGCTCAGGACCATCATCTCAAAGAGCGGTGGCAATCTGTCATAGGGAAAGATAGACTGGGGCATCTGGCTGGCTCAGCTGGTAGAGCATGGGACTCTTGAACTCAGGTTGAGTTTGAGCCCACACTGGGTGTAAAGATTACTTAAAAATAAGATCTTAAAATTAAAAAAAAAAAAAGAAGGAAAGGTAGACTTGAAAGTATTTTACCATGGTGGCCAGGGTTTCATACACAAGCCCTACTTTTCTTGAGCTGAAGACTTTCCCTGTTGCCAAATGAGAACAACTTGGGGCTTAGATGCCACCTCCAAAAGGCTACCCCTCCCCCATCAGGTCTACAAGGAATGATGGTCAGGAGCACAAAACGAAAAGCTATGATGTTATGAGCACAAAACGAAAAGCTATGAAAAGCATTTACATATGAAATCAAAACTGCATGGTCTGGCAACTGGCTTTGAAAAAGATAAAAAGTTGCATTACTCCCAGAGGTAATTTCACTTTACTTACTGGTATCTTAAGTAAATCACTGAACAAGGCAGCCCCGGTGGCTATGCGGTTTAGCCCCGCCTTCAGCCCAAGGCGTGATCCTGGAGACCTGGGATGAGTCCCACGTCAGGCTCCCTGCATGGAGCTTGCCTCTCCCTCTACCTGTGTCCCTGCCTCTTTCTCTCTCTCTCTCTAATAAATAAATGAAATCTTAAAAAAAAAAATCACTGAACAGATGCAATAAATAGACAAAATATGGCCTACGATAGAGTCATTAGAAATGAGAGATAAGGGGGGCACCTGGCTGGCTCAGTTAATAGAGCATGCAACTCTTGATCTCAGGCTCATGAGTTCAAGCCCCATGTTGGGGACAGAGGTTACTTAAAAAAAAAAAAAAAAAAAGGAAATGAGTGAAGAGGGAAACTGGGTCCAGAGAACGAAATGAGCAAAATGCCAAAGGCCAAATGTCAACAATGAAAAAAGTCATCTAGTAAGTGTTCTCATTAGGTTGGAATTTTAAATATAACCAAATCATTCTCAAATGTATAAAGGAACAAAGAAAAGAGGAAAAGAAACTTTTAGAGATGGTGAAAAATACTCTAAGCAAGTTACCACCCAGTGAACTCTCCTGGCATGATTCTATGGCAACAACCACAACAACTAAATACTTTCGTTAATACCTTAGCTGGGAAAGATTTCTGTATTCTAAGATTAATGATTAAGTGCTTTCTGAAACCACCCAAGTGGCCCTGACCCACAACTTCTGAATAGTAGTAACAGTAGCCCACATCTACTGAAGCCTAACCATGTGCCAAGTATTCTAAGGATTGCAGAATCATATTTGATATTCATAAATATTCACATATACCTATCAGATAATATTATTATTTTCCAGGTAGAAATACAACCAAGGCTTAAAGGACTGGCCTCACTCATAGCCATAATAAGTGGCTGTTTGCCCTCCCTAGAGTTGTGGCCCCGGAGGCACGCAGAGCAGACTAAGGAAAGGAAGAGGTCCTATGGTCCTCCCTGCTCTGGAGCAGCTTCACTCCACTCCAGATCCCTCTCCACTTTTAGCCCCTTCATCATCCTCTTGAAGCAACAGAAGAGATTATAAAAATTGTTCCAGTTTAATCCTACCTCCCAACCTATCTCAAGAGGTTTATTTTAAACGATTCATTAAACTGCAAACCCACTGTTTTTGTTGCTCCCCAAAACACCTCAGAAGTCACAACGGTAACTTATTAGAAACTAAGATGGTTTTCTGTTGGAAAAATAACTCAAAAAACACACGCTCTACTGTGACAGGTCAGCAGTACTATCTTCAAACTTGACAACCACATGCGGGTTATAAATTCTTACATATATTATGATTGCAATTATATGAGATACACAGACAAAGCAAGAACATACTAAACAATGGAACTAATTGCTTTGGTTAAGGTAGCACAACTGATGGTAATTTTATTTTTCTAACTTCTGCTATCTGCAACTTCGTTATATTGTCTTTTTTGAACATTGTCTTTATCATAAAAATAGGTATACATCTTTAAGTGATTAAAAAGAAGCTTTGGGGGCACCTTGGTGGACAGCCAGTTGGGCATCTGACTCTTGGTTTTGGCTCTGGTTGTGATCTCAGGGTTGGCTCTGGTTATGATCTCGGGGTTGTGGTATGATCCCTACACTGGGCTCCACACTCAGCAGGGAATCTGCTTGGGGATCTCTCTCTCTCTCTCTCTGCCCTTCCCTGCCTGAGCAGAGCAGGCATGAGCAAACTCTCTCTCTCTCTCAAATAAATAAATCTTAAAAAAAAAAAAAAAAAAAAGCTCTGGTTGGGGCACCTGGATGACTCAGTTGGTAAAGCAACCAATTTTTTATTTCAGTTCAGGTCATTATCTCAGGATTGAGAGACTGAGCTGCGCTGCGCATGGAGCCTGGTTCAGATTCTCTCTCCATCTCCCTCTGGGCCTTCCTTCCTCTAAAAAAAGAAAATTTAAAATAAGATTTTTTTTTCTTTTTTAAAGATTTTATTTATTCACGAAAGACACAGAGAAAGGCAGAAACATAGAGGGAGGAGCAGGCTCCCTGCAGGGAGCCCGATGCGGGACTCGATCCCAGGACCCCGGATCATGACCTGAGCCAAAGGCAGATGCTCAACCACTAAGCCACATTGACCCAGATGGCTCAAGAGAAAACTTTTTTTTCAAAAGCTCTGGCCTGTGAAAACCCAATTCTCACTAAAGAACAATGTCACACAGGATGGTTTAATGTGAAGTATTCCAAGAATATCAAATATCCTGTTGGTGATGCTCAGGGAAAAATCTAGAACTTTAAACTTCTAAGTATGGGTTGCCCTTAGCCTAATATTTTTTAAAGATTTTATCTATTTATTCATGAGAGACACAGGCAGAGAGAGAAACAGGTTCCACACAGGGAGCCCAATGCGGGACTCGATCCTGGAACTCCAGGATCACGCCCTGGAATGAAGGCACTCAACCACTGAGCCACTCAGGCATCCTAACCTAATATTTTATTTATTTTTTTTTTAAAGATTTTATTTATTTATTCATGAGAGACAGAGAGAGAGAGAGAGGCAGAGACACAGGCAGAAGAAGCAGGCTCCATGCAGAGAGCCCGACGTGGGACTCGATCTCGGGTCCCCAGGATCACGCCCTGGGCTGTAAGGCAGCGCTAAACCACTGAGCCAGCCGGGCTACCCCTAACCTAATATTTTAAAAGCAGTCCTGGTTTTAATAACAGAGAAGGAAGTAGGCTGCAGAAGAGCATTAGGTTCTAAGACAGAGGGTGTCTGTGTGGCAGCTGTTTGATCAGGCTACAGGAAGTATCTCTTGACATAGCCTCATGACATCTTCTGATGCTCCATCTGCAGAAGTTGAGAGGTACTGGAAAAGATCCAGGGAGATGCCGCAGGAAGCACATGCAGGAGAGAAAAAGCGGAAGCTTTGGATAGATTATCAGGCTAAAGCCAGCCACAGCTAAGAAAGTGATCATTTTAGGAAGATCTTTTAGGAAGAACTTTTGATGTCCTTTAAATCACTGTCAATGACCTCTATGGTCCAGAAGAAAATTCTGGCATAAAAAAATTAGTTTGGAATGGAAAAAAAGTCTTTACAAAAGGAAAATGACAGATCTAGATCTTGCTTTTAAAGGTATTTTTTTTTTGCTAGGACTGAGCAAGGAAGTCTGTTTAGGATAAGCCAATGTCTTCTAGTTATGGATCCACTGAAGCCGTCAAAGTTGGTGGTCCAAAACAGTAGTGTGCCACCAAAAAATAATCATCTCAATTATTTTATCTGTTTTGTAGTCCCAACATCTAAAATAGAGCCTGGTACTTTCAGGTACTAAGTAAATATCTGCTGAATTAGCTGTATCTCCAAGGGGCCCTGAATCCTCTCAGTCACCTGCTGGAGAAGCTAACAAAAGCCAAGAAAGAAACCACTACTGGAGAACGTGAATGAGAAAGCACTTTAGTGTGTGAATGCCAATCATGACTACAGGCATGTTTCACTATAAAATTACCTGCATTCATAAACATAAGGATGGAAGAACAGCCCTGGAGTGAGACTGCCTGAATTTAAATCCTGGCACAGGACAGCCCAGTGGCTCAGCGGTTTAGCGCCACCTTCAGCCCAGGGTGACATGATCCTGGAGACCCAGGATCGAGTCCCACGTTGGGCTCCCCACACGGAGCCTGCTTCTCCCTCTGCCTGTGTCTCTGCCCCTCTCTCTCTCTCATGAATGAATTGAATAAATAAATAAATCCTGGCACCACCTCTTGCCAGCTGTTACCGCCCCCTCCCCCCCACAAGGTACTAACTTCAGTGGGTCTCTCTACATCTAAACACACAAAAGGGAGTAGCAGTGTCTGCTGCCTAAGAGAGCTGAAAGGATGAAATGAGATATGCACACATAAGTACCTAACAAATATTCTTAACTATTCATTGTATTATTTTGATATATAACCCCAGCCATTATCTCTTGGAAAAACACAAGATCATAGATAAGGTCACTTCTCTCCATGAAAAGATATGACCCTAAATGAAGATTAAGCAATCAAATGCATTCTTTTCCCTGAGGAATGAAAAGAAAAAATTGGCTCTTAAATCTGAACTTTTTTGACCCTTCTTCAATCTTGTTTTTTCTCCTCCCATCTACATAAAAACCTTCCCTGGGCATCCCAGGTGTCTCAGTGGTTTAACACCGCCTTCAGCCCAGGGCGTGATCCTGGAGTCCTGGGATCGAGTCCCACGTCAGGCTCCCTGCATGGAGCCTGCTTCTCCCTCTGCCTGTGTCTCTGCCTCTTGTCTGTGTGTGTGTGTGTGTGTGTCATGAATAAATAAATAAAATCCTTAAAAAAAAAAAAAAAAAACCTTCCCTACCCTCCTATGGGCCTGGCTTAACCACAGGCACTGCTAGCTCCAGGGGACAGTTCTTATCTCCGGACTGCAATACTTCTGTGGTGCTGGGCAGGACATTTAACCTCACAGGGCCCATATTTGTATCACAGAGGAAGAGTAGCCCAGGGTGTGATCCTGGAGTTCTGGGATCGAGTCCCATGTTGGGCTCCCCACATGGAGGCTTCTCCCTCTGCCTGTGTCTCTCATGAATAAATAAATAAAGTCTTTAAAATAAATAAATAAATAAATAAATAAATAAATAATCCCCCAAATCTAACAATCTTCAAATAGAGGGCGCCTGGCTGGTTCAGTCAGGAGAACATGTAACTCTTGATCTCAAGTTTGAGCCCTATGTTGGGTGTAAAGATTATAAATAAAATAAACTTAAGAAAAAAAATCACGGGGCGCCTGGGTAGCTCAGCCAGTTAAGTGTGGGACTCTTGATTGTGGCTGGTGATTTCAGGATCATAAAATCCAGCCCCGCAGCAGGCTCCACACTGGGTGTGAAGTCCACTTGAGAGTCTCTCTCCCTCTGCCTGTCTTCCCCACCCTCTCTCTTGTGTGTGCAGTCTCTCTCAAAAAAAAAAAAAAAAAAATCTTAAAAAAAAACACACATAAAACCCCCCCCACACACACACTGCTTTCTTTGGCTCTTTGTGCTATCTAACATCTCCCCACCACAATGTGTGTTTCTGTTGTGGGTCTAATCTAAAATGACATTATAGGTTAACAACAGACATGGAAAGACATTTACAATATAGATTTCTGGGGAAAAGGCAGATTAAAACATAATATGATCAGTGACACATGAGTGGCTCAGCAGTTGAGTGTCTGCCTTTGGGCTCAGGGCGTGATCCCAGTATGAGGATTGAGTCCCACATTAGGCTCCCTGTGAGGAGCCTGTTTCTCCCTCTGCCTATGTCTCTCTCTCTCCATGTGTCTCTCATGAATAAATAAATAAAATCTTAAAAAAAAATAATAATATGATCAGCAATATTAAGCCCATTTTAGAAAAAACATATGCATACACCCACACACATCTTTGACAGGGTACAGTCTGAGTTGTTTATAATTTTTTTTTAATTCTTCGCATATCTATATTTTCTTATTTTTCCACAATGAAATGAACACTTATGGCTTCTGAAATAATAATTCAAACAAGTGTTTTATTTAGCAAGAAAAATAGATCTGGCTTCCAAACTATAACCAAATGCCTCCCTGATAGGGAGCTCAGCACTCAGGGGCTCCCCTGCACGGAGACACAATGTCCTTTGTACTGTTTGCCTGGGACTAAGCTGAGGTGGTGATGCTGAGATGTTTCTAGGTACCAGCCATCTGGTACCACCAAGAATGACCCAGCGCGCGCGCTCTCTCTCTCCCATTCACCTCAATTTCCCAAGCTTCCCATTTACAAGCTCTACTGATTTGCAACTCTCCGGGCAGCGGGCAGCGTTTACAAAACACGACCAAAGGTCCTGAACTACAGTTCAGCACTTTAATGTTCACATTCACTGACTTAGAATCAATGACAGAAGAGCCCAAGTTAACTCTGGCAGAGATCCATGTTCGAACTACCACCCTTCCTTTCAGGTTGTTCAATGTCAATCCGTCTAACCACAAGAAAAAAAAAAAAAAAGCCATCATGTTTAAAAGCATCGTCCTCAAATCCTTTATCCAGTAAAGTGCTACTGCTTTTAACACAAAGTTGCTGACTCTTGACAGACTCTGGCATACTGAAGAAAGCCACTGTTGAGCCTTCCAAGATCTGGTCAGCCAAGAACCAGTTCATCACCAGGCACAGGTATCATTAGATCATACGGCATGAAGACTGTTCTGACAGCTCAGTGACCCACCAGCAAAATGGTGCCTGAGATAGGGGCACCTGGGTGGCTCAGTGGGTGAGCGTCGGCCTTTGGCTCAGGGTGTGATCCTGGGGTTCCAGGATCAAGTCCCACATCGGGCTCCCTGCATGGAGCCTGCTTCTCCCTCTGCCTGTGTCTGCCTCTCTCTGTGTCTCTCATGAGTAAATAAATAAAATCTCTAAAAAAAAAAAAAAAGCCTGAGAAACGTGTGATTTCCCAGCTAACAAGAGCAAAGCACATACAAAGAAATAAGTGATTGGAAGACATACACCAAGCACGGTAAAGATGAAAGCAGTATGAAGTAGAAACAGAACAGTCCAGAAAGTGTTCTGAGGGACTCCTGTTATGGAGTGAGCCATGAGGTTAGCAGACTCTGTTCTAAGAGGTAAGCCTCAAAGCTGCACACTCCAATTTCCAACAATATGATGTCTAGGAAAGGCTATACACTTAAAAACAAACTGCTTCTCGTCCCCTCCCTCATGCCCTTATCTTTTAAACTGTAAGCAATTTAGGTCAGAGCCCTTTCCTCCCTTACAAAATATTTTTAGAGACAGATTACAACAAAGAAACATAGTGTCTACACAGCACTATTTCATGGCAAGAAAACAAAACTGCGAACTCTAAGGATCCGAAAAATGTGACCATTTTGGGGCTGAACCACTCCCCTTCCCTAATTATCCCTCAAAGGAAATATATATCAGGCACTGCGGGCAAAGAGGGAAAACATGTCTAATTACAACATGTGCACTCGGTGGATGAAAAATCTGAACATTCTTGAACTCTGGCCACATTTCAGAAGACTTTCCATTTGTAGCTTAATCTCACTGAAGAGGAAAGGTTAAAGATCAGTTGAATTTCAACAAGGGCCGCATCAAAAAAGACGCGAAGAGAAACCCACATCTACTTACCCACAACACAAGGGAAGCCCGTTGAAAATTCAAGATGACCCTGACTCCTTATCAAGCATCTAAGGAGGAAGTGGTTTTTATTTTCAAAGTAGAACTAAAAATAAAACCGATTTGGAGAGTATGCTCAAAAAAAAAAAAAAAAAAAGAGTATTCTCAACTAGAGAGAAAACACATGCAATCGTGAATGTGAAGGTGCGCGTGTAAAGGCTTCAGGCCTCAGGTGTTCTTGCAGAACAGTCCCCAGTCAAGACCTGTCACCCACAGCCGCCGGCCTTTGCCTGCAGGGGCGGGGAGGCGGCTGAGGACCGTGAGGGGCTCGGTGCTCCTCCTGCACGCTGCTGCCTCA
Source organism: Canis aureus (assembly GCF_053574225.1). Lineage (NCBI taxonomy): Eukaryota > Metazoa > Chordata > Mammalia > Carnivora > Canidae > Canis > Canis aureus. Next base: position 77,020,305 of record NC_135614.1, on the reverse strand, counting down.
CGTACCGGGGAGGGCGGGCGCCGGAGAACCTGCAGGAGACGGCGCCTCATCAGGCACCTGGAGCGGGGACTACCGCCCGGGAAGCCCGCGGCGGGGCCTACAGGCTCCGGCGTCTCTAACCCGGCTCCCGAGGGCCCCCCCTCGCCCACTCGGCTTCCCCGGGGCCGGCTCCCTCGCTGTGCCTCCAGCGCCGCGCACTCCCCCTCAGACCCCACACACAGCCCTCAGGTCTGCTCAGATGCCACCGTGCCGGGGAGGACGACGGCGCCTCTCTTTCCTCGGCCCTTGACCCCTCATCCCCTCCTGACGTAACCGTTTCATCTGCTTATATTTTACTTGCGTCGACTCGCCCCCCCCCCCCCCCCCCGCCAACAAATACGCTCCCGGGGAGCAGGGGTCGCAGTTCTGTGTGCGCGTCCCGGGCGTCCAGGACGGTGCAGGAGCTCCGGGAAAACAGCTCGTGAATGAATGAACTTGACCGTAAAACTCCAGGAGGAAGGCGAGACGGCGGTGAGAGGGGGAGGGAATGACAGAGGGGGACTCGCCGAGGAAGGGGAGGGCTGCGCCGCCGGCAGGCGGGAGGCGCGAGGCGCGAGGCGGGAGGCGGGAGGCGGCGCACGGACCCCGCCGGCGGCTCCCAGCAGCTCCCGGAGCCGCACGCAGCGGACACGGGCAGCCCCGAAGCCTCAGCGGAGCGGTTCCAAGGGCAGGGCCCACCCGCCCTGACGCCGGCGGCCCGGAGCGCCCAGCGCCCCCCCCCCCGCCCCGGGCCGCGGCCCCTTCCCCGCTCGGGCCCCTCACCTGGTCGCCACGACCGGGCCCGGCGCTCCGGCACCTGCCTGCCCGCGCGGGGCCCCCGAGCGCCCCCGAGCGCCCCCGAGCTCCCCGGGCCGCCCGGCTCCCCTCCGGCAGCCGCGCAGGAAGCGCCCGCGGCCCGGCCGCAGCGGGGAGGGGGCTCCCGCCGCCCCCCGCCCCCCGCCCCCCGCCCCGGCAGCTCCACAGCCCGCGCCCCGGCCGCGCGGCGCCCCCTCACCTCCGGGCGCACGTACGACACGAACGAGGGCTTGGGCGCCTTGGTGCCGCCGCCACCGCCGACGACCCCTTTCCCCAGCATACCGCCGCCCTAGGAAGCAGCGCCGCGCGGGAGCAGAGGCGGCCGCTCGGGCTCGGCAGCGGCGGCGGCCACCAGCTCTGGCGGCCGGGGCTCCGCCCATCCCCAGGGCCGCGGCGGCCGCGGCGACGCCCGCATCCGGCTCCGCCGCCGACACCGCTCGCCCCGCCCACCCCGCGCGCGGGCCCGGGGAGTCGGGAGCCCGCGGCCGGAGACCACGCCCCCCGCTCGCCGCAGGCGCGTCGCACGGGCGGAGGTTCGCCTTCGGAGATTGGCTCCGCTCGGGCAAAGCCCGCCCCCCGCGCCCTCTGATTGGGCAGGCGGCGCCGCCGGCCTAGCCCCGCGCCGAGCTACCTCTTGAATGAACCGGGAGAGAGGTTTCCCGGGCCAATCCCGAGAGCGCTCCCTCCGGACTCCGCGGCGGTTGGCGGCGGGGGCGGCGCTGCGGGCCAATGATGCTGCGGTCGCTGAGCTGCGAGCCGCGGTGCCCGGCGGGCGTTCTCCTCTCCTCGTTGGCCGTTTGGCTTTAAAACTTTCAAAAGTGTGTCGGGGCAGCCCGGGTGCTCAGCGCTTTAGCGCCGCCTGCGGCCCAGGGCGTGACCCTGGAGACCCGGGATCCAGGCCCGCGTCGGGCTCCCTGCGTAGGGCCTGCTCCTCCCTCGGCCTGGGTCTTTGCCTCTGTGTCTCCCATGAATACATTGTTTTTTTAATCTTAAAAAAAATAAGTGGTGTGTCGAATCCGCCGTGTGAGCTCCAGGTCCACACCGATGACGTCCTGGTTGGCTACTTTGCATGCAGGCAGAGAGGAGACCCATCATCCTTAACAGGCACCTAGGAATAGGTTTGAATATTTGATCATAAAGGTCCTGTCGACCTCATCTTTCCAGTTTTGTTGTTGCTGTTGTTGCTTCTTGGCGTTTCTAACAATAGCCCTTAATTTGTTTTCTTTTATAAAATAAACTCATAATGATGTACTGTATGTTGGCTCATTGAATTTATTTTTTTAGAGATTTTGTTTATTCACGAGAGACACAGAAAGAAAGAGGCAGAGGGAAGAGAAGCAGGCTCCCTGCAGGGACCCCCATGTGGGACTCGATCCCAAGACCCCGGGATGACGTCCTGAGCCAAAGGCAGATGCTCAACCACTAAGACACCCAGGCGCCCTGGCTCATTGAATTTAGATTAAAAAAAAAAAAAGGTGTTATCCACTCCCAAATTACCGATAAATTCCTCATTTTAGTGAAAATCGCAAAGAAATTCATTCAAATTTCACATTTGGTGCCAAGTGTCACTTTTTTTTTTTTTTTATAAATTTACTTTTTATTGGTGTTCAATTTGCCAACATATAGAATAACACCCAGTGCTCATCCCATCAAGTGCCCCCCTCAGTGCCCGACACCCAGTCACCCCCCCACCCCCAGCCCACCTCCCCTTCCACCACCCCTAGTTCCTTTCCCAGAGTTAGGAGTCTTTCATGTTCTGTCTCCCTTTCTGATATTTCCCACTCATTTTTTCTCCTTTCCCCTTTATTCCCTTTCACTATTTTTTATATTCCCCAAATGAATGAGACCATATAATGTTTGTCCTTCTCCAATTGACTTATTTCCCAAGTGTCACTTGTGTTAGAGCCAAGTGAATATGATAGGACCTTGCTCTCAGGAAATTGAGTCTAGTGTAGAAAAGTAATATTTGCGGTTAATTTTTTGCTGCCAGGCACTTGTGACTAATGCCTTTTACCCTCTTGATCTCCATGAGTGTATCCCCCCCACCCCCGCCTCCCAAAGCCATTCCAAATAAACAAAACCCAAGTCAAAACGAATGTGCTTACTTTTGCAGTTTCAGGACAAGTCCTGTAGCCGCACATCCAGTTAGATTCTCATCGTCAAGCCTCCCCAGTATGGTGGCCCTGGAGCCACAGTTGAGTAGCATCATCACCTGGTTTTCAGATGACACAGTAGATGCAAGTAATTGGCCCAGGTTTCAAAACTAATCACTCACAGAGCTAGGATTCCAACCCAGGTTTATCTGATTCCAAAACCCAAATTTTAAAAAGTATTTATTTATTCATGAGTTACACGGAGACATAGGCAGAGGGAGACGCAGGCTCCATGTAGGGAGCCCGATGTGGGACTCAGTCCCAGGACCCTGGGATCATGACCTGAGCCAAAGACAGATGCTCAACCACTGAGCCACCCAGGCACCCCCCAAAATCCAAGTTTTTAACATTGTGATTATGCAAATTAGGAAGGAGTGCAACGAAAGCAGTCCACTCTATTTGAGAAGGCCAGGTCAGTCTTCATAAAGGAAGACACTCTTTAGGGAGATGTTGAGGTGAGGAATGAAGCTATTGTTCAGACTAAAATATCACTTTCTATTTCACAGCAGTTTTTATTTTTAAAGTGAAAAGACAGGGCAAATTTTTACTGTGGAGGCCAAAAAAATTAAGGCCATTCCACGTTAAGTTCAGCGTTAGCACAAGTACAGCCATCCCAGGCCCCTGTGAATAAGAGCTGAAATTTACCTTACTTCAGTTACAGGAAGAAAACAGCTTGCAGCTTAACGTCCTAGAAAGCCCCATATTAGAATGAGAACAGAGCCCAAACCAGTGACAGGAAGCCCCATATTAGAATAAGAACAGAGCTCAATTAAAAAAACAAAAAACAAAAAACAGAGCTCAATGCCCTTGAAAGCCCCATATCAGAATGTAAACAGAACTTGAGAAATTCCTCCACCCCTTCTGGAGGTCCCCTAGACCAGCCCATAAAAACCCAGCTGTAACCCACCTTGGGGTCCAAGTCCCTGCTCCCCTGTCGGGTATACTTGGACCCAAGCTCGAGCTTGTAAATAAACCCTCGTGTGTTTGCATCAGTGTCAGCCCCTTGGTGGTTTCTCAGATTCAAAATCTTGGGCACAACATTTGCTTTCTTTCTTTTCAAAGGACTTTGAATTTCCATGGTCTTCGACCATTGTGTGTTAGCTTGGGTATCTATGGCCAGGGCTGGCTTCTTGGACACACAACCAGTGCAGTTACACAGAGCTGGCACTTAGAAGTGTTTGGGGTTTAATGCTCTGCAGTCACAACCTTGAAATTCTTAATCACTTTATCTTGAATGTATGTTTTTTAAGTGAAATTTAATGGGCCCATGGAGCAAGCCCAAGGGTCTTGGAGCCTCAGTTCCTCCACAGTCCTGCCTCCCATCCTCTCCCCACTTCCTCTCTGATGCCCACTCCCCTGACACCTCGGCTCTCCCCAGCTAATCCCATGACTGCTGCCCACCTCTGTGGGGGCAGCAACCTCATTGCGAGGAAGAGATGAGGAAGGAATCCTGTGTTCCATCATCACCATCCACCCCTCACCCCGATGGGTGCCTGGACACTGAATAGGAGACCATTAGGGTCAGGGACTTTGTTTAACAAAGAGGTTTTGGGTTTTGCTTGTTTGTTTTTATTTTTAATTTCTAGCTCAATCCTTAGACTAGAAATAATGGCTTTTATATCTAATTGACTGCACCAAATTTATCTATCTTCAAGTCATCATGTGTTATAATAATTACTTTATCCTACTCTTCAACATCCATCGATGATCAAGTTGGTTGGCAATGTGATCATTCTGGACACTTGACACAACCACTTCATTCATGCACTCTCAGGAAACTATAACCAGTAAGTGAGGAAATTTTTTTTTTAATTTTTCAAATTTATTCATGAGAGACACACAGAGAGGCAGAGACATAGGCAGAGAGAGAAGCAGGCTCCCTGCAGGGAGCCAATCCCCTGGTCTGGCTCAGCCACTGAGCCACAGAGGTGTCCCCAAAGAAATGTTTTAAAGAGTGGAAAGACTAGCTGCCTCCAGGGGCAGTTTAGACTCAATGATGAAAACCCACTTTTTTTTTTTTTTTTTTTTTTTTTTTTTAAGTAGGATCTACACGCAATGTAGGGCTTGAACTCACAACCCTGAGATCAAGAGTCACATGCTCCAATGACTGAGCCAGCCAGGTGCCCCTTAAAAAAAGAAAAAAATAAAACATGCTTTTTTTTTTTTTTTAAGAACCAGTGAGGGAATGAGAACAAAATAACATCTGTTTCCATCATGCTCTTAAGGTTCTGTAGCGATCAGCATATTTTTACTTAATCTTTAGGGTGTGGGTCAGATCTCCTTGGGAGAGTCTCTCCCAACTGATTGAAGAATTCCTGTCATGCTGAGGTCGAATAATTCTCCATCTATTCATAAACACAGATGGAAGCCTTTAGACCTTGAAATATTTTAATTTACACACGGTAGTTTAAAGTCACTCTTTTCTCCTAATGCTGCCCTAAGCTTTCTTGGAGAATTATAAACAGGAACAAATCTTAGCTCACAGAGAAACAAGTGGCAGACCAAAGGCAGGGCTTCCCACAGAGAAGTGAAACCTACAGCATACCCCGAAATAGGGGGAAAACGTTTTCCTCCTCAGAGTGAAGCCTAGCAGCATTTGCATTCCCTCCTCCTTGGAGCCCCTTGCAGCACCCATGCCGGTGTGTTAGCCATCCTTATCTGGTGCGGGTGGTGCGGGCGCACAGTAGGAATTCAATCTTTGCACTTAAGTGAGTGACACGCCATCAGATGAAAGCAACCCAGGCAGCAATTGATTATTAAATGGGGGAAGCAAGCGTTTGAGTAGATGTCATATTTTATGTATTATATGTCATATCATGTGCACCTTAGTCCTGGAATATGCACATGTTATGTTTTTTAAGATTTTATTTATTTATTCATGAGACACAGAGAGAGAGAGAGAGGCAGAGACACAGGCAGAGGGAGAAGCAGGCTCCGTGCAGGGAGCTGATGTAGGATCCCGGGACTCCAGGATCACACCTGGGCCGAAGGCAGAGGCTCAACCGCTGAGCCACCCAGGTGACCCGCATGCCCATGTTATTTAATGACCACTTGCCAAACTTCACTTTTAGCAAATGGTCTGGATCTGAAGACTTACTCTTCTTTCACTGAAAATAGAGCGTTCCTTAGCCTCTTGCTGCTGCCAGGGCTCTTTCAACCTTTTTCTTAGGATGGTGAGAAACAGGTCTTGATTAAGAAGCATTTGGAGGGGGATCCCTGGGTGGCGCAGTGGTTTAGCACCTGCCTTTGGCCCAGGGCGCGATCCTGGAGACCCAGGATCAAGTCCCATGTCGGGCTCCCGGTGCATGGAGCCTGCTTCTCCCTCTGCCTATGTGTCTCTGCCTCTCTCTCTCTCTGTGACTATCATTTAAAAAAAAAAAAATTAAATTAAAACTTAAAAAAAAAAAAAAAAGAAGCATTTGGAGGGATGCCTGAGTGGCTCAGCGGTTGAGCATCTGTCTTTGGCAGATGGTGTGATCCTGGAGACCCGGGATCAAGTCCCACATCAGGTTCCCTGCATGGAGCCTGCTTCTCCCTCTGCCTGTGTCTCTGCCTCTCTCTTTCTCTGTGTCTCTCATGAATAAATAAATAAAATCTTTAAAAAGAAAAAAAAGAATTTGTGTATTTTTTTTTTTTTAATTTATGATAGTCACAGAGAGAGAGAGAGAGAGGCGCAGAGACACAGGCAGAGGGAGAAGCAGGCTCCATGCACCGGGAGCCTGACGTGGGATTCGATCCTGGGTCCCCAGGATCGCGCCCTGGGCCAAAGGCAGGCGCCAAACCGCTGCGCCACCCAGGGATCCCAGAAAAAAAAGAATTTGGATTGTTCTCAATCTTGTGGCCCTCTAATATGAAGGCCTGCTGGGGAGACTCCGAAATTGTAAACACTTTCTGGTAACTTTTTCCCCCACAAAACATGCAACTTAAGATGGTCCCATGGTAGGGGGGATCTTGATGAGCCTACTCTATGATCTGTATTCTATCTTCTTCAAAACACAAGTTAAGGGCGGAGGCCCGGGGCGTGATCCTGGAGACCCGGGATAGAGTCCCACGTCGGGCTCCCTGCATGGAGCCAGCTTCTCCCTCTGCCTGTGTCTCTGCCTATCTCTCTCTCTCTCTCTCTCTCTCTCTCTCTCTAGTAAATAAATAAAAAATCTTATAAAAAAAGAAGGAAAAAAACCCACAAGTTAATGGCCCGATTGATTTTTCATTAAATAAAGATTTACTAATGGGTCACTCGGACTTGTCTCTCAGCCTTTCCCAATAAGACTGGAAGTTAAAAAAAAAAAAAAAAAAAAAAGATGTGGTGCCTGGGTGGCTCACTCCCAGCATTGGATTCCACACCCCAGGTGGAACCTACTAAAAAAATAAATAAGACTGGAAGTTCCCTAGAGGAGGGATAGTTTCCTTTATAACTAGCACCTAACCATGAATTAGATGCTACAATATTAAGTGAGCCTTTAGTGAGGATTGGAGAAACAAAGATTCTCATCTGTTAATGGCAGGATGGGGAGGCGGAAGATGGCAGTAAATTGATGGGGCAAGACGGAGGGCAACTTTGCAATATCCATCAAAAACTGTATCAACAGGGCAGCCCAGGTGGCTCAGCGGTTAAGCGTCCCCTTCAGCCCAGGGCCTGATCCTAGAGACCTGGGATCGAGTCCAAGTGGAGCTCCCTGCATGGAGCCTGCTTCTCCTTCTGCCTGCAACTCTGCCTCTCTCTCTCGGTGTGTGTCTCTCATGAATAAATAAATAAAACCTTTAAAAAAAAAAACAACTGTATCAACAGGGACGCCTGGGTGGCTCAGCGGTTGAGTATCTGCCTTTGGCTCAGGCCGTGATCCTGGGATCCTGGGATCGAGTCCCACATCAGGCTCCCAGCGAGGTGCCTGCTTCTCCCTCTGTCTCTGCCTTTCTCTGTGTGTCTCTTATGAATAAATAAATAAAAACTTTTTAAAAACAATTTCACTTCTGAAACCTATATAGTTTCATACATACATATCTATTTGTATCCTATAGATAAACACATACATGAGTGATATGCCATGTGTCTAAGCCTACTCATCGTAGCAACTTTGTAACAGCAGAAGTTTAGAAAAGTCTAAATGTTCATCAATAGGGATAGGTTGAATAAATTATGGTACAGCCATACAGTGTGATACTATGCAACTGTAAAAAAGAATGAGAAAGTTTTGAGTTAGAGGCTGTAAAGTTTAGGGGTTAGAAGCAAATATTCTGGAGTCAGGTACTTGGTTTCCAATTATTAGGTGTGTGACCTTTAATTAGGCATTTATCAAAAAAAATAATTAGGCATTTATCTTCTTAGGTCTCAATTTTCTTGCCTACAAAATGAGGGTCATAGGGGAACCTGGCTGGCTCAGTGAGGGGAGGAGCATGTGACTGTTGATCTTGGGGTCATGAGTCTGAGTCCCACATTGGGTGTAGAGATTGCTAAATAAATAAACTTTAAAAATATTTAAACCAAGTTATGAGAATTACAACGGCATCTACCTCATAGGATTGTTGTGAGGATTAAATAAGTTAATGAATATATAGTGTTTAGAGTGTTGGTACCTAAGGTGTGAAAAACACGATATATTCAATGATCAAAGCAAGGGGTATGGGGATCCCTGGGGGGCTCAGTGGTTTAGTGCAGCTTTCAGCCCAGGGCCTGATCCTGGAGACCCGAGATCGAGTCCTGCGTCTGGCTCCCTGTATGGAGCCTGCTTCTCCCTCTGCCTGTGTCTCTGCCTCTCTCTCTCTGTGTTTCTCATGAATTTTTTTTTAAACTCTTGGCCTTTTTTTTTTTTTTTAAGATTTTATTTATTTATTCATGAGAGACACAAAGGCAGAGACACAGGCAGAGGGAGAAGCAGGCTCCATGCAGGGAGCCTGACGTGGAACTCGGTCCCAGGTCTCCAGGATCATGCCCTGGGCTGAAGGCAGTGCTAAACCACTGAGCCACCCAGGCTGTCCGTTTATCATGAATAAAAAAATAAATAAATAAAAAATCTTAAAAAACAAAGCCAGGGGCAGAACAGTAGACAGAGTAGGCTACCATTTGCGTAAAAAAGAGTGGCAATAAAGGCTGCCTATACCTAGGTCTTTATATTTGCATAGAACACCTTTGGATAGATACAGAGGGAATTATGACATTAGTTGCTTTTAGAGGGGGAACTTGGTGTTTGGAAGAAAGATAGAAAGAACAGTTTTCACTGTATACTCTTTTAAAAAAAGATTTATTTATTTTAGAGAGAGAGAGAGAAAGCATGAGTCGGGGTGGGGGTAGTGGGAGAGAGAAAGGGAGCATCCTCCAGCAGACCATGTAAGCCTGGAGCCCCACACGGAGCCCGATCCCAGGACCCTGAGATCATGACCTGAGCCAAAATCAAGTCTGCCACTTACCAGACTTAAGGCACCAAGGTGCCCCCTCAGTGTATTCTCTTTTATACCTCTGGATTTTAAAGCATCAGAATTATTACCTCGCTCAACAACAAATTAAAATTACACACAAATTCACACACAGAGTTATCTCCTATAGTTTTTGTTTTAATTGAGGTGAAAGTCATATAACATAAAATTAGCCATTTCACAGCGAACAATTAAAATATATTTGATTTTAATTAAAAAGCAAGAGCTTATGCTGAGTGAAATAAGTCAATCAGAGAAGGACATACATTATATGGTCTCATTCATTTGGGGAATATAAAAAATAGTGAAAGAGAATAAAGGGGAAAGGAGAAAAAATGAGTGGGAAATATCAGAAAGGGAGACAGAACATGAGAGACTCCTAACTCTGGGAAACGAACTAGGGGTGGCAGAAGGGGAGGTGGGTGGGGGGTGGGGGTGACTGGGTGACGGGCACTGAGGTGGGCACTTGACAGGATGAGCACTGGGTGTTATTCTATATGTTGGCAAATTGAACACCAATAAAAAATAAATTTATAAAAACAAAATAAAAAATTAAACTTAAAAAAAAAAAGCAAGAGTCTTTTACAAGACATTACCATTTTCTGGGACGCCTGGGTGGCTCAGCGGTTGAGCATCTGCCTTTGGCTCAGGTTGCGATCCCAGGTGTCGGGATCAAGTCCCCCATGGGGCTCCCTGTGTGGAGCCTGCTTCTCCCTCTGCCTGTGTCTCTGCCTCTGTGTGTCTCTCATGAATAGATGAATAAAATCTTAAGAAAAAATTACCATTTTCTGTCTCTCTTACCTTGGCATCGGTTCCCCAATCAATCCATCCATCAAGGTCTAACCCCAGTGTCCCCACCTCTTTGACATCTTCCTTAGAAACTGTTGGAGCCAGTCGAGGGCTCTTCTGAATCTACCCAGAATCTACACTGCGTTGGCCTAGGAACTTGACCCTGTCTTGGAACCCTGCAAAAGGCCTGGCCGCGCAGCTGCCCCGGAGGTCCTCGCAGTGAGCGCAGGCCCTCCTGGCCCCTGGCTCCTGGGCTCCCCCTGGCCGGTCGGAAAGCCTTCCTTCCTGCCCGAGCACCCGAGCCTCCGGACCCTGGAAGCCTCTGGAAAGGAACCTGTGCCCTCTACAGGACCTCCTAGGAAGTGCTGAGCCAGGAAGTCTCAGGCCTCCCCCCACTCTCCGCTTTACCGAAGACTCACATCAGTACCTGCTTTTGCTAATGAAAAAAAAAATCTGAAGACAATTTTTGCTTTTACGAAATGGGAATTGCTTATTTGCTTACGCCATTTCGGCTTACGACAGGCTTCATAGGAATGCTGACTTGCCCATAGCTGGAGAAACGTGTATTCACAGCACAGGCTGGGTGTTCCCTCAGCTCGGCACCGGATCCAGGAAGGTGATGAAGGAGGAGGAGGCTGGGATCCTTCCTCCTCTGTCCTCCTAACCAGCTCTCCGCTGGGCGCACTGGCTCCACACACTCAGGCCTCATGCCCTAGGAACTCGGCCTGCGCCAGCTGGGCCACCCCTACCTAAAGGTGGTGGGGGTGTCACAAGCCCAGAGAAGGGAAACCACTTGCCTGAGATCACACTGATCAGTGCCACCCTGGGATTTAGTTCTGTGACACAGTCTTCTTTCTGAGCATGAATTCTCAGCCAGAGGGGTCTAATGCAGGCAACTTAATCTGGTTATTTCTGAGCTTTATCTTTGTCACTTTAAGTCTTCTAAGCCAGTCACAATCGGTTTCAGAGCTCCCTTCTGTGGTTTTTTCTCCTACTTTCTGGGCTAAATTAAAGGCCCCAGGGTGTACAAAGCCCCAGCCAGGCCTGGGGGCAGGGGTGGGGTGGGATGGGCAGGGCAGGTTGCCTATCTCCCAGACTCAGTCCCATTGCATGTCCTGTGTGTTCATGGGCAGGGAAGGTGTCTGCTTCAGAGGGTGCAGACTTGGGCCTGCAATCAGTCTGGCCTGCCCCTGTGCAGCTGGCTGATGTGGCGATTCCTTAGAGATGCAGCTCAGTCCTCATCCCTGGGGTGGTTTGTGCTGTATCTGTAAATGGGCATTTCCCCTGTGAGGCAGCCTCCCAGTGGCACCTTGGCTCTCTTTCTTCTTTCTTTCTTTCTTTCTTTCTTTCTTTCTTTCTTTCTTTCTTTCTTTCTTTCTTTCTTTCTTTCTTTCTTCTTTCTTTCTTTCTTTCTTTCTTTCTTTCTTTCTTTCTTTCTTTCTTTCTTTCTTTCTCTTTCTTCCTTCCTTCCTTCCTTCCTTCCTTCCTTCCTTCCTTCCTTCCTTCCTTCCTTCCTTTCTTCTTTCTTTCTTTCTTTCTTTCTTTCTTTCTTTCTTCTTTCTTGATTTTATTTATTTATTCATGAGAGACACAGAGAGAGGCAGAGACACAGGCAGAGGGAGAAGCAAGCTCCCCATGGGTAGCCTGAGACTCAGTCCCAGGACCCTGGGATCATGCCCTGAGCCAAAGGCATATGCTCAACTGCTGAGGCACTCAGGCATCCCTCTTTTTTTTTTTTTTTTTTTTTTTGTTTCCTAAGATTTTATTTGTTTATTTGAAAGAGAGAGAGAGAGAGAGAGAGCACAAGAAGGGAGAGGGCCAGAGGGAGAAACAAACTCCTTGCTGAGCAGGGAGCCTGATGTGGGCTTGATCCCAGGGCCCGGATATCATGACCTGAGCCAAAGGCAGACGCTTAACTGCCTGAGCCACCCAGGCTCCTCATTAGCTGTTTCCTAATTACTTTCTGGGTCTCATTTGGGGGCCACCGAATACTCTGGATCATTTCCAAAACCACTGGGAGACACAGAAGAGTCAAGAGGGGCTCTTGCAAGGTCTCTAGCATCTGGAAAGTCCAAGCCACAATTTCAACTACTCTATGCCTAGAGGCAGTGGAGGGAGCTTGTCATCAGGGCCACCACACTCTGAAAGTCCCCTATGGGATGCCAGAGTCAGGCTAGCTCTTCCCTTCTCTTGGTTTCCCTGAGCGATGGGGTAACTGTGGGGCAGGGTCCTTGCAGGGATGCTATCTGCTTCTCACTCTGCTCTTTCTCTCCCAGGCTAGCTCTCTCCCCAGCTCAGAGCCCAGCACATGGTGTGTGTGTGTGTGTGTGTGTGTGTGTGTGTGTGTGTGTGTAGAGGAGGCAGGAGGAAGCAGCAGGCAGAAAAACCTGTTATTTTGTTTGGCTCCTCCATTTCGGATTTCTCTTGACTCATTCCAGGATGATAGAAGTCAAGAGCTGGCATCTGACTCAAAGATGATCTCCAGGAAAGAGGAATGAAAAAAGCTTGTTGATATCTCAAAGTGTCAAGATGGACACGACTCCATGCTTTCCGTGCGTCCGATCATGCGGAGGCTGCATATATCACAACATAAAAATAATGTATTATTCCTCCTTCAATTTTAACTGAGACCAGGGCATTATATTTAGATCTTAAAATTTCTGGTACTCTAGCGCTGGTTGGGAAAAATCAAGGGACCTGACAATCCAGGCTGTTATGCTCTAATTTGAAGGAAGACAGCATTGAGAGAACCTTCTCCTCCTTCCCAGTTTTGTTCAGGGCTGCTTCTGGTCTGAAACTGCAAGAAGGGTGGGAGAGCACCTCCTTTCCCACAGAGGAGGGTTACTGGTGCACGGAGCCTAATCATCTTAGAGGGAAGAAGGAAGCTGGTGCTGTCAGAGGGGCCAGGAGAACCTTCTTAAATGCAAACAGGCTGTGCATGCCTCCCTGCTGGGATATTTGATCTCTGTTGAAAGTGCAGTCAAGCCAGTTTTGAGCTTGGCTGACCCATTCCCACTCACTGGGAACCTGAAAGGCTCATTGTTCAGGTGGTTGTAAAAGAACACAGAGGTCGTGAAAGGCCTCACTGTTTTATGTCTGAACTGGTTATCTGTCCCAAGGTGAAAATGTAATCAAAATTGTTTTTTAAAAATCCTTTTTGAAAAAAAAAATCCTTTTTGCCCCCCCCAAAAAAATCCCCCCCCTTTTTTTTTTAAATCCTTTTTGTCCAAAGGCAAAAAGAGAATGCAAGGAATAGAAACGGTTGAGCTGAAAAGAAACATCTCTGTATTTTTTACAGAGTAACTTTCCCGCTGGAGCCCTGTTAATGGTTGGCCATTTCCCTGTTTCCCTCCCGAACACTGGGGTCTATTCACCATTCATTCACCTGGTCCCTGGAACAGATTCCAGGGGCAGCCAAGTAAAGCAGCAAGCAAGGCAATCTCAGATGTTGCAAATATCTTACGCAGGTTTAAGAAATCTGAAAAGAAGTTTTGTGGCTCAGCTGAAACGGGGATGGGGGGTCCGAAGGAGGGAGGGGAATCCATTTCTTCTCCCACCTCCTGTGAGACAACATGGACCGAAGAGAAAATACTAAGAGAAACTTAATCTGAAGCTACACAAGGTTAGAGAAGCAACTGATTCATTCCCCCCCCCCTTTTTATTTCTTTTTTCTTTTTTAAAGCAATCTCTACACCCAACATGGGGCTCAAGCTCATGACCCTGAGATCAAGAGCTACATGCTCCACCAGCTGAGCCAGTCAGGCACCCCCCCTTCACCCCCCTGATTTTTAAAAAGAAGTTTCTTTGCTCTACTTTCCCCGCAGTCTCCTCATGTGCCAGGGCAACACCTTACCCATCCCCAAAGGAAAGGCTCTGTCCCCCTTGATCAGAAGAGGGGCACCCCACATAGGCCTGTGAGGATGACCTCAGAGGGAGCAGGATGTGCAACCAGCAAGAGCCAGGGCTTTGCCCTGGGGTGACACTGCTGGTTCTAGCACAAGCAAGGGTGGGAGATGAGGCTGGCAGGACAGACTGGAGCTAGTTTATGGGCTCCTGGGTGCCAGGCTGAGGACTTTGAAATTTACCCTTAGGTATGTGAAGCTATTGAAGACTTTTTACATCATTTTTTCTTTTTCTTTCTTTCTTTTTTCTTTTTCTTTTTTAAAAGATTTTATTTATTCATTCACAAGAGACACACACACAGAGGGAGGCAGACACAGGCAGAAGGAGAAGCAGGCTCCACGCAGGGAGCCTGACATGGGACTCTATCTCAGGTCTCCAGGATCAGGCCCTGGGCTGAAGGCGGCGCTAAACCGCTGAGCCACCCGGGCTGCCCCCCCCCCCCCCTTTTTTTTTTTTAAAGATTTTATTTATTTGAGAGAGAGCTTGAGAGAGCACAGGAGCAGGGGGAGGGGCAGAGGGAGAAGGAGGCACCCCACTGAGCAGGGAGCCTGGTGCAGCTCCATCTCAGGACCGGGATTATGACCTGAGCCGAAGGCAGCCACTTAACTGACTGAGCCACCCAGGTGCCCTCATTTTTTTCTTTCTTGTTTTAAATTGCTTTTTTTTTTTTAAAGATTTTTTTTTAAAGATTTTATTTATTCATGAGAGACACAGAGAGGGAGGCAGAGGGACATGAATAAATTAAAAAATAAATACATAAATAATAAATTTTAAAAAAGAGACATTGAAATGTCAACTGAGTGAGTGACCCTTGCCTTTGCTATTTTTGGTATTACTAGCTCAGACTTTATTCTCTCTCTCTTTTTTTTAAGATTTTATTTATTTATTCATGAGAGACAGAGACACAAGCAGAGGGAGAAGCAGGCTCCATGCAGGGAGCCCGATGTGGGACTCGATCCCGTGACTCCAGGATCACACCCTGGGCGGAAGGCGGTGCTAAACCGCTGAGCCACCTGGGCTGCCCTCCACTTTCCTAAATCTATTACCTTTTTAAACATTTGTACTTACTTTATTACTAGTAAGGTTGATATTTTATTTTCAGGGACTCCTGGGTGGCTCAGCAGTTGAGCATCTGCCTTCGGCTCAGGGCGTGATCCCGGGATCCTGAATCGAGTCCCACATCGGGAGCCTGCTTCTCCCACTGCCTATGTCTCTGCCTCTCTCTGTGTGTGTCTCTCATGAATAAATAAGTAAATCTTTAATAAAAAAATTTTTTTTGTTTTCATATGGCTATCAGCCATTTATATTTTTTGAGACTTGTCCACTCATGTACATTGCTCATTTACACTTTCAAAGAAATTTATCGGGATGCCTGGGTGGCGCAGCGGCTTGGCGCCTGCCTTTGGCCCAGGGCACGATCCTGGAGACCCGGGATCGAGTCCCACATCGGGCTCTCGGTGCATGGAGCCTGCTTCTCCCTCTGCCTGTGTCTCTGCCTCTCTCTCTCTCTGTGTGACTATCATAAATAAATAAAAATTAAAAAAAAAGAAATTTATCTTATTATTTATTACCAAAGTATTCCATGTTCATTGTCAAATCATCTGCATCTGTCAAAAGTCACCGACATCTTATAACAGAGATAACCAATGCTAATAGTTGAGTTAGAACATCGTCTGTATGTGTGGACATATGTAGATGCATGTTTTGCAAAAGTGGACCCTTAACACAGATACTGGTTTTACACAGATTATTTGTGAACATCTCAGCATGCCAGTAAATACCTAACTACGTCATTATAGGTAATGATCCACAACATTTGTTCGATTCTTGATCATTTAGGTAATAAATCTTTATGCCTGTGTCCAATTCTTTCCTTAGTGGGATCAGCCCACTTATTTGTCTTTAAATTTTATTCTGGGATATAGTAGTTTTATATTTTTAGTAGTAAAATTTATATGCTGATTTTCATATATTGAACCAGCCTTGCATTCCCAAGATAAACTCCACTTAGTTGTGGAATATTATTCTTATTTTCTTTCTTTCTTTTTTTTTTTAATTTTTATTTATTTATGATAGAGAGAGAGAGAGAGAGAGAGAGAGGGGCAGAGACACAGGCAGAGGGAGAAGCAGGCTCCATGCACCAGGAGCCCGATGTGGGATTCGATCCCAGGTCTCTAGGATCGCGCCCTGGGCCAAAGGCAGGCGCTAAACCGCTGCGCCACCCAGGGATCCCTCTTTTTTTTTTTTTTTTTTTTAAGTAGGCTCCATACCCAGCATGGACCCCAACATGGGGCTTGAACTCACAACTCTGAGATCAAGACCTGAGCTGAGATCAAAGGTCAGGTGTTTAACCAACTGAGCCACCCAGGTGTCCTTATACCATATATATATATATATATATATATATATATATATATATATATATATTGCTGGATATGATTTGATAAATGTCTTGTTAAGGGTTCTTCACTCTAACTTCATCAGGTATATTGGCTTGAACTTTCTTTTTCTTTCTTCTTTCTTTCTTTCTTTCTTTCTTTCTTTCTTTCTTTCTTTCTTCTTTCTTTCTCTTTCTTTTTTTTCTTTTTTTTTTTTTTTTTTTTTTTTTTTTTTTTAAGATTTTTTAAATTTTTATTTATTTATGATAGTCACAGAGAGAGAGAGAGAGAGGCAGAGACACAGGCAGAGGGAGAAGCAGGCTCCATGCACCGGGAGCCCGACGTGGGATTCGATCCCGGGTCTCCAGGATCGCGCCCTGGGCCAAAGGCAGGCGCTAAACCACTGCGCCACCCAGGGATCCCTTTTTTTCTTTTTTTTAAAATAAATTCTACATCCAATGTGGAGCTTGAATTCATGACCCTGAGATCAGGAGTCATAGCTCTACTAACTGAGCCAGCCAAAGAGCCAGCCCTGTGTTTTCTTTGAACTATTTTTATTTGATTTTGATATCTTAATGTTGGCCTCCCTCATAAGGTAAGTTGAGGTTGAGACCCAGAAAAAATTATTATAAAGTTATTCCTAAATAACTTTATGGGGTTACTACACTAGCTCCTCCGACTCCCCAATCTGCCCAGTATGTTCATTACCCGGGACTCCTCTTTTCAGTCCTTGAGCCAGAAATGTGGGGTTTAGTTACCATTACCTGCTACACACTTCTATGGCTGTACTCGCATCTGTGGCTAAGCAGGGAGTTTACCTCTCGGAGGCAGAAATACGGCAAATTGTGAAGGGAGAAGCAGACTCCCTGCTGAGCAGAGAGCCCAACATGGGACTCAATCCCAGCGCCCTAGGATCATGACCTGAGCCCAAGGCAGATGCTTAACTGACTGAGCCATTCAGGTGCCCCAAATTCCCTCTTTTTCTACTTTTCTTTAACCACTGACCTTTGAAAAAGATGTAGCTTTGGAAGTTCCTTAGACTGAAGAGGGGATGAGGGGCTGCTGGGTAGGCCTTTGGAATACAGCAAAATTGAGATACTTAAAATCTATTTGTACACCATGTCTTAAGCATTAAAATTCAACAGAAAGAGTCTTAGCTGCAGGACACATCTATGGGATGTACATGGCATAAAGGTTGAATGCTTGGCTTTGAAGTCAACAGAACTCTACAAGTATGTAGCTTTTTTGATGATCTGACCCAATTCAAGAGATTTTATCATTCAAATGATCTTTTATTACAGAAAGAACAAATTACTTAACCTCAAACCCTAGTTTATTCACGTGTAATACTGGACACATAGCAATGTTGTGAGGATGAAATAATGTATGTTCAGCAGTTACGTGGAGTTGTTTGAAGGCGTTTTGAGTAGCAGTGACATAAATAGATGCGTTAGGAGATATAATCAGGGGGCTGTCAGGTGAATAGTGCAGAGACTGGAGGCAAAAAGAAAAAAAGCAAGACTGGAGTTTGGATAAAGGCAGGATTTGGAAATAATTTTGACAAAGGGAGTATCTAAAACTTGGAAGATGGATGAGATCATCAACAGCATGTATATATACAGAACATGCTGATGACAGAACCACGGATGCTACTTAGAAGCAGCAGTACAGGAGTATTTGAAGAGGTAGGAGAAAAAAAAAACCCAAACCACCTAAAAGCAACCAAAATTTCAGTGCCATGGAAAACAAGGGAAACGTTAACGCGTTATATAGCAAAACCAGCATCCCTTTTGCCAAAATCTTATTTATGCCTGCATTTTGGCTGCCATGAAGTAATTATCAACTTTGAGGCAATTGGCTATGTGAATTCTATTCAAAGCATCTTTACTACTAGGTCCATGGGCTAACAACATAAAGGCATAACTCTAATTTTTATTGTACTTTGCTTTATTGCCCTACAGATACTGCATTTATAAATTGGTTTGTGGCAACTCTGCATCAAGCAAATCTATCAGTACCATTTTTCTGACAGCACTTGCTCACTTAGTGTCTCTGTATCACATTTTGGTAATTCTCAAAATATTTAAGATTTCATTTATTTTTTATTTATTCATGAGAGACACAGAGAGAGGCAGAGACACAAGCAGAGGGAGAAGCAGGCTCCATGCAGTGAGCCCGATGTGGGACTCGATCCTGGGACTCCAGGATCACACCCTGGGCCGAAGGCAGATGCTCAGCCGCTGAGCCACCCAGATGTCCCTAATTCTCAAAATTTTTATTTATTTATTCATGACAGACACAGAGAGAGAGAGAGAGGGAAAGGCAGAGACACAGCAGAGGGAGAAGCAGGCTCCATGCAGGAGCCTGACATGGGACTCGATCCCAGGTCTCCAGGATCATGCCCTGGGCTGCAGGTGGTGCTAAACCACTGCGCCACCGGGGCTGCCCCTCAAAATTTTTTATTATTAGTTATGGCAATCTGTCATCAGTGATTGTGGCTCTCTGAAAGCTCAGATGTTGGTTAGCATTTTTTAGCTTTAAAAATTTTTACATTTTAAAATTTATTTTAAAAATCTTTTTAAAGAGGTATGTACATCATTTTTAAAAGACATAATGGTATTGCACACTTAATAGATGAACGCAACTTTTGTATACGTGGGGAAACCACTTTCTTGTGACACTGTACTGTGGTGCTCTGGAACTGCAACTCCAAGTACCTCTGAGGTATGATGACACCTTAAACTTGGGAAAGATCTGATTATCTTATATATTTTCATATGGAATGCCAGGACCTTTAACCAAAATCTTAAACAGGTGTTCTAATTTTGAACATGGCCAACAACTTCTTTACAAAGGGCTTTTAGTTTACTGTTGCAATTAACATTTTCAAAAAGCTATTTCGATTGCTTTTTTTCTATAGCTATTAATATTTTAAGATACTTATAATCCTTTCTCTCTCCCACATCATCTCTAGTCCCTCCTGCTCTATGGTTGCAATTACACAGCTTAGTTTCAAATTCACTACTTTGGTCACTCCAAGGATCACCTGAAAAATGCCCAAAGGGGCACCTAGCTGGCTTGGTGGATACAGCATGTGACTCTTGATCTCAGGATTGAGTTCAAGCCCTACAATGGGCATAAAGCTTACTAAAAAAAAAAAAAAAAAAAAAAGCCTAGAACTGAACACCACAGCTCTAGAGATGGTGTTACCAATGCCAAGGATATGTATCTCTCATTTTGGGTATCAGATAAAGGAGAGAGGGAACTCCCTCTGGGTTACGTTTCAATTTCAGCTCACTAAAATTAGTTGTAATTGGTAATGTAGGTTTGAACTCCCCTCCAAACCCCTACCCTATGCATTAACTTTTTAACTTTTTAAAAAAACTTTTTAATACATTATAAAGCACACTAAATTGCACTGAAATGCAGTGCACTCATTTTAATCAGTTCATAGCAAAGCTGGATGTAAATGACAACACCCCAGAATTTTTCTCATCAGGAACCTGTCGTACTGTATTATCCTCTATTTCTTTAATATAACATTGATCCAAGCCCTAGGTATGTGCTCTTTTCTCTATTTCTGAACTCGTAACAGTGATTAAGATAACGGAGATCAACTTTTCATATATATATTTTTAAAGATTTTATTTATTCATGAGAAAGAGAGAGGCAGAGACACAGGCAGAGGGAGAAGCAGGCTCCATGCAGGGAGCCTGACGTGGGTGGGACTCGATCCCAGGTCTCCAGGATCACGGCCTGGGCTGAAGATGGTGCTAAACCTCTGAGCCACCCGGGCTGCCTGACTTTTCATACTTTGATACAACAGATTGCTTTTTAAGGAAGCATTCACATTGTTACTCAACTAATTAAATAGTCCTTTCCAAACTGAAGACCCTATTTCTCTAGTACCAGGTATTACTTGGGACTATATTAAGAGGTGAATATAGTAGTTTGTATTTAATATACCAGCTTCAGTATTTCTCAAAAATATTATTCAAGTTTTAAGTTGGTGACTGTTTTCTACTTCCACATTTTATTTTACATGTATTATTACACTAAAGATAAAGGAAGACTAAAATTAACAAGACTACAGTTAAGTAAAATTGCTTAGGGAGGGAGGGTGCCTGGGTGGCTCAGGCGACTAAACATCCAGCATCAGGGTGCCTACTCAGTGGGGAGCCTGCTTCTCCTCCTCCCTGTTCCTGCTGTCTCTCAAAATCTTTAAAAAATAAAATTAATTAGGGAATGAGGATATTATGATTTGCTAAATACCCCATATAACTTACTGGTATGTATATTGTGTGACTGATAATACAGTTATGCAGGGTGCCTGGCTGGCTCAGCCAGTAGAGAATGAGACTCTTGATCTCAGGGTCATGAGTTCAAAGCTGCATGCTGGGCACAGAGCTTACTTTAAAAAAGAAATATATGTAAAAATAATAGTTTTTGGATTCTAGAGGACGTGATGGTCACTGCTATAAAGCATGTTTATTCAACGTACCACTCACATCAGAACCACCTATATTTAAAGAAAAAAAATCTAATTGGAATGACCTATAGTACTTGTTAAGATTGCAACTTCCCAAGGCACCTGGGTGGCTCAGTCAGTTGGTGTCCAACTCTTGGTTTTGGCTCAGGTTGAAATCTCAGGGTCATGGTTTCGAGTCCCATGTTGGGCTCTGCGTTTGGTGGAGTCTACTAGAGATTCTCTCTCTCCCTCCCTTCTACCTGCACACTCTTATTTTTTTTTTTTTTTAATTTTTATTTACTTATGATAGTCACACAGAGAGAGAGAGGCAGAGACACAGGCAGAAAGAGAAACAGGCTCCATGCACCGGGAGCCCGATGTGGGATTCGATCCCGGGTCTCCAGGATCGCGCCCTGGGCCAAAGGCAGGCGCCAAACCGCTGCGCCACCCAGGGATCCCCTACCTGCACACTCTTAATAAATAAAATCTAAAAAAACCCAGCCACCCCCCCCCCCCAAAAAAAATTTTCCTATGTGCACTGATATGGAACAATCTCCCGAACTCCATGATATTAAATGAAAGAAAGGCAGGTACAAAATATACACAGTACACAGCCTTTTGCAAAAGAGCAACACGGTGTGCACTTTCATGCTATGTGGAAGGACATACAATGGATTAACACTGACTCCTGGGAAGGGGCAGTGTAAGAGGCAGAATACATTTTATGCCATATACTTTTTTTTTTAAAAGATTTTATTTATTTATTCATGAGAGATACAGAGAAAGGTAGACATAGGTAGAAGGCTCCCTCCTGGGAGCCCAATGTGGGGACTCAACCCCAGGACCCTGGGATCACCCCCTGAGCTGAAGGCAGATCCACTGAGCCACCCAGACATCCCTACCATATACTTCTTTACACCTTTAAAATTTTAAACGTGTACAAACCACCTATTCAGATATTCTTAGGCTTATTCTGGCCCTTCTCAATCTTTGGAATTAGGTTTTAAAAATCTTAACTTTTATAATGTTGCCCAGACAACTTTCATGGAACTAATTTGAGACCAATGCTATGAACATTATCTATGATACTTTAAAACTTGCCCTTTATTTGAAAAATCTTTTTTTTAAAGATTTTTATTTATTTATTAATGAGAGACACAGAGAGAGAGAGAGGCAGAGACACAGGCAGAGGGAGAAGCAGGCTCCATTCAAGGCGCCCGACATGGGACTCAATCCGGGGCCTCCAGGACCACACCCTGGGCTGAAGGCGGCGCTGAACCGCTGAGCCACCCAGGCTGCCGTTATTTGAAAAATCTTAAAAATTAAATAGCTCTGTCAGATTCAGTATAAAAAGTAGTGGAGCCATTAACACAACTGTTTATAACTACAATTCATAACATATATTGACAACATAACCACACAAGACAAATTGAGCTTTTTTTTTAAAGCAGGAAAAAATTTGAAATTCTCTTGACTTTAAAAAACCAGAATTCCTTTGCCGTACTGTTCATGCAATTCTGCATTTTTAATTTTAACTGAAGAAAATAGTGGTGAAGAAAAAGAAAATACTAATTTGAAGTGTATTATATAATTGGGAGTGGATGAGAGGAATCAATTTGCTTTATTTGGGCATTATCATTAAATTACTATACCTTAAGAACAGGGAAAGCCAGCCTGAGATGCAGATAATAACTGATAATTAGTTGCCAAAATAACTGGTTCAAGAATATATTGGTAGGACGATGCTGAATACTTCTCTTAACTAGAGTTTATAGTTTTCTTAAAAAAAAAAAAAAAAAAAAAAATCAAATAAGGGCTCCCTGGTGGCACAGTTGGTTAAGCATCTACTGGTTTTGGCTCAGGTTGTGATCTCCGGATTGCGGGACCAAGCCCCCCACACTCAGTGCAGAGTCCGCTAGTAATTCTCTCAGCCCTTCACCCTCTCATGAGCTCATTCTTTCTCAAATAAATCTTAAAAAAAAAAAAAAAAAAAAAGTCAAAGCAGAAGATACTAATGAATACAAGTTATTTCACATAAAATGGTTAATGTGGGTCTAGCCACAACTATGAAAATAATTAAATCATGCAAAAAACTAGTATGGAAACAATTATTTTCATAAAAAATATAAATAGCATCAACTGTGTTATCTATATGAAGACACCCAAAACAAATGTAAAAATTTTAAACCAGGCTGAAAACATGTTTAGAACATAACTGTAAGATGAAGGGAGCAGCCTGGAAAGTGATGAACATGAATTTTGAAACTTGACTCAATTTCAATCCTGTCACATTAAGTTGATTTGTGATCTTGTTAGTTAGCCACTCTGGGCTTCAATTTTCTCTTCTGAAAAATAAGAAATATAGTAACTATCACTTATTGCTTAAATGGGAAAACATGAAATAACCTAGCATGGTATGCCATTGGTGCACGTTAGTTCTTGCCTTCTCTAAGACAACAGTGAGAAACAAAATCAGAAAATTTTACTGGGCAAAACTAATTTTTCAAGAGAGTAAAATGAGACCTAGAAATATTAAACAAAAACCAGGGGGTGTGGGTGCGAGTGAAGAAGGCTTGGACGTGTTACATAGCTAGTATAGGACAAGATTGGGAGAGAAGCCCGTCTCCTGTTCTAGTTCTCCAGTGGTACAGTTACCTGGTCTAGTTGTAAGGGTATAGGGAGAGATTCTAACTTCAGAAAGACACTGAGCCAACATACTACTAAATTATAAATTCTTCTGGAAAATTATGTGCTCAGGCAATAACTATTTGTCAGGAATGACAAGATATAAGTACCCAATAAATTTGAATATGGTTTTACCAAAGCATAAGTCATTTCAAAGCAAAAGTAGTTTATGAATTAATTCTAACATATAATACATTTAAGTCATTATGTGAATTTAAGTTTTTATTTGTGTATTTCACTGTAGTGCTGTGACAACAAAATGACATCTGTGTACCAGAGCATACATACATCAACAGTAAGATGTAACTTTTCATTACACCACTGCTAGAATATTTAGCTTTTCGTAGGACACATAAGCATGTAAGATGGCCACACCAAATAATTTTCTGTTTTTTTTCCCTTAGATAACCTTAATTTTTTTTATCAGTAATACTTTATCAACCTCACTGTTAAGAGAACTGTAAATTATCTGGGTGATGGGGTGTGAGGGAAGGGGGGAGGAATCATTCAACTGTGTTATACTGTAATAGTTTGCTACAGTAATCTCACACACACCAATAAGGAACTGTCATCATAATTAAGGGCTAGTTACTGTTGTTAGTTGCACAATGATAAAGTTCTTTTGAAAATATTGGTTAGCCCACTTATATATGAAAAATGCCCTTTCCACTTATGCAGAAGAAAAAAATATTCAGAAAGTTATTTTTGGCCTTGCTATGTCAAAAAGTCAACTGTACAAAGATCTACGTGTCAAACCTAAAATTATAATTTTAAAAGTCTATTAAAAACAAAAATGTCATGCATTTTTATTATCAATTATGCAGAGGCTTTAAAACTGTTGCAAGACCATATAGTATATATTAGCTTTTATACTGCTAATGCACAACTAACAGCAAACTTGATTAGATTAACAGAAATCTGTCTTAATTACACCTTTATATATCACACTAGAGACAAATGCCACAAGATCTGCAGAAACATTCAGTTCTGAGCACTTAAATGGCAGGATAACTTTTTGTGTTGTAATCCATCACATACAGAGTAACAAAACAAAAGGAAAAAATTCTGCAGTTTCACGTTACAAAAAAACGTACTGCTGTAAAATATTAAGAAGGGGAGTAAAGGATATCATCTATAACACAAAGTAACAACTAGTGTCAAAGAGCAAACAAAACTCCTAAATAAAAATATCAAAATACACATAGCAACTGAAGCACAAATACTGCATTAAATACAGTAAAGATTTAATAAGACTAGTTAATAAAAGACACAAAAATAGGAGGAGCTAGGGCAACCAGTAAATAAAACCAAAATAATGGGGAAAACATGTGAAGCATTGTTTTTCCCCTAGTTGGAGCACAATTTTTTTGGGTGTCTTTCCATTCATATAATACCTAACACTGTACATTAAGATATTAATGTCACAGAAAAACTTGGTTCTTCCATGAAATTCTTTAAATTCTTGATAAATTTTTCAAAGTAGACATTATTATGAATGAAAAACAACCAACAAATGGGCACCTGTTGTTTTTAACACTGCAGATTTACAGGAACTTTTTAAAAGTTATCATAATCTTTTTTGTCTTTTTTCCCCTCAGCTTCAAATCCATCAACTCCATCGCTATCCCTTCTTCGTTTCCTGTTGTTGTGGATGTTAAAACGTTGGCTCATTTGGGGTAATGGATCCATGCCTAGAACTTTGTGTATCTGGCGGAATGCAAGGAGTCTCAATGCAAACTGCAACAAAAAGGACCAGAATTCAGAGTTAATTTTAAAAACCAAAATATTATTAACTAGGTTTATATTTCCATATAACAATATAAAAAAGCATGTTTAGTGAAATAAACACCTCGAATAATATTAAGTTTCACAACTGAAATATTCTGTATGTTCTAATATTTATACTTTCGGGCTTTTCTGTATGTATGCTGTTTTGCTTTTTAAACAGAAGTTAAGGGGTTCCTGGGTGGCTCAGTCAGTTAAGTGTCTGACCCTACCTAGGTTTTGGCTCAGGTCATGATCTCAGGGTCATGAGACTGAATCAAAAGTTGGGCTTGGTGCTGGGAGTGGAGCCTGAACATTCTCTCCCACTCCTTCTGCCCCTCCCTAACCCGCTCATATGCACTTGCATTCTCTCTCTCTCAAAAAAATTAATGAAGAAAAAAAAGATGTAAGTTAAAAAATAAATCTCTAAAAAATGTAATTTTTACTACACGGTCATGTATGTGCAGGAATGTATTAGGCATCAATATTAGAAAATTTCAAGACATAATCTATCTTCAAATTTCTGGGAATATATACCCCTTAAATTAATTCAAAATATAGTCATTTAATTATATGGCAAATTTCACAATATGGTTATAATTTTCAATGTAAATGTTTAGATTATTTTTTGAGATAATATAATTAACATATCCTAGGAGTCACCTCTTAAAGTGTACAATTCAGTGTTTTTTAGTATACTTACAAAGTTGTTCAACCATAACTATCTCTAATTTCAGAACATTTTCATATCCCCCCGACCCCAAAACCCCATGACCCAATGTTAGTTATTCCTCAACCCCTCCAGCCTTAGTGACAACACTAATCTACTTTTCTATTTCTATGAGATTTGCACACTGTGGACATTTCATATAATATATGGCTTTCTGTGCTGGCTTCTTTTACTTAATGTAAGATTTTTAAGGTTGATCCATGTTGTAGCATGTATCAGTACTTCATTCCTTTCGATGGCCAAATAATATTCCACTGTGCAGATTATTCCCTATTTGTTTATTTATTCATTCATTCACCAATTGATGGGCACTTGGGATGTCTCCACTTTTTAGCAGTTATGCATAATGCTGCTACAAACATTCCTGTACAAGTTTTTTTATGGACACATTTTCAGTTCTTTTGGGCATTTAGCTAAGAATCAAACTGTTATCCAAAGTGGGTGCTATTGAGACAATTTTTAAAAATTTTATCTATTTATTTGAGAGAGAGAGAGAGCGAGCACAGGTGGGGAAGAGAGGGAGAAGCAGGCTCCTCACTGAGCAGGGAGCCAGATATAGGGCTTGATCCCAGGACCCTGAGATCATGACCTGAGCCTAAGGCAGAGAGGCTTAATAGACTGAGCCACCCAGGCACCTCAATTATTGTTTTTTGAAAGCGAGCAAGCAAGAGCAAGAGCACATGTGGGGCATGGGGAGGTAAGGTGGGGAAGCAGGAGGGACAGAGGGCGAGGGAGAGAGCGAATCTTAAACAGCTCCATGCTCAGTGCAGAGCGCAAATGCAGGGCTCAATCTCATACCATGAACCCATGACCTGAGAAGAAATCAAGAGTGAGATGCTTAACTGACTGAGCCACCTGGGTGCCCCAAGACTATTTTTAATACCTATTTATTTTCTTCAGTGGAGATTCAGTTGTTGGTTATAATTATCTGTGTGAGAATTTACTATTCTAGAACTTTCCCTGATTATATGATTCTAATTCCTTAGGACTTTGCCTCATATATTGCCTTTTGAAATCCTGAAAGTCCCCAAATCATCTATGTTAAGGACTGATATAATATACTATTTAGTCTGTAATTCTGGATTTTTGCCAGTACTGGGTGCTTTTCTACCTCATTTAAGCTATAAGGCTGTTAACTTTCTGAAGAACTAGGAATATTTATCATAATAGAATACTAATTCTTTATTGAGAGACTATAAAAGATAAACAGAATGTTTTCTTCTGTATTCACAGAAAATACCCAAAGATATCTGGCATACAATAATGAATATTAGTAGGTTTCTACTGCAGGGATACTACTGCTAATCATCAGCCTATTCAAATACTAGGAGCTTCTAAATACAGGAATACTCCAGTAAGTAAAATTAAGCATCTGAGATTAGAGTGAGCATCCTATAGCCTCTTGTTATGCATGTGGCTTGTATGTATTTCTGACATTAACGAGAGAATTCTGCCACATAGTTGGCAATTATTAGCAGCAAACAAAATTTGAGGATACTGGAATTATTCCCAAAGACATCTTGGAATTTTAAAATAACATTGAGGAAGATTTAAGGTTCACTTTACAATTTCTTTTGAGGGGTGAGGGTTAATACCTCTGGCAAGGGATATGAATAAATGACCAAGGCTGTATCTCGCAGAAGCAACTTGAAAAGATCACTGAAGAGTAAGACTACAGAAACATTCAAAAATAAAGATAAGCATGGGGGAGGGGGATAGACTTAGAAACAAAAGAAGGAAGAAAATTATTAACATGGGTGCTACAGGTCACCAAGAAATAAACTGAAACCAAAACGGGTACAATTCCTAGAGCTTACTCAGATTTTACCAGTTACATATGCACTCCTGTGTGTTTAGCTCTAATGCAATCTTACCATATGTGTAGCCTTGCACAGCCACATCACAATTAAGATATTAAACTGTACCATCACCACAGGATTCCCTTTATAGCCACTATCAACTATCCTTACTCCCATCCCTAACTCCTAGGAACTACTGCTGTTCTCCATCTCCGTAATTATGTTATTTCGTGAATATTACATAAATGGAATAATGCAGTTAACTCCTTCACTTTCTTTTTTTAACTTCTTCACTTGTATTTCTTATTTATTTAGGAAGACTTTATTCATGGAAGACAAAGAGAGAGGCAGAGACATAGGCAGAGTTCTGGAGAAGCAGGCTCCCCGAGGGGAACCTGATTCCTTCACTTTTAATCACTTTTTTTTTTTTTTATTAAAAGATTTTATCTATTTATTCATGAGAGACACAGACAGAGGCAGAGGCACAGGCAGAGGGAGAAGTAGGCTCCTTGCAGGGAGACCGATGTGGGACCCATCACAGGACCCCGGGATTTCACCCTGAGCCAAAGGCAGACGCTCAAAAATCACTTTTAACAAAGACATTTGTTACTACCTCCTAAACCCAGACCACTTTCTTCACATTAATTCACATTCATTAAAAAACAAAAAACTGGGCAGCCCGGGTGGGTAAGTGGTTTAGCGCAGCCTTCAGCCCAGGGTGTGATCCTGGAGACCCTGGATAGAGTCCCACGTCAGGCTTCCTGTATGGAGTCTGCTTCTCCCTCTGCCTGTGTCTCTGCCCCTCTCTCTATGAATAAATAAAATCTTAAAAAAAATATATTTTTTTTTACTTTAATCTTGACATCTCCCAAATTCCAAATTATTGCTGCCAGATGAGGTAACAAATCAAGAACTTAAATCCAAAAATTAATGTCTTAGAATGAAATTACTACTGTTCATAACTAGCTGCCTTTTCTCCCCTTAGTACATTTTTGGAATAAAAAAGGAAAGCTATAGTAATTTTAGACTTTTTTTCCTTCCTTCATTAGATTCACGTATTTTTTCTTTTCTATAAATCTTTTCCCAATAAAATTATTAACTGATAGTGATAATAGCTAACATTTATTAGTAAGATCCTTCCCATATATCAGATATTGTTAATACACTTATATACATTAACTCATTTAATTCTCCCAATAATCCTGCCTGACAGGATATACTACTTTTATCCCTGTTTTATGTATCAGATGGCACAGTTAGTATTTAAACCCAGGGAGTCTTCACTCTAGAGCTCACACTCCCTCACACACAAAGATTTATTTAATTGAGAGAGAAAACTTACATGTAAGTAGGCATGGGGTGGAGGGGGCGGGGGGACACACAGGATGCAGAGGGAGAGAAATCAAACACACTCCACGATGAGTGCAAGAGCCCAACATGGGGCTGGATCCCACAACCCATGAGATCATGATCTGAGCCAAAACCATTAGTTGGACACTTAACTCACTGAGCCACTAAGCCACTCCAAGCCCACACTTTTAATTAACTACACTAGACAGCCTTTACAGTGGCAAGAGAGGCTAAATTAACAATAATTACCATAAACCACACAGCATTTCATTTACGACCAGAGTCTATGTAAACAGTTCCTATACTGATCATGATATACCCAGATTTAAGAAGACACTGAAAATTCAACTGTATTTTTATATAATACACTTAAACATAAGCATTACAGTTAGAGTAATACAATTTAACTTTTTTTTTTTTTTTTAAAGATTTTATTCATTTATTCATGATAGTCACACAGAGAGAGAGAGAGGCAGAGACACAGGCAGAGGGAGAAGCAGGCTCCATGAAGGGAGCCCGACATGGGATTCGATCCCGGGTCTCCAGGATCACGCCCTGGGCCAAAGGCAGGCGCCAAACCGCTGAGCCACCCAGGGATCCCTACAATTTAACTTTATATTAGTGATTTAATTTAACTTTAAATTATATCACCTCCAAGGGCTAACTTACTAAAGAACAGAAATAAATATTACACAGCTACTTCTTCTAAAGGACAATTATAAAACACCAAAACCTTAAGGGCAATGACCCAACAACAAAGCTTTGGGATTAGGAACACACTGCTACCTGTGCACTGGATGTGATGTCTTCACGCTGTTGGTCAGTCATTGTTGCCAAGGTATCAAATGGATCCTTCTCACAAGGATCCAGAAGTCCAGGACTACCTATAAGCAATCAACATAGGGAGAAAAACACATTAGCAATATCCATTTGATTCTTTTTTATTTTTATTTTTATTTTTTTAATTTATGATAGTCACACAGAGAGAGAGAGAGAGGCAGAGACACAGGCAGAGGGAGAAGCAGGCTCCATGCACCGGGAGCCCGATGTGGGACTCGATCCCGGGTCTCCAGGATCACACCCTGGGCCAAAGGCAGGCGCCAAGCCAAACCGCTGCGCCACCCAGGGATCCCAGCAATATCCATTTGAAAAGAAAGAGTTCTTATTCAACTATTAAACACACAAACATTACAAATGAAGCAAAACTTACCTTTAAGAATAATCCCTGAAGAAATGCACTCAAAAACTCTTCTCAGTGCATCTCCAGGGCTCTGAGGACTAGAAGCACTACTGATTGCTTTCTCTACTAGTAACTCCATAGCCTACAAACAAAAATATAAAAAAATGTGTTTAACAGCTTATAGACTAAAAAAAAAAAAAAAAATTTTTTTTTCATTTCAAATGAAATACCATTTTCAAATACCAGAATGACAAATTATTTAAAAGTTGTCATTAAAATTTTTATTTTATTTCTTAAAGATTATTTATTTGACAGAGAGAGAGAACACATGTGCGAGCGCACACAAGCAGGAGTGGCCAAGGGAGAGGGAGAAGTAGGTTTCCCACTGGGCAAGGAATCTGATGTGGGGCTCAATCAGGACCCTGGGATCATGACCCAAATTAAAGACAGATGCTTAACTGACCGGGCCACCCAGGTGCTCTGCCATTAAACCAGAAAATAAATCACATACAAAACAATCAAAATGAAAAAATAAAACAAGTAATGAAAACAAAACTCATGAGGCAATATATATATATATATATTTAAAGATTTAATTTATTTATTCATCAGAGAGAGAGAGAGAGAGAGAGAGAGAGAGAGAGGGGCAGAGACACAGGCAGGAGAAGGAGGCTCCATGCAGGGAGCCCGATGTGGGACTCGATCCTGGGACTCCAGGATTAGGCAGGCCCTCGGCCGAAGGCAGATGCTCACTGCTGAGCCACCCAGGCGTCCTACTTTCATTTAGATAGATAGATAGATAAATAGATTGATTTATAATATTTTATTTATTTATTTATTCATGAGAGAGAGAGAGAGAGAGAGAGAGAGAGAGAGACACGCAGAGAGGCAGCGAGGCAGAGGGAAGAAGCAGGCTCCATGCAGGGAGCCCGATATGAGACAATCCCGGGTCTCCAGGATCAGCCCTGGGCCGAAGGCAGGTGCTAAACTGCTGAGCCACCTGAGCCACCCGGGCAGCCCTCATTTAGATTTTAAAACTTGAGTTATAATTCACATAATTACCATCACATAAGATCCATCTTTTAGTGTACAATACAGTGGTTTTTAGTATACTTACAAAGTTGTTCAACCATAATCACTATCTAATTACATAATATTCTCATCACCCCCAAAGAAATTCCATATCCTTAGCAATAATAATTCATCCTCCTTTTCCTCCAACCCCTGGCAACCACTAAACCACTTTCTATTTCTACAGATTTGCCTATTCGGGACATTTCATACAAATAAAACCATATAAAAAGTGGCTTTTGCATTTGGTTTCCTACACCTAGCATAATGTTTAGGTTCACCCACGTCGTAGCTTTTACTGAAATTTTAAATATGACCATCAATATAACACTCAAAGAAACTGAATAGATTGGAACTGTAATAAAACCCTTAAAAAGATAATGAAGCTGAAAATACCTTAGTAAGAATCCATTTTTAGTTGTGTACCTACGAAGCTTATGGATATAATCTGAGGTAAAAACCATATCCACCTATTTGCCCCAAGGCCATCACACAAATCTGTTAAATAGGAATGACTCTAAAAGGTTTAGACATGTAGAGACTGCAGTTCCAAACAAATTAGGGATAAATTATAAGTGACATAAATTTAAAGAGACAGTACACATTAACAACTACAAAACATGACAGCTAGGGGCACGTGGGTGGCTCAGTGGTTGATCGTTTGCCTTTGGCTCAGGCTGTGATCCTGGAGTCCTGGGATCAAGCCCTGAATCAGGTTCCCCGCAGGGGGCCTGCTTCTCTCTCTGCCTATGTCTCTGCCTCTCTCTCGCTCATGAATAAATAAATAAGATCTTAAAAAAACAAAACAACAAAAAAGCAGACAGCTAGCAGCATGAGATTGAAAACAAAAAATGAAAGTGAATGTATAATGATAAATGCAAATCACAACGAAAAAAATTAAGATAGTTCAGTTTACTCAGTAGAAGGATGCAGGGAAATGTTCAAGACTTTTTTTAAAAAAGGGTTTTCACTTAAGAAACTTTTAGTATTTTAAGGAATCAGCTTCAGTTACTCAGACAACTCTATGACTGTATAATGAATATTTCTCCCTTTATAGACAAACCAAGTATTATTTTAAGATGTCAGACTGTGAAATCCTTACGAATAAGATCAGGGTCATTTATTTTGAACTCTTGTGCCTAGCATAAGGGGCCAATATATAGGAAAGACTAATATGTCTAGGAAACAAAATACTTTTGAAAATAATACTGCTCACAAGGGAAATTAAGGATAATAATTATCAAAATTAATGCTGTGCTTAAAATACAAAATACAGGGCAGCCCGGATGGCTTAGCGGTTTAGTGCCGCCTTCAGCCCAGGGTGTGATCCTGGAGACCTGGGATCAAGTCCTACATCAGGCTCCCTGCATGGAGCCTGCTTCTCCCTCTGCCTGTGTCTCTGCCTGTCTCTGTTGTCTCTCATGAATAAATAAAATCTTAAAAAAAAAAATACAATTTTTAAAAAAAAAAACTTATTTATGATAGTCACACACACGGGATCGCGCCCTGGGCCAAAGGCAGGCGCCAAACCGCTGTGCCACCCAGGGATCCCCATAAATACAAATTGAGCCATAAAATATGCAACTTTCATAAATAGAGTTGACCCTTGCTTGAATAACATGGGTTTGACCTGTATGGGTCCACTTACATGTGGATTTTTTTCAATAAGTGTTACCAGAGAATTTTTTGGATGCCTATGACAACTTGAAAAGACAGATGAGGGCAGCCCGGGTGGCTCAGCAGTTTAGCGCCGCCTTCAACCCAGGGTCTGATCCTGGAGACCCGGGACTGAGTCCCATGTCAGGCTCCCGGCATGGAGCCTGCTTCTCCCCCTGCCTGTGTCTCTACCCCCACCCCTGTGTCTCTCATGAATGAATAAATAAAATCTTAAAAAAAAAAAAAAAAAAAAAAGACAGATGAACCATGTAGCCTTGAAATATCAAAAGAATTTAAGAAAAAGGTATTACTATAATACAGGATACAGAGGTACCTAGGTAGCTCAGTTGGCTAAGCATCCAAATCCTGATTTTGGTTCAGGAAATATCTCAGGGTTGTGAGATAGAGCCACATGTTGATTGGGCTCTGTGGTGGGCAAGGAAACTACTTAAAATTCTCTCTCCCTCTGCCTACCCCTCCCCGTCTTTTAGGAGAAAAAAAAGAATACAGGATATAATACATATTAACATACAAATGTGTTAATTGTGTAATTGTTGGCAAGGCTTCCAGTAAGAGTGGGCTAAGTAGTTAACTTTTGGGGGGAGTCAAAAGTTATTCATGAATTTTGAACTGTGTGGGGGTTGGTGCTCCTAACCCCTGCATTATTCAAGGGTCAACTGAATCTCAAACTTTTAATAAGTACTTTTAGAGAATGTTAAGAGGAAAATAAGTATTATAGCTGATTGTTTAATGATATGTGAAGATATGTTCCAAGTAATTCAAAGCTTTATCAAAATCTGCTAACTGATCTTATAAAAAAAAAAAAGAAATGAGAATTCATGATTTATACTTGCATATAAAGGTAGAAACTAAAAACCAAGGAAGAAATAAATTATTGAAAACCAAAAGTCAGTATGTATACACCCACAATAAAACTAAGTCCACTATCTGCCTTCTGAGATCATTTGCTATGAAGGGAGCATTAAAAAAAATTTTTTTAAAAGATTTTATTTATTTATTTATTCACGATAGACAGACACACAGAGAGAGAGAGGCAGAGACACACCAGAGGAAGAAGCAGGCTCCAAGCAGGATCGACGTGGGACTCGATCCTGGGTCTCTAGGATCAGGCCCTGGGCTGAAGGCGGCCCTAAACCGCTGAGCCACTCGGGCTGCCCCAAAATATTAATTTTCTACAGAATACAGTTGTTTGCTAAGTAAGCAGATTATCTACAGTTAGGAAAGCAACCCAAGTAGAGTACACGTGGCTTATAAACTCTGAAATATATGTATTCAAGTAAAAGGACAACATCAAAGATGAACACAATTGAATTAGAGAAATAATATTTAGACTATAAGGATCTTGGTACCTTAAGTTATTTAGAGAGAAAAGCTCTCCATATTAAATTTTTTGAAATCTAGGGTTTTAATATTTACTTTATTTATTTTTAAAGATTTTATTTATTCATTCATGAGAGACACAGAGAGAGAGAGAGACAGAGACACAGGCAGAGGAAGAAGCAGGCTCCATCAGGGAGCCTGATGTGGGACTCGATCCTGGGACTCCAGGATCACGCCCCAGGCCGAAGGCAGGTGCTAAACCACTGAGCCACCGAAGGATCCCCTAATATTTACTTTAAAAACCACTCATGGGTTCCTTTCTGGCACTTAGGATTTTTTTTCTCTTTAAGATTTTATTTATTTATTCATGAGACACAGAGAGACCAAGACAGAGACATAGGCAGAGGGAGTGAGAAGCAGGTTCCATGCAAGGAGTCTGATGTGGGACTCGACCCCAGGACTCTGCGATCATGCCCTAATCCAGAGGCAGATGCTCAACCACTGAGCCACATAGGTGTCCCTGGCAATTAGGATGTTGATGTGAGGACATGGTGGGCCCTCTGGTGTAAAATTCCAGATTTCCCTGGGTCTTCTGATAGGAGCCATCGTCAACTGCTGGTAACACACAACCAAAAATTTATATTATCCTCTCTATGAAGGGGACCAAGGGATGACCGAACAGACTTCCTGCCATTGGTTTGAGTGCCATGGTGATGGCTACAGTGAAGAAAGACAAGCCAGAGCTCAGAAAAGAAGATATAGGGCAGCCCCCGTGGCACAGCGGTTTGGCGCTGCCTGCAGCCTGGAGACCCAGGATCAAGTCCCACGTCCTGGAGACCCAGGATCAACTCCCACGTCGGGCTCCCTGTATGGAGCCTGCTTCTCCCTCTGCCTGTGTCTCTGCCCCCCTCTCTCTGTCTGTCTCTATAAATAAATAAATAAAATCTTTAAAAAAAAAAAAAAAAAGAAGATACATCCAGCAGTGGTAATTCAATAATTAGTCATACAGGAGAGGGGCACCTGGGTGGTTCAGTGGTTGAGCATCTGCCTTTGGTTCAGGTTGTGATCCCATGTCCCAGGACAGAGTCTCACATGAGGCTCCCCACAGGATGCCTGCTTCTCCCTCTGCCTATGTCTCTGCCTCTCTGTGTCTCTCATGAATAAATAAAATCCTAAATATAAAAAGTCATACAGGAGAAAAGATGGTGAGTTTCTCTATTCTGAAGATAACGCAAGGGTCATAGTACACAATAAAGGCAAAATGAAAGGTTCTGGTATCACAGGAGCAGCTGCAAAAGAGTGTGCATACTTGTGGCCCAGAATTTCATTCAGTGCTGGCAGGATTGCATAATTCTTTGGTGTATTTGTTTTAAAAAATTGTTCTTAAATATTTGCACCCTCCCTACCTCACTACTTATGAATTCTATTTTCCTTCCCACCTCTAGTAGCAGTAGTAATGCTTACTATGTAGCAAGTACCATGCTAAACACTTTAAATGCACGACTTCATTTAATTCTGGTAACAAGATGCTATTACACCCCAATTTTTAAAAAAACATTTTATTTATTCATGAGACACACAGAGAGAGAGAGAGAGAGAGGCAGAGACACAGGCAGAGGTTGAAGCAGGCTCCATGCAGGGAGCCCAATGTGGGACTCAATCCTGGGACTCCAGATCACGCCCTGGGCTGAAGGCAGGCGCTAAACCACTGAATCACCCAGGGATCCCTATACCCCAATCTTAAAGATTGGAGGGGAGGTGGACAACTTAAAAGAGGTCAAGTAACTTGTCCAAGGTTACCAACTAAAATGTCAAGAAATCAGGCTGGGGTTTGAACTCAGGTCTGATTTTTAAAACGTTTTATTTATTTATTTTTTAAAGATTTATTATTTATTAATGAGAGCCACAGAAAGAGGCAGAGACACAGGCAGAGGGAGAATCCTGGGGTCCTGGGACTGAGCCCTGTGTCAGGCTCTCTGCTCCGAAGGGTCTGCTTCTCCCTCTCCCTCTGCCCCAGCTTGTGATAATAGATAAAAACTTCAAAAAAATAAAAAGCACAAAAAATATTTAACACTAGGAAGTTTTTTTAAAGATTTTTTAAAAAAGATTTATTTATTTATTTATTCAGAGAGAGCGAAAGAGTGGCAGAGACACAGGCAGAGAGAGCAGAGACACAGGCAGAGAGAGAAGCAGGCTCCATGCAGGGAGCCCGACGTGGGACTCGATCCCGGGTCCGCAGGATCACACCCCGGGCTGCAGGCGGTGCCAAACCGCTGCGCCACCGGGGCTGCCCCAACACTAGGAAGTTTGATTAAATAATAGAAATAATAGTACTTATTCTCTTCATTATAGCTAATACTAAGTAATTATATAACACTTAGCACTGGTCTAAGTTCTCACATTAACCAATCACCTTTTGGGGATAAACAGGACTATTATTCTTTTTTTTTTTTTTTTTTTAAAGATTTTATTTATTTATTTATGAGAGATACAGAGAGAGAGGCAGAGACATAGGCAGAAAGAAAAGCAGGCTCCCTGTGGGGAGCCCCATGCGGGACTCGATCCCAGGACCCTGGGATCACAACCTGAGCCAAAGGCAGAGACACTCAACCACTGAGCCACCCAGGTGCACATTATTCTCATTTTACAGATGAAGATGTTTGTATTAATAATATTTTATGAATACCATTACAACAAGCAACCGTATACACAAAAACCATTTCTATATTCCTGTTGACATAGGTTAATATTGGTACATGCATGACATACTTCCATTCCTAAATCCATGTGTAGGATGTTCTATTTTTGTATTATATTTATATATAAATATTTATGCATAGCACCTTATTTCATACTCAACAATTCTTGGTAAAAAGTGTCACCATCTTGTGGGAAAAAGATTCAGAGGTACATGTACTTTTAAGCAGACGTTTTCTGTTGGGGGTAGCTCAGTGTTACACTATTGTTTTTAAGCTAAAGTGGGTGAAATGATATACTTCAGGTATAATTTGTGGATTCTTTTCAAGGTAAGACAATAGTTGTTAGTTCTGAATGCCAGTGTCTAATCATTTAAAAACTCTTCACTGGTACTAAAAGCAACAGACAGGGCACCCCTGGCTGGCTCAGTCAGTAGAGCACACAACCCTTCATTCTCAGCATCTTGAGTTTGAGCCCCATGTTGGGGTACACAGATTATTACCACCAACAAAAAAAAGTGACAGATGGGAACTCCTTTACTACAAGCCACCATTAAAATCCAAAATACTTATATTCTTGAAAACAAAAAACCCCAACAAAATACACAGGAATACTGAATCACATTATTTCAACAGCTATTTGAGCACAGGGTAGAATTATGGCAGTTCTCTCAGATACTTCTTTAAAAACTGCCCTTTTACATTTGACAGATCATTCTTTTTTTAAAAAGTGAGGTAAAATTCACATAACATAAAATTAAGTACTTTAAGGTGAATAATTCAGTGGCATTCACTATATTCATTATGTTGTGCAACGACCACCTCTATCTAATTCAAAACACTGCCCTAATTCCAGAGTAAAACCCCTTAACTCATTAGGTAATTTCTCCCATTCCCTCTTTCCCCCAAGCCTCTGGCAATCCACCAATTTGCATTCTGAATGTACGAATTTGTTTATTCTGGATATTTCACACAAGTGTAATCCTATAATGACCTTTTGTGCCTAGCTTTCTTTACTTAATTAAGGTTTTGGAGGTTCATCCATGTTGTGACAGATCATTCTTCTTTGTAAAATATTCCTCACCCTCATCTATACTGTTCAGAAATAAAACATAATAGGGCAGCCCCAGTGGCGCAGTGGTTTAGCGCCGCCTGCAGCCCGGGGTGTGATCCTGGAGACCTGGGATTGAGTCCCGCGTTGGGCTCCTTGCATGGTGCCTGCTTCTCCCTCTCTGCCTGTGTCTCTGCCTCTCTCTGTAGCTGTGTCTCTATGAATAAATAAAAACTCTTTAAAAGAAAAAAAAAGAAATAAAACAATAAACATTAAAGAAATTAAGTATATGCCCTTTGTAAATTATAGCAGGCATACCATTCCAAAGGAGGTTTAGATACTATATAGCAATTCTGGTGTCAGACCAATCTGACAAGAAATCTACCTGTGTTTTTTTACTCAAAGGAAATAATCTGAATGCTAAATAAAACTGAAGATAATAAAGTTCATAAGACTCTCACATTTCTTTTATGAAAATCAAGAAACATTACTTTCTGCTTAATGTGACAGTATAAAGCCAAATTTCATGGTCTCTTGTCCCAACACAGGATCAAGAAAGATGTTACAACACACCTAAAGCAAAAATGTAACCGTTTCAACCAACTGGAGGAAATGGTCAGTGAAAGAACCTTTCCAAGGAATTGAGTGCCTTGAGCAACTCTCCATGCACCTCCTAACCTGGTTCTCCAGAGAGAGATGGGGGTAGAGTTGGCAGCTGAGTGAAACAAATCCAAAAATTTTTAGCAATAACCTCCCAACTAAGAGAGGTAGATAGAATAACTTATATTGAAGGCAGTCCCAGAAATTTTCCTAAATGTAAAAACCCCTTCTACACTCCCTTCCATTTTACCAGAGAAACGAAAAGAACAGAATTCACCATCCTAATAAAGATTTGTAGAAGAGAGAAAGAAAGAACAAAAGAGTCCTAATTATTCACATCTAATTATCTCTAAATAGACATCTGGCTAACATGTAGGTAAAAGAAAAATAAGTAAGGTAAAATATGCCAAAGGAGGAAGTGGTAGGGAAAATATATTATCATGGAGGACTGTGAACTCTCCACACAACTGTCCCAAAGTGGCTTCACAAATTCAAACACTGTTGGCTCAGGAAAACAGAAGTTGTTCCTAAAAGTGGATGGTGAATAGGAAAAAAGGTAGCAGATTCTGCATAGGCAAAGGCTCTAGGTGGCCACTCTGGGTTTGAAAACCAAAGCCTGAAGGTATGCCAATGGAATCTACCGCACAGAGTAGCATAGCACATTCAATCAAGATGTAGGGAGCACAGCCTATAGCTGCAACAAGGCTAGATACAGCAAATCCA
Organism: Canis aureus; assembly: GCF_053574225.1. Lineage (NCBI taxonomy): Eukaryota > Metazoa > Chordata > Mammalia > Carnivora > Canidae > Canis > Canis aureus. The sequence goes on along the minus strand of NC_135614.1, from coordinate 76,980,723 downwards.
TACATTTTTTCTAATAAACAATACTCAAAGCAGAGCTCACAAAGGAAGAAAAAGGAGAGGAATTTAAAAAGGCATGGATTGGGCAGCCCGGGTGGCTCAGCGGTTTAGCGCCACCTTCAGCCTAGGGCCTGATCCTGGAGACCCAGGATTGAGTCCTGTATGGAGCCTGCTTCTCCCTCTGCCTATGTCTCTGTCCCCCCACCCCTGTGTCTCTCATGAATAAATAAACTCTTAGAAAAAAAAAATAGAGATGAAAAATCTAGAATTCTCTATGGACTTTGAGTGATAATGATATGTGATCTAGGTTCACTGCTTGTAACAAATGTACCTCTCTAGTGAGGAATGTTGATGGGAGGGTGTGCATGTGAGAGAGCAGAAGATCCAAAAATTTCTCTAAAAAATAATGTCTATTAAAAAAATAAATTAAAAAATCTGTTCTGGGGATGCCTGGGTGGCTCAGGAGTTGAGCATCTGCCTTCAGCTCAGGGAGTGATCCTGAAGTCCCAGGGTCGAGTCCCACATCGAGCTCTTTGCATGGAGCCTGATTCTCCCTCTGCCTATGTCTCTCATGAATCAATAAATAAAATCTTTAAAAATAAATAAAAAATAAAATGAAAAAAAAAACTGTTCTGGAAGGATTTATTTTTTTTAGATTTGTATTTATTTATTCATGAGAGACACAAAGAGAGATAAGCAGAGACACAGGCAGAGGGAGAAGCAGGCTCCATGGAGGGAGCTTGATGTGGGATTCGATCGATCTCGGGTCTCCAGGATCACACCCCGGGCCCAAGGCGGCGCTAAACTGCTCAGCCACCCGGGCTGCCCTGGAAGGATCTTAATTTAAGCTAATAAAGATATAATCAAACTGCTAATATTCTGAGATATAAGAGAACTTGAAAAAAAAAAAAACAACAAAAATTAAAAACTCAGAGCAGAGATGAAAAGGAAGATTACAGAGCTAATAAAGCCCAACGAAATGTAAAATAACATTAGTAGAGAATAAATGAATTATAAATAGCAAAGACAACTAGGACATAGCTGAAAACCAAATTACTGCCAAAGAGACACACAGGGGACATGAGAGAAAGGGAACAGGATTTAAAACAATTGCAGGGGTGCCAGGGTGGTACAGTCAGTTAAGTGGCCAACTCTTGGTTTTGATCTTTAGGGTCTGAGATAAAGCCCCGTGTTGGGCTCCACACTCGGTGGGGAAACTGCTTAAAAGTCTCTCTCCCTCTCCCCTTTCTCCTACCCTGTACCTTCTTTCTAAAATCAATGAATAAATCTTAAAAATAAATCAATAAATCAATACAATTACAAAGATAAAAAAATTTGCAGGACAAAGGGAATCCAACATAAGGATAACTGGTGTCCCTAAAATAGAGAATCCTATTAATCAGACATAACGGAAGACTGTTTTTTCCCCTAACTGAAAGAAAAATCAGATCTGCAGGACAAAAGGACACAGTGTTTCAGTAAAATGCTGCTACTGAACAAGATTCCAAGACATATTTTGGTTAAAGTTAATGATATGCAAAAATAAAGACTTCTTTCAATGGCCTGTTAAAAAAAAGGCAGGGACATAAAACTAGGCTGAACTTATACTTACCAGTACAAAATGCTGTAAGATAGTGGAGTGAAACTAAACATGGAGAGGGGAAAAAACTGTGATCTAACAATGTATTTCTTATGAAAGCAATGACAGTTGGCAGAGCTTCTCAAACATGACAGAAATTCAAAAAACTTAAGCACTGATAAAAACTATTCAACGATAAAAAACAATCAGGAAATGAAAAGGGAAAGCCCCAGTGGTTGGCTCTGAACCATTTAAATATAGAACATTAAACAATCTTAGAGAATATGAATATAGAAGGTAAATATAGTTATTTTTACACTTTTAAGGTTTAAAAAGCATAAATGGCCCTGTTTTCTAAGAGGAATCAGCATATATTAAGATAAGCTAATCAAGAAGCAGGTTTAAATATATTAAAAGAGGGACGCCTGGGTGGCTCAGTGGTTGAGCGTCTGCCTTTGGCCCAGGGCGTGATCCTGAGTCATGGGATCGAGTCCCAAATCAGGTTCCCTGCATGGAGCCTGCTTCTCCCTCTGCCTATGTCTCTGCCTCTCTCTCTGTCTCTTTAAAAAATCTTTAAAAAAATCTTTAAAAAAATTAAAAAAAATATATATTGAAAGAAATAAATGGCACAAAAGAAAGAGTTAAACAAGAAATCCAAAGGATGGGGAAAAGGAAGAAGTAATCGTTTTCTCAGCTTTTATGGGTGAGACGTTGATAGATATTATCTAAAACTAAAACTGTTAATTGATGAATGAGAACATCATATGAAACTATAAAGGCAACAATTAATTGTCACAAGGAAAAAATATTCACACATAAAATGAACAAGAAAAGGAAAGAGTAAGAATTAAGGTTAAGCACAGAAGAAAACAAAGGAAACACGAATATACTCATATAAGACAACTGCTCATGAAAAGAAAGCTAGAGTTTCAATATTAATCAATGGACAAAGCTTATTAACTCATGTCAGAAAAATGAGGGACCCTTTATAATGGTAAAGCATTCAAATTCACAATGATGACCTGACTGTATTAAGTGTTTTATGTCCAAAATTATCACTGCAACAAAACAAAGAACAAATTATAGGAAACAGAACAGAAATGGAAACAACAGAATTAGTAGATTTTAATGCATTTTCCTTAATCCATGGGTCAATGAAGTAGACAAAAAATATGTGAGGAAAAAATATGGAAGATATGAACAAAATGATTAAGCTGAACTAAGAGGTGTATGTTGTGTGTTATACCTTGAGAACACCTCTTTAAGGTGCCCACAGGAAAAAAATAAAATGCCCAAAGATTATAAAAACTGTACAGATCAGACTACAAAGAGAAACTTTAATTGTATTATAAACAGAATACATTTATCAGATTACAGTGTGTTAAAAACTAGAAATTATTTACAAAAACAAGAGCAACTCTGCTTTGATTCACAAAGAATTTAAAAATTCCCTCAAGGGGGCCTGGGTGGCTCAGTCAGTTAAGCTTCTGACTCTGGATCTTGGCTCAGGTCATGTTCTCAAGGTCATGGGATCTAGCCCTGCCTTGGGCTCTGTGCTCAGCAGGGAGGTCTGTTTGAGATTCTCTCTCCCTCTCCCTCCACATCCAGTTCTGCGCACGTGTGCTTTCTTTCTCTCTCTAAAATTAATTAATTAATTTAACCCCCTCCCTGCCCCAAACCAAAAAACAAGACTGTACTTGTCTTGATGAGCACTGAGTGAGGTATGGAATTGTTATATCACTATATTGGAATTAAAATAAAGAACAAAAAAAAAAAAAAAAAAAAAAAAGAACGAATGAAACAAGTATCCAACTAAAAATTTTTGTGAAAGAATAAACTTCAAGGAAAACAGAAAATTAGAGATGAAATTAGAATTAAATAGGAAAATGGTAGATCTGGCAGATAAATCCAAGGAGTTGATTCTTTGGGGAAAGGAAAAAATAATATGAAAAGGAAACCAAACCTACTGCCTAAGATAATACTGGGAGCATTTTAAAATGTCAAAATACTGACATTCTGGTGTGTTTTAAACAATCAAAAACAAACAAACAAACAAACCAAAACCAAAACCAAAACCAAAAAACAGTGTTAAACTATGTACATGATTTCAAAGATCAGCCACCAGCTTAATTTTCCCTCCTCAACTTACTTATCATTACCCCACCATGGTTCTATGCTCCTCTAATTCCTTCACCTTTCCCTCTCTTTTCCACTCAATTAATAAAGCTTTGCACCCTCAAAGGGGTGTCTGAAGTTCATGGTCTTCCTCTGATAAAGAAGAAAAATGAAGTTGTAGGGCAAGGGCTCTGTAGCAATGAACCTCCAGATTCCAAGAATGGCTTAGAAAGAATGGCATGAGAATCCATTCTCTTAAGTATTGTCTTGGACTTAGTATAATAGAAACAGCCTCAAGGGCATGTAGGTGTAGAGAACTAAAGCTGAAGGAAGCAGAAAGTAGAATGATGATATACAATGCATATATTTTTATACATTAAAAAAATCTGAAGTTAGATAATGCTGGATACATTTTTATATTAAAATATATTAAAATTTTAGTGAATTCTGACCACATATAAATAATGAAACACCTTTTTATCATTCTTCTCCTATATGGCAACTCCTACTACTGTTGGCTAGTATAATCCATCAAACTAAGAATTAAAAACAAACAAAAATAATAAAGATGCTGCAAGTACTAAAAAAAACCCTGAGAGGACACCTCGATGGCTCAGCTGGTTAAACGTTGGTTCAGGTCATCTCAGGGTCATGGGATCAAGCCTTGTCCTGGGAAAAGGGGGAAGTCTGCTTCAGATTCTCCCTCTTCCTCTACCCTTCCCCTAGCTCATGTGCTCTCTATAAATAAATCTTAACCACCTACCCAAAATAAAACAAGCAAAATTCAAAACAACCTAAAACTCTGAGAGAGCAAAATTCTATCATATAAAATTCTGAAAATTGGTCAATTTTCTTAGGATAATAGAAGCTGCTGAAATTAAAGAGAAATAAAAATTAGACTACTTAATCACAACAGAAAAAAATGAGAAAATGCTACTCCTTTTATTAATAAAGATTGGGAAATAATGTCATCAAATGACAATAGTACTCTGATCCTACTAAAAGTATTTCAGGGGATCCCTGGGTGGCGCAGCGATTTGGCGCCTGCCTTTGGCCTAGGGCGCGATCCTGGAGACCTGGGATCGAATCCCACATCAGGCTCCCGGTGCATGGAGCCTGCTTCTCCCTCTGCCTGTGTCTCTGCCTCTTTCTCTCTCTCAATCTGTGTGACTATCATAAATAAATAAATTAAAAAAAAAAAAGAAATCTAAAAAAAAAAAAAAAGAAAAAAGTATTTCAGAATTTAGATAAAGAACAAAAGCTTTCACACTGTTTTTAGAGCTAGTTAATTATTGATCTAAATATCTGAAATAGAGGACAAAAATAAACTACAATATTTTATGCCACCAAGAAAATTCCTAAATAGACCATCAGTAAACAGAACTTAGTGTTCATTAGTATTATTCTCATATGTATGAGAATCACCTTTGGAATGCAAAGGTAGCTTAAGATGAGGAAATCTATTTGTATAATAAACAATATCAAACAGATTGAAAGGAAAAAAACTATATATTCAGGTCAATAAATCTTGAAAGATTACCTGATAAAGTTCAATTTCCATTCCTGATTCATATTTTTTAGCCTTAAAAAAATTTTTTTTAAAGATTTTCTTTGACAGAGAGCATAAACAAGTGCAAGCTGGAGGAGTGGCAGAGTGAGAGGGAGAAGCAGGCTCCCTCCTGAGCTGGGAGTCTGATGTGGGACTTGATTCCAGGACCCTGGGATCATGACCTGAGAAGGTAGCAAATGCCTAACCAACTGAGCCACCCAAGCACCATCCCCCCAATTTCTTTTTTAATGTAAGCTCTACACCCATTTGAGGCTTGACTCAATACCCTGAGATCAAGAGTTGCATGCTCTACTGACTGAGCCAGCCAGGTACCTCTCTATTCCTTTTTTATTTTTATTTTTAAAGATTTTATTTATTCATGAGAGACACAGAGAGAGAGAGATGAAGACAAAGGCAGAGGGAGAAATAGTCTCCCCGCAGGGAGCCTGATGTGGGACTCGATCCCTGGACTTCAGGATCACAACCTGAGCCAAAGGCAGATGCTTAACCACTGAGCCACGCAGGCCTATTAAAAATACTTCTAGGAAAGGACGCCTGGGTGGCTCAGTGGTTATGCGTTGGTCTTTGGCTCAGGGCGTGATCCCAGAGTTCCGGAACCGAATCCCACATTGGGCTCCCTGTGAGGCACCTGCTTCTCCCTCTCCCTATGTCTCTCATGAATAATAAAATCTAAAAAAAAAAAAAAAAAAAAAGACTATAGCATGCATGTAAAGTATTATTTCTTTTATTTCCTATTTATTCTAGAAGCATCAGTTAAATTAGAAAAAAGAAAGAAGGCAAGTATAATTTATAGGTATGATTCTAAGTTTAGAAAGCCCAAGAGAATCATATGAAAAACATTACTACAAATAAAGGAATGCAGTCAGGTAGTAGACTGCAAAATTAATACTCAAAATTAATAGTTTTTATATATGCAAACAATAACCAGAAAATAGATGTGAAGGGGAAAAATAGGCTCTAGAATATAAAATATCTAGGTACAAACAACCAAAACCAAAACTTAACATGCACAGAATATATTCATACCTAGGCAGGTACATTATATTAACTTCAGTAAGCAGGACACCCTGGTCTCTGCTAAGAAGAGTCAATATTACAAAAGTGATAATAATTCCCCAAATGAATCTATTAATTCAGTGTAGTACTATTTTATTTAAAAGCCAAAATATTCTTTGTGCAAGATGGTGCTTAAAGAGAGGCAAAGAATAGAGAGGGATGAATGTGATGACTAGGACAATCAGAAACTTAAAACTGAAGCTTCGTGGGCAGCCCCGGTGGTGCAGCGGTTTAGTGCCACCTGTAGCCCAGGGCATGATCCTGAAGACCCGGGATCGAGTCCCACGTCAGGCTCCCCCCGCATGGTGCCTGCTTCTCCCTTAGCCTGTCTCTGCCTCTCTTTCTGTGTCTCTCATGAATAAATAAAATCTTTTAAAAAAGATTATACAAGTAATGTATAGATATTTTGTCCTTATAAAAACTAAACATTAAGACCTCTAATCATAATCCTTTCTTCTACTCCTCAGAGAAATGCTATTATAAGTTGGAATATAGCCTTCTCAAAGCTTTTGTTATGCAGAGAAAAATTTATATATATGCACTTGTGGAAAATATAATTTGATGGGGGGAAAAAGCTTTAGAAGAAACCTGAAATACAAGGGAATTTTTTTTTTTTTTTTTTAAGATTTCATTTATTTATTCATGAAAGACACAGAGAGAAAGAGGCAGAGACACAGGCAGAGGGAGAAGCAAGCTCCATGCAGGGAGCCCGACATGGGACTCAATCCAAGGGCTCCAGGATCACACCCTAAGCCGAAGGCGGCGCTAAACCGCTGAGCCACCCAGGGATCCCCGAGAATTTTTTTTAAGTAGAATAGAAAACCCAGAAGTCATAAAAGATTAATAGATTAGAATTTACAAAAATATTAAAACTCTGATATAGCGAAAATCATCATATAGCTAAAAAGCAGATGAAAAACTGGAAAACATTTTTGTTACAGGTAAAGACTAATTTCTTATACAAAGTGTTAATATAATTAAGAAAATGTTGAGTAACAAAGGAACTGGTAGTTAAGAGAAAAATAATTCTAAATGCCAACAATTACTCAATTAAAGAAATGGAAATTAAAAAGAGACATTTTTATATTTACTATATTGGTAAGGAGTGTGATGATATTCCAGAGTTAGCGAGGATGTGAAGGAAATGATCAATAGTTTTTGGACGTTTTTCAATGATCCAATTTTCTGATAAATAATTAGCACATGGTTTTTGATCTTGGAATTGCAGCCCTACCAATTTATTACATGAATTATAATACTCACAAAAGGCTGACAATAGTATAATGAAGATTTAATGGAAAAATAACTGCAAACCAAAATGTCCATCAAATGGATACCAGTAAGATAAATTATGGCCCATCCACACAAAGGGAATGCTATGTAGTCAATGCAAATAGGGTAGATTTGACTATGCCCTTCTCTAAGAACTCCAAGATGTATTTTGTTAAGGAAAATGCAAATAATCTAAATAGCTTGAACATCCCTGTGTTCAGAAAAAAATTAAAGAATTAAAGTAACCTGGCTATTCAATTCTCACTAACCCAACTCTGAAATCAATAGGCTCAATTATATTTTCATTTTATTTTTTAAATTTTAAAGATTCCATTTATTTAATTCATGAGAGAGAGGGAGAGAGGGAGAGAGGGAGAGGGAGAGAGAGAGAGAGAGAGGCAGAGACACAGGCAGAGGGAGAAGCAGGCTCCATGAAGGGAGGCTGATGCGGGACTCGATCCTGGAACTCTAGGATCACGCTCTGAGCCGAAGGCAGATGCTTAACCACTGAGCCACCCAGGCATCCTTCATTTATATTTATATATTTTTTAAAGATTTTATTTATTTTATTTATTTATTCATGAGAGACAGAGAGAGAGAGAGAAAGCGGGGGGGGGGGGGGGGGGGGAGGAGGGCAGAGACACAGGCAGGAGAAGCAGGCTCCATGCAGGAGGCCTGATGTAGGACTCGGGATCCCTGGGTGGCGCAGCGGTTTGGCGCCTGCCTTTGGCCCAGGGCGTGATCCTGGAGACCGGGATCGAATCCCACGTCGGGCTCCCGGTGCATGGAGCCTACTGATGTAGGACTCAATCCCGGGACTCCAGGATTACGCCCTGGGCCGAAGGCAGGCACTGAACTGCTGAGCCACCCAGGGATTTTTTTTCTTTTTTTTTAGATTGTATTTATTTATTCATAAGAGACAGAGAGAGAGAGAGAGAGAGAGAGAGAGAGAGGGGCAGAGACATAGGCAGAGGGAGAAGCAGGCTCCATGCAGGGAGCCCGATGTGGGACTTGATCCCAGGACTCCAGGATCATGCTCCGAGCCTAAGGCAGATGCTCAACCACTGAGCCACCCAGGTGTCCCCTCACCTATATTTTTAAATAAACTCCTGCTCTATCTGAATTCTTGCTATTCAGGAAACAAAAGTGCTCAAATATGAAAGAGATACTAGCACATATATGCAAATAAGAACATATATGGTGTATATGAATGCACTTTTATCCTGGAAGTAATCACAACAAACTGTTAAAGATAATTTGCAATTAAATAATGAGAAGACTTTCACTTTTTGGTGCCTTTCTGCATTATTTGAAATTCCTAACTTTGCACATTTTTTCTTTATATTTTTTTTAAATATATATATTTTTTAATTTATTTATGATAGTCATATATATATAGAGAGAGAGGCAGAGACACAGGCAGAGGGAGAAGCAGGCTCCATGCACCTGGAGCCTGACGTGGGATTCGATCCCGGGTCTCTAGGATCACGCCGTGGGCCAAAGGCAGGCGCCAAACCGCTGCACCACCCAGGGATCCCTCTTCTTCATATTTTATTTCACAATCTATCTTTCTGAATTCTTGAAATTTTAAACTTTTATACATTATTTTTCTAAAATAAATATTTATTTATTTGAGAGGGACAAAGTGCATGCATGGGGAAAGAGAGAGAAGGACAAGCAGACTCCCTACTCAGTGGGAAGCCCAATGAGGGACTCCTTATCAGGATATTGAGATCATGACCTGAGCCTAAGTTAGATGCTTAACTGACCTACAGGCACCCCTACACATTATTTTAAAAAATTGTCAACAGAACCCTGGATAGGGAGATTAATTGCTTACTTTTAGTCTTTGTACTTTTACATAAGTAAAAGCAAACTAATGACTGCTGTTATTTTAGAAAATAAAGACAAAAAGAAGAAACATCAGGTGCAATTCTTTAAATAGTACAATCTCAGAAAATTAGACACACTATGACCCCCACTAAATGAGGAAAGAAACCGTATTTAGAAAATGAAAATAAAATTGATAATTCAATGTAAGAGGAGATTATAAAAACTGTGCAAGTATTTCCTAAATGTTTATTTTTCACACCATAAAAATTACATACTACTTACCCAGCTTGGAAAATCAGACCATGTTGGAACTCGCTGACAGAGGTCCCGGAGAATACGTATGATAATCACACAGGACTGCAGACCATTAGCTCTAGCCTTGAGAGCAACACAAAAACCCAGGTGAATTAACCTTAGAAATATTGAAAATATCCCTTGATGAAGAAAAGTTAAAATACCACTGTTCAATGGAAGCTCAGATAAAAATAAAACAAAAATAACCACACTTAAAATTAGATTCAATGAGCTGCCATTTACAGCAGTATTTTATGCCAGGGTTAGTATTTAAAAGCTGGTATTTTAGGTCAAAGTAAACAGATTATACAAGAATAATATTTCTTGATCCCCTGTGAACCTTGACCTATGTTCATTTAAAACAGTAAACTTAAAAAAAAAATCTGCCTACATTAGAAATAAAAGAAAAAGTAAAGAGCTAAAAAGTTTGTCTAGGGACTGAAAGGTTAAGGAAATCTGTTTGGTTTCCCTTCTGTGCCTTTGCATGACTGCAAAGTCACTAAACCAAACAGCTGCTTCCTCACCTTTCACTCCCTACACTTATTAACTTAGAGAAAGAGGGGAAAAAATCTTAAAACTATACACAAAGCTTTAAACACATATTCCATTATTTAAAGCAAAAGTTAATCTGCAGCCTTATGGAATATAATATATATACACAAACATGTGATGTTCCTGAACAAGTAAACTTTAAAATAGCCACTAAAAAAAAAAAATAAAAAAACCCAAACTACAAAACAGCCCCCCAAACCTAAGGTTATTGTCAAATTAATAGTAACTGCAATATGCAGATCTTCATAGCCAGCTTTCTATATTAACATATTTTCTGAGATTTAATTTAAAATAGTATTGCTTGGGCAATCTTTTGAAATGTTTAAACACAGTTAAACATGTTGTACTGAACTACTCTCTCATAAGGCTACAAGAAAAAAGTAAAATGATGTTCCGAACCTGGAACCACTTAGCGTGGCGTAGAGCAGCCAGAGCGTCAAGGCATTTTTGCCTGTCCAAGACGTCCGGTGGGTCTTTCACCATACCCGAGGTTACATCTAAAATGGATTGAATTGGCAAAATGCAGTGAGGAATGGGTGTTTGACCAGGTGAGCAAGACACTTCCTTAAAGTAGCATCAGTGTCACATGAGCCATTTGCAAGCTTACCAGCACTTTAATGTACCCAGTATTTTCAGCAAATTTATATACTCCAATGTAAAAATCAAAAGGAGAATTTAGACTCTTAAGAAATATAATAAGTAATTTCTGCAAATAAACCCTACCCACCAAAATAAAATCAAAAGGAAGGATTACTGGACACAGCGCACCAGCACAAAGACAAGACAAGAGGGAACACAAAAATCCACCTTAATAAATAAGAGTTCATGATAAACTATTGAGTTTGTTCAGTATTCTAAATGGTCATAGGTTATTCTGGGGCTCACATAGCAAAGAACTAATAATAAGTATGGAATGATTGATACAGTAATAAATAATTAAAAAAAAAAAAAAAAGAAAAAAAAAAGCCCCAAATAGGCATTTCTAAGGGTCAATGCTTTCTCTTCTACAAGGAAATTTTAGCTCTAAGGAAATATGAAATACTCTTTTAAAACGTTCCCAGAAAAAAAAAAATAAAAAAAAAGTAAAAAAAATAAAACGTTCCCAGATAATACTCCAAAGGATAATTGGAGAGAAACTGGGTATAGTGGAAAAGGGAAATAAGAACCAACATGGTTAAACTGGGTAAGTATAGAAAAAAGAAGAGATGCAGTAAGCAGAATGCTTCGATGATAAATTATAATACATATGCCCTAAAGTTATATGACTGATTTTAAATCAGATTACTGTATTAAAACATAAAGGATCTTTTTTTTTTTTTTTTTTTTAAAGATTTTATTTATTTATGAGATAGAGAGAGAGAGGCAGAAACACAGGCAGAGGGAGAAGCAGGCTCCATGCAGGGAGCCTGACATGGGACTCCAGGATTACATCCTGGGCCAAAGGCAGATGCTCAACCGCTGAGCCACCCAGGCGTCCCTAAAGGAGCTATCTTAAACGAGAAAATCTGAACCTAAACTAGGACAAGAAGTTAACTTTACATTCATGACAGATAGATAGCCAACTATATATTCATGTAAATGTATCTGTAAAGTATGTATAAAAGTAACAGCATACCTGCTAATCAAACTATTCGAAATAGCAACTAAGTCAATCTAATTCATAGCTCTTAATGATTGAATAGTACAAACAATTTTTAAATACAGCATAATTACATACCATGTGAGTAATCTACTGAATTTACCAGTCTTCTGGCTAAAGTGCACCAAAATTACGGGGTATTTAGGATATAATTTACTAAATCATTGAGGGTACCAAATGAATAATGCAGACAAAATAAAAAGGGAGTTAAAGACGATTTTATTTTAGAGTTATTGCCACTTTCGGCAAGATATTTAATTGAATATATTTTGCATGAGCATTCATTCAGTTATCTTAAAAGACACCTGACCTTATTTTAAGTAGATAAAACATAAGCACATTCTAAAAATGATAAATCTATCCACTGGGCTTTCTATTCTTAGTTCTTGCTCCTCAAATAATCAGATGATGCAGACTTTTCAGAAGACATGTTACAAGGGTAATTTACAGATAATCAAAGAACATTATAAACTGACACGGAAACAAGAATCTGGGTACTAAAAAGAAACTCTCAAGGCAAAATATTAGTGATTTTTAAAAAATAGTGAACAATCTCAAAACCTGCAAGAACCATATTGAACATAAGAGATGGGGCTATTCTGATCATGATAAGAAAAAGGAATATAGGAAAGCACAGCTACTAAGGAAGTACAAAAGAAGGAAATAAAATGAAATAAAAAAACCACTCCTCAAAGTGGGGTTACAGAACTGCTGAAGGACCCTTTTTCTATGTCCCTTATTTACATTATTTGCTAAAGCTAGGATGCAAATAGGTGACAATGTGCAATCTCTTTCTAAAAAAGTTTCTGAATTTCTAATGTTATTTTCACAATGTTATAATTTCCTTCAATACATAAGAAAAATTTTCTTTTTTGCACATAAGCATTTGTAACTTTGACAATTTTAATTAATGATACAATTTCAAAGATGCCAAGACACCTATTGCAATTTAAAAACAAATTAAGAGCTAGAAGTACAGTTTCTGTTGAATTTAGAGTGTGGATTTTTGCACCCATTTTATACTTCAAGTGGATTAACCCCTTAGGTATATTGTACTAAAAACAACAAAACAAAAATCACACTCGTTGCCTAATACCCAGTTAACAAAACAAAAATCAGTTAATTAATTTAAAAAAAAAAGCATATTCTTACCCTACATAAATCTAATTCATAAATTTTAAGGGGTTAATCACCAGTTAGAAGACATGCTGTGTCCACACTATTTTATGATTAAAAGTTAATGGGAATATATTAATTTAAATTAACATGGTTATGTAAAATATATAATCCACCCACAACCATTTAAAAACTAGTGTGAACACTGCTCAATTCTAGAATAGACAAAGACAAAACAAACAAAACAGCCACACAAAGGACAATAAATGCCAGACTCTGCATCCAAAATCCCTCCTTAATCAAATGGCAGGTGTGACACTGAGCTTTTGAAAACCTTGGTCAAAAATCCTTCCGATGTCTTGGCAGCAACCCCTGACAGGAATCAATCCCCTCTGCTAGAAGGCTTTGGACCGGGCCTGATAAGCTACAGGTGGAAAAAAACACACACATACCTTACTTGCTGCAGAAAAGACTCTGTAGCAAGGGTTAGAGCATTTCGAACATTTCAAGCTTCAAGTCAATTAACTGTTAACTTAGCATTTAACTGTCAAACACAGTACCATAAAGTAAATCTGTCATGCGTTTAACAGTTATTTGGGCAATTTCATAATTTCTTTTAAATAATTGAAAAATAAATTTTGGTATTAAACAGGACCATTAAAAAGGCTACCACAGCGCAAGTCGCAAGTCTAAAGATTTATAATTGCTCTTCCGGCAAAGCCTTCCTTACCCCCTGTACTAACTCCCCAAAGCAAGCTATAGGCTTTAAGTGGTTTTAAGACACAGAGCATTGGGAGCTGCAGTGAGAGAGAATACATACCGTTATTCTGCAGCCAAGAAAGAAGCAATCTTCATAATGAAGCTAAAGACATAGTTTACTGCAGTTATCTGCAGCAAGGAACACTATCAATGTTTCTACACTTTTTGCACATCCAACTTTTCAGCTCAGTGTCTTGAAGTAAAATCTTCCAATTTTGGACTGATCATTTCTCTCACCAGAGTATTTTATGAAATCCAGAACAGTAATTCTAACTCAAGTCTGGGTCAGACAAAAATATAATTTTGTTTCCTTTAGAGGGGATAGGTTATCAAAGACTCTACTACAAATACAAAATGAACTTTAGACTTTTGCAATGTAATAACTCAATATTGCACAAATTTAACTAAGGTTAAATATAATTGGACAAAATGTGCCCTGAAATAGTTAAAATGGTTATATGAGTATAATTTCATCCTAAGTATAACAACTTTTATTTATATCATATAAGAAGATTTATTTTTCAAATCATAAGAGTCATATGTTGCATATGAATTGACCAGATTGACTCAGGAACTGTTTTTTCCTCAGTATCCACAGCCAGACCTTGAGTGGAAATTCATGTTCATATCCTTTACACAAAACGCATTTATTTTTAAGATGCAAAGCTTATACAACATACAAGTCCTGGTATGGTATATATATGATGTATGCAAGATTAGACACGTCTCCCAAGGACCACATTTTAAATAAAATGTTATCTTGCTGGGTTGTGGAAAGCCCAGTGCCTTAAAAAAATTGCTTTGCTGTAAGAAAACAAATGTAAAGGGACAGTAACTAAGAGCCTACTGATACTGTTTTAGACAAAATAATTTTAATATTTAATATACAGTATTTTGTTCTCTATCTGTATCACAAAGAAATATTAGTGTAGACTATATAACTCCAAACTCAACAAGTTAAAGATGTACAAAAACAACATGAAAGGAAACAAAGTAAATTTTATCTGACCCATAAAACAACAGAACCAACATAAGGCAGACACTGACCATGCTTTTTGGCTTAAAAGCTTTTGAAGCTTTGAAAATGTTACAGAACAGTCCCTAAAGCAACATTGCTGGCACCAGCAGGATTTCATAATCTACAATTGTAAAGTAAGTTTAAAAGTCCTGAACTGTACTATAACTTACTAACTACATCTACACCATTTATTTTTCAATATCTCTAGCATAATAATATTGGGATCAAATGCCCAAATCTACGCGCATTAGGATGCTCTGCATTCATGAAAACTCTCCAAACCAAAGAGCAACCTCAGAGAACTAGAAATATTTACCTCAGGACAAGCCAAATCCATGATTACACATATAACAATGCCTCTTAAAATATAAGTATTACGAGTATTTAACCAATTTTATTTCTGAAACTCTCTTGTCTTTTTTTTTAAGACAAGGCAAGAACAAGAACTTCTTAATAGAAGTTAAATTTGTGGCCCCTTACTACCAACATTTCTTTAATTTTTTATGTGTCCACTATGTCAGCAAGAATAATTTTGAACTTTTTTTTCCAGAAATCTGAGGTTAGCAAGAAAAGAAAAAAATCAAGAAAGTCAATAATACTGTGCGTGTTTTATATAAAAGTACATTATTAAAAAAGAGCATTTACTTTCTGGGAAATGATCTCAAGCAAAACTGGTTGCTGCATAAGCCAAATCTATCAAATTCATATGTAATGCCAGCATGTTGCCTTCTAGGGCTTAATGCCATCTTAAAGAGTAGGTAAATGAAAAAAAAAAAAAAAAAAGTAATAGAAAAAATAGAATGTTTAATGGCTTTCCAACCTCCTTCCCTCATGTTCTCTTCTCGAATAATTGGAGATGTCAGGGTGATAGTGACTTGCATTTTGGGTTCCACACATGAATTTAAAATTATTGCCGCTTCAGACACAGCACATTTTATGTCATACTTCTCAGGACTTATGACCTATATAATGGAAGAGTACAAAAAAATTAGTTGGACCTTTCACAGTACCAGATAAAGCAGTTTCATTATGGCTCTTTCATTTTCTCACTACCTCGAGCACTGTATTTATTTATTTTTAAAAGTTTGTTTTTTTTGGAAGTAATCTTTATATTCAGCATGGGGTTCAAACTTAAAATCCCAAGATCAAGATTTGCATGCTCTACCAACTGAACCAGCCAGGTGCCCCTACCTCAACCATTTTATGTGGAGTAGATAATATACTACTCTAAGAAGTCTTGCAAAAAAAAAAAATAAATAAAAAAAAAAAATAAAGAAGTCTTGCAATAATGCAAAAATCATTAATCTCTTAACTTTCCTTTTAGAATTCTTTGCTGAGCTAATTATTTACCATTATTTGTATCAGAGGAGTTATTTCTATATATCCCTCTTTGATTACAAATTCTTGGATAGAAGAAAACACTGCTGTATTTGTTACTGTACCTACAAATAGCATCTAGGTAGTTAAGTATTCATACATTTGCAGAATTTGAACGAAACCAATAAATACTTGAATTCAATCATTCCCACTATACATTGTGAAATCAACAGATCTATACTTTATAATCAGAGAGCAGAAAGTATTAACATCCAGAAAAACCAGGATTCACTACAATTTGTTGGTATTATAAGCCCTAATTTCCATGAACGAGTGAAGAACTACAGAAATTACATTGAGTGTTTACAGTATAGCATTTAAGTTCAAATTTCAGCTGTTATTTACTAGTACCATGAAGACAAATTATTTAACTCTTCTTATCCTGTTTTTGTAAAATGGGACAGAAATTATTGCCTAAAGAACTGTTGGAAGACTAAATGAATTAACTATATAAGCCCCTTAAAACAGTGCCTGATTAGGGTGCGTGGGTGGCTCAGTCAGTCCTTGGCTCAGGGTCCTAAGGATTAAGCCCCACATTGGTGGTGGTGGTGGGATCTGAGGTCAGCAGGAGTCTTCTTGAGGTTCTCTCTCTCCTTCTCCCTCTGCTCCTCCCCCAGCTCATGGCTCTCTCTCTAATAAGTAAATAAAATCTTTTTTTTTCTTTTAATTTTTATTTATTTATGATAGTCACACAGAGAGAGAGAGAGAGGCAGAGAGAGGCAGAGACACAGGCAGAGGGAGAAGCAGGCTCCATGCACCGGGAGCCCGACGTGGGACTCGATCCCAGGTCTCCAGGATCACACTCTGGGCCAAAGGCAGGCGCCAAACCCCTGCGCTACCCAGGGATCCCAGTAAATAAAATCTTAAGAAACAAACAAAAAAACCAGTGCCTGGTACATACTATTAAATAAATGAAGAATTCTTCTTTTTTTTAACCCACTTATAGAGTTATAAGTATATTTGGAAAGAGTATTTTACTTTTAGCCTAACTGCTTGATTATTTCCTTAGGATGTATTTCCTGCCTTGTAGTTTTACTAAGCATCACAATTAAGATCGAGGTATTTCTAGCAAACTATATAATTCTCTCAAGGTCCTCAAACATTTTCCTCTCCCCCTATCTCACACTCCATTGCCCTAGCTGCCTCAAAAGAGGGATAAGAAACAGATACAACAATGCCAATTCTGCTGGCTCTTAGAACTTAAAAGACTTATCCACAATAAGAAACTTCGTATCTGGAACAAGGGTAATATAAGGTAAACAACAGTATTAGAGGTGTCAGAGCTTAAGTTCAATACTGTGCTTCACCACCCTTTGTTACCAGTTGCTCTGCTGTGGTCAAGTACTATTTATTCTGACTCATTGCTGTAAAATACATATCACATTACCAATGAAATGTCAATCCTTGGATTTAGAATACCTAATTAAACTGCAAGGTTTTATTTTACTTTATTTTTAGATTATTTATTTATTTATTCATGAGAGACACAGAGACAGAGAGGCAGAGACATAGGTAGATGGAGAAGCAGGCTCCATGCAGGTAGCCTGATAGGGGACTTGATCCCGGGACTCCAGGACCATGCCCTGGGCCGAAGGCAGGCACTAAACCGCTGAGCCACCCGGGATCCCAAACTGCAAGGTTTTAAAATAAATTATATCAATTATTCAAGGAATATTTATTTTTTGAAGATTTATATTTTTGAGGTGGGGAGAGAGAGAGCAAATATACAAGTAAGTGCAGGGGGGCAGGTGCAAAAGAGAGGGAGAGAGACTTTTTTTAAAAAATAAATTTATTTTTTATTGGTGTTCAATTTGCCAACATATAGAATAACACCCAGTGCCATCCCATCAAGTGCCCCCCTCAGTGCCCGTCACCCAGTCACCCCCACCCCCCGCCCACCTCCCCTTCCACCACCCCTAGTTCATTGAGGGAGAGAGACTTAAGCAGACTCTGTGCTAAGGGCCAAGCCCAAAGTGGGGCTCGATCTCATGATGCGAGCCAAAACCAAGAGCCAGACTGTGCCACCCGGGCACTCCACAGAATATTCACTCTAAAGCCAAATCTGAGATTCTGACAAACTCACATATAAAATTTTTTAGAATTCAAACTTAAGACAAAAAAAAAAAAAGTTTGCTTTTGGGGAACCCTGGGTGGCGCAGCGGTTTAGTGCCTGCCTTTGGCCCAGGGCGCGATCCTGGAGACCCAGGATCGAATCCCACGTCGGGCTCCTGGTGCATGGAGCCTGCTTCTCCCTCTGCCTATGTCTCTGCCTCTCTCTCTCTCTGTGTGACTATCATAAATAAATAAAAAAAAAAAAAAAAAAAAAAAAGGTTTGCTTTTGTATGACCAAAATGGGATATTCTACTAATTGTCCATTGCTATGATTTGCTAGATGGAAACAGGAGAATTCCTATCATAAACATAGAACAAAAACAAAATAAAAAAATCACAATAAAACTAGGGAAATTCAAAATGGAAAGACTATTTCTTACTATATTTTATTAAAAACATGTATTCTAATGGGCAAGAGGTTCACAGATTTTAAAATTTTATGTTTGCTATACAGGGCCTTTATTTTTAACAACAAAAAAAAGAAAGACCATTTTCTGTCCTCAGTACCTTCTTTCTTATGCGTCAAATCTTGGGGAAAAAAACAGGATGAGACATGTGCTACAATTTTACATTTTAAAATAAATTAGCAAGATGGCTTCATGTCAAATACAAGCACTATAAAACCTAAAAAGACAAAGTAGAAAATAGTTCTACCAATTTGCACAACGAAACAAAAAACTCAATATGGAAAGTCAAGCCAAAAATTTAAAGGCTGGCTTAGGTTTAGGCTGAAGCACAGTTAGTCCTGCCAAAAACTTCTGAACCAGACAAGGGGCAAAAATGAACATTTCCATAATACTTACAGCAAGCTGTTTGGGTAGGTTTTCTGCAATACGGCTTAATAATGTCTTTGAAGGTTTCTCAGAGCACAGCAAAACAAGGTTGACATTTCTATCTCCTCGGAGAAGTAATCCTTTTGCCAATACTCCCACTCGCAAAACTCCTTTTAAAGCTCTGCAGTGAAATCAAATTATATTATGACATTTCTCTCCTCAACCAGAGCCATGATAATCCCTAAATATACAATAATAAATTAAATAATTTTTATACTATTAAAAGTTTCACCAACTACAGTTTAAAAATACTTAATATTTTTAAGAAGTATCCTTCATTTAGATAAGAAATATGAATACATAAAGAGCTAAGTTCTCACAGGGACAGTTTCAAAGAACATTAACATTTCTGTGTTTCATTTTACAAATCAGAGTAAGAGTCATGGCGGTGGTTCTTTTTTTTTTTTCCTAACTCATGACCCTGAGATTGAGACCTGAGGTGAGATCAAAAGTTGGATGCTAAAAAAAAAAAAAAAAAAAAAAAATAGTTGGATGCTTAACTGAGCCACCCACATGCCCCAAAAGTTATTTTTAATATAAAAATATTTCCAAATGATAAAAGGAAAATGAGAACTTGTAGATCACAATGCAAAACTTGTTATGAAAGATGTTTTTAGGGGTGCCTGCCTGAGTGGCTCAGTTGGTTAAGTGTCTAACTCTTGATCTCAGGGTCATGAGTTCAAGCCCCATCTTGGGGTCCCTCCCCCAAAAAAGGCGCTTCAAAGCTTAAGTTTTTTCATGCCTATGGTTAACGCATTAAGGAAACAAGTTGCTAAAACAAAAACTGAACATAGGACAGATGCAATGCAACAAAAACTGAAGAGCAGCTGAATGCAATTACAAAAGCTGCTTTGAAAAAAGACTCAAAATAGTTTTATATAAATCAAAATAAAAGGAGTAAAATCAAGATTGGCGATTGTAAGGAACGGTGTATTTCTCATTTTAGCAAAAAACACCTAAATACATTAAATATCTACTCAAACAAGACAAGACGTACACTCACACCAGAGTTTTTAGTCCTTGTACCTTTTTATTTCAAGTGTAAGAAGTCCATGGAAGGAAAAACAAAAATATGCAAAGTAAGTAACTCTGAAAACACACCTGTCTTTACCTCCCTCTTTCTTATCATCTCCCTCTTTGCTCTTGCTCTTCTCATGTTCAGACAAACTGTCTGAAACAAGTTTTAAAGCGCGTTCAGTGATAGAAACAATTTTCTGAACTGCCTGTAATTCCTCTTCAGTTGGATAAATGGTTGCATGTTTTGTCATTACATAACGGTCATCAGAAGAGTCAGGACGACGTAAGGGCTAGAGAAAAAAAGTTACTTCATTTAAAAACAATGTTTCCTGAGCAAAAGTAAACTACTATTTTTCAGCTATACATATGCTTGTCATAGCTTTTTGATAAGAAAGTCAACTATGCAAAATGTCCATTTAAAACTATGTTCCTCTTTTCTATTTCAGTAAAAATAAAACCGCAAACTTTGAAGTTATATACTATCAAGAGTCAGATGATTATATATGCATGCATATCTCTGTATATACACATACTTTGCCCAACACCATTATCTAAGGTTCTGATATGCTTTTTTACTCAACTTTAAAGACCAGTGATTGTGAAACTTTTTTTGGCTTTGATAAAAATAAAACAGTGCTTACAAATGCTTGTTCTGTGTAAAGACAAATGAGAAAGAGTAAGTTAAAGAGAAGGAATTTGCTGATTTCTGCTAAATGTTCTCTGGAAAACAGAAAAAAAAAAATCCTCTTATTGTTTTATAGTCTGAACCTCTATGAAATGTTCCTCATCACCCGGTGTCTCTTCTTTTACACAGCTTCTATGCAACACATACTCTCAAGATACATCTTTTCTATAGTTTTCCTAGTATAGCAACTGTGATACTCATGTGGAACCATTTACCTACTCCTTATCCTGCACTCAATTCAGAAGCAGTAGTAGGTTTTAGATGGTCAGGATTTGAAGCAAAAAGACTCTCATCAACTGTAATGGGGAGATAATTCTGAAGGCAAAGCAGCTGACTTCAAAATTGGTGATTCTTGCTAATCTCAAGAAGAAAAAAGGAAAGAAAATCTCTAATGTTAAAGAACACTCAACAAAACAAGCTCTGTTCCTGTTTGGCTTATGCTGAAAGTAAGAAAGGTTCAAGAAACTCTGTGAAGTCCTTACATATAAAGACATGAATTGGGAAATTATAATAAAAGGAGGGAAAATTCTGAATCAGATAAAAAAATTACGCTGAGAATGAGATTAAATCTAAGAATTAGCTCCCCCAAACTGTTATCTTCTAATGCTGAACCAATTTTACACTTTCACCCCCTTATATAAACTACATGGACACTCACTGCAGGCCCCTGTGGCTGAGGAGGCATGCCTGGTCGGACTCCTAGAAGGCCTAATGGGCCTGGAGGACCATGAGGATATCCTCCATCAGGCATTCGGCGGCGATCATCCCAATGGTGTTGTTCTTCCTCCATTCTTCTCCAGTACATGTCCTCTTCATAACGCCTGAAAATGGAGAATGATATTACAAGCCTTTAAGAAAAATACAACCCAAGAACTTACGTCAATAATGACAAAAAATGTAATTAAAAAAAAAAAAAACTGCCCCAGGCATCCCTGGGTGGCGCAGCGGTTTAGCGCCTGCCTTTGGCCCGGGGTGTGATCCTGGAGACCTGGGATCGGATCCCACGTCGGGCTCCTGCATGGAGCCTGCTTCTCCCTCTGCCCGTGTCTCTGCTTCTCTCTCTCTCTGTGTGATTATCATGAATAAATAAATAAAATCTTAAAAAAAAAAAAAAAAACCTGACCCAAATCAGCTTAGCTAACATGTTTCTTTTCCCCTACTGTATTTAAAATCCTTTATTTGCTTTCATCTGTAAGTAAATGGAAGTATATACGAGTGAAAAGAGGCGAGAAAACTAAGAGAAAAGCAACATAAAACTTCAGAGCCGAATGCCAAAGTCAAAGGAACGAATATCAGAAACCTCAGAGTTCCTTCCTTCTAACCTTGCCCTCTTTAAGAGAAAGACTGTAAACTTAAATGCCTACTTAGAGTGGCCAGACCAGTAATGTGTGTTGAATGAAAGACCTGAAACACACATTCAGGAATTTTCTGTCTCCGAAGAAATGGGCTCTCTCCTATTTTCTCCTTAGAGACAATCTCTTAAGCCTTCATTCATTCATTTCGATTTTATTTATTTATTCTGAGAGATACACAGGGAGAGGCAGAGACATAGGCAGAGGGAGAAACAGGTTCCTCACTGGGAGCCCAATGCAGAACTCAATTCCTGGACCTTGGGATTACACCCTGAGACAAAGGCAGATGCTCCAACTCCTGAGCCACCCGAGCATCCCTAAAGCCTACTTTTAAAGTCCTCATTTATGATACAAGCGTACACAAAGACATTTGTCTACTATGAAGAAAAATAACAGTGCAAGACAATGATAAATGGCAACTCATATTCTGTCTCATTTTGGGGGACATATTATTATTATTTTTTAAATATTTATTTATTTATTTATGATAGTCACAGAGAAAGAGAGAGAGAGAGGCAGAGACACAGGCAGAGGGAGAAGCAGGCTCCATGCACCGGGAGTCCGATGTGGGATTCGATCCCGGGTCTCCAGGATCGTGCCCTGGGCCAAAGGCAGGTGCCAAACCACTGCGCCACCCAGGGATTCCTGGGGGACATATTAAAGGTGGAAAGGACTATGGTCAAGGAGAAAGCATATGTTCATTAAAGAACTAGAATTTAAATAAAAATTTTAAGGGAAAAAAAGGAAGTATATGTTCTGGCTAGAGAGAACAGCGAACAGCTGCTACTTAGTCCCTATTAATTACTGCCATAAGGGAATACAGGTTTGCAATCCCAAGATCATCAGGATTAGAAATACCACATAGAGGTGGCTGGGTGGCTTAGTTAGTTAAGCGTCTGCCTTTGGCTCAGGGCATGATCCCAGGGCATCAGGTTCCCTGTTTGGTGGGGAATCTGCTCCACACCCCCTCCCCCCGCCCGCTCCCCTTGTGCTGTCTCAAATAAATAAAATCTTTAAAAACACAAAAATAAAAATAAGTGCCATGTATATCAAATGAAACACCCACAGGCTGAACTTGGACTGTGGGTAGCTATTGTATGACCTCTGCTTTAATAGTCATTTTCAGAATCTAATTTTTAACTAGCTCACTCACTCTCACTTCTGTCTTCACTTTTAGCTTCAAACTAGGATACTGATAACTTGTCCCAAGGGAAATCCTGTCTCTAAAGCAAATTGATAGCATTAAGCATTAAGGTTTTATAGACAAATTTGTTTAATATACAACAGAAGGATGCTCCTCCCTTCCCACCCCACTCACCCCCCCCCAAAAGAAAAGAGAGAGAGAAGTATGCTTCTCAAGTAGCTTTTTGCAGAAACTACCAATTTCCTCGGGTTGGGAATAAGCAGTGTTTTTTAGGTCATTCTATACTACTCAAAAGTAGTATAGAAACATACTTCTCTGTTATTTAGGCCTTGAGAGAAAATGAATAAAAACAGGTTGAAGGTTCTGGAAAACCACATTCATTCCAGTTTTGAATGGTTTACTTTTATTACTGAACACAAACATTTAAGTTACATGAAGGCACAGATTTTTATCCATTGCTTACCAATTCATACTCAGTGCCTAACACAGTATGTACAATTTTCTAGCATACCATTAGATGCTTAATATTTGATACATCAGCAAAAGAGGAAAAGCTCCATAATCTAAGTACAGAGAATTTAAAATGGATTACAAAGGCAGATTATCATAAAAATGAGACTGATATATTATATATAAACATATTAAAAAATAAAGTATCTGAAGATAACACATTAATAATAGGTTTATAACTACAATACAGTGTCTGTACAAATCAACTGGTAAGTAAAAAAATAAAAAAATGAATAGGCAATTTACCAAGAAATGTAAGTGGTCAAACATGAAATAAAGTTCAACTTATGAAATAAACAAGAGGTTGACAGGATGTGGGGGGAAAAGGAACCCTCGTACACTGCTGATGGGAATGTAAATTGGTGCAACCACTATAGAAAACAAAAATACCTTATGATCCAATAATTCCACTACTATGTACCTACCCAAAGAAAATAAAAACACTAATTTGAAAAGATATGTGCACTCCTATGTTTACTGCAGCATTTACAATAGCCAAGATATGGAAGCAACCAAAGTGTTCACTGATACACAAATAGATAAGGAATATGTGAACAGGAAAACACAGACATATATAGGAATATTATGCAGCCATAAGAAAGGATAAGATTGCCCATTTGGAACAACATGGATAGACATAGAAGGTATTATGCTAAGTGAAATAAGTCAGACTAAGAAAGACAAACATATGATTTCATTCACTTGTGGAATCTAAAAAAAAAACCCAAGTGAATAAACAAACAAAAGGCAACATTAGATCTATAAATAGAATTGATGTTTGCCACAGGGGAAGGTTGTGAAAGGATGGGCAAAATGGGTGAAGAGGAAATACAGGCTTCTAGTTATGAAATGAGTAAATCACAGGAATAAAAGGCACAGAATAACAAATACAGAATAACTCAGTGATATTGTTAACAATGTCGTCTGAGAACAGATGGTAGCTACACTTGTGGTAAGCATAGCATAAAGTATAAACTTACTGAATCACTATGTTGTAACACCTAAAACTAATGTAGTATTGTATGTCAACTATGCTCAAAATTTTTGAAAATTTGCCAGTAATATAATTACAATTCAAACTGAACAGAAACAAGTATGAAAAGATTTCCCCCTCTTCCCCCAAATTTCTATTTGAAAACAAAAAAACTAAAAGGATTTCATATTTCACTCTCTCGTTGGCAGAAGCTTTAATGTTATAACAGTCATTTTCAAAGTGTGGTCTAAGAACTTCAGATGGTCCCTGATGGCAGGTCAGAGGATCCATGTCTTGGTAACATAAGACAAAATTTACCTTTTCCATTCTTATTCTCTTTTGAATTTTACAATGGAGTTATCCAGAGGCAAAATGTGCTATCACAACAAACTGAAAACAGAAGCACATGAGAATCATGCTGCTTTCTCTTAAGCAAGACATTAAATTGCAAAAATGTAAAAGCTGTCATTTTCATTATTTTGGTGAAGAAATAGTTATTTTATGGTTTTCGCCATTTTATATTTATTAAATACATTTAATGTAATGTAATTAGTTGATATGTTTATATAGTTAAAATGTCATTTTAAACTTCAGTTTTAATTTTAATATGGTGAAATCATGACAGCTAAAACCTACATAAGCAAAAGCTCTTTGGAGTCTTCAATAATTACTGAGTAAAAAGATATTTCAAAAAGTCTGAAAACCACCGAAATTACAGTATTCAGTACAGGTCTCTTTCAAACAAGTACTTCCATTTCTGGAAATATTATTATTAGCAACTAATTATGATGTATGTAATAATACAGCCTCAAGGATGGCTAATGTAATAATTATGTTAGAGAAACTCTGGAAAGAACCTAAATATCTAACAAGATGGGACAAGTTAGAAAGAAAATTACATGGCTACATAAGAGAATACTATGCTGTCATGAAAAATAATCTTACCTTTATTTTTAAGTTGACATAAATGAAAAAAGTGAGTTATAAAATGTGTACATTACGCTTGTTCTTATTTTTTGAAATTGTATTTTAAAACTTCTACACAAATACTCTTAGCAGCAGTATTCATGATAGCCCAAAAGTGGAAACACCACCAATGTCTATCCACTGATAAATGGACAATGTTACACATTCATACAATGGACTATTACCCAGCCATGAAATGAAAAAAGTACTGATACATGCTGTAACACGCATGAAGCTTGAAAACATTGTAAGTGAAAGTAGGCAGACAAAAACCCCCACACAGTATGATTCCATTTATTTTTATTTATTTATTTTTTGTATGACTCCATTTTAATGAAATCTCCAGAATAAGTCTACAGACAGAAAGTATATTGTGGTTGCCTATGGGTAGAGGTAGGGGTTGCAAGGAAAATAGAGAGGGACTGCTAATGGTTCAAAAATTGATTGTGGTGATGGCTGTACAACTCCATGAACAATACTTAAAACCATTAATTGTGCCATTTAATTTTTTCAAGTAAGCTCTATAACCCAATATGGGGCTTGATCTCATAACCCTGAAATCAAGCGTCACATGCTCTACTGTCTGAGCAAGCTGGGTTCCCCCGAACTGTATCATTTAAGGATATGTTGGGGTACCTGGGTGGCTCAGCCAGTTACGTGCCTGACTCTTGATTTCAGCTCAGGTCATGATCTCGGGGTTGTGAGACTGAGCCTTGAGTGAGGCTCTACACTGGGCATGGAGCCTACTTCAGATTCTCTCTCCTTTCCCTCTATACCCCCTTACTGGCTTGCTCTCTCTCAAAAAATATGCCAGTTGTATCAATAAAACTGAATATTTATGTATCTTTAGAAGATGTTTTTTCCTGCCCTATAGCTTCTAAAGCTTCCATAAGCTTCTTTTAAAAATAAGACACCTTGGCGTGCCTGGGTAAGCTCTCAGTTGGTTAATCAACTGTCTTCCCAGGGTTCTGGGATCAAGCTGCATGTTGGGCTCCTTGCTCAGCAGGGAGCCTGCTTTTCCCTCTCTTTTCCGCTTGTGCTATTTTGGTCACTATCTTTGTCTCTCTTTCAAATAAAATCTTAAAAAAATAAAATTAAATTTAAAAAACCACATTATTAATGTCTATCTATGAAATCTTACACTCAGGATATTTTTTTAAAAGATTTTATTTATTCCTAAGAGACACACAGAGAGAGAGGCAGAAACATAGGCAGAGGGAGAAGCAGGCTCCCTGCAGGGAGCTGATTGTGGGACTCGATCCCAGGGCTAAAATCACACCCTGAGCCAAAGGCAGCAGCTCAACCGCTGAGCCATTCAGGCATCCCAGGATATTTTTATCATATAACCAAATGTTCTATTTTGTTTTAAACTGGGGCATTTAATTTGTAATATTATTCTGGGGCACCTGGCTAGCTCAGTCAGTAAAGCATGTGACTCCTGATCTTGGGATCGTGAGTTCAAGCCCCACACTAAGTGTAGTCGAGTTTGCTTTAAAAAAAACAAAAATCTATATATAAATAAACTATTTCTTGATATATATTATATACATATATATATATATAAGATACCACTTACCACATAATTCCTAATACCAAGGCCACGGTCAAATACTAGAATAGCCAATAACTTAATTTTAATGCATGTCTTTCCTAGACCTAGGATCTTCCTGAAAAGCGAAAATTAAAAGTACATTAAATAAATCTGGATTGCTCTGAATGGAAGTCACATACTCAGAATAGCTAAGTTTTTTAGAAAGGCTGAACCACTTTCTATCATGCTACTAAAAGTTAAAGATACTACCTCATTTCCATTCTCCAGCGTTCTTCTTCTTCTCGTCTTCGCCAATACTCTTCTTTCTGCATCTGCTTCCTCATTTTCTCTTCTTGAATCTTTCTGGCTCGAATACTGGGCTTTACTTCTACTTGCAAATCTGGATTTACTTTTTTCTGTTAATACAGACACTTAAAAAGTCAGCAGGCCCTCCAACAATTCTACATATATTATTAAATCACACAATCCTCCAGTCTTTCATCTTTCAGTTGCAAATTTATTATAAGAGTAAAATCAGTAAAATGAAATTTGTACAAGAGGGAAGATTCAAAATACATTAATAAACTTATTTATTTTCCCTTCCCACTCCCCAAATTGTCCAAGTTTATGACAACATACTTCATATGAAAAAGTACATAACTTAGTGTTAACCAATAGAAGAATTCCTTAGGGGACTAATGGATATTTAACCTTCCTTTACTTCTTTGTAAGTAATGATTCTAAATGTCTGAGTGTAGGGTTAAAAAAAAAAAATTCTTTTAATTTTCACCACCTCTGTATTTAGAAGGGAAAACACGAATCCAGTACATTAGCCTAATAAAAAACTTTATTTATGATTTTATTTATTTATGTTTAAGATTTTATTTATTTATTCACGATAGTCACACACACACACAGAGAGAGAGAGAGAGAGAGAGAGAGAGAGGCAGAGACACAGGCAGAGGGAGAAGCAGGCTCCATGCAGGGAGCCCGATGTGGGATTTGATCCCAGATCTCCAGGATCGCGCCCTGGGCCAAAGGCAGGCACTAAACCGCTGCGCCACCCAGGGATCCCCTAAAAAACTTTAAATAAATGTTCTGCATTTAATTTAACATTTGAAGTGTTTTCTTTTTTTTTTTTTTTTTTAAAGATTTTATTTATTTATTCACAGAGACAGAGAGAGAGGCAGAGACACAGGCAGAGAGAGAAGCAGGCATCATACAGAGAGCCTGATGTGGGACTCGATCCAGAGTCTCCAGGATCACACCCTGGGCTGCAGGCGGCACCAAACCGCTGCACCACTGGGGCTGCCCTTGAAGTGTTTTCAATGAAGAATTCCTCATCATAAAATTCATTTTAGCTGGAATTCTACCAAGACAGAGCAGGTAAATAAATGGAGACCTAATACTTCTTTCAAAACAGCTTATGTGAAGCAATTATCTATAATTACATGATTACCTGATCCAAGCAATGTTATAGTAACTAAAAATGATAAAATATGGTTATACTGTTAACTAATCAATAAAAACCAAACAGGGGATCCCTGGGTGGCGCAGCGGTTTGGCGCCTGCCTTTGGCCCAGGGCGCGATCCTGGAGACCCGGGATCGAATCCCACATCGGACTCCCGGTGCATGGAGCCTGCTTCTCCCTCTGCCTGTGTCTCTGCCTCTCTCTCTCTCACTGTGTGCCTATCATAAATAAATTAAAAAAAAAAATAAATTAAAAAAAAAAATAAAAAAATAAAATAAAAATAAAAACCAAACATCTGAATCCAAGGGAGACAGGACATGCTAATATTAGAATGGAGTTCATGAACTGAGTTATGTTTAGATGTTTTGTTTTCTATGGACAATGTTCCAAGCTCTGTTAAAAGAAAAAGACAGCTGAAATTTTTTTAAGAGGGGGAGGGGTAGAGGGAAAGAGATTCTTAGGCAGGCTCCACGCCTGATGTGATGTGGGGCTTGATCTCACAACCCTGAGATCATGACCTAAGCCAAATTAAGAGTTGGTCACTTAACTGACTAGTTCCCCCCCCCCCCAGTTAAAATTTTACTCACTTTATATTGAAGTCTGTGTCTTCGCCCTTTCAAGTGCATCTCCTTAGCATTGGGATCATTAAAACTGCATTCGCATAATTTACAATGGAATCGAATTACTTTCCCCTCATCATTTCGTACCTTGACATGGGAAAAAAAATGTAAGAATCATAACAGGAATAGTATAGTTGAAGACTTCATTCACAAACCCTCACAAATTCTGTGATGAATAAATGTAAACAATTAAGAGTTTCAAGTTGGGGGGAAAATAGACGATATCTATTTTTTATTTTCTTTTTAAAAATTTTTTCGATGTCTGTTTTTTAAAAGGATAATCTTCAAAAACAGGCTAAATGTTAAAATTCTTAATTGCAGCATGCAATATGTGTATTTGCATGTATTTGCTTTTGATATTAATTTTAATTTCAAAACTTTTAACTATGTATAGACATATAGGCTTAAATGCGATTAGATAATAGTTCCCTAATAAATTCTCTAATAAAGAGTGAATGCCTACTAGTGGCTAGGTAACTGCTCTTAGAGATAGAAATAAAGACGATTAAAGACATTATTTTGGTATACAAGTTTCTACAAAGTTCAAGGTTTTAAACATGTAACTTTATGGAAAATCAATGTCAAGTTTTTCTAAATGTACAGTCAGGAAAAGAAGTACAGGTTAATAAAATGTCTATAATAGATACTAGGTTCAAATTATTTGTGACAGCTTTAAAGACTGGCTCCGAATGCAATTCTCTAATAGTTTAGGATTACTTAATTAACCAGTATCATTAAAGATTAAGGTGTCCTGGCCATGTACATTTCTACAGATAATCAAACTTTACTCTCTTAAGATCTATAATTTTTAAATTGTGAATTACTTATAAACTACACAATCTAGTTAGTTTTCTATCTGATAAAGACAATATAATATGTAATTTTTCTTGATGGGAGAAAATGAAATATTTACCAAAAATCTACTATATGCTAGGCACTGTCCTAGGTACTTTATAATCTAATCTTCGCAACTTTGGAAATATCCAAGTTTTACAGATGTGGACACTTTTTAAAAAAATTATTTATCTGAGGTGGGGAGGAGCAGAGGGAGTGAATCTTCAGGTGGATTCCCTGATGAATGTGGAGCCCACTGTAAGATCACGACCTGAGCCAAAACCAACTGATTGAGCCATACAAGTGCCCCAAGGGCATGCTTTGTAAAAGCCTTTAACAAAGATACCTATGATATTCCTTTATAAGTAATCTAAATCTAATTTCATGAACAAAGCATTGCTACAACAAAATGACAGAGTTGGGGGGGGGGCAGGTGAGGGAGGTGGTGGTACAGAAGAGAGAGTTTTAAGCAGCCTCCACGCCCAGCACGGGGCTCAATCTCACAACCCTGAGTTCATGACCTGAGATGAAATCAAGAGTGGAACATTTAACCGACTGAGCATGAGCACCCAGGCGCCCCCGAAGTGACATATTTCCTTTCTATATCTCATAGTGACGGTATTCTCAAATCAATACCTCCTCCACATAATCATGGCCCACTGGCTGCACGTCACTCTGCAAAGCAGCAAGAGATGCAGGTGTGACTGGTTCTGACACGGTGTCTGGCTTTACTTCTGGAATCTGTACAGAGGTGACAGGAGTGCTTTTAACGCATTCAGTTCCTTTTAAGTCTTCTGTTTTATTTCCTGTTGATTGCAGCTTATTCCCACCTAGAAGAGCATAAAAGAATTACAGTAATTTTAATTTTCTTTTTGTAAATATATTATCTGATGCAACAGATATTTCCGATAAAGTTCTTATTTTTTCACCATTAATTAGTCCAACTCCTGCTTGACATCCATCTGAATTTTGAAAAACACATCAACCATTTGGCCTTTTTATCCGTTAATGAAATACGTATCTAGATTTTTCCATTTTCCAATACCTAATGATCCTTTCCGTCCCCACCATGACTCTTGTAACAGCAAATACCTAAAAATGAACATCAAATACCAAAAAAGGTAGGGTCTAAGCCTAATTCATGTCTGTATGCCTCCCTCCCTCCCAAGGTACTGGGTAGTGTCCTAAGTCCTGGTACTGTAAGAATAAGACAATGTAGCTGCCTTTAAGATGCTAACAATTTAAGAGAAGATACAAATAATTATAATACAGTGTGGTAAGTGCTATATATAGTAAGTAGGAACACAGTGTGGTGGGAATGTAAAAAAAGAAAAAAAAAAAAAAAAAAAAGGAGCCACCACTCTCTAACATGATCCAGTTAGCAAAGGCTTCACTAAGGGTGTGTCACTTGAATTGGGCTTCCAAAAAATCATTAACAAGTATGAACCTGGCCCAGCAGAAAGATGAGAATCATGTCTAAATAGAGTATTATACACAACAACATGAAGTTTAAAAGACTATAGTAAATTCAAGGAAGACATCAGCATCAAGTACTACATAGGCAGACGTCATTACACATGGGGCAGGGGTCAGACTATGAAGGCCTTGGATAGCATAATTAAGGAATATAGTTTTTTTTCCCCTACAAGCAAGGAGAAGACCACTGCAATTTTTAAGCAGGAGACTAACAATTTGGCATGTATTTTAACAAAATGACTTTGATAAGCATTGGAGAAACTGGACGTGGTCAGAGACGAAACTCTAAGGAAGATACTTTGAAGGCCTAAAATCAAGACAGTAACTATTTAGAAAAATAATTTTTTTGGGGGGTAGAAATAGTGTAGTGGCAGAAACAAGAGAACGATGTATACAACTGAAGGAGGCAATAAACAAGCAGAAAGAATAACAGTGAAGTTTTCCATGTGAAAAAAGCTGCAATTTGACAAGATTATTGCATGACACTCTTGTGATAGAATGAGACAAGGGTCGACCATAGAGAACCATAGAGAAAATGACCAAGTAATTCCTACAACATAGCTCTAAAAGGTGGGAGTTTTAAGTCTGTACAAAAGATTTTAAAGTTACTGCACACTGGAATGAATGAGACTACTTGTGAACACTGGGTGAGAAGAGTGAGAGAAGAACCAGAATCAGAATCTCATGAGCACTATTTAATGAACATGAAGCAAAAAGAATCAATATGACACCTGCAAAAGGGGTTGGTAGACATATAAAAGAGACTTGAAGCTTTAAGCAGTCAACTATGTCAGATGTTAAAGAGGTCAACAGGGTGAGACTGAAAACTGGTCACTGGATTTGGCAATTAAGTCTTTGGCTACTCCTGAAAGCAGTTTCAGAACCGTAGAGTGGAAACACTGTAACAGGCAGAGGACTGGATAAGAAATATAAAAGTAGAGAAAGCAGGAATTAAACTGCAGCTTGAGAGGATTATAGTAATAAGAAAATGACTGGTTTTTAACTTTTTGTTATTTTAATTATTTTTAAAGATTTTGTTTAAGAGAGAGTGAGCGAGAGAGGGAAGGCATAGGGGGAAAGGCATGTGGAAAGGGAGAAGCAGATTCCCTGCTGAGCAGGGAGCTCAATATGAGGCTCAATCCCAGGATCTCAGGATCATGACCCCAGCTGAAGGCAGACACTTAACCGACTGAGCCACCCAGGTGCCCCTATCTGTTTTTTTTTTTTTTTTTTTTAAAGATTTTATTTATTTATTCATGAAAGACACACACACACAGAGGCAGAGATACAGGCAGAGGGCTCCCCACAGGGAGCCTGATGCAGGACTTAATCCTTGATTCCAGGATCATGACCTGAGCCAAAGGTAGGCACTCAACCACTGAGCCACCCAGGCGTCCCCCTGGTTATTTTTTAAAGACTACAGAAGACACATGTAAACCTGTAGGACCAAAAGGAAGAAGGTCCTTCTGAAGGACCTTCATCAGAAGACAAAGGACTGAGGAAGAAAAAAAAAAAGGTATGTGACCAAATAAGGTACCAGAGAAGAGAGATGGGTACAAGAGCATAAAACAGAGGGGTAAGTCCTGGAATGGAGGAGAAACATCACTTTGACAGAGTTAGGAGGAACACAGAATCTTAAGTACTTGCCAACAAAGTTTATTTTGGGTGTAGATGTTTTCTTGGCAGCCATATTGGTAGGCACTGCTGATACTTTAGTGTTGGATGTGCTATTAAGAGACGAGTTTCCTGTAGTTGTAAGACCTTTCACTGAAGAAGTTGCAATTGATGAAGTATTCACAGTACAATTGCTTGCTGCAATGCTTGAGGGAGAGGCAGTCGGTTTTGAAGCAGACACAGCTGTTGAAGAAGTAGCTTGGCTAACAACATTTGGTTCTGTTGAAGGAATGGGTTTACCAAGTTTTGTGTGTAATTTAACCACCTACAAAATAAAAGCACATTTGTTAAGAAACTCAAAAAGTATAGATTTTTTACTTCGTCTGAAAGAGTATATTTTTAGAAAACAAGGAAATGGATATTTATTTTTTCATCATTTTAAATAAAAACCTTAAAGTATATATACATTCTCTGCTTTAAACATACACTAAACAAAATCAGCCCTTTTTTGATAACTCTGGGAATACTCTTAGTTGTTCCAAGCTGGCAATAAAAGACTTTATAAAATAAAAATCTGAATTATGTTTTTCTTTGTTGTGTTTTCATTTGTATACATAAAACTCATTGCTTTCAAAACTATCTCTGTGAAGTAGATTTTGACACATATTCCATTTACCACAGGATGAGGAAACCAAGGCAGAAAAAGATGAAATCAACTTGGCTACATAAATACCTAACCAGGACTTAAGCATGACAAGAAGAAAATTAATAATCATACAACAAATTTCTAATTGGCAGAATAAATGATCTCATTTAATTTAAAGAAAAAATTCTCCAGTCTTTCCTTTAAACAATGAGTATTTGATGCTACCTTTATGTATATTAGCATATAAACAAGGCTTATAATCCACTCAGTGTTCAAGTTTTAAAGTCACCTATATTTAAACCCTCCATTGAAAAAGTAAAAGAAAACAGAGTAAGACATAAGGGTGTGTGGGAAAGAACACCTACTTTCTGATGCTTAGCACCACGAATGTGGGCAGCATATGCATCTGCTCCTGTACAAGACACATCGCAGAGCTCACAACGTAGCTGATTTTGAGTCCCACGAGTAGAATTGTTGCTGCTGCTGGTATTTTGTGAAGCTTTCAATGCGGCTTCTTTTTTTTTATGTTTTTGTCCTTCTAAATGTTCTTTATAAGTCTGTTTCAAACAAAAAGGATAAATTTTGCTTTGCTTATTTTCTATCTGTATCATTTGAAATTTCAATTCTCAAATCTCTGATACTCACTTAAAAATGAGCACTGAACGACTGAAAAAGCAACTGAACAAGAGCACGTAGGATTCCCTATAAATGTGATATACCTGTCGTTCTCTGTACTTTATCAAGAATACATTTACCTAACACGCTGATTTACAAAGAACCTTCATATATAGCCATATTATCAATATAAGCTAACCACTTCCAGTTTTAAGAATTTGAATCCTTTTATTACTTATGTATGATGGTTATGTATAATGATGGACAGAGTGATCACTGAACAAATTATTTAATTGTAGAATTAAGATGAGGAAGGCAATGTATCTATATCATGAAAAAAAAAGTGGTAACAAGATATTTTATAGGAGCAGGTATATTTATTTATATAACTTTTCTAACTCAGAATGCTTTTTCATATAGAACCCATACTATCCTGAATAAAGCTTATTTAAAATATGCAATAGCCAAAATTATATATATTTTCTAGGAAAAACAGTATTATTGTAATATGAGTCAACAAAATAATGAAATTATATATTAAAAATTGTCTGGAATCAGATAATTAAAGAAGGCAGATTTATTAAAATGAGGAGGTTAATAAGGATTGCTATTTCTTTTTTCTTGAATGGGGCCAAATAGTTCCATTTTCATGTTTTATTTTTATGATTGTTTTTAAGACAGACGTATCATTAGCATAAAATTGTACATTCATCACAGAATTTCAGAGCTTGATGGAACTTTACAGAGATTACCTAAAAACAATGATTTTCTAATTTTTAAAAAAGAGAATGCTCTCTCCAAGTGAAATCTTATGCAGAAGCAGGGAAAGTTGTTCTGTTTTTGAAACAAAAGAGGGAGACCTAAGACCCAGTCATCTGATTCTCATGATCTGCAGTGGCGTAAAGTGGCTCCAAGGAGCAGTGTGAGCCTCAATTATTTAGGGCAAGTCCTTAATAAGTGAGGAAACAAAAGCCCAAAGAAGTGAAGATCTTCAACTTGTCCAAAGCCATACAGTAATACGACTGGAACCATGGCCCCTAAGTCTGAACCTTACTCTCCCTCCTCATGTCCACAACTACCTAGATTCTAACGCACAATGTCAATGATGCTTTTCTCTAAGCTCATTAGCCCCTTAAGACACTGCCTTTCACTTGCAGAATTATCGCTGGCCTGTTCTTTTGTAAAAATCTAGACACTCCAAATCAACAGTGAGCCTCATTCTAAATGCTACTTCTCACCTATGCTCCTAGACATGTTCTATCTATATGGGTACCAGATATTCAACACATCTCTTAGGTATACATTTGCCACTAATAGCATCATCCGCTCTCAATAGCTACCACAGAGTAGGATGTACTCCCTTCCATGTTTAATCCTGTGTCCCTGCCACCATTCCTTACCTGCTCCCTCTACCCTGGCCACATACTTACAATGAAACTGTTTCCTATCACACTCAAAATAGGGAGAAAGAAGGTTTTATTTAACTAGTCCCATATTAAATAGTCCACAGTTATTCCCTAATTTGTATAACTCAGGGAATGCTGTTCATTGAAAATAATCTAAAACAAGCAGTATTAAAAAGTAGATAAAACTAATCTGGTAAATTAAAAAGAATGTACACAGGTGGGGCAAAGACAATATAACTGAAAGAAACTACTACAAAGACTGTTCCTTTCTAATAACATGCCTTTGCCAAATTGCTGGTCAATTTTTCTATAAGACATTTTTAAGGAAATTAACAAATAACATTGGGATAAGGGTTAAATACATTAGACTTTATAAAACACTCATGCCTAAATTACATATTTTACGTGTAGCAACCAGGAAAAAAACCGGAGGGGGGGGGGATAGAAATTTTACATGTTTCATTAGTTGATATTTTTGAAAAAGACACTTCCCACATCTTTCTTGTCCCAAAGTTTCTATTATCTCACAGAGATTATACAGAAATAAGTAATATTCTATAAAGCATGAACAAAAAAATCAGTCTTATTAGAAATGCTATCCTGCAAACTTGATTGTTAAAAGGGCTTATTTTAAGGATTTTTAATATTCCAGAAAGATAATGTTCTTCTGCCATTTATATGCTCTAAAAAATAATACATTTGACAAACTTATCTTTAATTCAAGTATGTAAGACTAAATTCTCTCTATGGTCATCCTTTTTCAGCTGTAAAATTCTATTCATATACTCAAAATGGACCTCGCAGAAAAGCCTTGAAGGAAATCAAGAGTCAACTATGTTAAGTTGAAGAATTTTGTATAAAGGCTTTATAAAGCAAGGTGTAGATGCTAAAAGAGAAATAAAAATTCAATCTTATCCCCAACTCCAATTAATTTGAATATTAAACTTTTAAGTTAAATTTAAGTTTTATTTAAAGAGCAAAGTTATCTTTCATGAAAAAAAGGTATAATTTGCCCATTTTTCATTTTCGTTCATAATCACTTTATAAGTTTTTTCTTAATAGAATTCCTGTACCTCAACACAAATACTTCTTAAAAAAGAAAAGACTGTTTATTGAAATATGTGTTAGCTAAAAGCTAACAGGAAAGAAAATGTAAACCTTCTCCATGAGTGTAAGAATTAGAATATCAACCATACTTAACTACCAACAATAACCACTGAAGACTCGTGGTAAAACTAAAACATACAACGTAAGTACCTGTGGTCCAGCACAGCTGATCTTACAAACATCACAATAGTGAATCTGGGGTGGTTTGGGAGGCTGTTTTGGTTTCAGTTGTTTATTTTGGAATGGTGCTTTTTTAGTAAAGGTGGTCCCTGTCCAGGCAGCTGTTGCAGCAGCAGCTGCTGCTGCCGCTGCCGCCTGCTTCTGTTGCTGCTGCTGCTGTTGGTAGTAGGAGGATGCAGCTGAATACACTGCTGCTTCATAACCTGAATAAGATGTACCTTACAAATAAAATCAAACAAAGATTATGTTACATAATTACAAAAGGCCAAGTTAAATGCTATAAATTTAAATTCAGTAAATTCTGTGAATAAAGGCAGATTTACACGTGCATATTTACAAATAATGAATATCTTACAAAACCTGGAAAAATCTTATTTACTTTCCTTTAAAAAAAAAAAAAGGTTTTATTTATTCATGAGAGACAGAGAGGCACAGACATAGACAGAGGGAGAAGCAGGCTCCTCACAGGGAGCCCGAGGTGGGACTCAATCCCGGGACTTGCGAGCACACCCTGAGCCAAAGGCAGAAGGCAGACGCTCAACCACTGAGCCACCCAGGAGTCCTCACTTTCTTTTTATGTAAGTCAATCAACAAGTTTTTAACTCAGCACCTGCCAGATGCTATAAAGGCATAAAACAGTATAAGATTTGCTCCCTAACTTTGTGAAACTTATAGTTCAGTTGGTAGGATACCAGAGATACAAATTTACGTAGTTGCAAAATCTGTTAATATTTTCCCCAAAAGAATTCTTCTGCATACAATTTGGGAAGGGTTGAATTTTGAGAGTCTGAACTAGGATACTAGACAGAAGAAAAGAAATTCATGAAAGTAAAATTTTTATCTGCTTGGTGGCTAAGAGGATAGAATATATAAAAGAATAGAAAAACACGTCAGGATTTTGAATCCCAGTGACTGACTGATGGGTTGTGCAACTGATTAAAGCAAGTCGCTGAAAGAAGCTGGTTTGGAGAAGCAAGGTGAAGAAACCTTAGCAGAAATCTGTGATACAGAGTTCGAGTTCAGATGAATATATAGGACAACAGATAAAACATTTCGGAATTAAGGACCAAATACATTAGTTTTCATCCTCCAAAAGAAAAAGAGCACTGTGTTTTCTGGTTTAATGTATGGATTCTATCCATTTCCACTGCTCAAAGTCTTTAATGAATAAGCAAACCTAGTTACTGACAGACGTAACATATACATGTTGTGTACATTCATTCAGTGATTTATAGACTTAAATCTATATAAGTTTTAAAAGTGACAAAGCAAAAAATAAATAAATAAAAAAATAAAAGTGACAAAGCTGCTGATCTTACTTATAAGCCTATCTCAAAATTGGAAAACTACCCCTTTTCTAAACTAAGATCTCTGGAAATTTGGTGGACTCCCTATTTATCACATTCCAGTAAGACTTCTTTTTATTCTCAAGTGGAATTGAGTGGGCAAAGAGTCACGTAAGGCTTAAGAGAAATATTCCTAGTTGCCGCATGGCACAGAAAAATTACTTAAGGAAAAATGAGCTTTTTGGTCTCTCAAATGCAGACAGATATGTTGAAAAGACTTATGACCCACTAGCTCGGAGGCATCTACACAGATAAGAAAACAAGAATTGGAAAGGTGAGGATTTAAGATGCGTGGTTAAGTCAGAATCACAGGTATCTGAAACTAGAAATATCTAGAAAGGTAGAGAGTATGGTAAGAGAAGAAAACATCTAAAAGTAAAAGTAGAGGGATCCCTAGGTGGCTCAGCAGTTTGGCGCCTGCCTTAGGCCCAGCACGTGATCCTGCAGACCCGGGATCGAGTCCCATGTCGGACTCCCTGCATGGAGCCTGCTTCTCCCTCTGTCTGTGTCTCTGCCTCTCTCTCTCCCTCTCTCTGTGTATCTCATGAATAAATAAATAAAATCTTTAAAAAAAAAAAAAAAGTAGGAAGAAGTAGGTAAGCTGCTTTTTATGCTTACTAAGAAGCAGATAATCAGATTAAAAAAATTAGAAAACAACTGATGTAATTGGTCTAAGGGAAAACTCTATAGATCAATATACCCCTCTGGTCAGTCTTACCAATGTCCTATGTTACTTAAAAATGTTACAGAAGAATAATTAAATTCACACTCAGTTATAGGCAGAAATATGTACAGTTTAAACTCCGCTCTTAAAACAGCATAAATTGTCTAGTTAAAACTAACAAAGCTATTCTTGAATTATAACTGGCTAGGACCATGATTTTTATGACATTTAAAAAATTTTATTATTTTTTTTTTTAAAAGATTTTCTTTATTCATGAGAGACAGAGAGAGAGAGAGAGGCAGAGACACAGGCAGAGGGAGAAGCAGGCTCCATGCAGGGAGCCTGACATGAGACTCATCCCAGGTCTCGAGGATAACACCCTGGACTGAAGGCGGCGCTAAACCGATAAGCCACTAGGGCTGCTCTTATGACATTTTTTAAACAGACATTTTCCAAATGACTAGCTGTTGTGTACAGAAACTGCAAAAATGCCACTTGAATGTAACCTCATGAATTAATATAATAAGAAAACAAAAAGTAGCATTAAGGGCAATAACATCCTACAATGCTAGATGACCAGGACTTCCAGGATCTTTGTTTTTGTTTTAATTTATTTATTTTTAAAGACTTTATTCATTTATTCATGAGAGACACACAGAGAGGCAGAGACATAGGCAGAAGGAGAAGCAGACTTCCCCGTGAGGAGCCCAATGCAGGACTTGATCCCAGGACTCTGGGATCACCACCTGAGCCAAAGGCAGATGCTCATCCGCTGAGCCACCCAGGCATCCCTGTTTTTTTTTTTTTTTTTAAATTGAGGATTGACAGTATGACAGTGAAGTCTCAGATCAATAAGGCTTTATTATTCTTATTTGACAGATGAGAAAATAGGCTAAGAGATTGTGAGGTGCTTTAAACACTGAGTTATTTAGATCACAAAAATCACCAGGCTAAGTGTAATATTTACAAAATAATCTCCATTTGCACACATGTATTTATAACTAATAAATGGTAAGCTTAAGTATAGTTTACTACTTAATCTCCTATAAGTACTAGCAAACAAATGTACATTTCTTGTAAAAGTATTATGGGAAAACAAATATAAGGCTGCATCTCTAAGTAAAAGCTCAATTTTTGAGGGCTAAAACAGTTTCACTTAAAAAGTACTTTTATTAGGGGTGCCTGGGTAACTTGATCGGTTAAGTATCCAATTCCTGATTTAGGCTCAGGTCACAATCTTGAGTTTTGAGATAAAGCCCTGTGTTGGGCTACAAGCTGGGTGTGGAGCCTGCTGGGATTCTCTCTCACCCTCTCCCTCCTCCTCTAGGAAAAAAAAAATACTTTGGGACACCTGGGTGGCTCAGTGGTTGAGCGTCTACCTTTGGCTCAGGGCCTGATCCTAGATTCCCAGGAACAAGTCCCACATCAGGCTCCTTCCATGGGGCCTGCTTCTCCTTCCTCTGTGTCTCTCATGAATAAATAAAATCTTTATTAAAAAAAAATGAAAGAAAAAACACTTTTATTAAAAATGCTGATCAGTTAATAAGTTACACATTAAGTTGAAATATAATTTTTAAATGTACAATATCAGAAACAAAACATACCATTTCAATAGTAAATTTAGCATGTTACAAGCCACCATTTAGCAGGTACCAATATTCTAGAACTCATTTTAATAAGATGAAAAAAAGAGCAGACATAGAACTGCACATATAGAACTCATAAGCCCTAACAATGATCTTTCTGGGATGGCAATCTCACACTGTGTATAGCACTTTTTTTTTTTTAAAGTGCATACCCTTTGATGTAACAGGAATTGCTAGAAATTTATCATACAGCAACAACTGGCAAATACAGGACTCTTTCCATAGAAAGATTATTTTATCCAATGTTATTTCTAGTTTTTCCATAATATGAAACCTAGCATCCCAAGACAGAAACTTTAAAATCTACATCCAGGAAGAGTACATCCATATAACAAAATATTATGGAGCCATTAAAAACTATTTCTAAGCATAAATTCTGATTTCTAAATACCTTATTAGAAACCACAGCTCCTTTGTGAAATGGTTGATTGTGAGACTTGGGCATGAAATGCTTGAAGTGTATCAGTAATATCTTACTGTGCCAAAAAGAAAAAAGTGCTCAGAGAATAATGATGCCAAGTCCAGAAGACTCTGGAGCTAGTCTGAAAAGGAGGATCTCATTGGCCAAATCTAGGAAAATATGCACCTCAAAAAGAAAAATGAGTAATGGTTTATACTACGCTGAATGACAACCTCAAAAATGAGTCCATAGTAATACTAGAAAAGGAAGGATGGGAGCTCTTCCTTAGAGAAGAGTGCTAAGAATCAATGTAGAAAGATTTTTACATACATCACTGTACAACTTGATTCAGGTTAAGAGATTTTCAAAGATCTACCACCACAGAGTGAAAAGTTGTTGGGTAACAGGCCCATAGATTACTTGGTTAATTACAAAGGGGAAAAAAAGGTATCCTTAAAATGAAGAGATCTGGTAGTTACCACTTTAAGCAGTGAGTATACTTGGCATCATCAATAAGGAATTTATAGCATTACTTTTGTGCTCTTGAGGTTATGAAATGCAGAAGTTCACTCAGGTAGTTTTACTGACTAAAAAGCTGCCAAAATCTAAGCATAAAGAAAGCAGATAAATCCACTTGTGGGATAGTCTACAGGACAAACTGTTCTGATCTCTTAAAAAATGTCAAGGTCATGAGAGTCAAGATAAAAATGGAGTATTCTACATTAAAGGAAAGTGAAACAAAGATATGACAACCAAGTACAATACATGATCTTTGATTAGACCCTGAATTTAAAACATAGCACAAAGACACCAAACACATAGAAAGCTCAGCCATAAAAAACACTTGTGGACAACTAAACAAATTTGATAACAACCATGTTCAATTCCTTTTTATGATTTGCATGTGGTAATGTAAAAGAATGCCCTTATTAGGAAATACTGGCTGAAGAATTCCAGGAAAAGCATCAGGTCATCTGTAACTTATAATGCTGACCCATTTGAAAATAGGTTTTAAGAGATAAAGCAAATATGGTAAAATACTAATAATTGGTAAATCTAGGTAAATGGTATACAGACATTTATACTATGTTTTCAAATTTTTTGCAGACTTAAAATAAAAGGCTGGGAAAAATATAAATCAAAAGAATCATGTATCATGCACTCAGTGACATAAGAACATTTACAATGAGAAAAAAGCAATTAATAGTATGCATTAGACAAATTCATTTTTATAAAAAACATATATATACTGCATATGTATATTCCCATGAAGAAAACTAAAGACATGCACCAAAATGTTAATGGTAATTAGTATCTAGGGGTACATGTCTAGGGATTTAATTTTTTTAATCTATAGTTTTTAATTTTATTTAAAAAATTTTTATAGTTTATGATTTTATTTTATTTATTTTTATTTATGATAGAGAGAGAGAGAGAGAGAAAGAGAGAGAGAGGCAGGCAGAGACACAGGCAGAGGGAGAGGGAGAAGCAGGCTCCATGCCAGGAGCCCGATGCAGGACTCGATCCCGGGACTCCAGGATCGTACCCTGGGCCAAAGGCAGACGCGAAACCGCTGAGCCACCCAGGGATCCCCCGAGTTTATAATTTTAAATGATGTATTGCTCATGTAATATAGCAGTAAATAAAAATAATTAACTTCATTCTAAGTAAGATATATTCAAGTAATTGAGGCAATGGAAGAGAGCTAGAAAAGAGGAAGAGGAGAACATATATAACAGAAGCAATAATAGGAAAGGAAAATTCGTACTCCTTATTTTGTTGAATGTACATTAAAAAAAAAAGTGTGTCCAGTCAGATTTCACCGAAATAATTCCATTTACAGTTATAACTGATTAATCAGAGATAAAGAGGGGCAGAAAAGTTGTATGGGTGCAAATCTGAATGACAGATCCTAAGAATAACAACTTCTCCTCACTCTCAATTCATTTCTGCATGGTTGTCACAGTTAACTTAAAATCTGTTTCCACTGCTCCTTTTCTGAAGATCTCCTTTTTGGCACCCTTTGGCCCACAAGATAAAGACAGACACCATAACAGAGCATTATGTGGCTTTTCACACTGACATTTCCAGCTGTATCTCCTGATATTTACCCCATATATCCTGTATTCTAGCCACAACAAACTGTTCCTAAATATTCCATGTCTGCCTAATTCACCACTGTATCCCTAGCATCTAGCATAAGCCTTTAGCAAAGGGTAAGAAATAAAAAAAAATCTCTGAAAAACAGGGCGCCTGGGTGGCTCAGTCCATTAAACATCTGACCCTTGATGTTGGCTCAGGTTGCAATCTTGGGATCATGGGAAAGAGCCCTACATTGGGCAGGGTGTGAGGCCTGCTTGAGATTCTCTCTTCCCCTCTGTCCCTCCTCCCCTACTTATGCAGTGCCCACTCTCTCTTTCTAAACAAATTTTGAAAAACAACAACAAACCAATTTTAATTCAGTAGTTTGGCTCTTAACACCAAGATGCAACAAAGAATCAAGAAGTAAGAACTAAAATTGCCCATATTGCCTTAAATCCTTCATAGAAAGAGAGGAGGACAAGGTATTGAGAAATAAGATGGAGACCAAGGAAACCAACTACGAGGTTACTGTCTATAAAAAAGCAACATGTGATTTTAATTACTGAAATAATGCAAAGTACCTCAGCTAGAAATTAGCAAAAGCAGTGGACATAGTAAGAAGGTTTTAGCGATTATACCATTCTTAATATAATGATTATTTTATTAAGGAAATAATTTCCTTAAGATAATAAACATGTCATTTTTAAAAAAAGATTTTATTTGTTTATTCATGAGAAACAGAGACACAGGCAGAGGGAGAAGCAGGCTCCATGCAGGGAGCCTGACGTGGGACTTGATCCCGGGTGTCCAGGATCACTCCTGGGGCTGAAGGCGGCGCTAAACCGCTGAGCCACTGGGGCTGCCCAACATGTGATTTTTTTTTAAAGGAAAATAAAGCTACTCTGTCCTTCCAAAAGACATGTGTTATATAACAATCTTATAGATATTTACAAAGGCTACCCAATATTTTCACCATTACTTATTCCTGATAATAAATATAAAGAAGTAGCTCCCTGTCGGCTGAAATAAACAATACAAAACAATTTGTCAGTGGTAGTCCCTGAACATTAACCTTAAGTTTTCAAATTCATTTGGAAAAGTCAGGAAAAAAATGACTCTGTAAATACTAGGTGTTATTTTTCTCTAATTGCAATGTTAGGCCCAGAACTGATACTGCTTTC
Organism: Canis aureus; assembly: GCF_053574225.1. NCBI lineage: Eukaryota > Metazoa > Chordata > Mammalia > Carnivora > Canidae > Canis > Canis aureus. Next base: position 76,936,134 of record NC_135614.1, on the reverse strand, counting down.
AAACTCTCAAAGAGCATTTTACATTGTTATTATCTCCTGGTTTAAACAAAACAACAACATACAACATGCCAAAACACAACTTGAGTATGGTCCATTTGTCACATTTTATACATGTATCAACATCTATCAATGAATTCAATTCTTGCTATTAGAGTGACACCATTCCACAGAACATCAAGATAGTTTCTAAGAAGTTTCTAACTTATTTACTCATTTAAACACAGTTTGTCTTACCAGAATAAGTAACTGCCGTGGTACTATAAGTAGCACTCTGGGTATAGGATGGCACCACAGTAGCTGCAGCTGCTACTGGCTGTACGGTGGAAGATACGGGATAAATGGAGAAAGTAGTGGTAGCTGGACTTGGTGTGGCTGGTTTTATGGCTGTCACTTGTCGAGTTTGCTGGGCTTGTGTATACTGAGTTGCACCTTGGCTATAACCCGCTTTGGGGGCTAAAATAGGAAAGAGTTATCAGAAAATTAGAAAGGTGAACTTCAATAGTTGTACCAATATCCTTGAGAATTAGAAAAAGTAAGTGTAAACATCAACTGTAAATTTAATGCTAGCAATTTCTTGGTAAAAGGGTTGAAATTCTTATCACCAACTGAATAAAATCTATAACATCTACATAACATCTAAAATATAACATCTACATAAATTCTTTTACTGTCCCTTCCCAGATGCTTTATGTATTTCCCAAATAGGATTTTGTCCAAATTTACAACTAACTGAAATAGCAATAGTACCTAAAACAGGTGTAATAAAGTCTTTAGAACAGTGTGTGTGTGTGTGTGTTTGGGCTAGTCAGTCTAACTCGAGGGTTATACTTAACATTGTAAACAAAATAAAGAGCCTCAAATATGATTTTAAATCACAGTAAAATTTCACTGTTTAACTATACTGAACTTGTTCACATGTCATTCATCACATTTTTTATAATGAACTTCAGTCTAATACCAACTCATAAGGTGCCATGGACTTAATCCTTCAAACAGTTTAAATGACTACATGTTTCTGCTAAACTTTCTGCTGCCCTTGACTATATTCAAAATAAATGAATGCTTTAAGAATCTTATGAACCTTATTATCAAGCTCTAAATTAATTAATCATTTATTAATGATCACTAAAGCATACAAATATAATTCCTGATAAAGGCCCAAATATCAGGGGGTTTAGTTTAGTTTAGTTAAGGCATCTTAAATAAATAGCACTTAAGAATTTATAAAACTGTTACCTACATGTAGTATAAAACTTGATCCACATAACACACAGATGAGGACATTTTACAAAAGGAAACTAATGTCCAAGAGCTAAATGACTTGCAAGTCAGATAGTCCATGTCAGAGCTAAGACTAAAAGTTCTTCTGACTCTGAAACACAATCTACCTTTGTTAATTAATCAGGAAGTTCACTACAGCTCAGTGTACCCACAAATCATTAGAGAAGAAACTATAAGAAAAGTCGGTCATTATAATTCAAAATATTTTTATATCACTTTTAAGGGACTCATAGAAATCTTAGAATTAAAAGTACCCTAGAGAGATCTGGGTCAACTACCTCATTAACAAATAAGAGAATATTGATGAAAAGAGGTAAAAATCACTCACCGACATTAGTGGTAAAGCCAGTACCAGAAGCCAGTCCTACTCCTTCCTAATCCAAGACTCACCCACACTCTCATGATCCTTCAAAAATAACTAAAAAAGGAACTGTCTACTTTTCTGAACTCAACTTTAAATTTTCAACTGAATCTCTATCAAAAATTTCATCTCTTAAAGACTACTTGGGGTGCCTGCGTGGCTCAGCATCTGACTCCTGACTGAGATTCTTTCCCTCTGCCCCTCCCCTTGCTCCCACATTCTCTCTCTCCAAAATAAATACATCTTTAAAAAAGAAAAAGAGAAAAGGAAGACTACAAATATGTAGGCTTCTTTGAAAACAAAGTATTTCCCGTATTTAAGCCATTATATTTACTGTAATATCAGAGGCTAGAAACAGGACCAACTGTCATTACAGATCAGAGAAAGAGGAATTAAAAATATGGGCCCACAAAAGGTCTCCACTGGTTACACAAAGGCAGTCAGCAGTATGTTCTGGGTACTTCTGGGGAAGATAAGGATGTGGCCAGAAGTTATCACAACTCTTTTTGTACAACTTATTTCATAGCAGCAAGAGAACTATAAGGCAGAGACCAGAAATAAAATACATTTCTGGGAGAAAAGGACATGATTATGATTTGCCCCTATAGCTCTCTCCCTCTTGGGCACTCAAAGGCATGTAGAAGAAGAGAAGCACACAGCTAGAACCTGCTTCTTTAGATAACGTAATACAATGAGCTTAGGTGGACTCAAAAGGGTACCTTCATTAAACACACCAAACAATATATTTCAGTAGTTTTCAATGAAACTGTGTATGCTAATAAAACCCACCTGTCTGATAGTAGGTTTCAGCAACAGAAGGCTGAGGCTGGGCAGCAGCTGCTACAGCAGCAGCAGTTGCTGTGGGCTGTTGGTAGTACTGCTTACTATCATATGCTACAGCAGGAGCAGTGGATCTTACATAGGAGTAGGAGTCCTAAAGAAAGGGAATAAAAGAAAATCTTGCTATGTAAGTGAAGCGGCAGGAAAAAACTCTAACTCTACTATGTAAAAGTGTAATAAAGGAAAATGAAAAACTAACTTACAGACCTAGGTATAAAAGTCAGACTCAAAACAAAGGGCACTCAACTCTGAACTTTGAAAATAAGGTCAAACCATTTCAAGCAGCATGTTTAATTTTATTTTTTTATTTATTTTTATTTTTGTTTTATTTATTTACGATAGTCACAGAGAGAGAGAGAGGCAGAGACACAGGCAGAGGGAGAAGCAGGCTCCATGCACCAGGGAGCCCGACGTGGGATTCGATCCCGGGTCTCGAGGATCGCGCCCTGGGCCAAAGGCAGGCGCCAAACAGCTGCGCCACCCAGGGATCCCAGCATGTTTAATTTTCACATCAGAAAAAAAAAAATCACTAAAACACTTTAAAAAATAATGCGTATCTTTAAAATTCTATTAAGAAAGGGACACCTGGGTGGCTCTGTCAGTTAAGCAGCAGAATCTTGATTTAGGCTCAGGTTATGAACTCAGGGTCCTGGGATCTAGCCCTGTGGGGCCCTCTGTGCTCAGTGGGGAGTCGGCTTGAGGATTCATTCTGCCTCTCTCCCTCTCTCTCTCACTCAAATCTTTTTTTTTAAGATTATTTATTTATTCATGAGAAACAGAGAGAGAGAGAGAGAGAGAGAGAGAGAGAGGCAGAGACACAGGCAGAGAGAGAAGCAGGCTCCATGTAAGGAGCCTGATGTGGGACTCGATCCCCAGTCTACAGGATCACACCCTGGGCTGCAAGCGGCGCTAAACTGCTGTGCCACCGGGGCTGCCCTCTCTCACTCAAATCTTTAAAAAAAAAAAAAAAATTCTATTAAGAAATTCATAGCAGTTTTGCTTTAAAAATGGATTTCGTAGTAAAGACCACCTGTAAGTCTGAAGCTTTTTTACTCCAGCTTTCTTTTCATTCTTCTTTATTTACCACTATTATTTTTATTAACTTACTTTTTAAAAGTTGGCTCCATCCCCAGCACAGAGCCCAAAGAAGACCTGAGCTGAGATCAAAAGTTGGATGCTTAACCGACTGAGCCACCCAGGCACCCCTATTTACTACTATCATTAACATAATGAATAGGAGCTTCTGGGTGGAAGAGAGGAAAGGAGAATACAGGTTCCAGGGACAAGGAACACTATATAAAAATCTCCAAGGCAGTGAAGATCAAGATGAGCTGGGTGAATTCTGACACTGTACAAAGTAAGGAGGGATGAGGAGGTATGCAGGCAGGTGGAAAGGCTGAAGAAGTAGGCAGAGCCCAGAAAATGATGGGCTTCATTCACCCTATTAAAAACAATGTAATTTATTACATTCTGTTTCTGGACATAATGAAAACAATCCTAAAAGGAATTCTGAGTTTAGTAACTTGCCTAATATATAAAGATTTACTTATTTTAGGGAGACAGCTCAAGGGGAAGGGAAGAAGGAGAGAAAGAATCTCAAGCAGACTCCCCACTGAGCATGGAGCCTGATGTGGGGCTCAATCCCACAACCCCAAGGATCACAACCTGAGCTGAAATCAAGAGTCGGAGACTTAACCAACTGAGCCACCCAGGCACCTCATAACTTGCCAGTTATTAATAGAAAATACTAATATTATAATTCACATGTTGATTCATTACTTAACAAAATCAATTAATATATTTTAGAAGGAATATAGAAAAACTAGGCAAAGTTCAGAAGATCCTAAAGCAAACAAACAGAAAGTGGGTTATTAAAGGATTAGAACCAGGGGTGCCTGGGTAGCTCAGTTAGTTAAGTGTCTGACTCTTGATTTCGGCTCAGATCATGATCTCAGGGTCATGAGACTGAGCCCTGCATCAGGTTCCTCCCTCAGTGGGGAGTATGCTTGACATTCTCTCCCTCTCCTCCAGCTCCTGCACATTCTCTCAGATAAATAAATAAATTAAAAAAAAAAAGGATTAGAACCAAATTTAAGTAATTCAGTACAATAATCATAGTACTATAAAGGGGAATTGAATTAGATCTTCATATCCCCAGTAAAACTGAACCAAAAGCAACTACAGGAATAAGAGCAGCAGCAATTTGTAAAACAAATTCACATACTAAAAAAGAATACTTTGAGGGAAAGAATGTACAGGCAACAGAACTTCTGCCCTTGTTAAGTTCCAAGAGAACACTATGAATTTGGCCCATACAGTTTCGGCTCTTGGTTCTCAAAACAGGAGACAGAATAATGCCAGAGTACAAACAAGAAGCATCTTCCCTATGTCATTTTTATGAAAACCTTGGCTAAAGATTTAACCAGTAATATAAAATACTTTTAATTAAAGTAAACATAGATATAAAAAGGACCCAGGAGAATTATTAATAAAAAACTCACTAAAAGGGTACTTAATGCTTGGACTGTGCCCCTAAATTACCTTAGAATACACATTCATTTCTATCATCAGAGGTATATTTTTGAAGATCCAAGTCTGATAAGCACTGGCTTGGATATTACATCATACACTAGGGCTGCTGAAGCCTATGTGTTAAGACTACTGAAACTAGGAGTTTTCGTACCTGGTAGTTCTGTGTAGTAGCTGGGGGTGGTGGTGGTGGTGCTTCTTGTTGTCTCTGGGTATAACCATAGTCAGTTGCTGTATGTGCAGTGGGGTAGCCTCCATAAGCAGCAGCTGTTGCAGCAGCTGCAACAGCTACTGGAGCAGGCCTGGCAACTGCAACTGTGGCGGCTGCTGGTGCATAGGCAGCAGTAACTGTGTGAGCAGCTACTGGAGCCTGATGGACAGTGTAGCTAGCAACTGTAGTTGGATGAGAGTAGGCTACACCGGAAGCTGGCTGCTGGCTATATTGTGGAGTAGAAGAATAAACATAATACAATTTAATTTTAAAATCTAAGAATTTAATAAAATAAAAAGCACATTTTCAAGAAATTTAATCACAGACTACAAAACACCAAGTATCTGAACTCAGTAAGCCTAGTCAATACCATATTTATTACTGTTGTATGATTTTTAATCTTTAATCTTAATACATTAAACAGTCACACATACTATGCTTAATTAAGATTATGGACCATATCACAAAGCAGGGATGACAAACTGGGATAAAAAGCAGTATTAGGAAGAAAACTTGATGAAACTAGGAACTTAAAAAACTATTTGTTGCTCGTAAGGTTCTTTATATCTTCTACAGTTTAAAAAACATCTCTACAAAGAAATAATTCTAAAAATACTGAGCTCTAACTCCAATTATAGAAAACATTTAAAGTAAAAACTATTACCCAGTTGACTTAAATACTTCTGATACTCTAGGGCAGTAGTTCTCAACTGGGGAAGATTTTGCCCTCCAGGAACATTTGGCCATGTCTAGAGATATTTTTGATGGTCAAACTGCAGAGGAGGTGTTAGTGATATGTGCTACTGGCATCTAGTGGGTAGAAGCCAGTGATGCTGTTACATATCCTACAGTGCACAGGACAGCTACCCACAACAAAGAATTATCCAAAGAATGTCAATGGTGCTGAGGTTGAGAAATCTTGCTCTAGGGCACAAAACCTACAATGAACTATCTATTATTTTAGATAATTACCCAAGCAAGTTACAGGCAGCATTTCATTATACACATTTTTTTTCTTAAAAATGTAGTACATGTTGCAAAAGGAGACCTAAGTGAGATGCTTTGCAATCATTAACCATTTACAACTCAAAGAGCCAAAAACATTTTCCAAAACTGTAAATCAAATTTCCAGCTAAAGTTCTCAGAGTAATGTTTAACTTTTTAAATTTTAACTGTAAAATTGAGAGTCTATGTCACATAAAACCAAGGCTTACAGATGTTAAGCACATTCAAGTGTATTTGTTGTAGGTTCCCTAAAACATTCACAATTACACTTGCTAAAGCTTTATTACTAAGGCAGAAATGCCTTCTAAAAAAAGGAGAGCCCCAACCGTTATTTAGCTGACAGGTTTTAGATGACCTTAAGTCTTAATATGAGCCAACAGTTAAGAATAGCTAAGAAAAAAATACCTGACATAAGCTGAAGCTGCTCTAGTAGTGTCTGATTCATGGGTTATAGTACAGGATATTCTTCATTGCTGTGCACAACACCATACAATTATGGCATAAAATTAAAATTTGGGGCCATCACATTTTAACTCTATTAGGGAAAACACTGATAATTATAATGTATTCAAAGGGAATCAATATGAAGCTTATAAGTATGAGTAGTATCTCACATAAAAAGTGGAGGACCTGGGAACATTCAGTCTAGAAGAGGTGATTGGGGAAGATATGAGAGCTGCCTTCTAATAGAAGAGACTTACTCCATGCTGCTCCAGAGAACAGAACTAGAACCAATGGATGGAAGGGTGGCAGATTTCAGCCCAATATGAAAAAGAAAAAAAAACAAAAACTTAGAACAAAGTCCAAAGAAACTCTTATAATTTATATTTGGATGAGGTTTTCCACATTTTGATATTAAAAGTAGCTAATATTTTCTATATATATGACAATTAAAAGATAGGGAAAGGGAAATTTAAATCGTTAATAGTGGAAAAATTGGTTTGGGATTGACATATTCTATGGATAATTCCATATCCTTAAGAAAAAAATGCTAATAACATATTGTATTTCTTCAAAACTCCTAGGACTGAAAGAATTATATTTAAAATATAAATACACCAGTTCTGTGAAACTTGTATTTAACATTTACTGATAAAATTTCACACATTCAGACTACACTGCATAAAAGGAGTTTGGTTATATAAAAATTTAGATAATCTTGGATTCCTATACAGTTTCCATTCATCCCATTGTTCTTTATTATTTGTTCACACATCTTGGTCTCCAAAATTTGTCCTACAGGACAAAAAGCAGAGTAGAAACAAGATAGGGAACAGAATAGGAATGTCAAGTCAACTAGGCAAGCAATTTGACTTATACTGTCTCTGATCCTTAAAAGCCCATGTGACTAAAAAGGGATGACAATATGCTCTGGTTTAAGCCTAATGCCTCCCCATAATTTTTTTTTTTTTTTTTTATGATAGTCACAGAGAGAGAGAGAGGCAGAGACATAGGCAGAGGGAGAAGCAGGCTCCATGCACCGGGAGCCCGACATGGGATTCGATCCTGGGTCTCCAGGATCGCGCCCTGGGCCAAAGGCAGGCACTAAACCGCTGCGCCACCCAGGGATCCCCTTCCCCATAATTATTAACAGTACACTCTCACACCTATGTGTCTCAGTTTGAACGATGAATCTTATTATTATCTCCCTTCCCAGGAACCATATAACACCATGCCAGTACCCTTAGCCATTACCATATGCCTAGGGCTGCCTAACCTAACTCTGCTCTGTATAGCCAGATTACAGCTAGAACCATATCCTCTACCAAAAGCATCATGAAGAATAATGATCTAGGGGCGCCTGGGTGGCTCAGCTGGTTTATGCATCTGCTTTTGGCTTAGGTTCTGATTTGGGGTCCTGGGATCCGGTATGTTTCTCTCTCTCCCTCTGCACCCCCCCCCCCCAAACCTGCTCTCTCCCTCAAATAATGGATGGAATCTTAAACAAAAGAATAATGATTTAGTTCCAATTCCATGGGGTTAAGTGGTAGGGTAGTGGTCTGCTGTTCAGAATATAGATTCTCTGGTCTGTTATCTTAAACCCATCTGGGAAATTCTCTTTCAATCTGAAATATCCTTAGAAAAATTACTGCCTTTTATGTGATGTATATGACCAGCCTGGACTACACCAATTCAATAAATATCTAGTGGCTAAATCTAAAAAGTTAAGTAAATTTTTAAAAATACAGGTCACATCAAGTTCAAATTAATTTAAGCAAAATGAGTCTTGGGTTGAAATTTTTAAACCATGGTTTTTGCCTAGTTTGTAGTGTTAGAATAAAAGGTATTAAATTATATCCCTACATAAAATTTAAAACTTAAAGGTCATTAATGATTTTTAAAATAAGACAGGGTAAGTAAATAAAAGCCCAAATCTTGTGCCATAAAAACATATTTGTGAAATATGTAAAGTCTTTCATTTTCATCCAGTAGAAAACAAGCTTCTATTTAAATAATATCTTTTGTGAATAAGTTAAATTTAATAAACTTCAGTTTTAAGCCAGGAAAAATAAAATAATAAATCACAAAACATAAAAATATGAATGAGCAAGGTTAAGAAATACTTCAAGAATCATACATAAAATGGAAGGGCATTTCTCTTGGAGGGAGAAAAAGGAAAAGAAAGTATTTATGGAGTTATTAATATTAAAAAGTAGTAACACTTATATTTTTGGACTTAACCTGGAGGTTAATGGCCAGCTCTTTCCTTGCTTACCAGAAAGTGAAACAAGCCAGAATCCTTACCAAAATAGACACCTGACCCAAATCACCAGACAGTCGAAGAAAGCCTACTATAAACTGCAAAAGAAACAGGAATGATCCTGCAGAAAATGGATATCAAGGCAACAAATAAGAATTTTCACAAACTCTAATTTGTATCCATAAAATAAGAACTTAACACTAGTTAGAAAATAAAGCTAAGGGATATAGACAAGATCAGGATATGGAGACTATAAGAGAAAATAAATCTAGGAAGTCCAATATCCAACTAGAAAGAATTCTGGAAAAAAAAAAGGAAAGAAAAAGAAAAAGAAAAAAGAAAAGAAAAAGAAAAGAAAAGAAAAGAAAAGAAAAAGAAAAGAAAGGGAAAGAAAGAGAGAAAAAGAAAGAAAGAAAGAAAGAAGCAAATAAAAGAAAAAAATATTTCCCACTTTGGAAGGGAGGCACATATTTTCAAATTTAAAGGGCCTATAGAGCACAAAACAGAATGAAAGAACACCAGGAGACATAGCATTTCATTAACATCTCAAGGTTAAAAAATATATACATCCTTCAAGTCTCCGGAGAAGAAAAATAAGTCACCTGCATACAAACTAAACAAAACTCAGGCTTTTACTAATAACACGAGTGGCTAGGAAGCAGTAGTTTATCTTAAAAATTCAAGAGAAAATGAATATTAATAGAGTTCTCTATCTAGCTAAACCATTAAGACAGAATAGTTTTTTTTTTTCTTTTGACATTCAAGAACCGAAAAGAGTTTACCTTCTATATACCTTTTCTTTGGAAGTGATATGAAGATGTACTTTAACAAAAAATAAACCAAGAAAGAAATCATGGGATCCTATAAATAGTGGATCCAAACCCAGGAGGGAGAAGAGCCCAGGTCAGCAGCTGTGCAGCAGGCCAAAAGAGGCAATGAGCTTGGATTAGAAGTAGTAAAAAAAAAAAAAAAGGACAGAAGCCTCCAGGAGAGCCATGTCCAGGAAAATAAAGGACTGGACAATAGACAGTAGACCAGGAACCTGGAAATATATTAAGATACAATCAAGGCACCAAAAAAATTTTGGGGCAAAAAGAGAACGAAAGACTTTAGCAAAGATGACATTGCTGAAGAAACGCATGATCCTGGTAAAAGACACCACAGTCGAGCAATTAGTAGGGCATAAAAAAAAGCAAACATCCATTTGAACTTGAACCAAGGAAGATTCTTTTATTGAGTGGCACAAGGTTATAAAAATGACATACGTTAGGAATGATAATCACAAACCACCACCACCACTTGGCTCCACAGTACTATTACAGTCACAATAATAAAAGTTTCTGCTTTAAAGTTTTAGTATCAACCTAAATTACAGAAGATAAACTATGATTACAGAATATAACGTAAATGTTAATCACAAGTACAACGATAGCGAATTTGGGTGATGAAGTGGGGAAAGAGGGAAGGTAAAGCACCAGAGTTTGAAGATTCTTTTCCTAAAATATACTGAGAAACTGACTACCTATACTGGAAATGGAGTGTGTAAAAGTAAGAGAAATAGCCATATCACTGAATTTTAAGGAGAAATGAGAAGCATGAGAGGGTATGTACTAAATCTTAACTGTGATTGTAGGAAATCAAAATCTAATGCATAAAAAGTCAATAAATTAAGACACAGAAAAGCATTATTTAATGATACAGAGTTAGAAATAAAACCAGAATGTATTAAAGGTGGGGGTCTCTACAAGGTGGAATTGGGGAGAAGGGATTAGGAAAACAAGGGAACGTTGTTTTCATTAAAAGACCTTCTATGAGTGCCTGAATGGTTAAGTGTCTGACTCTTCTTGGTTTTGGCTCAGTTCATGATCTCATAAGGATGGTGAGACTGAGCCCCACATCAGGCTTCACACTCAGTGCAGAGTTGGCTTGAGATACTCTTCCTTTCCTCCCCAACTTTGCTTGCACACGCACACTTGCTTGCTAAAATAAATAAATAATTAAAATCTTAAAAAAAAAAAAAAGGCTATTCTATACTATTTTTAATTACATTATGTAATTAATATCTCCCTTACCCCTGGGGGAGGGGAGGAGCATAAAAGTATTGGAACAAAATTTTCAAACTGGCAAGCTGAATGACCAATCACAAATTTAGAATACTCCTTTCTAATTAATACAAGTCAATTCTAATTTCTACATTATTGGTCTCTAGCCTAACTTCTACTCAACTCTAAGCCCATTTTTAATGCTTTCAAATTCCCTTAATATGACCTGGCTTTACATTACACAATCAGGCATTAAAACAACTACGTGGGGATGCCTGGGTGGCTCAGCAGTTAAGCATCTACCTTTGGCCCAAGGCATGATCCTGGAGTCCCGGGACTGAGTTCCACATCGGGCTCCCTGCATGGAGCCTACTTCTCTCTCTATGTCTCTTCCTTTCTCTCTGTGTCTCTCATGAATAAATAAATAAAATCTTAAAAAAGAAAACAAAAAAACCCCAACAACTATGTGTACCAATGGCTTGTCCATATAAGTGGCATCTGATAACAAGGGAAAAAACATTTGTGTTTTTCAAAATGTGTTTTTGTGTGTGTGCGTGTGTGATTTTCAAAATGTGATCCAACTGCTAGGCTCCAGGAGGCTATCCCTTTTTCAATTACAGATTGCCTTCATATAATTTAATCCCAACAATTTATTGCAACAGACTGAATGCAGAAGCAGATCAAGAACCACTTTGAGATATTATATTAAGAAGATTTATAAAAATCTTTGTAAAGATGTAAAACAATGCTTCTTGTCTCATTACTTTTGGAAGATAGGAATATAGTTATTTTTTAGAGTTACAAAAAGAAATTTAGGCTTAACATATAGTAATCTTATTTTTAAATGATTTAATACATATTTTTAAAAATTTGAAGACAGTAAATATTAATATAACCCACATAAACAAAAGCTCTGGGGGGTCTTCAGTAGTCCCCAAACCATAAGCTTCCAGAACTACCGTTTTATGATATAGAGCATTACTTTTGAGTCTATAATAATATTCATCATTCATTTTCCTGCTCTTTAAATTGTACCTTTAAACAAAAAATTTCCTTCTATTCTGTAACAGGGTAACAGTTCTCAGGAAAAATGAGTAGTGCACATGGTCGGAGCCCCAGATCTGATGCCTACAACTGTAATACACTTATCCAGGGCTCCAAATCTCCCCCTTTATCTAGTGTGCTGGTCAATACATATTTTTCTGTGTTAGCAGACATGAAAGACATTGGGAAGCAATGGCCTAGAACTCTGAAACTCCCACAAGAAACTAACACAGAAGGTGAATTAGAAAAAAGGCCATTTCCCTCTTTAAGGAAAAACTGTAAAAGAAACTTTCCTAGCTTAGCCTTAGCTAGGAGTAAAGGGGAAAGACGTTTCCCCTAATAATTCTTTCTTTTTCTTTTCTTTTTTTTTTGAGCAAGAGAGCACGTGTGCAGGCATGGGTGGGGGAGATGGAGAGAGAAAATCCTAAGTGGGCTCTACACCTAGTGTGGAGCCCAACAGGGGGTTCCATCTCATGACCCTGAGAGAGGACTTGATCCAAAATCAAGAATTGGATGCTTAACCTACTGAGCGACTGAGGTGCCCCGCACAATTCTTTACAACAAAAGTCAGCCTACCCTTAGGTTTGGGCTCTAGAATTCACCTTATCTGACTAGGAAAATTCCAAGTTAAGAAGTTAGTTTAATATCTCTCTGAGCTGATAATGCTTTCAGATGCCGCAAAACACATTTTCCTTAAAATGCTACAATGTTCTAAGAAACAAGATGATCCCAATAAAAACATCACAACAAATCCCATAAGGAAACAAGTTACTAGAAGCCAGAGTTTGCAGGAAAAAAAATTTGAAAAGAATGTATTAGAATTATTGGACAAAAAATATAAAATAAGTACACTTAAAAAAGTAAATAGGGGCAGGGCGCCTGGATGGCTCAGAACATTAAACGTCTGACTCTTTTTTTTTTTTTTAATTTTTATTTATTTATGATAGTCACAGAGAGAGAGAGAGAGAGGCAGAGGGAGAAGCAGGCTCCATGCACCGGGAGCCCGACGTGGGATTCGATCCCGGGTCTCCAGGATCACGCCCTGGGCCAAAGGCAGGCGCCAAACCGCTGGGCCACCCAGGGATCCCTAAACGTCTGACTCTTGATCTCAGTTCAGGTCTTTTTTTTTTTTTTTTTTAAGAATTGATTGATTGATTGATTGGGGGGGAGGGGGAGAAAAGTAGGAAGGAAAGGAGGGATGAAGGGCAGAGGAAAAGGATCTCAAGCAGGACTCCTCAGCACGGAACCCATGTTGGGCTCAATCTCAGAACCCTGAGATAATGACCTGAGCTGAAACTAGGAGTCAGATGCTTAACTGAGTCACTCAGGTAGGTGCTCCTTAGCTCAGGTCTTGATCTCAGGGTTTTGAGTTTAACCTCGCATTGGGCTCTAAGCTGGGCGTGGAACCTACTTAAACAAACAAACAAACAAACAAACAAACAGGATCCCTGGGTGGCGCAGTGGTTTAGCCCCTGCCTTTGGCCCAGGGCGCGGTCCTGGAGACCCGGATCGAGTCCCACGTCAGGCTCCCAGTGCATGGAGCCTGCTTCTCCCTCTGCCTCTCTCTCTCTCTGTGCGACTATCATAAAAAAAAAAAAAAAAAAAAAAAAAAAAAAAATTAAAACAAAACAAAAACAAACAAACAAAAAACGGGTAAAGGGACTATCAAAACTGAGACAGCGACTAAGAGGTTGATCAAAAACAACCAGATGAAGTCTTAAAAGATCACAACTTCCAGAAATGAAATACCGTATATAAAAATAATCAGAAACTTATAAAGGCCATTACATAACTGATTAGACATGGCTGACAAAAAATTAGTGAACTAGAGAAGGATCTCCACAATTAGAATGTACACAAAGAGATGAAAAATATTAGAGGTTAAAAGATTAGGAAGGGAGAATAAAAAGTGGTAAGTTACATCTAAGTAGAATTATAAATGGAGAAATACAAACATCTAAAACAATGTCTGAGATTTCCCCAAATTAATGAAAGACAGCAACTCTCAGACTTGAGAGCCCCAAAGAAGACAAAGATGCACTGAAGGAAAAAAAAAAGTCTCTATACTAAGTGTGACTTCTCAAGAATCAGGACGGTAAGATTAAAACAAAAACCAGAACTGTTACCAGTAGACCCATATTAAAAGACATTTTTAAAGATTTCCTTTAGGAAGGATGAAAATGACTCAGGATGAATAAATGTTATATTTAAAAAGTGGTAAATAGGGCAGCCGGGTGGCTCAGTGGTTTAGCACCGCCTTCAGCGCAGGGTGTGATCCTGGAGACCTGGGATGGAGTCCCACATCGGGCTCCCTGCATGGAGCCTGCTTCTCCCTCTGCCTGTGTCTCTGCCTTTCTTTCTCTCTGCGTCTCTCATGAATAAATAAATAAAAATCTTTAGTAAAAAAAAGTAGATAAAATAAAAAGTGGTAAATATGAAGGTAAATTTAAGTAATTGCTGACGGGACACCTGTGTGGCTCAGCGACTGAACGTCTGTCTTTGGCTCAGGGTGTGATCCCAGAGTTCCAGGATTGAGTCCTGCATCAGACTCCCAATGGAGAGCCTGCTTCTCCCTCTGCCTATGTCTCTGCCTCTCTCTCTGTCTCTCATGAATAAATAAATCTTTAAAAAGAAAATAAGTAATCACTGACTATATATAAAATAACGGTGTTATTTAACCAACAATGACTGGTTGTGGGGTTAAGAAAATTCTAAATATTGTATAATAGCACAAAAATCAGAATTAAGATTGATCAAGGTTAAAGTATGTTAAGTGTTTGTATTATTTAGGAAGGAAAAGATAATGGATTAACTTTAGACTGATATACTCATGCTAAGTTTCTAGAGGAACTACTATAAAACAAACAATGTTTAACTTCGGACCTATAGAAGGAATGAGAAAAAGTCACCATCAAGAAAATGTAGATGACTTCTGTCACCCACATTACTGAATGTTTCTTCTCTCCTGGGAAACATTCTGTGTGTGTGCATCATTTCCAATTTTGGATAAAATGGCAAAGTAATTTATAGACAAGAGACTTTCCTTTTTCATGGCATACAAAATACAATGTGATCTTTTCATTAGTTCAACTGAATGTTCAAATTGTTAGACTTTTCTGTTTTCCAGGTCAAATTATGGAATTTTATGTGTCTACCAAATTACTGACAGATTTTTATCTTTTTTAAAAAATATTTTGTTTATTTATTTGAGAGCAGGAGAGCAAGAGTGGGGTGAGGGGTAGAGGGAGTAGCAGACTCCCCAACGAGCAGGGAGCCCAACTCAGGGCTCAATCTTGGGACTCTGGGATCATGACCTGACCCCAAGGCAGATGCTTAAACGACTGAGCCACCCAGGCGATCTCTGAAATATTTTTCTTTAAATTACATTTAATATTTTATTATGCTGAAAACAATGCAAAATTAAACTTCCTAATAGAATCACCCCAAAGACAAACCATCTTTATTCTGTACACTTGCTATTATATGCCATGCTCCCATTAACCTTTACAATGCTATCAAAATAGTAACTATCATAGAATTTTAGTAGAAACTTAACTTTCTTCTAAAAACTGAACAGGGATCCCTGGGTGCTCAGTGGTTGAGCATCTGCCTTTGGCTCAGGGCGTGGTCCTGGAGTTCTGGGATTGAGTCTCACATCAGGCTCCCTGCATGGAGCCTGTTTCTCCCTCTGCCTGTGTCTTCTCTCTTTCTCTCATGAATGAATAAATAAATAAATCTTTAAAAAAATAAAAATAAAAATAAAAAAATTTGGAATGATCAATCTTTTCCTTTCTATACCATCTATTTCTTCCCAAATTATCTTTGAATACATACATGCCTTCAGCATCTGTCTACTAACGAACTGTATGAAGTAAATTTTGGTGCATAAACATCGCAAAAGATGAAAGAATGCTGCTACACACACTTTTAGCAAATTGAGATGTTTGAGATCTTGTCACAGAATATTACATAATAAAGTCATTCTTGTTGGCTGGATAAAAATACCATATTTACTTTATCATTAGAAAAACTTTATCTTTCACTCACTGATTCCTGAGTTAAAAAAAAAAAAATTCACAGAGGACACTGTATCTGAAGATTTTTAGTCTGAGATTTTGCTTTTATAATCAATTTCACAGGCAGGCTAGTGGTTCAGCGGTTTAGCGCCGCCTTCAGCCCAGGGCGTGATCCTGGAGACCTGGGATTAAGTCTCAAATCAGGCTCCCTGCATGGAGCCTGCTTCTCCCTCTGCCTGTGTCTCTGCCTCTCTCTCTGTGTCTCATGAATAAATAAATAAATAAAAACAAAAACAAAAAAACTCTACATTAGTCTAGAGTGATGCTGTTTTTTGCGTTCATGTTACTTACTAATTGTCAAACATCTTCCTGTGTTTTCTTTTTTGCCAACACGGACAGAGTATGAACAACTTGGAATCAAGTGTGTTGAAGGAAAAAGCTAAAAGCTAACTATAAAGGTAGTGTGTGCCTCTTCTTTCTTTCATACTATCTTTAAAGATGCAAAAATTTGGGCAATGCAATGTCTTCCAATTATTTCACTATTGTATCATCCTTCTGATTCCAACATTCCTCCATTTTTCTATCGTATTAGTCTTTTTCAGGGTAGTTGGCAATAAGTTACAAGAGGACATAATTCCTAAGATAATGAAATAGCAAAATGTTTCAAGACTGGGAAAAATAAAACCCATTTTCCAATTATCATATGGTAAATCTTAGACTTATAAAAAGGATCCAATGGATCCATACAGTAACTGGAGGAAAAAATGAATTTTATTAACACTTTTGAAAATAAGGTTTTCTTTGGAAGACCTCTAAGAAAGAGGTTATGAAATGTCAATCCTTTTAACTATTTTGTAAATAAAACTGCTCAAAAAAGAAATTCACCAACTACAGGGTACAATAAAAGCTAATAGATACCATAAGGTAATTAAACCAAAGTGCCCCATAATTTTCTAAACTCAAGAAAAAATTTTCCAGCTAAAGATATGATACCCACACACTAAAGGAGATGAAAAACAAAACAAAACTAAAAATAGCCTCCAGGCACTTAAGGTCAGTTTTTATTGTCAAACGTTTTACAAACTTTCCGGGAATATTTTCAGAAGTTTTTTGATTTTATAAATGTGAATAAGGAATTATAAATGTGTAAAATAAGGTTCTGAATTTCTTAAAGTTAGGATAACCAGATATTCTGAAAGTAATGGATAGCCAATGAAGATTTTAAGCACAAGAGTGCTGAGCTGAATTCACATTTTATGAAGAGCAGTCTGTTTATAGTAAAAAATGGTTTGGGATGGGTAGGACTTGGGAGAGTGAGAGAAGCTATAAAGCCATCTTCATAAATCACAGCATTCTTTGCCCTCATCTATATGGTTATTGTTTAAAAGGCTTTTGTATTGTTTTTCCTATCAAAAGTATTAGAGTTCTTCAAATTTCTTTTCGAAAACATTCCCATTTAAAGCTACCATATCAATGTATTTTATAGTATTTTCCCAGAAATAAAAAAAAGAATATATATATATATTTTTAAAAGATTTTATTTATTCATGAGACACACACACACAGAGGCAGAGACACAGGCAGAGGGAGAAGCAGGGAGCCTGACGTGGGACTCGATCCCAGGACTCCAGGATCACACTCTAGGCTGAAGGCAGGCGCCAAACCACTGAGCCACCCATGGATCCCCGAGAATTAATATTTTATTTTCATTTAATTGATCTTCAAAAACAGTACTTCCCAATACGTTAAGCCCCTTTGATCTCTAGGGCCCTCAAGAATTTATTTGAATACGAAATTAGATCACAAAAAAATTTTTTTGAGCCCCCAGTACCAAGGTATGTGGGCAGAAAAGCAGGTTTCTAGCAAGGATCTATCTATGACACAGGGAGTGAAGTTAACCCTATCTACCCCACAGTGAGGCTGGAGAAGTGAGAAGGCCTTTCCCTATATGGATGCTGTGCATGCCCTACTGGAGACCACAAAACTTATTTTAAGCAAAATTTCATGCTAGTCTTTCTGTAGTTCCTAATAATTAGATTTTTCGTTTTCCTAGAATGGCCACCCATTAAAATTACATCAATAATTTGGTAACTATCGAGTCCTTAATCTAGTCTCTCCAAAGCCCTAACATTGATTACTACCTCTCTTCCTGTGGTTTTTATGACATTACATCTCACAGCTCTCCACCTACCCTGTATTTCTTACCTGACCCTACCTGAAACACAGATGTTCCCCAAGTTTGCAACCATGGCTCTATTTTTTTTCTTTCATTCATTCAAAGATGTTTACTAAATGACGTATGCCAGACACTGTACTTTTTTCTGGTTTTGTCCATACTCAACAGCTATAATTGGTGGGGGAGGATCACTACCATATGAATTGATACCTAGATTTATACTACCAATGCTGATTTCCCCCCTCCTTTTTCAAAGATTGTATTTATTTATTCATGAGAGACACAAGGAGAGAGAGGCAGAGACATAGGCAGGGGGAGAAAGCAGGCTCCACGCAAGGAGCCCTATGAGGGACTCAATCCCGGGACTCCAGGACCACGTCCTGGGCCGAAGGGAGGTGCCAAACCACTAAGCCACCTAGGGATCCCTATGCAGTTCTTTTTATATATATTACATTTCAACATAAAAAAATTAAAAACCTTAATCCTTTGAAGGTACAGTATTATCTTCAGATTAAAGATGAAGAAACTTAAGTATCCAGAGACTGTTTGCCTACTGACAAATGGCAAGTAGTATAGGGAACCAGGATTTGGCTCAGATAGTCTGATTTCAAAGCCCATCCACTCTCAGTCATGTCAAGGATCATAAATTTCTGTCCTGGCTCAGCATATTCATTTCCTTTGCCTAAAATGATCTTCTCTCAGGGCGCCTGGGTGGTTCAGTTAAGTGTCTGCCTTTGGCTCAGGTCATGATCCCAGGGTTCTGGGATCAAGCCCCATCAATGGGCTCCCTACTCAGTGGGAAGCCTGCTTCTCTCCCGCTCTCCCTGCTTGTGCTCTCTCATCCTCTCTCTCAAATAAATGAAATCTTAAAAAAAACAACACTCAATTTTCAGAAAGAAAGACCATGAAGTGTACCTCAAACTCCATAGTCAGAATCCTCCAATTCCCCATTTCATTATTTCATTAAAACTCAGGTATGATCATTATCATGGCATGGTTGGTTATTTTTGGGTCTCTCTCTCCTCACGCTCATCCCACAGAAATGCAAACTCCTAAGTGCAGGGACTGCACATATTGTAGATGTTCATTAAATATTTTGTGTTACTCCCTAAAAAGGTATTTTAACATACATATATACGAGAAGACTACAGACTATTTAATAGAAGACTATTAAAACAACAAAAAAGCCCAATGTAATCTTTCACAAATTTGTCCTCTACAAGCATGAATTAAAGAGCTGTACTGCACACAGCTTTCATACAACACTAAGAAATGCTATACTCTGAACAGTTACCCTAATTCTGATATAGGAGTGCCAAGGACAATTTATGACAGAGCACAGGTGTATTCCACACCTTTAATCATGTTTTTTTTTTTTTTTTTTTTAAGATTTTATTTATTTATTCATGAGAGACACACACACACAGAGAGAGGCAGAGACACAGGCAGAGGGAGAAGCAGGCTCCAAGCAGAGAGCCCGATGTGGGACTCGACCCAGGAACTCCAGGATCATGCCCTGGGAGGAAGGCAGGCGTTAAACCGCTGAGCCACCCAGGCGTCCCTTTAATCATGTATCTAATTCTAGCATACTTTGTCAATTATTACACTTACAAGATGAAGGTATGTCTTTTGTTTAACCTGACGGAGTTCCTCTAAAAAATAATTTGGCTGGTTTTACAAATAGGTCTATTTAAATGGCTATATATTATAATCCAACTGTTCATAAGCATAATTCTATCTCTGGGATCTCTATTTTAATCCAGTGATCTATTTGTCTATCCCTGTACCAATTAACACCACATTCTCCTATTGAATAAAGTTTGGGTATGTGATAACACAAGATCTTCCTTGTCATATGTTATGACTACTTTTGGACAAAAACTACCTTCATTACCAACATTAGAATCTCTTTGTTACCCCCCAAAAACTTGTGATTTTTACTGGAATTACATTAAATATATAGATTACTTCAGAGAAAACTGGTAACTTGACGGTATTTTTTTCACTCCACGAACCCAGCTCATCTTCTTACTTATGTCGTCTTTCATGGCCTTTATATCCTAATGTATTTTTTCCTTAAGTGTTCTGCATATCTCATTAGTTTATTCTACTATTAAGTGGAAGGCTTTGTAACTGTATAAAAAAAGATTTAATTTGAAATTTTTATTAACCCAATATTGCTGAAACAGTAATGTTACCAATTTCTGCCTGATCTTAGATCCAGAAAATTTGCTGAATGCTTATTATTTCTTGTATTTTTGTCTGTAGCTCGCAAATAAAATACTCATGTTGCTTGCAAATAAATTTCCTTCCTTCCCCATTAAACTGACATGGAAATTGAGAGCCATCAATTGCTATTCAAGTACCTACTTTTAAAACATTTTACTTAAAAAAAAAAAAAAACATTCTACTTTGAGGTTATGAAGCTCGCTATAAAAGTGTATGAAGACATCAACTAAGAAGTTCCTTTAGAATCTTTAGAGTATTACTCAAATACCTATACTTTATAGAAAACTGACATTGGTAAAATGCCTACTGAAAATGAGGCACTAGGGCAGAAAGTTTATATAATCTTCACCTGAAGGAAAGTTAACTGAGGGGACAGTCTCAGAAACATGAAGTGATTTGGCCCAGTGACTGATGGGATAGAGCCAGAATTAAAATCCGAAGCCCCACAAGCTCCAAATTCATGTTCTTCTCATTAGAGTATACTGTAAAGCCATTTATGAAGCACAAACATACACCGTAAATACTCTATACAGGAGTATTTTGGCTCATACTACTTTTAAGGCTATTAATAACACAGACAGGAAATATCAATATAACAGCTGCAATTCTTTTAGAAAATTTTCATTATCTTAAACTCATTCATGCAATATGAATCCTAAGATCTCTGATTCAACAATGAAAGAGCTGATATAATTAGCAGTTGCAGAATTTTTTTCCGTAGAGCCAGTAAATTTCCATCACCATGATTGGTTTCAAAAACCTGTTCACCTGGTTTTTCACCTTCCTTTTCTACCTTACTAGTATTACTCTTCTTTCAAGACATTCTTAACACTACATTCAAAGTAAAAAAGGAAGAGAAGGGAAAAAAAGAAAAACTCACCAGCTTATCAGCCTACCCAAGTTACCTTAGTGATGTGAAGAAATAATTATCCTTTAGGAATGGAGGTACTAAAGATACCTTAAGAATCATGGGATGAGATGCCTTCTTTTCAACTAGCCGATGCTTAAAGTACTGTCCAGAAAACAGTAAAGATCCACTTAAACATGTACCATTTAACAATACTTTAAGGCTAAGACTCTAACAATATGGTGTAATTATTTTGCATCTTTATACAATCTCTACCCTAAAGCCTTTGAATTCAATAAATACTAGATATAAAAAGATTTTTAAAAAGTTGCCAAATGTTTTTTTTCAAGTGGCTAACTTTATTGAAGTTATTCAATGACACTAAGAGTTATATAGAGGACAAAGAAAATTAGTTTAATTAAGCATAAACTAAAGATTTAGGTTACCTAGGTAACATACAAGTAGCTTGATTAGATAGAAAGATGACAAGGAATTGCTATGTCCAAGGCTTTTCTAAGGAACACTTAAAGGGAAACTGCTTAAAATTCTCAAATGTTATTAATAGTGGAATATAATGGGGTTACTTTACATTTATATATGTATATACATACATACATACACACACACACATATATATACACATATATATTTGTATATGCCACAAATCCCTCTCTAAAAGTTAAGATAAATGCCTAGGAGAACTTCTGTATCACCGCCAATGAAAGAGTTAAAAAAAAAATGATTTTGAGCTTCTGAAACTATCAGAAAGCTTTTTTTCTGGATTATCTTTGAGGATTACCTTTCCCCACATTCTTTGCTACCCTAAGTCCTCCTAACTGTTGAAATACTTTTCCCCAAGATTACAAAATTAGATTTATCTGAAAGTCTATCTTCTCAAACAAAAAAGGTAACTCCACAAAAGTAGGTTACCTACCCAACCAAGTCCCCTTTCTGCCATGAAGCCATCCTATTTTTTCATCATACTTGAGATCTGCTTTGTCCTGTGCCCTACAATTTAATTCTACCAGAAACACATACAAATTAATACTTTAAAATAAATATTTTGATTTATTTCTAAGGAGAAAATGCACATGAAAGGTCAGAAAATGAAAAGATTGCATTTGCAAGAATGGCAAATGGGCATAATAGATTTACTTAAAAAGTACAAAAAGAAAAATATTCAGTAGCTGATGAAACATGCAGCACAAAGACTAAATAAATGCTAATCACAAAAATATTTAATGTGCATTATACAAATTAAAAACTTGGGTTTTCTAGAAGTTAGCAGTTAGAAGTAGCAGAATTTATAGCCTTACATAGCTATGACCAAGAAAACTAAGAACCAGAAAGCAATGTGGACTTAGGTTACTTTCAGTTATCTGTATTCAATGACACATGTAGCAACCACTCACATCATCCACATGTAAATGCTTAAAATTTCTCCAAGTTTGCATCCTTTAAAACAAACAACAACAATAAAACTTGCAAACTAAGCTTTGGCTTCTGCCTAAAAGTTACATTATAGCGATTTCTAGACGGTAAGAAAAATAAGCATCATCACTGCATTTTTTGCATACCCTTTTAATTAATGCTACTTATCTTCCTTGAGCCAAACTATTAGCATTATTGGGCCTGATTTCTTTCCATTGAAACCAGACAACTTTCCATGTACTATACCCAAGGACAGAGCATATTAAGGATTAGTTTTGCTGACATATGTATACATAAATTAGTCAAAAGATTAGTCCCTCCCTCAGAGGTATACAAAGCAAGATATTTAGTAATTTGGATGGTTGTTACAGTTTACAGAAACTTGATGAGATTCAAAGCCAAAGAAAAAATTAAACACAGAAATTCTGTACTAGTTTTCTATGCTGGGATAAAAGACATGTAACTGTTTTATCAAAATAATGATTAAGTATCTTTAAAAGTTGGCATTTCCTGCCCCATATCTATCTTTAGGTTTGGACTAGAAAAAAATACTTCAAGACTGCAGAACCCACTAGATTTTCAGTAAATACTCCCAAAATCTATCACTCTGCCCATAGTAACCACAAAAAATACTGTGTAAAACAAGTCACATTTTTTAATGGTTAAATACAGCTTTGTCTAGAACACACAGTACTTGGTAGCACAGGATTTATGGCACAGATGCTGATTAGCTATCTTGTTTCCCAGAAAAAGAAAATGGCTTGATTTTTTTTCTCTCCCCACAAACATTAGCTCTAAAAGGTTTTATTAAAGTAACTGACACTATTAGTTTATCACCACTTATAAGCAAAGAATTTGTTAATGTCTGAAAAGCCCCGAGATTTTGCCCCAATTATTTGTCATCTCAGTCCTTTTTCTGGAGTAGGTCTCAAGATAAAACAGATTTGTAAAAAAATGCCACATGCGTTCAAAATAATTATAAAAATTTAATACCAATTTTGTAAACATAACACACATTTACACATTTTAACAGCTCTTAAAATCAATATGGTCTTAAGCATTGTATCATACTGGCAGCAATTTTTTTAATGATACATAAAATAAAGTGACAAATAAATGGCATCTTAGAAGTCCACGAAATATGGCAACTTTCTTAGAATTACAAGCTTTTACCCAAGAAGGAAGCCCAATATCTCATTCTACCGATGAGGATGATGAAAGCCCAAATAAGTATGCCCCAACGTCATACAATCAAGAGCAAAAAGGACACGGAAGCCGGGTCTTCTGATGCCCAGTGATGCCCTCCCTTTCCATTACACAACCTAACACTTGAAGCTAATGAGATGAAAAAATTACCTGGGTTTAACCAAATAGCTAACACACAGATATCTAATATGATCTCTCTATAAAAAGCTTGGTACTCAGGGACCCTGTAGATTTATGGCCTGAATCTGAAGGTCTCAGACTGACTCAAAAAGGACAACGATCACAAAAACAAAACAAAACCAAAACCAAAAAACTAGCATCTTTTTTCTCTTTTGATAAGATGCATAATGAGCTTCAGAAATTAGAGCTCCCCTGAAGGTAGAGATTTCATCGGATGCATCACAGTTAAGTCAGTATAATCTCACTTGCACACACCTCCACACCCCCACCCCCGGAAAACCTCACGGGAAAGACCCGCCAAGGGGAATTATTACCGCACTCCCCCCTCCAGGCCCCCCCGCCCCCCAGCCTAAACTCAATAGTCAGAACAAGGCCATGGATTCATTTATCTGCACTGGAAACTTCGCACATCTTTTCCGGTCTACCAACTACAAATTCACAGGTGGTTGGTATGTTTACATCTCTCCCTGGAGGAAAAACTAAAGGAAGCCCATGAACGTGGTGACACCCGCGGTTTGTCTGCAGGCTCCGAGTGGAGGGACGGGAGGCGGCGGCGGCGAAGGCACCCGAGAAAAACGACACGTTCTCTGGGCTCTGGGGGCCGCAGCACCGGGCGAGGACCGGCGTAGAGGCCGGCGGGCAGCGCGCCTCGGCACTCCCCTTCGCCCACCCGCCCCGCTCCGCCAGCGGGAGGGGCTCGGGGGTGGGGGCCGGCCGGGCGGGGCGGAGACCGGGGGCGCGGGGGGGCATCCGAGCCGCGGCCTCCGTCCCTCCCTCGCCGGCCGGGCGGGGGTGGCGGCCGGGCTGCGAGGCCGCGCGGGAGGCCATTTTAGCTGCGGGGCCGCCGAAAGCCGCGGCGGCCTCCACGTCCCACACCTCGGGGCTCGCCGGCTCCCGCGCCCAGCGGGGGCCGCTCCCCGCCGCGGGGCCGGGCGGGCCGGGCCGGGCCGGGCCGGGCCGGGGCGCGCGGGGCGGCGAGGCCGCGCGGGGCCGGGCCTGCGTGGGGCCGGGGGCTCGGGGCCGCCGGGCGGGGGCCGGCGCGGGGGCGTCGTGTGGCCGGGATCCGGGCGGAAGGGCGAGCAGGGGGGAGAGGGAGAGGGCGGGGAGCCGTTACCTATACTGGGCCGCAGCCGCCGCCGCCGCCGCCCCGCTGTGGGTGAATCCAAAGTAGTTGCCGGTCGCCATTTTGGCATCTTCCCCCAGCCGGCTGGGCACTGCGGCGGGCACGGAGAGTCGGGTCCCATGGCGGGAGGAGAGGCGCGGTGGGGCACAGACGCCGAGCGAGGGAAAGGGAGAGAGAGAGGCGCCGTGAGAAGCCGCCCTCGCCGGGCCGGGCCGGGCCGGGCCGGGGCCGCGGCCGCGCCGCCTCCCCCTCCCGCCTCGCACTCCCTCACTCACTCGCACGCCCCGGTGGCGGCCGCCGCCTCCTCCCCGGAGCCAGCCCCAACCCCCGCGCCTCCCCGCGGCCCCGGGGCGGGGAAGGGGCCGGGCAGGGCCCTCGGCGGGACACATTATACTCACCATAGGTGAAAGAAACTACAGGGCATATGGGAATCATGGGCTCGGGCTGCTGCTGCTGAACTCTGAACTCTCACCCACTGCCTCCCTCCTCTGCCCCGCTCCTCCTCAGCGGAGAACAGACCGCCGCCTCCCGCCGCACTGCGCACGCGCCCCCCCGCGCGCGGCACCCTGGGAGATGTAGTCCCGGCCGCCTTCGCGGCTCGGGCGGGCGCGTGCCGGGCCTTGGCCGAGGCGGGTCCCGGGGACCGGCGGGCGAAGGCCGGCTCGCGCTCCTCCGAGGTGGGGGCGTCGGGGAAGCCGCAGGCGGGGCGACAGAGGAGCGTGCGAGGAGCGCCTCGCCCTGCGGTGGGGGGCGGGGGAATCGGGGAGAACGACCAGGAGTGACGTGTGTCAGCCTTCCCTTCTTACTTGTCACTCTTTCACTTTTGCGTGTGCAAATGTTCTCTACCTTGCAGTCCTCGCTTGGTCGCTTCTCGTTAGAGTTTGAGCTGGACTAATGTGGATGCTTCCTCCTTGGCCTCCTCCCTTCTCGTTCCTAGGCTCAAAATTGGGGAGGGAAAGACGGGGGAGGAAAGAAAAAGAATGCTAGGGGGGCAGCCCGGGTGGCTCAGCGGTTTAGCACTGCCTTCGGCCCAGGGTGTGGTCCTGGAGACCCGGGATCGAGTCCCACGTCGGGCTCCCTGCGTGGAGCCTGCTTCTCCCTCTGCCTGTGTCTCTGCCTCTCTCTCTCTCTCTCTCTCTCTGTGTCTCTCATGAATAAATAAATAAAATCTTAAAAAAAAAAAAAAAAAAAAAAAGAATGCTAGGGGATCCCTGGGTGGCTCGGTGGTTTGGCGCCTGCCTTTGGCCCAGGGCCTGATCCTGGAGTCCCGGGATCGAGTCCCGCATCGGGCTCCCGGTGCATGGAGCCTGCTTCTCCCTCTGCCTGTGTCTCTGCCTGTGTCTCTGCCTCTCTCTGTGTATCTCATAGATAAATAAATAAATAATCTAAAAAAAAAAATGCTAGCTAGTCTGTTGGGCGGGAGGCTCACCCCCCAAACACCCTCTCCCCCACCTGCACCCACTCCTTTGAGCCCCCAACAGAGTATCAGGCTAGGTCCTGGAGATGTATCAGTGAAGAAAATGAAGTCCCGTGCACGCAGGGAATTTACCTTCTGGGGAGGAAGGAAGAGGATGTCAGACAGGTATTGACCAAATGGTAGAGCTGATGGTGATTGCAGCTTTAAGAAAGAAGCCCGGCAAAGACAGAGAGGAGGGAGGTGTTAATTTTATATAGGGTGGGTGTAGAGCAATCACCTGAGCAGAGCCATGAAGGCAGAGAGGAAGCGCCCGGTAGATACCTGGAGGAAGGATAGCAAATGGAAGGTCCCAAAGCCGGAGTGCTCAGGTGCTGCAAGGAAGTTAGGGTGGCTGGAGTTGAGTGATAAGGAGACGAGATCTGCAGAAAGGTCCCTGGTAAGAATGCCAGATCTTTCATAGTAAGGACAGGAGAATACTTTTCCCCGTGAAAGCATTTCTTTCTTCCCTTTTTAAAAATTGTTTTAAAAGATTTTATTTACTTATGAGAGACTCAGAGAGAGAGAGGCAGAGACACAGGCAGAGGGAGAAGCAGGCTCCATGCAGGGAGCCCGATGGGTAATTCCATCTGGGGACCCTGGGATCACAACGGAGCCACCCAGGTGCCACTCTTCCCTCTTTCTTTCTCATTGTTTTCTCTTTACTATCCCAGTTCATTTCCAACCATTCTCTTTTCTCTTACAGTCCTTCTGATTGACTGTTTCCTTCCACCTTCCCTCCTCCCATCAATGCTTAAGTGCTCCATTTCATCTCTTCCTCATCTTCCCCATGCCCATGCCCCAGACCCTCTGCTACTGGCCTCTCCTCAATGTTTATTTATTAAAAAAAAAAAAAAAAAAAAACCTGATCATTTTTTTTTTTAAAGTTTATTTAAGTAAGCCCTACATCCAATGTGGGGCTTGAACTCAACACCAAGATCAAGAGTCACATGCTCCTCCAACCAAGCCAGCCACGTGCCCCTCCTCAATGTTTAATATGAGCATTAAAAAGAAACTCAAGGGGTGAATCAGAGCTCACTCATGAAGTTTAGGGCTTTATCCCACCTTCTTATGCTACAGTAGAAACAATACCTCAATTCTCATTTGCGCCAACCTGGCTCCCCCACACCTCCTACAAAGGTACGAGTTCTAAGAACCTGTCTGATTTATCCTCTTACTCATTTGAAAAAGAGAAAATGTAGAACATTGGGGGGGAAAATCAATGTCATTGTTTTTGACAATACTGACGTTTCTCTAGGCAAAAGTTATTTGCAGTCCAAGTGTGTTGCTAGGAAAAAATATCTCCTAAGTAGGGTATTAGAACTGCATTTTAAAGGTAATTTGTCTTGAACTTCATGGAGCACTAAAGCTTTTAAGGCATCGACTGTAACTGTTTTTGATAAACTTGTACTATTAGTTACTAGGCTACTTGAATAAAACTGGAGGAGAAAAGACAGGTGTTAATCACCTGCCTAGAAAGATTATTTTTAGGCCAATTTTATGCTTGGCTGCTTGGCAGGCCTTTAGAGGATGGAAGAGGCCTGCTGGCACACCCCAGTGAGCAAGCAGGTAACTAGAAAGAGGAAGGTGTGCCTCTTCTCTTTGGTAACTGTTCCTAGAGTTCAGGGTAGGTGTGGTAGTAGTGAAAATTGCTTACAACAGTGTACTCTTTAAGGAAGGAATCTGTAGGTAGGGCTCAACTTGCCATTGGCATGGGTTTATTTAAGGAAGGAGTTTGGGGGTGGACTTGGAAACCAGAAGCCTTGAGTCCTTTTCCTGGGCATTTGGTAGTGGAATTACCTGAACACGTTATGTAATGTTTCTCAACCCGTATGACAGGAATAATAATAACATTTCCCTCCCAGGACTGTGGTGAGGGTTAAATGAGGCAGCATTTTTATAAAACAACACCAAGCATAGTATATTTATGTAAAAAGAACTAGGCAGGATGATTGTGAATCTTTTCAAAATCTACCTTCTAGTAAGTGACTGTGCAACTCACTCACCCAAAACCAAAAAGTAGGTGGCTCTGGCCTAGAAAGCTTTCTGTCCCAGATGTATCCAGTCTAGCCAACATGGCAATATGCAATCCTCTAGACCAAAAACAGAAGGTGGGAGACCAATTACAACATCTGTCATCCTTCATGTCCAGAAATGGTTGGCATTGAAACAGAAAAAAATTACTCTTAGCAGTTCTTCTCCACACTTCAGCTAGAGTGAGGGGTTTATTTATTTATTTATTTTATTTTTTTATTTATTCATTCATGAGACACACACACACACACAGACCCTGATTGACTGTTTCCTTCATAAGCAGGAGACATAAGCAGAGGGAGAGCAGGCTCCATGCAGGGAACCTGATGTGGGACTCCCCAGGACTCCAGGATCACTCCCTGGGCGGAAGGCAGGGGCTAAACCACTGAGCCACCCAGGGATCCCCTCGAGTGAGGGGTTTAAAATGTAAATCTGATCAAACCCTTCTGTGCTTCCCCTCAGTCTTAAGATAAAGCAAAACTTTTACAGGGCTTCCAGAGTCCTGTGTAGTCAGGCCTACCAGCCTTTTCTAGTGTCTTCCTTCTCCTCTTTATTCCAGTTACACTGGCCTCCTATTTGCCATGCTCCCCCTGCCCCCCCCCCCACCATAGGAGGGCTTTGTGTGTTCTCCCCAGCCAGAATGTTCTTCCTTCTCTTCAACTAGTTAATCCTCCTGCTTCAAGATCTCCACTCAGTCAATTCCTCCTCAGGCTTTCCTGACTCCCTGATCCATCAGACCCTTATTATGCTCTCAGAGCACCAGGCATCCCTCCTGAAGTTGCCTTTGTGACAGCTGCAATCTCCTGCTTACTGCATGGTTGTTTGATTAACATTATTTCTCCCATCAAACTACAGCTTGATGAAGGCAGGGTGCCAATATTGGGTGCCTGGTGATAGGCACCCAGTAAGTACTTGTTGAATAAATGAACCAGGCAGGGCACAGCTTCATCTTTGATGATTCACAAGGCAGTTTCAGGAACCTGTAATGCCTCAGGGTCATCATTAAGAACTTCAATTAGCATCTGAGGGCAATGAGAAAATGTTAATTGGCAGACCCATTAACCACAAGGTGGAGCTAGCCTGAGAGGGCCTGTCCCTAAACTCACTCCAACAAATCTAGTCACCTTTAGTCACATGTTTGAGTGGAGACCTGGTATCCTGAAAGGCCTCGTTAGAATACAAACTTGTCAGCCAGGGAGGATACCCTAGGAGCAAGGCTTGGGAGGATGAGGGCTTGGTCTCTGAAGCTGTACCCATATGGCTTCAAATCTCAGCTCTCATTACCTGCTCTGTAACCTCAGCCACAACCTGTCTGTGCTTCATTTTCTCCTCAGTAAATAGAGATGATACAGTGGTGTCTACAGCAAGGGATTGTTGGTAGGGCTTTAACAGCTTCCTAAAGATTCTAGATCAATGTTGGGTTCATTGCAAGTACTGTGAGTGTTGGCTGGTTATTCTAACCATGACCCATTCTTGTCACCGCCAGAGAATAAGCCAAAGGGTAGGATGGGGTTTTTTTGGGAGGGGAAGGGGAAGGTCCAGTCCACGGTGGCATAGAATGGGCAGGACCAGGTTAGGGAAGAGGGCACAGAGGATCATAGGGAGGCATGCAAGAGGAGGCAAGGGACAAACTGCTGCTGTGTTGTTTCCCTGAGAACCCAGGGAGGGAGCAAGAAGGCAGGAAACTCTCTTGGAACCTGTGATGGTCTCCCAGGATAATTACAGTCATTGCATTTGGGGCTAATAAAGAAAGGACAGGAAATGAGGCCCAAACTCTGGGCCTGACTTGGACAACCTGAGATTCCAGGCATTCTGGGGCCTTACCAACTCAGGCAGGTGGTGCTGGGAGGGGACAGCACATGGAGAACAACAGAGTCAGGCTAGGGAGCTGACCCACTGTCAGACTGGCTCTTAAGGGCCAATTGGGATAGAACAATGTTCATAATTCAAAGGGAAAGTTCTGATATTCATCAAGAAAACCTTAACTGAAGGATGCACTCCAGGTGGTGGGCGTGACAGTGAAAGACCAGGAAACCTTCCCCTCTAAATTCTTCCATCCCCACCTGTCCTCTCCCTCCTTCCTCCTTCTCTCCCTTCCCCTCTACTCTCTCCTCTCTTCCCTTGGAGGAGTAGCCGTGTGGTCTGGGAGATGTGCTGTATTAAGAATATTCTTCCGAATCCAATTGCAGTTCTTGAGTTTTTGGCCAAAGGATGGGAATGGTGGATAAATGGATGGAGGCATGAAGGACTTTGAAAGAATTAAGGAAAACTGACAACCATGGTCCCAGGTCAGACACTAGGGCCATCCACAGAGATAAAATGCATCATCCTTGATCAACACAGTGACACCTACTGGTGCAAATGGGGGGTTAGAGCAAAGATTAGGTATTTCATCTCAATAAGAGAGTTTATAATATAGTGGTTTCTTATAGGGCTAGATTTTGTGGATTCAAATCCTACACCACATACTAGTTGTGTAGACCAAGGACAAGTTATATAACCTCTCTGAGAGATCCCTGGGTGGCGCAGTGGTTTAGCGCCTGCCTTTGGCCCAGGGTGCGATCCTGGAGACCCGGGATCGAGTCCGACTTTGGGCTCCCGGTGCATGGAGCCTGCTTCTCCCTCTGCCTATGTCTCTGCCTCTCTCTCTCTCTCTCTCTCTCTCTCTCTCTCTGTGTGACTATCATAAACAAATAAAACATTAAAAAAAATTCTATTTAAAAAAATAAAAAATAACCTCTCTGAGATCCAGTTCCTTCAGGAACTAATAACACTAGTTCATATGGTTGTTGTGGACATTAAATGAATTAATACATATTAAGTTCTTAGAACATTGCTTGACACATAGCAAGTGCT
Source organism: Canis aureus (assembly GCF_053574225.1). Taxonomy (NCBI): domain Eukaryota; kingdom Metazoa; phylum Chordata; class Mammalia; order Carnivora; family Canidae; genus Canis; species Canis aureus. The sequence continues at coordinate 76,904,569 of NC_135614.1, read as the reverse complement.
CAATACAATCCTTTTCATTACCGTAAAGACTAAATAGATATTACCAATGTCTTTAGAAATAAGGATCTCTTGGCACAGATAGTCTCTTATCTCTGTCACCCTGTTATACTAATTTTTTTCTATTTAATTTTTAAATTGAAATATAATTCACCTGCCGTAAGACTCACCCTTTCAAAGCATTCAATTCAGGTTTTTTTTTAGTATATTCATAAAATTGTGCACCTCTCACTACTAATTTCAGAACATTTTCCTGACTCCATTACCAAATCCTGAACCTATTAGTAGTCATTCCCCATGCCCTATTCCTCCAAGTCTCTGGTAACAGCACTAACCTATTTTTTGTCTTTATGGATTTGTCTATACTGGACATTTAATATATATTTTTTAAATATTTTATTTATTTTTTCATGAGAGACACAGAGAGAGAGAGGAAGAGACACAGGCAGAGAAAGAAGCAGGCTCCATGCAGGAAGCCCAATGTGAAACTCGATCCTGGGACTCCAGGATCATGTCCTGGGCTGAAGGCAGCCACTTAACCGCTGAGCCACCCAGGCGTCCCATGGACATTTAATGTAAATGGAATCATATGACTTAAAGCTTTTTGCATCTGGCTCCTTTCACTTAGTTTAATGTTTTCATGTTTCCTTTATGTTACAGCATATATTGGTACTTCATCCCTTTTTTATGACTGAATAATATTCCATAGTTTGGATATACCTCATCTCATTTATCATTCATAAGTTGATGGACATTTGGGTTGTTCCTAATATTTGTCTATTAAGAATAATGCTACTATTAACATTTGTGATGATAAACTTTATGTGTCAACTTGACTGAGATAAGGATAACTGGTAAAACATTATTTCTGGGTGTGTCTGTGAGGGTGTCTTTGGAAGAGATTAGCATTTGAATCAGTAGACTGAATAAAGATGCCCTCACTTATAGGAGTGGGCATCACCCAATCTGTCAAGGCCCTGAATAGAACAAAAGGGCAGAGGCCTGGAGAATTTGCTCTTTCTGCCTGAGCTGAGACATTCGTCCTCCCTTGCCCTCGGACTTGGAGCTCCTGGTTCTTGGGCCTTTAAGCTCCAACAGGGGCTTACATTTTGGTTCTGATTCTCAGGCCTTCAGACTTGGACTAAATTTTGTTACCAGCTTTCCTGGTTGTCTAGCTTGCAGATAGGTGACTGAGAGACTTCTTGGCCTCTATAACGATGTGAGCCAATTCTTATAATAAATATCCTCTTATATATATTACTGTACATCCTATTGGTTCTGTTATTCTGGAGAACCCTGACTAATACGAAATTTTGCATAGACATGCTTTCAGTTCTCTCGAGTGCAATTTCTGGTGCACACTTAAACTCCAACTTTCTAAATACTTCTAACTTTCTTTCTCTGCACAGCCACTGCCCTAGTTTGTCTCTTGCCAAGGCCACTTCAAAAGCCTACTAGTTGATCTTTCTAAGGATCTAATCCTCTCAATCCCATTTTCTACATAATTATCAAAGGATCTAATAAATAATAATAGTAAGAACAACTATTTACATTATAATAATTCATTCTTTTAAAAAACCTGAGGTAGGGGGATCCCTGAGTGGCGCAGCGGTTTGGCACCTGCCTTTGGCCCAGGGCGCGATCCTGGAAACCGGGCATCGAGTCCCGCGTCAGGCTCCCGGGTGCATGGAGCCTGCTTCTCCCTCTGCCTATGTCTCTGCCTCTCTCTCTCTCTCTCTCTCTGTATGACTATCATAAAAAAAAAAACCCTGAGGTAGAGACTACTATACTTATTCCAATTAGAGATGATAAAACTGAGTTCACAAAGCTAGTAAGTGGCAGAGGCAGGATTTAAATCTAATATCACCCTGACTCCAAAATGCCTAACCTCTAAGATGTACCACCTTCTTGAAACACCTCTGGCCAACATGTCACCACCCTACTGAAGACCTTACAAAGACTACCACTTACCTAAAGTAAAAACATGACCTATTATTTATTGTACATGGCTATATCTCATTCATAAATTCCTGGAACATTTATATTATCAACTCACTATTTTATTCTGAAGCATCCCATACTTTGCATTTCCTCACATATATCAGACTTGTCATTTCTTGCTTGATGTCTTTCTTTATCCCAGGAAAGAATGTAGTAAATTCCACAGAGTCAGGAACCATGTCTGTTTTATCCACTGTTAAATTCCCAATGCCTAGGACAATGGCAAGAACATAGTAGTCACTTGATAACTATTTGTGGGATGAATGAAGTAGTTCTGTGTTTTCATCTCTTGAGGACAATGGTTTATGATATGTATCTTTGGTATCTCCCTCCACCCTCCTCCGACTACCACCTGCCACAGTACTAAGCACATAAGACATGCCAACCTGTTTTAGTCCTCCCAGCTCCTTGATACTTGGCACAGGTTATCAGCTGCCAAGTCTCAACATCAGTGTTGTAAGGGTTTCTTTGTGTGTCAGTAACACATTCTGAGGAATCGGAAGAACATGCAGAACTCAAAGCAGCCATAAAGAATAGCTATTTAGGGGCTTGGAGAAGAGTCTAAGCCATGCTGTGATCTCATTTAGAGATTGACATGAAATTAGCGAGTGATTTTGGAAGGGCATATTGGTGACAGAAACTAAATTGTTAATGTTTAACTTATTTTTAATTTTTTTAATTTATTCATTCATGAGAGACACAGAGAGAGAGGCAGAGACATAGGCAGAGAGAGACGCAGGCTCCTCACAGGGAGCCCGATGCGGGACGCGATCCCTGACCCCGGGATCATGCCCTGGGCCAAAGGCAGACGTTCAACCGCTGAGCCACCCAGGCGTCCCATAGTTGTTGAACTTAAATGACCATACATGGCCAGTGACTACCATATTGGATAGTACAATACTAGGATCAGATGACCTGGTTCAAATCCTGGTTCTACTATATGACTGACCAATTTGCTTAACCTCCTTGTACCTGCTCTCTTCACCTATAAAATAGGGAAAATAATAATAGTACTGTTATCATAAATGTGGTGTGAGAATTAAGTAACTACATATACACATCAAACTAGCATGGGGGTGGCTAGAGAAAGAGGCTGACTGACATACCAAAAAATGGGTCATCTAGTCCACCTGATTAATAGAGTGCCTCCTCTGCTGGAAACACCCTGTCATGGGCATTTGCACAGTATAGTAGTTTCCTATTGCTGCCATAACAAATACTACAAACTTCTTGACCTGTAACCGCACACGTCATCTTACAATTCTGTAGATAACCCAATCCATTTTTCCATTGTAAACATAAGGAAATAGGTCTAGGGAGGTAAGTGACTTGCCCAAGATCACAGAACTCCTTAGCCACAGGGGCACATCCAGACACATCTGACTTCTACTCAAAAGCCAGTTTCATTTCAACATAGAGATTTATTACTTATGATTAGTATGGATAATAGCAACCCCAACTTTGCAACATAAACTTACATTAAGTACGCTTATTCTCTTTTACACAGAAATACCAGGAAGAGGGCAGTCCGGGTGGCTCAGTGGTTTAGCGCTGCCTTCAGCCCAGGGCGTGATCCTGGAGACCTGGAATCGAGTCCCACGTCGGGCTCCCTGCATGGAGCCTGCTTCTCCCTCTGCCTGTGTCTCTGCCTCTCTCTCTCTCTCTGTGTTTCTCTTGAATAAGTAAAATCTTATCAAAACAAAACAAAAAAAAGTAGTACCAGGAAGAGTAGAGGCTGGGTCTTTTGGGACTGTGCCTCACCCTTCCCTCTGCGTTTATGCTTGCGTAATCAGGCTACTTCTAGAGGACTTGTCTTCTTTGGGGAAGAGGCCTGGAGGGCCAGAATTTCTAAGAGGTGAAACAGACTTTATTTCCGCTTTTGTGGTGGTTTAAAAGAAGTTTTGCCTGTATGATGAATTAATTTTTAAATTAAAAACCTAGTTCTAAGTACATCTGATTTGCACCCATCTTAGAAATACAGTCATTTGTACCCTGGCTCCCCCACTCCCACCTACCTTGAATCTGCTTTCTAGCTGTCACATTGCCCCTTCATCTCCCCTTCCTCTGTCCACTCCACACTCCACCTGTGCGGTCAGCACCCCCGTCCCCTTGCTGCTGCAACCCAGCTAGGCTGGAGGCCAGGAGCATTTGAGAGACCCCTTCTCTGCCTGGAAGGCCTTGGAGTTGTCATCCTCCTGCAGAGATCCAGTCAGAGCCCCAGAGCCCCTGGGCTTGGCTGTAACTCCACAAAGGCCTCTCTCCTGCCCTTACCAGCAAGGACCTGAAGTAGCAGTCAGCCTCCAGTACTTTCAGAAAGGACTCCAAGCCGAGGTAGCCTCACCCTCACCTTCCTGGTTTCTCCTAGCCACATCTCAGAGCCCAACAGGCAAGGTTCTGTGTAAGTGGGGTAGGACTGTACATTTAAATGTCTAAACATGTGAGTGTGGAGCAAGTGGAGCTGTCTTAACTGCAGTGGGAGTGCCAATTGTTTCAACCACTTGGGGAAATTGTCAGACAGTATCTGTTCAAGCTCAACAAGTGCAGACTTACTGCCTAGCCATACTTCTCCTGGATATACCTACAGAAATGTGTATTTACATATTTACTAAAAGATCTGTTCAAGAATATTCATGGGAACAGCTATTTATATCATTGAAAGTTGGACGCTCTCCAAGTATTCATCAACAGTCAAATGGGTAAAATAAATTCTACTCTATTCATATAAGAGAACATTATTAGCAAAGAGAATGAATGAATGATCAATATATGCAGCAGCATAGATGGTACTCACAAAGATATGATTGAGAAAAAAAAGACATAAATAAGTACAGGTTATATGTTATTTTCATGAAATTTGTCTTCCCTTCCCCCCCAGTTTTATTGAGATATGATTGACATATTATGTAAGTTGACGATATACAATGGGATGATTTGACACACATATATATTGTGAAATGGTGACCATAATAAAGTTAGTTAACACATCCATTACCTCACATGATTATAATTTTTTACATGAAGTTCTGACTAAAAACAGGCAAAATTAATCTCTAGTGTTGTAAGTCAGGATAGGATTTGAACCGAGGCATCTTATTCCAAATCTAGGTCTCTTAGTCATTATGGCATTTTGCCCCCAAGGAAGAAGAGCACCTTTTTTGCCAAGAACCTGTACTATAGGCATAGAGACATGATGTGGTCTTGTATTGGCAAAATGGCCTCCAGAATTCAGCTTGCCTGCAGACAAGTCTCATGGCCTCCAGTATTAGTGAGATTATATTCAGCTTCAAATAATTGAAAGCTGACTAGTAAATATGAACAATAAGTACATTTATTGCTTACTTAGCATGAAGTCCTAGGACTGGTTAAATGGCTCAGCATCACTAAGCACTCTTGGCTTCGCCATTACCAGGGTATTAGCTATTCTTCCTCTCGTATGTTATCTCCTGGTCACAAGATGGCTGCTGATGCTCCAACTACACAAGAGGAAGGGGCAAAGGAAAAAGGATTTTTTTAATGGCCAACATTCTTTTCCATCTCATTGGCCATAACTGATCGATGTGCCCACCCCTAAGCCCATTATTGAAAAAGGGGAATAGTAGTTCAATGATTGTCTTACACAAATCATTATTCACCCCCTGGGGTTCTGTTGCCGAGGTTCCCACCCATTACAAAATAAGGGTTCTGTTAGGAAAGAGAGGGAATGGCTGCTGTGTTAGTCTGTTAGGGCTCTAGCCAACTAGAGGCTGTAGAGTCCAATGTCAGGGTCCAGCAGGGGTCAGTTTCTGTTAAATATTCTCTTCCTCTTTGGAAACAGGTGTGCTGTGCTCTCATGTGCTCTACCTTTCTCGGAATGTGTGTTAGGAGTGGGAGAGAGTGAGAGAGAGAAAGAGCAAGTTCTCTGATATCTCTTCTTATAAAGGCCCTAATTCCATCGTGAGAGCCCCACCCTCATGACCTCAATTAACCCTAACTGCTCCCAAAGGCCTCATCTTCAAATATTATCACAGTGGGCATAAGGACTTCAACATATGAATGGGGGGGAGGGGGACACAAACATTCTGTTCATAACAGCTGCCAAGTAGGCAATAAATAGCATCTGCCATTCCTTCTCTGTGGGATGATTAGGTGGTCCCAGCTGATATCAACCTGGGGAATACGTTGGTTGCAGGCAACATCAAAGATGCAATCATGGTACTCTCAGCAATAGTGAAATCATGTTTCTCTAGCCACTCAGGCCTAACGCATTCTCTCACATTCTCCTTCACGGACCTCCAGAGCTTGGGACGCCTAGTGAACGGGCTCTATACACAATGTCCTTGATGATCTTAGTCATCACAGGGCAGGCTGAGTGTGGGTGGGTATTGCTTCTGTCATAAGATCTGGTTTATCCCAAAGAGCCTAGAACCTGTGATGATGTACAGTAGCCTATTGGCAATTTCCTGAGGTCCCTGTCCATGTACTCTTTGTCTGCCTATGCCCTCTGTCTCCGCCACAACTTCATGGTTATCCACGTTGCTCAATTTTGAGGCAAGGCCTGGGGATGGGTATGTCTAGTCTCCTGGATAGAGGAAGTCAATATAACAGATTAATATTTCACCAACAGTAATCTACATACTTCCTCGCTTGATATCTTCAGATGCCTTCCTTTCTACCACCTTCACTCCAGAAAGCTGGACCTGAGTCATTCACTTCTCTGTGGGTATGAAAATTAGGGATCTTTGATTACAGGCAATAGAAACCAACTCTGGCTGATGAAATCCATAGGGGACTTTTGAAGAGATTATAGAAAGCTCACCTGCTTAGCAAGAAGGCCAGAGGATCAGGCTGGGAATTGGATAGGAACAAAGTCATCTCTGGAACGTAAAGAAGCAGGAGCTGCAGAAATAGTCTGGATGAACACCACTGTCTAATGAATGAAAGCTAACCATTTTCAATTCCATTCTCTGCAGAACATTTGAACTAAAGGCAGGGTCAATTTCAGATGGATTGCACATTTAAATGTGAAAGGAAAAGTCAATAAAGCCTTTAGAGGAAAACAGAGAAGAGCCCTTTTCGGCCAGAGACAGCAGGGCAGGGTATCACATACAAGCCAGGCTTGTCTAGGGGAGGACTCCTAATCTAGACCAGGCATGGGAGGTGGAGGCAGCACCCCGGGTTTGGAGGGGGTGTGCCTGTGGCCTACGGGTTTGAGAAGCTTAAGCACAGCAGATACTAGGCCTGTGGCAGCCTGTTTCCAGGTCCCTTCCGTGGTGGCTTGGGTATTCCCAATACCCCTCCATTCTTAGGGTCAGCTCAGCCTGCTGGAAAAAGGCCTCAAGGCCCACACTTGAGCAGGGACAGATATCATGCATGTCCTCTCCCAGCAAAGGTGCTCAATTAGCTGGAGGCGAAAGATAGGAAACCAGCTTAGCAAGTGCAGAAATCCATCATTCCCAGGGAAGCTCTCTGAGACAGTGAGGCACACAGCTCTGAGATCAGAGAGGTTGAAATTCAGGCCCACAGGTTACTTCAGCAGAGGAATAGAGCAGTGGGAGCAGAGACCACATGTTTTGCCTATGTTTTAATGAAAAACAACTATGGCTCTTGTGCCAGACCTGTTCTAAGCACTTCACATGCACCATCTTTTCAATCCTCCTGATAACTGTCGTGTAGGTTGCTATTCCTCTCCTCATTTTACAGATGAGGAAACTGAGGCTCAGAAAGTTTAAGGCACTTGCCTCAGATCACACTTCGTGTCAACTTGACTGGGCCATGGGGTGCCCAGATGTTTGGTCGAATCTTATTCTGAGCTGACTGTGAGGGTGTTTTTGGATGAAGTTAACATTTGAATCAGTAGACTGAGTAAAACAGTCTGTAGACTGAGGGAAAAGGCAGAGTTGGGATTTAAATGTTAGCAACATGGCTCCAGAGATCCTTCACCACTGTACCCTGTATTGCCTCTCGTGTAAGCCAGGCAGATAAACATAGACCCCAAAGCAGACTATTTGAGTAAGGACTGGCAACCAGAATGCATCAGCGGTCAAGGAGACACAGACACAGATGCATTCCAAGGTCGAGAACTAGAGAGCCAGAGGGGGTGGAGAGCAGGAGGGAGTGTCACAGAGCCAGGGTGTGAGAGTGTGGCCATGCTGAGGCATGATTCCGTGCAGCTCTCGTTCACCTTGTACCTCTCCTTGGAGGGCTCCCAAATGTGCTTCTTGATTTTTTAAAAAAGATTTTATGTATTTGAGAGAGAGAGATACAGAATGCGAGCAGGGGGGGAGTGGGGAGGGGCAGAGGAGAGAGAGAGAGAGAGAGAATCTCAAGTAGACTCCATGCTGAGCCCAGAGCCTGGTGTGGGGCTTGATCTCACAACCCAGAGGTCATCACCTGAGTTGGAATTGAGAGTCAAATTAACTGACTTAACTATCCAGGCACCCCTTCCTTCTTTTCTTTCCTTCCTTCCTTCCTTCCTTCCTTCCTTCCTTCCTTCCTTCCCTCCTTTCTTTCTTTCTTTCTTTCTTTCTTTCTTTCTTTCTTCCTTCCTTCCTTCCTTCCTTCCTTCCTTCCTTTCTTTCTTTCTTTCTTTCTTTCTTTCTTTCTTTCTTTCTTTCCTTCTTCTTTCTTTTCTCTCTTTTCTTTCTTTCTTTCTTGATTTTATTTTTTAAGTAATCTCTACACTCAACGTGAGGTTCAAACTGACACCCCAAGATCAAGAATTCAGTGTTCTACTGACTGAACCAGCCAGGTGCCCCTGTCCTCCAAATGTGTTTCTCTTAACATCTCTGTGAGACTTCTAACGCTAAGTTGATAATGAGAATCTTGGGTTCCCTCATAATTCCACGGTGGAACTTGCCCAGCAAATCCTACTGCTTTGAGGATTTTTGCATACATCGGACTTCTTCAATACCTTCATATATATATATATCATACATGGATAATATGTGGTATACATGTTTATTGCAAAGAATTGGCTCATGCAGTTATGGAGAGTGAGAAGTCTCAAGATGTGCAGTTGGCAAGTAGGAGGGCCAGGAGAGTTTATATGTAATTTCAGACCAAGTCCAAAGGCCTGGGAACAAGGAGAGTGATGGTGTAAGTTTCAGTAAAAAAAAAAAAAACAACAACACAGGCTCAAGAGTCAATGTTCTAGTTTGAGTCCAAAGGCTGAAAAAGACCAATGTCCCAGCTCAAGCTGTTAGGCAAGAAGAGCTCCTTTTTACTTGAAGGAGGGTCAGTTTATTTTGTTCTATTGTTGATTAGATGAAGGCCATCTATGTGAAGGAGGGCAATCTGCTTCAACCAGTCTCCTGATTCGAATGTGAATCTCATCCAAAACCACACAGCAGACCCAGAATAAGGTTTGATCAAATGTCTGGGCACTCCAAGGTCCAGTCAAGTTGATGCATAAAATTAACCATCAAGGGGTGCCTGGATGGCTCAGTTGGTTGAACCTCTGCCTCTTCTTGGTTTTGGCTCAGGTCATGATCTCATGGGTTGTGGGATCAAGCGGCGCATAGGGCTCCACACTCAGCAGGGAGTCTTGCTTAAGGATTCTCTCCCTCTGCCCCTCCCCCCTCACTCACTCCTCCAAATGAAAAAATAACTAAATCTTTAAAAAAAATTTTAACCATCATTGGGATGCCAGGGTGGCTCGACGGTTGAGTGTCTGCCTTTGGCTCAGGGCGTGATCCCTGGGTACTGGGATCGAGTCCTGTATCAGGTTCCCCAAGGGGAGCCTGCTTCTCCCTCTGCCTGTGTCTCTGCCTCTCTCTGTGTGTCTCTCATGCATAAATAAATAAAATCTTAAGAAAAAAATTTAACCATAACACTGTCCTTCATTTTTTAATTGGAATTAAATGCTCCAAGTCCCAAACTGTTATCCTGGTTACTTTTAAAGGGTGTGATTCCAGGAGGGGAAGAACTTTAGTGTTTAAAAAGAGGATTAAGAGCAGCCCGGGTGGCTCAGGGGTTTAGTGCTGCCTTCAGCCCAGGGTGAGATCCTGGAGACCCGGGATTGAGTCCCGTGTTGGGCTCCCTGCATGGAGCCTGCTTCTCCCTCTGCCTGTGTCTCTGCCTCTCTCTCTCTGTCTCTCTGTGTGTCTCTCATGAATAAATAAGTCTTTAAAAAAATAAAAATAAACAGAGTATTAAAAATAAATAGTGGAACTTTGAGTAAATGGTGCTTTTGGGGGGTACTTTTCTATATTTTTTGGTGCATTTCCAAATTAAAAAATGTTACATTAAAAATAATGATCCAACTGCCAGTTATAGAAAATGCAGAGGGCAAAGGAATATGTTTAATAAACCATGTGATACAATAAGCAAAATCCATGACTATTGGAAGTTATTCAGGATAAACAACCTAGTTTCTTCAATAGATAAATTGCAAGTGTTATAAAAAGAAGTAGAAGGAAAATCTATGATTAAATGAGATTTTAAAAACATAGGAATCATTTGCAAGATGTGGACATTATTTGGAATCTCAGTTTTTAAAAACCCCCAAAAATTAAAACAAAAATTCATAGCATTTATGAGACAATTGGAAATTTAAACAGTGACAGGACATTTGACACTAGCAAGTCTTTTTTTAAAAAAGTGTGATGATTGTATTGTGGCTATGTTTTAAAAACTTATCTTTTAAAGAAACATACTCACATTTTTTTAAAAAGATTTTTAAAATTTATTTATGAGAGACCCAGAAAGAGAGGCAGAGACACAGGCAGAGGGAGGAGAAGCAGGCTCCATGCAAAGAGCCTGATGTGGGATTTGATCCCGGGTCTCTGGGATCACGCCCGGAGCCAAAGGCAGACACACTCAACCACTGAGCCACCCAGGCATCCCAGCATACTCAAAATTTTAAGGATAAAAGAATATTATGTCTGAGATTTGCTTCAAAATAATTTGGACTCTACATGTTGGCAAATTGAACACCAATAAAAAATAAAAATAAAAATAAATAATTTGGACAGGGGCAGCCCGGGTGGCTCAGCGGTTTAGCGCTGCCTTCAGCCCAGAGCCTGATTCTGGAGACCCGGGATCGAGTCCCACATCGGGCTCCCTCCACGGAGCCTGCTTCTCCCTCTGCCTGTGTCTCTCTGCCTCTCTCTGTGTGTCTCATGAATAAATAAATAAAATCTTTAAAAACAAAACAAAACAAAAAACCCTAAGAGGGAGGAGGAAAACTTAAAAAAATTTTTGGACAAGGGTGTGGATAGGGCAGGGTTGTCACAGGTTGATAGTTGAGGGGATTAAGTGATATATAGAGGGTTCATAATACTATTTGGTCTATTTTTGTGTAAGTTGGATATTCTTCATAGATAGATTTAGGGACGCCTGGGTGGCTCAGTGGTTGAGCGTCTGCTTTCCGCTCAGGGCATGATCCTGGAGTCCCACATTGGGCTCCCTGCACGGAGCCTGCTTCTCTCTCTGCCTATGTCTCTGCCTCTCTCTGTATCTCTCATGAATAAATAAATAAAATCTAAAAAAAAAAATTAAAGAAATTTATATGTCCAGCACAATTTAATTGTCGGTAATTATTTCTGCCCCTGCAACTGCAAAAGACTTATTTAAAAACTTACAGGTTCACTCAAAAGTTGAAAGTTTCAGATGCTAAGAAAATTTCATCTCCGTCTTCCTCCTCCTACACAACATAATTGTCATTCCGGCTGCAGAACCAAACTCATGTGAAACCACATACAACACAAAGTAAATTGTCAGCTCACTTCTGGTTTCTGGCTGCAACTCAGCCTGGAGTTGGCTGTGTTCCTTCAGGTTCCCAGGCGAAGCCTTTGTTGAGACTCTTCCTGCTACAGAGATGGCACCAGACACCAGGGCTTATGCAAAACCCAGAGGGGTCACCAAAATGATTAAGACAGGGGCCCTGCTCTCAAGAATGTGAATCCACCATTCCACCCAAATGGAGAACCATCCCCATTTCCCAGAGCATCTTCAAGAGTGTGAGATTCCAGATACATTGGACTCTCCTCAGCTCCTTTCTCTCACTACACCTCCTAGAGTTCATCCTGTTTCACAGCTTTATACTCATCTAAAAGGTGATAATTCCTAGGTTCACATCTCCAGCCCTGCCTTCTCTCCTGATTGCCACTCAGATGTTCACCTGTTTTCAAGACATTCCCATCTCAATGACGAAGAGGATTCTAGAACTACTAAGTAACAGGGTTCCTGTTGCTGACTCAAGGTGCTCTCCCACCCCTCTCTGCCCCTACCAGGAGGTCATTTTGATGCTTCTCTTTTCTTCATTTTCCATATCCAGCTGTTTACTAAATTCTCTGGACTCTACCTTCAAACTATTCCCCAAATCTGTCTCCTGCTCACCACTTTACCACTGCCATTTTGGTCCAAATCACTAGTATCTCTCATTTGGGTTACTGTAGTAACCTTCCAACTAGTTTTGCTGCTTCTTGACTTATCACTGGTATCAATGAAGAGTAGGCTTTAAAGATACTAATCAGATTGCAAGTCACCCTCCTACTTCCCTCTGAAGTCTCTCTAGTGGCTTCCTTTCCTACTTAAAATGAAATTCAAATTCCTTGCTTGGCTGACAGGCTCCTTGGTGATCTGAACCCTGCCCACCCACTGTTTCCCACTCCCCTTGGCTCATTCTCCCGTAGCCACTGGACTTTATGATGCTCTTTGAATGTTTGCTCCAGCCTCAGGTCCTGATATCTGCTCTTCCTATTCTACTTTATTTTTCCTTAAAACTTCTAATGGCTTGTTCTGTCCCTTGGTTCAAGTGCCAACTTAGATGTTAGGTTCTAAAAATGCCTTCTCAAGAAAAAAAAAATGCCTTTTCTCTGCCCTATACCAAAGAGCCTTACCTCTGCTTCGCATTTACCCTTCTATTTACCTTATTTTTTTGTATAGCACTTATCACCACTTAAAATGATATGTTTGGGATCCCTGGGTGGCGCAGCGGTTTGGCGCCTGCCTTTGGCCCAGGGCGCGATCTTGGAGATCCGGGATCGAATCCCATGTCGGGCTCTCAGTGCATGGAGCCTGCTTCTCCCTCTGCCTATGTCTCTGCCTCTCTCTCTCTCTCTCTCTCTCTCTGTGACTATCATAAATAAATAAAAATTAAAAAAAAAATAAAATGATATGTTTATGTTTATTTTTTTATTTTCTGTTTCCTTCCCTTCCTCTTCCTAGGAATATAGGCTTCATGAAGTCAAGGAAGGGATTGTGTGTTTCACTGTTGTATCTCTAGGGCCTTAACTCAGTGATTGAATAAATATTTGTTGAGTGAATTGAATGAGTGAATCTTCCAGGACTAGCCTGATATGGATTTATCTCTTCTAGAGAATGGGAAAATGAAAATGCCAGTTTGTTATCCTACTTAGAATCTCAAAGATGCAGGCATGAGCTATGAGGTTCATGTGAATTTCCCCACAGGCTACCAGGGATTCTTTCCTCAAAAGAGCCTGGTGCCTGGTACATTGGGACTGACATGTGACCCCTAAAGCTGTACCCACATTCAACTAGAGATCACTAACTTTACCTTAACCTTCCTGGTGGTGTTCTAGAAGCAAAGCAACTCACCAACAGGAACACTCATACTTGGCCCATGAGCCCTGTTTAGGTTGCTGAGGAGAGAGGGTTTGAATGCAGCCTTGATAAGAGTCTCAAATGATCTTTAGGCTCAGCTGTCTTGTAACTATCTCCTGGGGAGAAAAGTCTTGGGCTAAAATGAAAACATTACTTTAGCTTCAGAGCTGTGGAGAACAGTACAGGGTGGCTCTGTTTTGTGGCTTATATAGTGTAACCCACGTTGGAAGAAAGGGTTTCACTTCAGCAGGAACTGAGAGGAGTTGTACCTCACCTGTGACTCCAGAGACATGAGAGGTTTTCTAGGGGATGGTGGGGGCACCAGCCATAGGGGGGAGGGTAAAGACTTGTGTAGCCAGTCACGGCATGTGTCTGGTGAGTAGTGACTATTGGAATGATAGGCAAGGTACATGGTAAACACTGGGGATGTGACCAACGGGGGCTGGATTAAATTATGTTTAGAGCCCTTTGATTTTTTTTTTAAAGATTTTATTTATTTATTTTTTTGTTGAGAGAGAGAGAGAGAAAGCATGAGCAGAGGGGAGAGGCAGAGGGAGAGGGAAAAGCAGACTCTGCTGAGCAGGGAGCCCAACACAGGGCTTGATCCCAGGACCCTGAGATCATGACCTGAGCTGAAGGCAGGCGCTTAATCAACTGAGCCACCCAGGGACCCCTATGGCCCTTTGATTTTTTAAAATTAATTAATTAATTAATTGCCCTTTGATTTTTAAAAGATTTATTTATTTTAGAGAGAGAAAGAGAGTGTGCAAGTGGGGGGAGGGGCAGAGAGAGAGAATCTTAAGCAGACTCCTCACTGAGCGGGGAGCCCGATGCAGGGCTTGATCCCCCAACCCTGAGGGCCAAAATCAGGAGTTGGATGCTCAACTGACCAAGCCAGCCAGGTGCCCCTATGGCCTTTTGATTTTTAAAACAGGTAATTATATATTTTAGAACAATTTCTATTTTTAAAAAGTGGGAGCTGGATCAGTTAGGTTTTACTGCAATGGTTTTGTGTAAAACAAACTGAAATTTCAGAGGCTTCTATCAATATCAACACCACATTTTTGTTTCTCACTCTAGGTTACTGGAGTGGTTCTGCTTCAGGCTATGAGTCTGGTTCAGGTCAACTCCCCGTGTATCTCATGCTGGGACCAGCAGCTTCTCATGGTAGATGGCTGGGCTCCAAGAAACCAAGCCAGATCTTGCAAGCACGTTTAAAGCCTCTGCTTAGGTGACGTTCACTAATATTCCATTGACAAACCGACCACAGGGTCAAGCTCGACATCAATGGGGCATGAAAAGGTACTGCCCTAGGAGACCCTACAAAGCCACACCGCAAAGGCTGTGGATGTTTCTTTTTTTGCTGAGAAGTGAAGGAGCAGTAACCCAATATCCTACAGGGCCCATCAAGGCTGTTTAGAGGCACAAGTGAGTTACCATGGAAACATCTTGAGTGAGAAGAGTAAAATCTCAACGATTGGGGCATGCAGCCAAGATTGTTCCTTTGTTCCTGTGACTTTGATATATATTCCTTGATTTTTACCCTCCAGGCTAAAATTTGAGCCTTCTTGATTTTTACCTCCAGGCAAAAATATGAGCCTGTGGAAGTTTGGATTACAGGGCCATGAATTTCTGTCTCTGGCAGGAAGTAGCAAAGCTGGAAGCTTGAGCACATAGAGTTTGCAATTTGTAATCTCAAGGGCTGTATGCTTAGGTGGTGAAATGCAGCAACCAGGCCTGGCATGGAAAAATAAAGCTCTTGGGTCTTTTTTTCAGGTTTGCCTAAAATTACAGGTAAGATCTTCCTTGCTCTGCATTTATGAGCTTGGTTCAGCCATGACTTCTTTTCACATCTAAGAACTATAGCAACACACTCAGTGTATTGACATCGTGAGAGAATCAAGGTCTCATGCAACTGATGTTTCCATGTAATGGAAACTTGTCTCTTCAAGTGCCAAAATGGTGTTTATTTTAACCATTAAAGTAGAAATTGTCTTAAAATTTGTAATTTGTTAACTGTCTTAAAAATTGAAGGGGCCTAAACATAATTCATTCTTAAAGACTCAAGATATTTGGGGTCCTTGGGTGGCTCAGTGGGTTAAGCGTCTGGCTCTTGATTTTGGCTTAGGTCATGATCTCAGGATCCTGGGATTGAGCCCCATGTCAGGCTCCCCACTCAGCAGGGAGTCTGCTTTTCTTCTCCCTGGGCCCTTTCCCCTACTCTCTCTCTCTCTCTTTTTTTTTAAGATTGTATTTATTTATTCATGAGAGAGAGAGAGAGAGAGAGAGAGAGGCAGAGACACAGGCAGAGGGAGAAGTAGGCTCCATGCAGGGAGTCCAACATGGGACTCGATCCCAGGACTCCAGGTTCACGTCCTGGGCCGAAGGCAGGTGCTTAACCACTGAACCACCCAGGGATCCCCCTTTCCCCTACTCTTACACTTTCTGTCTCACACACAAAAAAGTAAATTACGGGGGTACCTGGCTGGCTCAGTTGGAGGAACATGTGAGTCCTGATTTGGGGGTTGGGGTTGTGAGTTCAAGTCCCCATTGGGTGTAGGCATTACTTCAAATAAATAAAATAAAAAAAAAGTAAATTATAGCAACCTGATAAAAATAAAATTTCTGTACTACCAAAGATACATACTCAACTTACAAAGCATGCAAAAGACTAGAAAGAATAACAATCACAAATATAAAAGGCAAAACATTAGCATTCCAAATGTAGAAAGAATGACTACAAATTAATAAAAGGAAAAGATAACCTAGGGATACCTGGATGGCACAGTTGGTTAAGTGTCTGCCTTTGGCTCGGGTTATGATCTCAGGGCCCTAGGATTGAGGCCCATGTACATTGGGCTCCCTGCTCAGCAGTGAGTCTCCTTCTCCCTCTCCCTCTACCCCTCCTCCCCATTCACACTCTGTCTCTCTCAGAAATTAATAAACAAAATCTTTTTTTTTTAAAGGAAAAGATAATAGAAGTATGGGCAAAGTAAATGAACAGACAATTCTGTGAAGAAATACAAATGGCCAAAAACAAAAAAAGATGTTCAGTCTCCCCAGTGATAGAATAATATATAGTAAGCCATAACAAAGATATCCTTTTTACCTATCATATTGGCAAAAATTTTAAAGATCACTTCTAGAAAAAATGAGTGGGAAATATCAGAAAGGGAGACAGAACATGAAAGACTCCTAACTCTGGGAAACGAACTAGGGGTGGTGGAAGGGTAGGTGGGCGGGGGGTGGGGGTGACTGGGTGATGGGCACTGAGGGGGGCACTTGACAGGATGAGCACTGGGTGTTATTCTATATGTTGGCAAATTGAACACCAATAAAAAATAAATTTATAATAAAAAAATCACTTCTAAAAAAATCACTTCTAACCAACATTGATGAAGATGTGGGGAGACAGTTATCTGCACACATCCTTAAATGCAAATCATGACTAGCCCTTTTGGAAAGCAAATTATCAGTATTTATTAAAATTTTAAATGTTTATAGGTTCAACCTAGATATTCACTTCCAGATGGCTTGCCTAAGGAAACATGCATGTGTGCACTGTGAAACATATAGGATTTTCCCTGACACATGTTCATGAAACCATCTAAATATCCATCAATGGGGGAAGTGTTAAATAAACTGGTAAGCCCATCCTATATGTTGGGGGAACATCCATTTCTTTTCTGGTTTCCTATTTCCAATGAGAGGAAATTAACTTAGAGTGACATCTCTGTCCCCTTATTCACACCTCTCTATGGGAAGAGGGTACATCTGTGGTTAGTGAATTTGGAAGAAAGAAGTAGATATGCTCAGCCAAGTTCTTTCCTTTTTCTCTTTTTTTGATGACCATCAGGAACACTGCATTTTGACCTGTTTTCCACTGCATGACACAGTAGTAAATAAATGAGGAGCCTATTTCCACCTCATCTACCTAATTATAGGCTGAGCTACTTGTAGCCAAAGATTTGAATCCATGTTCTATCCAATGTTTAGCAGTAAAAAAGCAGACACTGTGGGCTACTATCTATTTTTCAGTTGCTTCTGTTTGGGGATGGGAATAAAGAACTGCAAATAGTAGCTTCCTAAAAACCCAACAACTCAGAACCTTGAGCAGGAGACAAAGACTGGCCCTAAGAAAAGAAAAAAACACACAGAGAGATCATGCTCCTGACACACCCAGGGCTGCTGGCATTATACTTTGTTACTGTTGTAGGAAGGACAGAGCCAGGGTTTCTTTTGCCCTTGACTATTTGAAATATGGTTTGAACTGTGACTACTTTTTATATCAGCTTTTAGAGTCAAGCAGGAAACTAACCTCTTAGATTCATTTGGCTTGTCTACAGGTTAGAGTCATATCCACTATGCTGACCAATTATATAACCTCTGACCATGACTTCAGAATTTAGAGGCTCAAAAAATTCAGCTCCATCATGAGAATGGATGTGTGCGTGCATATGTTTTTAATAAACTTAAAAAAAATTAAAGTATAACATACATGCAAAAAAGTGCTCAAATCCCTTCAATGAATGATTACAAAGTGAGCACTACTGATACCCACTACTCAGATCAAAAAACAGAAAATTATTTTATTAGTAAGCAACTATGCCAACCTCTTGGGACCTAACAACTCATTAGAATTGCTGTAAAGGCAAAGGCTAAGAAAGTGATTAAAAGACCTGTATCTAGGAGTCAGAGTCAAGGAAGAACTAACTGGATGATGGGCATTAGGAGGGCACGTGATGTGATGAGCACGGCAGGTTATACGCAACTGATACATTATTGAACACAACATCTGAGACTAATGATGTACTATATATTGGCTAACAGAATTTTAAATAAAGGAACTGGGGTACCTGGGTGGCTCAGTGGTGGAGCATCTGCCTTTGGCTCAGAGCCTGATCCCAGGGTCCTGGGATTGAGTTCTGCGTCAGGCTCCCTGGAGGGAGCCTGCTTCTCCCTCTGCCTATGTCTCTGCCTCTTAAAAATATTAAAAAAAAAGAACTAATTTTTTTCTAACTGGGTTTGAAAAATCTGCTTTAAGGGGCACCTGGGTGGCTCTGTGGTTTAAGTGTCTGACTCTTGACCTCAGCTCAGGTCTTGAGTTCTAGTTCTGTGTTGGGCTCCATGCTGGGCATAGAGCCTACTTTTAAAAAAATCTACTTTAGGATAGAACAGTGGAAGAATGCAAGCAAAATAAAGAGAGAGATTCCCTTCAGAAAAGATTGAGATCTGAGAGCCTTGACATCAATATGTGGTCCCCAGGGTAGCAGCATGAACATCACGAGGACCTTGATAGAAATGCAAATACTCTGGCCCTTCCCCAGACCTATTTCATGAAAGTTCCCCAGGTAGGGCTCAGTAGCAAAACTTCTAGGAGATTCTGATGCCTGCTAGAAGATTGAGAACCATCTCAGAGCATAGGCTAGGTGGAATTGAAAGAGAAAATGATGAATTTTATCATGAACTATCATATCTCTTGCATCTGTTCTCCTAAGGGCCCATTTATCTTTCCCCACAATCATTAACTCTCCCAGGGAGGCCTACATCCCTGCCCCTTTCTCTTTAAGATAGCATTTAATCTCGAGTTCTAAAGCCGCTTCTGGGAGTTCCTCGTTTTTTTCCTGGGTATTTCCCATGTACACATAAGGTATACATGTTAATAAACTTCTGTTTGTCTTTCTCTTGGTATTCCGTCTTTTATTACAGAGGTCTCAGCTAAGAACTTAGAAAGGGTAGAGGGATTTTTTTTCAATACCTACCCCCCAGAATGGAATTGTCTGAGTCAGGAAAATGATATTAGAATTTGTTTGCTGTTGTCATTTGTTTGTTTGTTTGAAAACAAATGCTTTCAGGAAACCCAGAACTCACTGATTTAATCTCTCTCTTTCTCAGAGACCCCATAAGATGAGTTGCAGATAATTATGTTAGAAAAGCATTATCTGGGCCAGAAAGCAAAGGCTTGTGGGGATGAAGGCACTCAGGCCTAGGGAGCAATATCAGCCATGCAGGAGTTAGAGAGTCAATGAACAAAAATAGCTGGCTAAACTGCTTAGAATCTTCCTGAAGGAGGATGGGGATATGGAACCCCAGGTTCCATATTACTACATTACTTACTACATTACTTATCCCATTACTACAGGAAAAACCTGGCAGAAGAAAAGTAATTCAAGACCTGAAATTCAAATACAGGACCTCAGAAATATGAAAAGCTAAAGAAAGCCTGGCATTTGAGGAAGAACAGATGGCAGATGTGTGGGCCCTCTGCAGGCCTCCAGGAGAATCTACTCCAGGTGACTCCAGCTGAAACAAAAGTGAGGACTCAGGAAATTAGGCCCTGGAATCCCAAGGAGTGCTGGTGCTGAACAATGGCAACAACTTTCCTGGACCACCTCTGCTGAATCTCAGCTGTGCATAGACCTGAATATTCACAGTAAGAGGAGCACAGGACCAAAATGTTTGTTCAGGAGAGTGTGAAGGCTTTGTCACAGAGTACTGAGTGGCCAGGAACACAGGGGAGATATGAACGAAGAGGTTTGAAATCAGCTGGGTGGCTAAGAAAAGAACCTTAGGTAAAACCTGGTGCCTTTGCAAGAAGACAAGAATGTCTCAAATGCTATCCCCCAAAGAAGGAGTCATTTTTCTTCTATGTCTATTAAATGTATGGTTCTCTAATTCACCTCTTGTCTTTTTTTTAATATCGTTTGTTTTCAGGCTATGGTCTCCAGATAGCTGACATGGATGATTTGCTTTCTGGGAGGGCTGGAAACAAAGGTTTCTCCAGCTAGTCTCCTTTTCTTAGATTCCATGGCCTTGGTCTTTGGTAATCATAAGTTTCTAGATCAAGCTTTGTATACTTAAGAGCTATCATGAGGGATTGGGAGTTGTTTGAGTTCCCAAGATACGATAGCTTTGTGGCAGTGCCAAGACAGTTTTGTGAATCCTATTTACTCTTTGGACTCATTAAAAGGGAGGTACATTAGAGTCTTACCATTGAATGGATTCAATGTATGAGGGCTTAAAAGAACTATTCCCATTCCAGTGGACATCAATGGGAAGGTATTTTGCTGAAGCAAACTTCACTCTACTGGGCATTAGTGTGAGAAACTTCAGGCAGAAACTGAGCATAATAAGAAGTCAATCAGAGAGGAAAAGTTTTGGATTTTAACCTCTTCAAACCTTAACTTACAAGGTTAAGGGAATTCCATCTTTGGACTTTAATTTTTCTATGAGATAGCCATAGTAGGAGAGAGAATGTATTCAAATCTCTATGTTACAGATATTATGCTTGTGGTTTTTGTGGCAAAATATACAGAACATAAAAGAAAATTTACTATTTTAACTATTTGTAAGGACAGGGCATCCAAAAGAACTCCCTTATCATTAATCCCTTCCCCTGGAGTTTCAACAACCAGGGAGGACAGACTCTTATCACAGGAGAGCAGATTAGAAGTTGACATCACCCCCAGACAAACTCTGTTACAAACGATCATATTTACTATCTATTCTTCTAAAGAAAAGCCCATTCATCTTTCCTAAAAATCATTTACTCTCCCCTAAGAGGCCTGCATCTTCCTTCCTCTTTCCCTAGTAAGATGGTATTTAATCTTGAATTCTAATGCCACCTTGGAGAGTTATTCATTTTTCCTTAATTATTTCCTGTATACATATGAAGTATACTTTTTAACAAACTTGTTTGGTTTTCTTGTGCTAAACTGTCATTTATTACAGGAGTCTCAGCAAAGAACTCAGAAGAGTAGATGGAAAATTATTTTTTCTCTTCTACAACATAATGTCTTCAAGTGTCAGTCATGTGGTAGCATGTGTAAGAATTTATTTGCTTTTGAAAGCTGAATAATACTCTATTGTATGTTTATGCATGCGTTCTGTTCATCCATTAGCGGACATTAGGGTTTTTTCTACCTTTTGGCTCTTATAAATCGTGCTGCTGTGAATTTGGGTGTACAAATCTGAGTTCCTGCTTTCAGTTCTTTTGGACATATACCCGGAAGTGAAATTGCTAGAATATCTGATAATTTTATTTTTAATAGGAGCCCCACACTGTTTTCCACATTGGCCACACTATTTTATATTCCCATCAGCAATGTGAACGAGTTCCATGTTTTTCCCCATACTCACCAATATTTATTTTCTGGTTTTTTGATAATAGCTATCTTAATGTTATAATGGTAACTCATTGTGGCTTTTGATCTGTAGTTCCCTAATGATTAGTAGTGCTGAACATCTTTTCATTTGTTTATTGCCCTTTTATATATCTTTGGAGAAATATCTATTCAAGTCTGTATATTATTTCATTTACCATAATGCCTTCAAAGTCCATCCATGTTGTCACAGATGACAGGATTTCCTTCTTTCTCATGACCAAATAACATTTTATATATATAATTATAAATATATAATGTATATATATGTATCTGTATATGTATATGTGTGTGTGTAGATAGGTGATAGATTGTTTGATCCGCATTCATCCATTGACAGATACTTTAGCTGTTTCCACATCTGGCTATTATGAATAATTCTGCAATGAACTTAAGAGAGCAGCTATCTCTTAAATATTCTGTTTTCATTTCCTTTGCATATATACCAAAAGTGGCATTGCTGGATCAAATGATAGTTCTATTTTTTAAAGATTTTATTTATTTATTTGACAGAGAGCACAAGAAGGGGGAGTGGCAGGCAGAGAAAGAGGGAGAAGCAGGTTCCCTGCTGAGCAAGGAGCCCAAAGTGGGGCTTGATTCCAGGACCCTGGGACCATGACCTGAGCCAAAGGCAGATGCTTAACTGTCTGAGTCACCCAAGCACCCCTTGTAGTTTTATTTTTAATTTTTGAGGAACTTTCGCACTATTTTCCATGGTGGCTGTACCAATTTACATTCCCACCAAAGGTGCACAAGGAATCCTTTTTCTCCACATCCTTTTCAACACTTGTTATTTCTTGTCTTTTTGATAATAGCTCTTCTGACTGGTATGAGGTGATATCTCATTTCAATTTGCATTTTCCTGATGATTATGAGGCTGAGGGTCTTTTCATGTATCTGTTGGCCATTTGTATGTCTTTAGAAAAATGTCTATTCAGTTTCTCTGCCCATTTTTTAAATTGGATTTGTTGTTGTTATAGAATTGTATGAGTTCTTTATATATTTGGGTATTACTTTCTTATTAATATATAAGTTGCAAATATTTTCTCCCATCAGGTAAGAGTTGCCTTGGTTTCATTTGCTGTGCAGAAGATTTTTAGTTTGACATAGTTCCGCTTGTTTATTTTTGCTTTTGTTGCCTTTGATTTCTGTGTCAAATCCAAAATATCTCTGCCAAGAAGGATCAAAGATCTTACTGCATGCTGTTTTCTTCTAGGTCTTACATTCAAGTCTTTAATCCATTTTGAACAGCTTTCTGTGTACGATGTGAGATAGTGGTCCAGTTTCATTCTTTCTTATTTGGCAGTCCCATTTTCCCAACACCATTTACTGAAGAGACTGTCCTTTCCCCAGTGTATATTCTTGGTTCCTTTGTTGTAAATTAATTGACCATATATATGTGGGGGTTTTTTTCTGAGCTTTTTATTCTGTTCAATTGATCTATGTGTCTGTTTTTGTGCCATTATCATACCGTTTTGATTACTATGGCTTTTTAATACTATAGGTTTGTAATATAGTTTGAAAACAGGAAGTGTGATGTCTCCAGCTCTGTTCTTCTTTCTCAAGATTGTTTTGGCTGTTTGGGGTCTTTTGTGATTGCATACAAACTTTAGATTGTTGTATTTCTGTGAAAAATGCCACTGGAATTTTCATAGGGATCGCATTGAATCTGAAGATCACATTGGTAGTATGGGCTTTTTTTTTTTTTTTTTTTTTTAA
Organism: Canis aureus; assembly: GCF_053574225.1. Classification (NCBI taxonomy): domain Eukaryota; kingdom Metazoa; phylum Chordata; class Mammalia; order Carnivora; family Canidae; genus Canis; species Canis aureus. The sequence continues at coordinate 76,881,146 of NC_135614.1, read as the reverse complement.
TGGATTTTGCAAAGCCTTGCAATTACATGCTTGAACTAGAACGCCAGGCTCCCCAGGGTTCAAAGATTTTATTTATTTATTCATGAGAGACACAGAGAAAGAGAGGCAGAGACACAGGCAGAGGGAGAAGCAGGCTCCATGCAGGGAGCCCGACATGGGATTCAATCCTGGGTCTCCGGAATCAGACCCTGGGCCGAAGGCAGCGCTAAACCACTGAGCCACCTGGGCTGCCCAGTATGGGCATTTTCATAGTATTAATTATTTCAATCCATGAACATGGAATATCGATTTATTCATGTGTTCTTCAGTTTCTTTAATCAATATCTTCTATTTTTCAATGTACAGGGTTATCACGTTTTTGGTTAAAATTTTCTGAGGTATTTTATTCTTTTTGCTACAACTGTAAATGGGATTGTTTTCTTAATTTCTCTTTCTGATAATTCATTATTAGTATATAGAAATGCAACATATTTTTATATATCGATTTTATATCCTGCTACTTTACTGAATTTGCTTATTAGTTCAAACAGTGTTTTGGTGGCGTCTTTAGCCTTTAAGACTATTATATATAATATATATAATATCATGTGATCTGAAAATAGTGGCAATTGTACTTCTTCGTCTCCCATTTGGATGCCTTTTATTTCTTTTGCTTGCCTAATTACTCTGTCTAGGACTTTAAATACTATGTTGAACAGAAGTGGTGAAAGCACATGTATCCTCATCTTGTTCTTGATCTTCCAGAAAAATTTTCAGTCTTTCACTGTTCAGTATGATGTTAGCTGTATGTTTCTAATATATGACCTTAATTGTGTTAGATATTACACTTTTGAAAAGATACCTTTTTTGTTGTATAACCTTTGGTGAGTTATGGACAATATGATTGGGCATGTTTATGATGGGAAACAAAACATGGAGCACGTTTTTGTTTACATAACATCAAGGTCTAGGAGTAGGTTTAATAAATGCACTCTCCTAACCCATATTAGAGTCTTCTGAGGTTAAAATGCAAACTTAACAATGTAAAATGCAATGTTCACAAGATAGATCTATAAAGGAATAATTATTGCTATTGAGGGAATGGATTCATGAAGGCAGAAGCCAGGAAAATTCTGATAAATGTTTGTTCTCTTCTCCAGGGAGGAAGTGGGCATCAACCATGCCTCTGCATTTTGGTCTAAAAGAGTTACAGGAACAAAAAGCTGGAAAATGATCAGGGCAGTCTCCATTTCCCTGGCCTCAGTTAGATTCTAGATTATATTCCTGTCCTCCTTCCTTTCCCTCATCCACTCACTCATTCCTATGAGAAGAGACTGGTTTGTCTGATAGATGAGTTGGGTAGAAGGAGCTGGGCACCTTAGCTCAGCTCTTTTGCTCCCATTTTCCAAAGTGTCTGCCTGGAGGGTGTTCTAGCCTGTGCCCTGCTCTGTGGTCAGCTCTGAAGCCTGAGGACATGTGGATATCTAAGGATGCCTGTGACCCCACAGGTAAGCCCATGGTCATTCAGGGGTGAAATGCACCCCTACCCCTAAAGGTAGATGTACCTTTAAGCCATGTTTTTTAATCAGCATATTAACAACATAGACATTTATTTATTTATTTATTTATTTATTTATTTATTTATTTTTATTTATGATAGTCACAGAGAGAGAGAGAGAGAGGCAGAGACACAGGCAGAGGGAGAAGCAGGCTCCATGCACCGGGAGCCCGACGTGGGATTCGATCCCGGGTCTCCAGGATCGCGCCCCGGGCCAAAGGCAGGCGCCAAACCGCTGCGCCACCCAGGGATCCCCGACATAGACATTTTGATTTCTGTAAGTTTTTGTTTTGTTTTTTAAATATTTTATTTATTTATTCATGAGAGACAGAGAGAGAGAGAGAGAGAGAGGCAGAAACATAGGAGGAGGGAGAAGCAGGCTCCATGCAGGGAGCCCGACGTGGGACTCGATCCCAGGACTCCAGGATCACGCCCTGGGCCGAAGGCAGGTGCTAAACCACTGAGCCACCCAGGGATCCCCAAGTTTTTGATTTATATCTGTCTTTCTCCATTGATCACAGACTGAGGAGAATTATTTTGGCTTTCTAAACTCTCAATACTACGCAATAGTATGTAGCAGTTAAAAAGAACTAAATGGCTCCATATATATACAAATGGAAAGATGTATTGATAAAAGAAGTCTTTTAAAAAGATTTTTAATTTTTATCTTGATTTATTTAATTTTTAAAAATATTTTTATTTATTTATTCATGAGAGACACAGAGAGAGAGGCAGAGACACAGGCAGAGGGAGAAGCAGGCTCCATGCAGGTAGCCCAATGTGGGACTTGATTCCGGAACTCTGGGATCACGCCCTGGGCTGAAGGCAGACGCTTAACTGCTGAGCCACCCAGGCGTCCCTGATTTTTTTAATTTTTAAAAGATTTTATTTTTAAGTAATCTCTATAACCCAGTGTGGGGCTCAAACCCACAACCCTGTGATCAAGAATCACATGTGCATCTGGTTGAGCCAGCCAAGCACCCTTAGAGATTTTTAAAAAATATTTTATTTATTTACTTCAGAGAGAGGGGCTCCTGGTCAGTTAAGCATCTGCCTTCAGCTAGATAGTGATCCCAGGGTCCTGGGATCAAGCCCCACATCAGGCTCCCTGCTCAATGGGGAACCTGCTTCTCCCTCTCACCACTCCCCATGCTCTCTCTTGCCATCTTTCTCTCTATCTCTCTCAAATAAATAAAATCTTTTAAAAGAAAGAGAGAGAGAGAGAGGACGAGCAGGGAGGAGGACAGAGGGAGAGCAGACTTTCTGCTGAGCAGGGAGCCCATGATCTGAGCTGAAGGCAGCTGCTTAACAGACTGAGCCACCCAGGCACCTCACCCCTAAAGATTTTTTTTTAAGATTTAATTTATTTATTCATGAGAGACACAGAGAGAGGCAGAGCTGTAGACAGAGGGAGAAGCAGGCTCCATGCAGGGAGCCTGATGTGGGACTCGATCCCCGGACCTGGGCTCATACCCTAAGCTGAAGGCAGACGCTCGACTGCTGAGCCACCCAGGCATCCCACCCCTAAAGATTTTTTATTTTTAAGTAATCTCTAGACCCAATGCAGGGCTCAAACTCATAACCCTGAGATCAAGAGTTGCACACTCCACTGACTGAGCCAGCCAAGTGTCCCAATAAAAGAGTCTTATTTCAATAAAAAAAAACTAAGCTGCAAAAGAAGATATGTACAATATGACCCTATTTGTTATTTTGGAAAAGCTCTACTGGCTCACAAATCTCTGTATTTCTCCATGTACATTTATATATGTAAATATATATATAGAAAGTTCTGTAAGGATATACTCCGAACTAATAACAATGGCTTGTATGTGGTCTACTTGATTTTTTTTTACAGTAGAATATATCTGTGTAATTAATAGTTAAAAAAAAAATCTTGCATTTGAGTAGAATGTCTGGCTAAAGGCCAGCTTGTTTTGTAGGTTCAAAGGCCTTTTTTCTATTACTTTCTGGTTAAGAGTTGTAAGATTTTCCCTAATTAGGGTGTTGGGGATGGAGTGGGTCTGTAAGCCAGATGGAATCCATGGGCCACAGAGTGAATGCAAGCTCCTTCCTGAAGAGCAGATTCTGGGGTCCATAAAGAGGGGTCCAGACACTACAAAGAAGGGGGAAGCTGAAGGGGCAGGCCTGGAATTGAAGTGGGTGCTGGTGGAGCCAAAGACCCACACTGAATTTGGGACTTGATTTTTATTGGGTGCTTTCTGTGACCTACAGTTGTAGGTTGGCCCGGTTCCATGCATGGAGTTGGGCTAGGCAAGAAGAGCACGTTGAAGGGCTGCTAAATGTCTGTGTAAAGTCTCCAAGTATCCAAATATTTCAGGTGGGTGCAATAAATTGTGTGGCTATTTTGAGAGCTGATATCCTTACCTACGAAACAGTCCTGATGTATCTTTGAAAAGGACTCTGAACCTGCATATCTGTCCTGGCAAAGCTCTGCGTGGGTGTTGAGTGGTGAGACGCCAGATTACTAAAACTGATTTTTAAAAAATTTTTTTATTTATTTATGATAGAGAGAGAGAGAGAGAGAGACATAGGCAGAGGGAGAAGCAGGCTCCATGCACCGGGAGCCCGACATGGGATTCGATCCCGGGTCTCCAGGATCGCGCCCTGGGCCAAAGGCAGGCGCTAAACCGCTGAACCACCCAGGGATCCCTAAAACTGATTTTCTAGGGCACCTGGGTGGTTCAGTGGTTGAGCATCGGCCTTTGGCTCTGGTCGTGATCCTGGAATCGAGTCCTGCATCTGGCTCCCCACAGGGAACCTGCTACGCCCTCTGCTCTATGTCTCTGCCTCTCTCTGTGTGTCTCTCATGAGTTAAAAAATAAAATCTTAAAAGAATAATAAAAACAAAACTGATTTTCTGCTAACGTAAATTGTAGTTTACCTTTTAACCACCAGGGGGCGAACGCATTTCGGTCAGAGACCTGGTTTGGGGCTGGGCTGGAGCCAAGGGGGATAATTACCTCCAGGTGTAGGGGACTCCGCAGCCTCTTCCTGGAGGCCATAGAAATTAACCCTTCAATTGTCCAAATGGATTATGTCTTTTTGACTATTGGTTCTGCCCTATGGTTATTGGCTCTAAACCAGGTTTAGGAAGACACTGTGTTAACAATTTCACTTAACTCTTGCTTATCCCAGCATTTATTTGAGAACTCTTTCAGCTGGTTGCTTCTCCTGTCTTATATATTTGACAAAGGGACCTAAACACATAAGACAAAATGACAAAAATTGACATAAATTGAATGGAAATATGCAAAATATGACAAAAATATGACAAAAATTGAATGGAAAAGGATACGACCCGTGGTCTTCGTTTTTGTCATCAAAGACTAAATCACAAAAAAAGACCCATTCCTGTGTGAACAGAAAGAAAAGAGAAAAACAGCATAGAATTCCAAGAAACAGCATTCCATCTTTTGTTTACTTGTCTCTTTGTTTAGTTTTAAGGTTGTGAGCAGATGGTCTGGCTACATCAATAACACATGAAGTCAGAACTTACTAGAACTGAGTTAGCTGGAGATTCTGGAGGGCAGGCTGTGCTAATAGCACAACCCATCTCCCTGGGGCACTATTTTTCTAAGTATAGCCTGCCTAGTGCATTTGAACCACCTGGGGGAAGGAGGTTCATAAAAATGCAGCTTTCTGGGCTGCATCCCAACCGACTGAATCAGAATCTGGATCTCGGAATCCGCCTTTTAAATGAGTTGCCTGGTTGGTTTCTTATGAATGAATACACATTACTTTTGAGATATGAGGTAAGCTTCCTGGGGTGAAGGAAGAGGGGAGATGTGGCAGCAGGGATAGTCCTGTGTCAGGTTTCAAAGACCTTACCCTGAGGTAAGGGTCACACGTCTCAGGAAGCTGCCCTGTGGAAAGCAAAATGGCGGAAAGCTGGGCCTGAGGATGGACAAGAAAGGCTGTGAGGCTATAGGAGATAGACTGATGTGTCACTGGGAGGAGACCTCTGAAAGGAGACTGGGGATTACTGGACATGACAGGAAGTCCCTCTAAAGCATCCCTGAGGACTCCTCGTTGGACACCACTCAGAAGCCCCCAGCCATCCCAAGCACAATATCCAGCAATATTGGTATCATCTGCAGAGCACCTGAGAAAAGTTCCTCTTGCCCCCACGTATCCCCCTTCAGAAAGTCTCCTCACTTAATCACACTTCCTGGAATTTCACCAAGTATAGCTTCATTTGTGTGGGATTGTGTTTTGTTTTCAAATCTTCTTTTCAAGTGCAAATCCTCTTGGGGGAAATGAAGCTTCTATTCACACGCTGGAGGGAATTTTCTTATTGCTTCTTGTTGCATAGTTGTGATCTCTCACACTGAGAAGAAAAAGAAACATTTTTGTTGAGTTGAGAGGAAGAGGGAATTTTAGAGCTGGGGAAATTTGAACGAAGGATGGAAGAATGGGAATAGAATGTTGATTCCGGGGACATTCTAAGCAGGGAACACCTCAAGAGCTGCTTCTGGTCTTGCAGGGCTTTAAGCCCTAAGCATAATTCTGGCTGGAAGACATAAGAAATCGAGAGTACTGGTAGCAGGAATGAAATCTTAGTCTGCGAGCTCCGGAATGGAAGACCTAGAACTTTCAGCATGTTTTTATATCACCCTAATTTCTACTTTGCCTTCCGGTACCTGTCTATTGACTAGGTTGTGTGAAGACACCAGCCTCCAAATCTCAGTGGCTTACCTCAGTGGAGGCTTATTTCTTGTTTATGTCGCCTGTCTGGGCCAGCAGAGGGGCTCTACTTGTTCTTCTCACTTAGGGATCCAGGCTGAAGGACTCCCCTCCACGAGCGCTCCCACCCATCCTAGGTGCCTAGCACATAGTGGGCAGTCACAGAATAGATATTAGTTGAATGGACGAGTCCATGAGTAAACAAATAAATAACACGGAAATTTCTCATGTGGGTCTCAGGCATTCGATTCAGCTGTAAGTGTGTTTGATACCCTGCACATCCTTAAATCAATGCTTATAGAACTGGGAAGAAGTTTAATTTACAAGTCTTCCCAAGAAAAGAAACAGCTGAGGAAACATTTGATGCATGGAACCATTCAGGAGGAGAAGGGAGACAAGCCTAATTCCATTTGTATTTCTTTAAATCATTTAACTATTAAACAAAGTAATATAGATAGGCACATTTTTTTTTAAATTAAATTCTACAGTGTTATATACCTACTCTTGTGCACCAGGGATGGACTCTGTTACCCCGAGGCAGCCTCTCAGGTTCAGTTTTTAGGTAATTACTTCTGTGTGTCCATTGTCCTCACACTGCGGTTTCTTGGTTTATCAGCTTTAGACACTATCTCTTGATTTCCTGTTTTAGGCTGCTCACACTCCTCTCCCAGGAGAAATAGACCGTCATTTTTAGTTCTTCTAGTGGTTATTGTTTTAACATTAAGTAATGGACATGCATGTCTCTTTCTTGTTCCAATGATTTTAGGCAATATCTTTGTGATTTTATTAAAAGTCAAAAAAGCTTGCCTTTCCCTTGAACTCCTCTCTCCGTGCTCTCCTTCCCAAGTCCTGACATCTGTCATTTTGTTTTCACGTTATCCAGGCTGGTAAGGTTTACATTCCATTTTTTTAAAAGTGTATTTTCATTTATTTATTAATGAGACACACAGAGAGAGAGAGAGAGAGGCAGAGACACAGGCAGCGGGAGAGGCAGGCTCCACGCAGGGAGCCCGATGTGGGACTCGATCCCTGGGTCTCCAGGATCATGCCCTGGGCTGAAGGCGGCGCTAAACCGCTGAGCCACCCGGGCTGCCCTACATTCCATTTTGTAACCATAACTTGTTGCTCCAGACTTTGTCCAGTTTGATTCTAAAAGGTCAAAGTCTCTGGGGGAGGAGAGAGATTTGGCAAGTCCCCTGAGACAAAGCCTGACCTGAAAGGGCCACCTAGATGGGCTAAGGGACTTTATTCGAGGCCTCCAGAAGTGAGTGGGAGCTGAGTTGTCACCTGTCATTACCCGTGCTCAGGGGCTAGGGCAGCTGTGCTTTGAGAACTTCCCAACAGTAGCCAGCACCTCACCCAGTGTCACCGCAAATGGCGACTCCCTAAACCTTTGCTCAGCCCCTATTTGTCTTACCATATATATGTGGCTAACCCCCAAAACGTAATATCCTGAGACATCAATAAATTCCCCCAAAAGGAGCCCTAAAACTCATCAGAGGCAATCCTCTACGCTGGTCCTGAGATCTGAGGGGCTGCAAAGGTACCCAGCTTAAGACTCTGCATCCAGCACCCCGGGGCTGGAGCAGTGGTTACACTTCATGGCTCCTGTAGACCTTTTGTAGACACCTTGGTTTCCTCCTCACTTCTCCATCTGCCTCTGTCATACCCACAGAACTTTGGGAGGCAATTTCCATGGCATTTCTACACATTTTATGGCAGCTTTTTTCCAGATAAACTGCAAGATTTTTTTCATAGCAAACATCCTTGGTAGCTAGAGATAATGTGTCTCTCTCTGGGTCAGAAGATGGTTCCTGACTAATATAATGAAGATACCGTCTTCCTCAGGGACATGGGGGTAAGGGAAAGGTTTGCTAGCAGTTCCCTTATAAGACTGGGAGTTTCCTCAGGTACAATATGGACCTCTGTGTGGGCAGTGCTCACCCCAGCAGGCTCCGCATCACCCTACTAGACATGGAGGGAAGCTTCGTCCTGGGAGTTAGACCTTCCCTCTGTATTTAAGGCAGTGGTTTCCTCGATTCTCTGCCTTTAAAATCCCTCCTCTGCTTCTCTTCTGTTCTCTTCCTTTACTGTCATTTGAATGAGGTGTCAGGTGTGGCCAGAGATAGATTATTAATGTGTGTGCTCTGATTACCTAGTTGGACCAGAAACTCCATTTGCAATTCAATATAAACTGAAGAAATAATACAGAGAGATCTTTTTGAGATTTTCAGGAGGCTCATATCATACAACATTCAATAGTAAATTGCAAGGCATATTGCATGATAAAAAGGGATATTTTTGCTGATTCCCAAATCTTTCTTTTTTGCATGACTCCACAGATTTTCACCATAGGGATCAGCAGAACCTCCCCCCGCCCTCCCCAGCAGAATCTTTTAAAGATCAGAGGCTGGGTGGAATTTTTTAGCAGCATGAAGAAGGGGAGACAGGGGAGACATGATGCCCTCCACTGCAAATCGTAGAGGTTGCCTCTGTGGATTGTTTTCCAGAACACTGTTCACACATTCCTGTTCACAGCCTACGGTTACCAGACTCCTGTGCAGCTAGGGCTCCTCAAAACACTCATCCAGTGAGACTTCGAGGCAGGAATGAGACCCCGGCTGAGGGCTAGGAGACTGTGTTTCCTGGAAAGCACCATGGTGGAGGTTTTAATTCTTCTGGAGCAATGGTGGTGGATTTCTGTTGTTTAATATCAGATGTCATGGGCATGGTTACTGCTAACTTATACAGCATCTTGTATTAACTAGAAAAAAATACCTAATGCAGCCTAAAGCACTTTAATTCCAACTGTAAAAAAAATTGTCATTAAGGGGCGCCTGGGTGGCTCAGTCAGTTAAGTGTCTGCCTTCTGCTCAGGTCGTGACCCCAGGGTCCTGGAATGGAGCCCCCGTCCCCCTTAACAGGCTCCCTGCTCAGCACAGAGTCTGCTTCTCCCTCCCTCTGCCCCTTCCCCTCGCTCCTTCTCTCTCTCTCTCTCTCTCTCCCCTGCATGGACTCTGTCTCAAGTAAATAAATAAAATCTTTTAAAAAATTGCCATTAGGACACTGATGTCTTAGAATAAGACACCATCTGCTGGAATTGTAATAAATAAGATGCCTACCATGTGAATAGCACAGTTTGGGATTATAAAGAGAATTCTAATCCAAGATGCTAAGTGGCCTGCATGGCAATAGTGAGGTCATTGTTAGTTTGCTAGGATCCTTCCCTAATCCAAGGCCAGTTCCCTTCATAGTCTTCTCAGAAATGCATAAGGAGGGGCGCCTGGGTGGCTCAGCTGTTGAGCCTCTGCCTTTGGCTCAGGTCTTGATCTCAGAGCCCTGGGATGGAGTCCCACATCAGCTCCCTGCATGGAGCCTGCTTCTCCCTCTGCCTGTGTCTCTGCCTCTCTCTGTGTGTCTTTCATGAATAGATAAATAAAATCTTTAGAAACAAATGCATAAGGCCGCTTGATACCTTTAATTAATCCCTTTCTGCATAAACTAACTACAGGGGTTCTTGTCAGCCACTCCCAACTCTGATGGATACAGACCGAAAACACAGAGAAAGTAGCAGCAGTGAGGAGGAGAGGGGGAAAACCAAATGAGTCTTTTTTTTTTTTTTTTAAGATTTTATTTAGTTATTCATGAGAGACACAGAGAGTAGAGAGAGACAGACACAGGCAGAGGGAGAAGCAGGCTCGGTGCAGGGAGCCCAATGCAGGATTTGATCCTGGGTCCCCAAGATCATGTCCTGGGCTGAAGGCGGCGCTAAACCACTGAGCCACCCGGGTTGCCCGCAAATGAGTCTTTGAGGTCTGTAGGAAGGAAAAAAGTTCACAGGAAGAGAGATGTGATCTTCCACTTAGCTGCTAGGAAGACAGAGTGAGTTCCTTGAAAAGACTCACACTCTGGTTATAGTTTCGAGAGAGGAGAAAAAATATATTTATGTGAAAAATGAATGCACTAGATATTTTTAAATCAGCAAAATATCCCTTTATATGCTGTGTTACAATTTGCAATGTACTAGTTGAGTGATCTTGACATAAATAAACGTGCGATTCCTTTGGTTTTACCTCCGTGTTGGAAAGGAAGTAGCTGTCTTGTCCATGCCACAAATTGATATGCTGATGGAGCCCAGACACCACGTCTGGAAGGATGTCCATTGGAAGGTTCACGTGGCTGACAGTGGGGGGTGCTGGAGGCCTGGGGGTGGCCTGTGTCCCCCTGTTTCATCAGCTTCCCTCCTGGTTTTCCTCACTGGTGTGGAAAACTGAGATTTTCACAGTTTTGAGCCAGATTGCCTCCTCTTCCCTTGCTACCCACCTTTTAGTTATCTTATTTCTGGTGAAAGCTAGGTGGGGGAAGGGCCGGGTCCTTGATTTTGTCATCAGTATAGAGACTGTATCTCCACTTATAGCTGCATCTTCTGCTTGCAGGCGGAAAACATACGGGCCCATAAGAGATAGCATAGAGACCTCCTGCCCTCATTTTCTACCACCTTGGATTTCTTTCTTTCTTCCTTTTTAAATATTTATTTATGTATTTGAGAGCATGCACACCCACGAGTGGGGGAGGGGCAGAGAGCCTCCTCAAGCAGACTCCCCACTGAGCCTGGAGCTGCTGCAGGGCTTCATTCCACGACCCATGAGATGGTGACCTGAGCCAAAACCAAGGGAGGCTCAACCAACTAGCCACCCAGGCACCCCTACCCCCTCAGATTTCTTATCTCCTCTGCCTGTCCATGGAGGCGCTTCCTTCCCTTACCCCTTTTGCCCTCTTCCTCAGTTTGAATTCAATCTTCCAGCCTCATCTGGTTCTTTCCCAATAGATCCAGGGCTTGGGGCCTGGAGGATGCTGGACCAGAGGGCAAGAGAGGCCTCTGGGAGGAACTGCCCTTGAGTAGTGGCAGAGGGAGGTACCCAAACCGTTGACACTTTCCAGTCTAACAGATCTTTGGGTTATGATGTTAAGAGGCATGGCTGCCTCCTTCTGTTATTCCAATCCATTTTGTGTTCAACCCTGGAGGAGGAACGGTAAGGGAGGCGGGAAATCCCTTTCCTGCCACATATAAAATATTGCAGATGTTAGCTGATGATTACAAAGACAGTAAGGCAGGCCAAGAAACTGGCGGGGGGGTGGGGGGGTGGAGAGGGGAGTTTGCCGAACTGACTGCTCAGGGCAGATGCTCTGGAGGATTAAATTACTGAGAGTGAGGTTGTCGATGCCATTCCTCGGCCCTGCTCCTGCTCAGTACGGCTGGCAGCTATTTCAAGCCTGTGGGCAAGAGAGAGTAGGCACTATTTGTCTTGAGGAGGTACTTTATTTTATTCCTTGTTCTGGAAAATGATACCCACCCCTGCATGTATGTGGGTGCCTTTTTTATGATGTGTTACTCAGAGATTCAGAGTAAGGAACAGTGGTAGACTGGACATTTTCTTTCTTTCTTTCTTTCTTTCTTTCTTTCTTTCTTTCTTTCTTTCTTTCTTTCTTTCTTTCTTCTTTCTTTTCTTTCTTTCTGATTTCACTTATCTAGAGAGAGAGAGTGTGTGAGTGGGGGGCAGAGGAAGAGAGAGAATCCCAAGCAGGCTCTATGCTCAGCACAGAGTCCCACATGGGGCTCGATCCCAGGACCCTGAGATCATGACCCGAGCTGAAATCAAGAGTTGGATGCTTGGGCAGCCTCGGTGGCTCAGCGGTTTAGCACTGCCTACAGCCTGGGGCGTGATCCTAGAGACCTGGGATCGAGTCCCACTTCGGGCTCCCTGCATGAAGCCTGCTTCCCCCTCTGCCTGTGTCTCTGCCTCTCTCTCTCTCTCTCCTCTCTGTGTATTCTCATGAATAAATAAATAAAAATAAAATCTAAAAAAAAAAAGAGTCAGATGCTTAATTGACTGAGCCACCCAAGCATCCCATGGATTTAGCTTCTTCTGCAGCCATTCTCCCCTCCTCTGGGAGCAGCCCTATGATTTTGTGTAGGGAACATCTTTCTTTGCTCTCAGTTTACCGAATCGGTAAGACTGAACCCATCTGACCCACCCCTATTCCAAGCTGGCGCTTATGTCAGCGTAAGCCATCTGTCACAGTGAATGTATGGGGGTGTCCATGTGACTTAAGTTGGGATGATGAGAGTCAGTCCCAGAACTTTGCTGTCACTTTGTGAAAGTGGGGCTTGCCCTCTGCTGTGGGTGCTAAGTGGATGGAATAGAAGTCTGCAGTGGCTCCTGGCTTTCTTGGTGAAAGCCTGATGGAGAATGTAGGCCAGTACAAGACATCCAGTTGTGTGATGACGAGAGAAGGTTCCTGAGAACGTTGTCTGAGGGTCTGCATCCAGCTGCAGCTGAAGCTGATACTGCCCCAGGACTTTTCATTACTCGTGCCTCTAAGTCTTCCTTCCCTCTGTCCTTTATTTGCACCATTTTGCATTTGGATTCCTGTCACTTGCAACAGGAAGGGTCCACGTGGCTCCAGAAAGCTCAGCAGGTCCCTCCACGGTTGCTCTACTGGGCAGAACAAAATAAGTCCCGCTAAGCCTTTGCCTCTGACACTGCTCTTGCAGTGGATGGAGCTTGCAGGCTTCTTTCCAGGTCATGTTTAACTCAGAGCACACAGCTGCCTCTGAGAAAGATTGCCAGCCAGGAGTCGGCAGCCAGAACTCAGCTAAACAACCAACGCACTCAGTTCTTTGCTATTGTATGCCAGAGCTCGCCAAGGACACCCAAGAACAAAAATGAAACATAATAAAGGTCTGTCATGAGTTCGGAAAGTCCAAGTTCCACTTGCACCCATGTGAAAAAAAAATTGTTCTCAGACCCCCTGGAAGAGATAACTCTTGGCTCACTGACATGAGCTGATGTGAAAATGTTCCTTGAGTGGAAGGCAGCAGCTGTGAAGGGTATGGGCAATTGGAAAGGAGAGGCCACTTTAATATTTGTTTGTCTAGCAAACATTGATTGGGTGCCTTCTATTGTGCTAATGACAGAAACACTAATAAAAGACAAGGTTCATGCTTTCAAGAGGCTCGCAGGTAGGTCAGAGAGTCGGGCCAGGAAATTGATGGATACATGCAATTAATGATACTTCCTATGGAGATAATAGAAACTAATAGAAAGGTGATGCCCCTCCAGTGGTGCCCATCGCTTCTTCCTTCATTCATAGAATCCTGATTTTATTCGAGGAGGCAAGATGCTCAGGTGGGCGGGCCCCACTCAAGGCTCCGGATGAACCATGATAGGCGCAAGCTAGTGATTCACATTTTGGGATGCATCAGAATCACCCTGGGAGGGGCTTTTAAAATCCGGAATCCCAAGCCTCACCCTGAGTTTCTGATTCACTAGGTCTAGGTGAGGCCCAAGAATTTGTATTTCCAGCAAATTCCAGGTGATGCTGCTGCTGCTGGCCTGAGTAGGGGTCATCTAAATCAAACGTGGTGGCCTAGTTCAGTGGGTCTGGCGTTTGGGTTTGGGGTGGGGAGGGGTACATGACCAAGTTCTGGCCAATGAAGTTTCGGGATTTTTCTGACTTTAGTGGCTGCGGTTCATGGTCACACCGCTCAGAAGTATGAAGAGGTAGGAGCAGACAAAGAGTGGTGGGCAGCAAAGCAAAGTCTATTGAGCTCCTGGAGAGAGAGGGAGCCCGAGAGGGTTGCTCTCAGAGTTAAAAACCCCCATGTTTAGGGGTTTTTATGAGCTCTTTTGCACTGAGGGTGTGCAGAGTTGTGCCAATTAGGGCTTTGGCCACGTATCTGTCTACCTATGAGGTAAACATCTATGTGCTGATGGGCTTTTTGCTGACATCCGGGGGCTTATGTCTTAACTGCCCCTTGCCTGTGACAGTGACAGATGCTTTGTAGGTTATTGTCTTATTTTAGGACATTTTGCAGAAGTCGTTTCTTTAAAGGCTGCAAAGGAGAATGCTGGTGTGGTTCTGTCTAAGCTGTGAAACAAGGTGTCAGTGCTGTTTTCTCTTAGCTGTCCTGACTCCGTAATTTCTAGTTGGGGACCCTGGCCCTGACTACCTAACTGTCCAACTAACTCGTAACAAAGTGAAAGGGAAAGCCTATGGAGAATTTCCAGGAAGAATGTTTACTTCCCAAGAAAAAGTGAGTTGAAAGGAGGCCTTCCCTTTCATCCAGCTTTGGGTGGAGTCACATATGTGAGGAGACACAATTGACTTGTTCTGACTCTTGGATGCGGCTGGGAGACTTGCAAAAATCCTGACATTGGTGAGGAACTAAGCAAACTCCAGAACCCCGCACCTTCAGACTCTGCTGTGTGAAATAATTAAATGTTATTCCCGCTTTCATTTAGAGCAGGAAATATTCCAGCTGATTCTGAGGGCCACTGATCTGAGAATGAGTGGGATGGAGTATCAGGAAAGGCTTCCAAGAGGAGGTGACTCACTCTTGTTTCCTGGCTCTTCAGGGAGAATGGTTCCCACTTGTGCTTTGGCAAAATGACAAATGATGACACCTTATAGACTCATTATATTATAGAGTCACTTTTGAACTGGGTAAAGGAGGAAGTTAAATTTATCAATACCAAGGGTTTATTTCACATATAAAAAACTGTGTAGGAACAGAGAGTGAAGAAAGCATTCAGTCTACCTGTGGTAGAGTCGAGGAACAATTTGTGTAGGAGGTGACATTTGGTCCAGGCCACTTATAGCTGATGCCAGGAGGAAAAGCATAGGGCTAGAGCCTAGTTGTAGTATTACCCATATGTTTGTAAGGCATAAGTGATCTTAAGAACATGTCATCCAGGGGAAATGGCATAGACAATAGTCCAAAGACCCAACAGAGCTTGGTGTCTCTGGGTAAAAGCACACAATGACATGATGACCTAGCGGCAGGATGGGTTGGACTGTGCCATGATATGAAAAAGTTGGAGAGCATTGGATTAGATAAAATTAGGAAGCAAATTCAAGGACGTCAGTTAAGTCAACCAAAAAAAAAAAAAAAAAAAAAAAAAGGACTATCCCAATCCTCAAAAGCTTCTGAAACCCAATCCCTTCTCTTATGGAGGCAGTCTTTGCCTTGGAGAGGGAATCGTTTCTCATTGTTCCATGCTCTGCTTGTCATTTTACAATGCCGGTAACCAAAATCTTAATACAACATGGCCTGGGGTGGAGTGGAGCAGGAAATGATAGAAAATGATCATTTAGATTATTTTGGGTTAAACGATGAGATTGCTCACAGCTGGGGGTTTCCAGTCCCAGGGCTCCATTCACCCGCCCCACCCAACCACCACAAGGATGAGGGGACCAGTAGCTCCACACATCTGTAACCCATTGCTTTTTTTTTTTTTAATTTTTATTTATTCATGATAGGCACACAGTGAGAGAGAGAGGGGCAGAGACACAGGCAGAGGGAGAAGCAGGCTCCATGCACCGGGAGCCCGACGTGGGATTCGATCCCGGATCTCCAGGATCGCGCCCTGGGCCAAAGGCAGGCGCCAAACCGCTGCGCCACCCAAGGATCCCACCCATTGCTTTTTTACTTATGAAAGTCCTGATGACGTATCTGAGAATGAATTTGAGGATCCTTAAACAAAGATGATGGGATATGATTTTAGTTTGGGCTGAATTTAGGGGAAAGAGTGCAGTTATATGCTAGTGCGGACGGAAGAGTCTGGCTTTTCTCTTTTTCAACAATGGAAAATAACTTTTGAAATGATGTATAATAATGTTCATTAAAACAAATAAAAAACTTGTGAATCAGATTTCACCTTTGGTCCCAGGAAAGATGTACCTTAGACCCACTGCCTGGGGAGGGCAGCTACTTCCTTTTGATCTTTCAGTGACAGCTTTTTTTGAGATACGATGCACCTGTAAAATTCACCTTTTTAAAGTGTACAGTTCAATGGTTTCAGTATATTCACAAGATTATGGAACTATCCTCTCCATCCAAGAGGACTGCCTGAGGGAACAGTAGGACCCAATGGAAACAGTCCGGGGGGGAGGTCAAGTGTTGAGAGGTTGCATCCCCATCTTCCAGAGTGGCGTGGGGTGTTGGAGGGAGCAGAGAGTAGGCTAGTGTAGAAGGGCAGTCAGAGGACTTCCTGAGCAGCTCCCCAGAGCTAATTGGGACAGAAGCATCATCTTGATCATTTAACTTGTTCAGAGAAACTGCCCAGCTGGAGTGGTCAGAAGTCACAGAGAGAGGGAGGGGCTGGCAGAAGGAAAAGAAAAGGAAGCATCAGGACACCCTTCCTCTAGCTGAGGGAAGAAATATGCTTCAAGTTCACTCCAAGCTAACAGTTCTGATGATTACACCTGACAAGACATTAATTTCTTTTTTTTTTTAAGATTTAAAATGTTTATTTATTTGAGAGAGAGTGAGGGCACATAAGTACAGAGGGAGAGAAAGAAGTGGACTCCCCATGGAGCAGAGAGCAGGACTTGGGGCTTGATCCCAGGATTCTGGGATCAGGACTTGAGCTGAAGGCAGACGCTTAACCGACTGAGCCACCCAGGTGCCCCAAGATATTAATTTCTAAAATTCAATTTTTGTTGTGGCTGAAAGCAATGAGAAAATATTTTTCTTTTCTTAGAGTAAGTGGTAAACTGTGGGGTTGTCCCAGGTTTCATTCTGGACAATTCTTAGCAAGAATTAACCCCATAGGGCCCCTAGTTCTTGTTCAACATAGAAGTTACCCTTATTAATAAATGACTTCAGGAAGTGATAAGTGGTATGAGGAATAAAAATTGTTCAGGTGAGGGACCCCTGGGTGACTCAGCAGTTGGCCACCTGCCTTCCACCCAGGGCGTGATCCTGGAGTGCTGAGATCTAGTCCCACATCAGGCTCCCTGCAGGGAGCCTGCTTCTCCCTCTGCCTGTGTCTCTGCCTCTTTCTCTGTGCCTTTAATGAATGAATAAATAAAATCTTAAAAAAAAATTGTTCAGGTGAGAGATGAAGATAAGGGGTTTGGCTCAGGGGTTTAGCACCTGCCTTTGGCCCAGGGCATGATCCTGGAGTCCCGGGATCGAGTCCCACATTGGACTCCCTGCATGGAGCCTGCTTCTCCCTCTGCCTGTGTCTCTGCCTCTCTCTCTCTCTCTCTGTGTTTCTCATGAATAAATAAATAAAATCTTAAAAAAAAAGAAATAAGGTATTTGGGACAAATGGAGAAAATTGCTTTAAAAATGGACATGATTTGGGGTGCTGGGGTGGCGCAGTCCATTAAATTGTCCAACTCTTGACTTTGGCTCAGGTCATGACCTCAGAGTGGTGGGATCAAGCCCTGCCTTGGGCTTTGCACTCTGTAGACAGTCAGCTTGAGATTCTCTCTTCCTCTGCCCCTCCCCCAACATATGTATGCATGCGTGCTCTCTCTCTCTCTCTGATAGATAACTAAATCTTTTTAAAAAGGGACATGATTTAGTAGAAGATTAGATATGAGAAGTGATGAAGAAGGATGAGTCAAAAAGAAAAAAAGAGGGAACCCTGGGTGGTGCAGCGGTTTGGCGCCTGCCTTTGGCCCAGGGCGCGATCCTGGAGACCCGGGATCGAATCCCACGTTGGGCTCCCGGTGCATGGAGCCTGCTTCTCCCTCTGCCTGTGTCTCTGCCTCTCTCTCTCTCTCTCTGTGACTATCATAAATTAAAAAAAATAAAAAATAAAATAAAATCTTTAAGAAAAAGGGAAAGAGAACATGGTAACCACACTCCTAACATAGGGAGTGAGGGAGGATGTTGGAGCCACACAACCACTCCTTTCAATAGGACAAATTAAATCTTGGTGATGGCTGATCTAACAGTAATACTACACTATTCTTCACAGCACATCAGCTAACATTCTTGGCCCAATGATAAGATGTGGCTTTGAGCAGCAGATAAACTTGCAGAATCTCGCCTGCTCTTTTGCCTGGTGACTCCTTAAAACCAATGACTTGACCCTGCAAGATAATTGGATAGAGTTGGGTTTTGGACCAAGGTCCAGAATGAAGTCAACTGTTGACTTCTGGATCATTGATCAGATCCACACGCCTTAACATGGGATAAAAGGCCCTTCGTGCTCTGACTACTGATTCCTTTTCAACCTTATCTTTCACAGTTCCCTTCTGTTTACCTTACCCTCCATGCAATCCATTTACTCCAATGTGTCAAGTGCTCCCTCACCCCTCATGCCTCTCCCTACGTTGCTTTCTCAGCTTGGAATACCAGTCTCCAGCATAAAACCCCCGTCAGCTTCCCCTTGGTCTTGGAATAAAATTCAAATATGATGATGTATGACCATATCTTTGCCTCTTGATAAAGAAAAACCAACCCCATGAGGAAGTTTCATGCTACCTAAACTGCCAATTAGAAGAAAAATTGAAATCTTGGGAAAGGCACAGCTCTGTAAGTTTTTAGTGGACAGTGTGTGCCACCTGATAGGTAATGCTTTCGTCATCTTTCACTGAAGCCAGACTTTTTTTTTTTTTTTTAACTTATTTATTTATTCATAGAGACACACACAGAGAGAAGAGGCAGAGACACAGGCAGAGGGAGAAGCAGACTCCATGCAGGGAGCTCGACATGGGACTTGATCCCGAGTCTCCAGGATCACACCCTGGGCTGCAGGCGGCGCTAAACCGCTGTGCCACCAGGGCTGCCCTGAAGCCAGCCTTTTGAATTTTCTAACTTATAATCATATTTCCCCTCCTCTGTGGAATGGCTTGGTATCCTTCTCCCCAACCTCAGTTTCGTGAACTTTCCCCTTCTTTCCCTGAATGTCACAAAATCTCTCCTCCCCTACGTGTCACAGGACAATTCTCAGCCAGGTTCTTAAGTGTACCTATATTAAAAGAAAACCTGTCACATGCTCTCGGTTGTTTTCTTTCCCCAAATCTGTAGCTTCAGTCTAATCTTGGGAAAACATCAGACAAACCCAAACTCAGAACATTCTATGAAATACCTGGCACTCTTCAAGAATGTCAAGGTCAAGAGAAGCAAGAAAAGACAGAGAAACTGTCATAGACTGGAGGAGGCAAAGGAGACATGACAAGTGACGGATATGGGATCCCGGATTAGGTCCTGGGAACAGAAGGAATGACTTAGTGAAAATTGGAGAAATCCAAATAAACTGTAGTCAATAGTACCGTACCAATGTTAATTTCTTATTTTTGAGGAATGTGCCATGGTATGAAAGATGTGAACATTTAGAAAACTAAAAGAACTCCTATACATAACTTGATATATTAAAAGAGCTAAGGTGTGGGGTCACCCAGCTTCTGGCTGGTGAATACTCTCCTTCTTCCTTCCTTAGTTCTTAGTAAATGACAAATCCTTAAATTCTAAGTTCCACACTACTTCTCTGAACTTATCCCATGCCATCTTTCCTTTTATCAGGTTCACTCTAGCCTGCGCCTTCTAGTTCCTGGGACACCAACCTCCACTGCAGGGTCCTTGAGCTCGTCATTTCTTATACCTCCCAGCTCTTTCCCCTACTTCTTTGCGAGGCTGGCTTCTCTCCTTCAAATCTCGGCTCCTTCAAGGAAGGAGCGGCGTTTCTGACCACCTGTCCCATCGAACTGTCACAGCATCTTTGGTGTCTTTCTTCATTACATGAAGAAAAGATCATTACATCATCATCTGTAATGTATTGATTTACTTAGAAGATTTTCTCCCCTCCAGAACATTTGCTCCATGAGGGCAGAGACCTTGTGTATCTTGTTCTCTGTTCTACCGCCTGCCCTTAACACAGTGCTTTGCCTCTAAGAGTTGTTCAACCAAAAATATTTGTTAAGGGAATAACAAAGGGTAATTTTCCAAGAGTTGAAAACATGACACTCATCAAACATATTGTGAGCATGTGTCAAATATTTACTTGACTCATTTAATGAAGGAACCAGCAGGATAATAAAGCTGGTCTAAGGAGAATTCTAGGAGCAGAGTCAGGAGGCATGCTGAAATAAGTTAGCTTCGTTCCAGGTAAATCTGGTTAATGTCAAAGGGCAATAGACTATCATCTTTGGGGTTTGTCTTTTCTTCTGAATCATTTGCATCTCTAATGGATAAAACCCTACAAATTAACAGGTAACTACACAGAACCTAGACCCTAATGATAAGTAACAAGTCAAACAAAGGTACATTTTTTAAAAAGATTGTGTTTATTTATTTGACAAAAGAGAGCACAAGCAGGGGGAGTAGCAGGCGGAGGGAAAGAGAGAAGTAGGCTACCTCCTGAGCCAGGAGCCCTATGCAGGGCTTAATCCCAGGACCACCTGAGCTGAAGGCAGATGCTTAACCAATGGAACCACCCAGGCACCTCTGAAGGTACATTCTTTAAAGGAACTATGCTTGAGTACGTCTGCTGGCATGCTCTGGCATGACATTCAAAGGACATAGAATCATCTTTTTGCCTTAGTTCTGAGTATTGGACAATCACAAAACCCCAGAATGAATGAACAAATGGAAAATTTCCTATTGAAAAGGGGAGGGTTCAATGAGTTAGGGAGCAAGGCAACAGCTACCCACTTTAGTACATCTTCCCTGGGAGCCAGCATCTTCTTCAGGAGTTAGCTGGTGTGTCTCCGTCTCTGGGAAGTTCACCTCGAGCTTCTGCTCACCCCTGGTTGGGCAAACTAGGGTATTCATCATCATTATTGAGACAGAGATTGTTATCCGGGCCCTAGATTTTTTTCCTGTGACGTGTGTAGCCCTGCCTTATGCCAAGACACCCTACCCCTGTTGTACCCCTCGCTTCCCAGGCCACATTTTTTGTTTTGTGGGTGTACATGAGACGTCCCCTGGGATTCCCAGAAATAATTGAGGTGGGGTTGGGAGGAGACTCCCAAGGTGAGATGCCCCATCCCTGCAATCAGTAAGTGAGGCCAAGGGGTCAGGACAACGTCATCAGAAATGCACAGAGGACCGCGTTTGTGTTCGGGCTGCTGAAATCAGCTGCACGCCGCTCAGACAAGTATCAGAGCTGCTTCCTCACTGCTCTCTCGATCCCATGAGGATGCTACTCCGCAACAGGTCCAGAGGCCAGCCTCTCACAGGCATCCTTCTCTAGTTTTAGAATTTACTTTATTCTGGGGGATAACAATCTCTGGGACCAAAGGCCTGAGCATCGAACCGGGGACTATTCCAAGAAGAAATCCTTTCCAGGCTCACAAAGACTCAACCCAAGCTGAAAACGGTCCCCTTAGTACATCAGAAGGGACCTTCAGGCATGTGGCATCTGGCCAGGGAACTGACTCAAGACAAATCTGTAGCAGCCTGGAGGTGCTGGAGGGGAGTTTGGGGAACAGTCAGCACTGGGAGCCCAGGGCAGCAGCTCGCAGGGGTTGCCTCCTCCCGCTCTGATGCTCCTCCTCTGCCAGCTCTGCTCGCAGGAGCCAGAGGCGGTTCCACCAGGAGATCAGGAGACCCTGGAGCCAGTCTGGCCCATCACTTTCATCGTGCAGGTGAGGAATCCAAGGCACAGAGAAAGGAAAGGATTTGCCCGGAGCCACACAGTGGACAGAAGCTGGATGTCTCGGTCAAGCATTTCCAATCCCTGGTAGTGGGCGAGGCAGGGGCCGAGGCGACACGTGGGGTGACCCTCCGGCTGATGCAAGCCTGTTCCTGGTGCGGAGCTCAAGCATCAATCAACAAACAGGAGGAAGCGAGATGAGGCCCAAGTGTACGGGAGCAGCATGTGACATCCCCGCACAGACGTAATTCAAAGCAGTGCCATGGCAACCAGCGCTCACTCGGGGCCCAGACAGCACCGGCAGCTTCATTAAAATTGGGTTCATTAAAAGTGGCTTCTCACTGGCTGAGCAGAGTGCTCCAGCCTCAGTTTCCCCTGTAGTGAGTGACCCTAAAATACACCAAGCTCTGACTAGTTCAGCTTCTTCACCAAAGGTTGGGTGTGTGTGTGTGTGTGTGTGGTTCCAACAAGAGAAATAAACTCCACAGCCTTGGGAATCCCCAAGAATTACTATGTCTAGCAGTATGGTTCTGCTTCCTCTTAGAGCAACGCATGTTCCAAAATGCGTTCCCTGAACACTGATGTCCCAAAGAGGTGCCCCGGGTGGTGAGCGGAAGGCAAGGGGGGAGGGCACCACCACCTATCTTGCTTACATACTGCAGGGTCTGCTGCTACCAATAAATAAATACGTCAATTGTAAACCGAGGCAGGAGACCAGGAGGGGTCTGGGCTGAGTTAAGCTTCATCGGGAGGATTGGTTTCTAAGCCATCACACTGAGATGCTGAGGCTTCCTTGACTTTAACCTGAATGCTCATGTAATCGGCAACACAGAACCCCTCAAACAGACCATTTGTTGTCTCTTAATATGTGCTTTCCCCTTCTTTTTCTGATTTTTCCAGTTGGGCCCCTTGAAATACAGACCTCCACTACCCTGACATGTTGGCATGGGCCTGTGACCGGTTCTGCTTTTTCTACTGAGTGGACGTGCGGCTTTCCGGATGTGCCCTCTCCTGGGGCCTCCCCCTCTTCTCTTTAGCTGCTGATAGTGTGACAAACCACAGTGGGCCATGGGGATGAGGGCCACACCGCAGAAATGGCAGAGCACTAAGATACTTTTGGATAATTAAAAAATATTACCACTTATTTTATGAGTCTAAAAAAAAATAAGGTAGGAAGTACTCATATGCTAGATACATGCAGCCTGGTTTGTTCTGAAGGAAGCACTTGAACCTGAACTGCCCTACCAGCCCTCTATTTTTTTTTTTTTTTTAGTACGCTCGATGCCCAGTGTGGAGCGCAACACGGGGCTTGAACTCATGACCCTCAGATCAAGACCTGAACTGAGATCAAGAGTCGGACATTGGGCAGCCCTGGTGGCGCAGTGGTTTAGCGCCGCCTGCAGCCCAGGGCGTGATCCTGGAGACCCTGGATCGAGTCCCACGTCAGGCTCTCTGTATGATGCCTGCTTCTCCCTCTGTCTGTGTCTCTGCCTCTCTCTCTCTGTATCTATGAATAAATAAATAAAATCTTAAAAAAAATAAAAAAAATATCTTCATAACTTATCTTTAAAAAAAAAAGAGTTGGACATTTAAGGATTTTAAAAATTTTATTTATTCATGAGGGACACACAGAGAGAGGAAGAGACACTGGCAGAGGGAGAAGCAGGCTCCATGCAGGGAGCCCGACGTGGGACTCGATCTTGGGACCCCGGGATCATACCCTGAGCTGAAGGCAGACGCTCAACCACTGAGGCACCCAGGTAACCCAAGAGTTGGATGTTTAACTGACTGAACCACCAAGGTGTCCCCAGCCCTCTTCTTTTATTCTTTCTGTATTAACAGCTGAATCGGCATCCTATAATATTCCCACTGAAACTGCCATTGGTTATGCTAAAAGTGTTATTTAGGACACTTTGGGGTACATGTAACCATAAGCCTACTGAAAACAATTTTAAGATATAGGTGTTAAAAAAATGATGTCACTTCAGGGGCACCTGGGTGGCTCAAGCACTTGAGCGGCTAACTCTTAATTTCAGCTCAGGCCATGGTCTCAGGGTCATGGGATGGAGCCCAGTGTTGGGCTCTGGGCTCCTCGGTGGTGGTGGTGGGGTGTCTCCTGCAGATTCTCTCTCTCCTTCTTACTCTGCCCCTTCCTCCTGCTCACATTCCTAAATAAAGAAATAATAAAATCTTAAAAAAAAAATGATGTCACTTCAGAAGAAATCCAGAGGTAAGGAGATCCCGGGGCTGGTTCATCATTAGGTGTTTACTGATGACAAATTGCTGCTATGACAAGTTATCACAAAATTTATGACTGAAAACAACACAACTTGATTCTCTTACAGTTCTGGAGGCCAGAAGTCTGGAGTCAGTTTCACTGGACTAGTGTCAGTTGGCAGGGCCGATATTTTCTGGAAGCTCTAGAGGAGAATCTGTTTGCCTCCTTGAGCTTTTGAAGGCCGCCCACTTTCCCTGGCCCATGGCCCCCTCCTTGAGATCCTGCAACATCACATGTCCTGCTGTCCAACCTCCCTTGGCCTCCCTGTCCTAAGGACCCCTGTGGCAAACAGTTAGGGCCCACCCGGATGATTCAGGATAAACTCTTATTTGAAGATCCTTAACTTAATCACACCTGCAGAGTCCCTTTTGTTACATAAAGTAAGATTTGCAGGTTCCGGGGATTAGAGCATGGATATCTTTGAGGAGGTTGTTTGAGTTGTTAAGCGCCCAGGCTCTTTCTGTTTTCCTGCTCTGCCACTCTCAATATTTTGGTGGTATCTCCCTTTAGGATTTAAAAAAATTAATTAATTTTAAAATTCCAGCATAGTTGGCCTACAATGTTGTTAGTATCAGGTGTACAACAGTGTTTCAGGTCTCCCTTCGTGGCTTTAAAGTCATTTTGGGGCTCCAAGCATCACACCTTTGCAAGGCCTCATCTCCAGCCAGAAGAGAGGAAGGTTCCCAGCTTGTCTCTTCGGTTATCAAGGAGGACCTGCTTTCCCAGAGGTTCTCGACAGAAGCCACGGCAAGTCCCAGGAGCAAGGACTGGGTCACCTGTCTGTGCTCTAGCAACAAACAAGCCTGGTAATTTGCTCATCTCTGCAGCAGGACGTGGGTGCCAGTGCTAAGAGGGAGAAGGACTGTGAGGTAGGCAGCATCTCACTCTTGAAGGTCTTGCTGTTGATTCCACAAGTGTGCATACCATTGAGGAGCCCTTGTTTCCAGGCTGCCATAATCATGACAGATAAACTTCCATGGATGGAAGGAAAGAAGTTTAAAGTGTGTGTATGTGTGTGTGTGTGTGTGTGTGCGCGCGTGCATGCAAAGCATCAAACATAATGTTGAACAACTATGTTCATGAAACATGAACTCTTTAAGGACAATGTGTGATAACTGAGTTGTCTCTCATTCCTTCAATGACATCTGAATCATCTTTTTTCTTCCAGACTTCTCCATCAAGGGCTGAAGTTACAAATAGAATAAAAAAGGTCTCTGGTGCCAAAGAGATCTTGGATAATCTAGAGACAATCTAGTGAAGAAAGAGTGTCGCTCTGAGGGAGACATAAGATGTTGGGGTGAGGCATGGTGTTGCTTTATGAAACCCAGCGGCTGTCAAGTTTTATGGAAGCAAGACATGAACCAGGACTGGCTGATGGTCTCTCACGTTCCTATTTCATAGTTTCTTCCCTCCGTACCCGTACCTTCTCTCTTTCTCCTCTCTGCCTGCATGACCATGGTTGGATACCCTACAACGAATGGATGGCTTCCCCTGCAGTTGGCTGTCCCACCATAATGTGGTGAGGTCACATCATCATATAGGTGCTACAGCCACACTAGGAGGGTTGTAAGTGCAGGAGACCCCCATAGGTGTCTCTCAGAGATGACAAAAAAAATGAAGATGTGGGGGGGCAGGCTGGAATTTGAGGTGGTGGTTGTAATCGGAGTCACTTATGT
Source organism: Canis aureus (assembly GCF_053574225.1). Taxonomy (NCBI): domain Eukaryota; kingdom Metazoa; phylum Chordata; class Mammalia; order Carnivora; family Canidae; genus Canis; species Canis aureus. The sequence goes on along the minus strand of NC_135614.1, from coordinate 76,855,553 downwards.
TAGCTGTCTGAACCCACTTTCAGACAACTTGTTCCACTTCTTTGAGCCTGGAAAAGAGTGAACAAAAATCTTGCTAGGTTTGGAGGAGGGGGGGAGTGGCCCACTGCTCTCCCCAGGGAGCACTGAAGCAGGCTGCCACGGAGAGGCTCACGGCAGGTGTGGAGATGTGGGGCTGGCGCAAGGCCAGATCCTGTTGTGTTTTGGATTAAGTAGGAAAAGTTCCTGCCCAGAAATAACAGAGTTGGCAAACGTGCGTGGGATTTTCATCTTGTGCTCAGCGGGTCTCTAGCTCCATCCTGGTCCCACGTCAGGAAAGGGAAGTTGGGGTGCTGTTGCCCCTGGCAGGCAACTGTTAGTCCTGGCACTTCTTTAACAGTTCCATTTCCATAAACAATCACAGGTCAAATGCTCTGACTATGACATTGTCTTTGTGGGGGAGACATTTCCGGTTGCAAAGACCCTGAATCTTTAGGAAGCTGCACTTCGTCACTGGAGATGTGAGGGGTGGAAATGGGGTCCCTAGCTAGCTGTTAGTAGCTGGTGTTTTTCTCAAAAGCTAATGTACTTTTCATCTTGACTTCAAATTAAAAATGATGATTGGTAAGAATACTTGTAGTAGATGTGAAGGCTCATTTTGTTATATTTTATTTTTTTAAGATTTTATTTACTTATTTGAGAGAGAGAGAGAGAGAGGAGAGAGAGAGAGCAAGCAGGGGGAGTGAGAGGCAGAGGGAGAAGCAGACTGCCTTCTGGGCAGGGAGCCCGCTGCGGGGCTTGATCCCAGGACCCTGAGATCATGACCTGAGCTGAAGGCAGATGCTTAACCAACTGTGCCATCCAGGTGCCCTCTTATGTTGTTTTAATCCAAAAACATTTTGTCCTTTCTGGGGCCTCAGGAGGCTGGCCTCACCTGGCCAGGCATTCACTGGGTTCACCCTCTCATCCAGGGAAGGAAAGTGAAGCAACTCTTTTTTTGAAAAGCTGTCTTCTCCTGTCCTAGAAGAAAGTGGGTCAAAAGGAGAATGACTTCTTCTTTCTTGTTGTTGAGAGTCTAGTTTTGAAGGGTCAGGGAGGCTTTTTCTGCTGGTCCATTAGAGACAATTTTGAGGAAAAGAAAGAAAATGAAGAAAGAATAAAGAAAATAGGAAGTTTGAGGGGAAAAAGCTGGGGATTTTGAAGAGAAAAGCTGGAGGTAGTGGTGACAGGGGCTGTTGTCCAAGAGGTGCCAGAGGAGGGGCCCCCAGAAGAGGGTCATTTAGAAGCTGTTCCTGAGTTGAAGTCCTGCCAGCTTTCCTATGCGGCTTATGCAATTTTCATTCCACATTCTGGCTTTTTTTTTCTGTAACAACTGAATTCCCAGTTCCTAATCCACCAGGGCTTCACCCTCAGTGTCCTGGGCATTTATCTGAGTTTAAATCTGCATCTGCAGGGCTTGTGAACATCGAAGTGTGGCGATGGTGGCAGTGAAGGCCCATCTGATCTTCGCTCATCTGTCCACATACGTGTCTGCCACGACTGTCCCTCCAGCACACCAGCTCATGCAGCTTGCACCTGGGATGCCCCTCGTTCCTGTCCACTTGGTTCCTTCAAGTCCCAGAGCCTTTCCCATGCTACTCCTGTCTTAGTCTCGAGGGCAACAGACTCTGAGGCATGAACTCTTCTGTAGCAATTAGGGCACAAAGCCTCAGGCCCTGGGTCACAGTGACATCTGTCTTGGTTGCCCATCCCTCTTTTCACCAGCGCAAAGCAATTTTTTTCTAGAGTGGAGAAGGTGCCCTCCTCCCATCCCGCTTCCAAACATCTGACCCTGCCTGACTCTTCTCAGTATCTCTGGGCTTCAGACTTCTAGAAGCCACAGTCAGGAAGAAGCCTGTCTGTTTATCTCTCTCATTCTCTTCTGCTTCTGCCCTTCCAAAAGGCAAGAGGCATGAAATAGACTATTGGCTGGAAATGGGTAGACAAGAAAAATACATAGAAAAAATTAGTTAAAGGTTCAAAATATTATTCTGCATGTGCATAGGTGGGAACCTCATGTCATCTGCCCAGAACTAAACCAGCTTGTACATCTGGAATCAGAATCACCTGTGTGCCTGCTAAAAATATAGACTCCTGTGCCCTACCCAAAGTCTGTTGAATCAGAAGCCTTCCAGGCAATTCTTGTGTGCACTAAAACTCAAGAGTGTTCTCGTCCCAGTCTCAGTCAAATCATCTACTGGGTTTTAACATCGAGTCGTCCTTGTTCTCAAGTTGGGCCTGAGCACTTAATGTGTGTGTTTAAATCGTTGTTAAGTTGCGTGGTGGGACGTGAGATTCCCCATTTCTAACAAATGCTGCTGTGGTTGGAGGACCACATTTGGAGGGGCAGAGTGCTGGACAGTCTACGTTCCTATGCTCTGCAGGCCTGTGAGGCTGTCTTGAGACTTCTCAAGTCCCTGGTGCCAGTGGCTTGCTTGAACTGGGATTGGAAATTGGGGCACACTCATGGATACTGTGCTTTGTTGACTGGGCTCTACCCAGTGGTCATCTAGACTCACTCTTCCCTCCTCTTGCTGACCCCTACTCCCACCCCACTCTGCTACCCCTGCTCGGCCCTAAGGGGCAAACCCACTGCCAAGCCCCCAGTCTTCCTCACCTTGGGAGCCTCATCTGACTATAGATAAATAGCTGAATAGATTCCCTAGAGAATCTTTAAATTTGCTAATATGACAAAGTCCTTTCTGGGAGAAAAGAGGAAGTAAAATTTGAGCAAGCAAATAAAGATAAGTCAGGAGCTCTTTTTTCTCTTTAGGTTCATCTGCTGTGGGACAGAAATGACAGCGACAGACACTAGCCTTGACTTTGAAAGAAGAGCTGAGTCTGAGGCTATGGGAACTCCTGCCCCTTTTTGATAGGTGGAGGGTAAAGAGGAACCCTAAACTTTCTTGCATGGTATGTACTCATCCCTCTAGTCCTTGGGGAGTAGGGAGGAGAGTTCTAGGACGTAAGAAGTGGTGAGATTCTTTTCTACAGCCATGGAAGACTTCTGATGTTCAAACCATCGTGACTTTGATCTCTGTTTTCTAATACTAAGAAAGCAGACCTCAGGTAGAGGCGCAGGGAAAGACCTACCTGCGGTGTGCTGCAGACATGGAGAATCATTGGTCACATTGAAGGGTCTAAGGTTGGGACGCCTGGGTGGCTCAGCAGTTGACCGTCTGCCTTTGGCCCAGGGTGTGATCCTGGAGTCCTGGGATCGAGTCCCACATCGGGCTTCCTGCATGGAGCCTGTTTCTCCCTCTGCCTGTGTCTCCGCCTCTCTCTGTGTCTCTCATGAATAAATAAGTAAAATCTTAAACAAAAAAAGGCCTATTGGAGTGAAGCCAGTAGTGGTCAATAGACTGTAATGCCAATGGATCCAGAAAGAAATCCCTGACCATATGCCTCTGGACCGGAATGAGATCCCCTAGGCCTGGGAGGATAAGAAGCATTGGCCCTGTAGCCAAAAACAACACTTCTCGGGCAGGGGCACCCAGGCAAGGGTCTGTGGAAAGCTCCATCAATGGCACTTGGGGGAATTTAATAACAACAATTCCAATGCCCACACCAAAGAGGCCGATTCAACAGGGCCCAGTGGACTATATTTTAAAAAATATTCATCAGGCAGTTTTATATAGACAGTCAGGTTTAGGAACCAATGCCTTAGTACTCAATTTGCCAAATTTTTAGCAGAATGATTCATTCATTAGATACTTATTGAACAACTGCTATATGTCATGTGTTGTTTAAAGCCCTGGGCAAGCAGTAGTGAATGAGATTAGTAATGTATTTGTAGAGCTTCAAAATATGAAACAGATAAAAACAAGGAGCGGATTTTTCAGGAATTTTAAATATTTGTTTTTTGGCCAAAAATACTGGTTTTTGCTGAATCTCTGAAGCACCACCAGATTCTGTGGTATATAGTTTGAGAACTGCTGCCTTGGAGGGCTGGGAAGCAGTTTGCAGCAATAAAACTAAGACGGGCTTTCAGTTTCTTGATCGATTCGGTGGGGACACCTTACGGTCTTACTGTGAGTAACAAAAGAACCAAACACAAAGCATGGGGGATAGTGCTTGGTGTGCAGCCCCCCTTTGCTGCATCTTCTTTCTCTTCTCTTTGCGTGGGGAGCAGGTTACTTAAGCAAGAGGATGATGTGGAGGATGAAATGTACGTGGAAGTGTGTTGCAAGAGGGATCTGTGGGTCAGGCAGGATAATGAGAGGCACAAAATACAGAGGCCAGGGAGATGCTCTATCACTACCATAACAAGGAGCAACCACAGTTGCAAAATGGTTCAGCTGCTGTGGGAAATAGGGAGTACCTCAAAAAAGTTAAACTCAGTATCACCATATGATCCCTCAAGTCTACTCCTAGTTATATGTCCACGAGAGAAGAAGATGCATGGCCATACAAAAACATGTAACCAAAGTTCATGGTGGCATTATCCATGAGAGCCAGAAGTAGACACAACCTAAATGTCCACCAAGTGATGAATGGATAAACAAAGTATGATCTATCCACACAGTGGGATATTATTCAGCCATAAAAAGGAATGAAGTATGGCTGATAATGTGCAACAGCATGGACGAACTTAAAATAGTTATAGGGAGTGAAAGGAGCCAGTCTCAGAAGACCATATATTGTCCAATTTCATTCATATGAAATGGTCAGAATAAGGAAATCTATAGAAACAGAAAGTAGATTAGTGGTGGCCAGGGACTGGAGGAGGGAGCAGGGAGTGACTGCTAATGGGCAAGGAGTTTCTTTGGGGGTAATGCCCATGTTCTGAAACCAGATAGTGGTGACAGCGACCCCATTTTTAGAACATACTAAAACCCAGTGAATTGTACACTTTAAAAAGGTGAATTTTATGACATGTAGATGATAGCTCTCTCTCTCTCTCTTTTTTTAAGATTTTTATTTATTTATTCAGGAGAGACACACAGAGAGAGGCAGAGGCATAGGCAGAGGGAGAAGCAGGCTTTCTCTGGGGACCCTGATGTAGGACTCGATCCCAGGACTCTGGGATCATGACCTGAGCTGAAGGCAGATGCTCAAACACTGAGTCACCCAGGCATCCCACACGTACATGATATCTTAATCTAAAAAAATTTTTTTAAAAAGACTTCATTTATTTAAGAGAGAGAACACGAGCCAGTGAGAGAGAGAGAGAATGAGCAGGGGGGAGGGTCAATGGGAGAAGCAGCCTTCCCCGCTCAGCTGTGCTCCCCACTCTCTCTCTCATGCTCTCTCAAATAAATAAATGAAATCTTTTTTTTTTTTTTTTTTTTAAAGAAGCAATTAGAGACCATAAAGCTAGCCAATGTTCTGTGTCCAAGAAATAAGACAGGGATGCCTGGGTGGCTCAGTGGTTGAATGTCTGCCTTTGGCTCAGGGTGTGATCCCGGGGTCCTGGCATGGAGTCCCACGTTGGGCTCCCTGCCCAGCTGGGAGCCTGCTTCTCCCTCTCCCTCTGCCTGCCACACCCCCCGCCCCTTGTGCTTTGTGCTCTCACTCTCTTAAAATTTTTAAGTCCTTTAAAAAAATACAAGAACTAAGACAATACTCAGAGCCTGTCGTGCCTTAGCCAGAACCCACAGGCAGCTGCAGAAGGCAACCCAGGGTTCAGATGACAAACCTGGTCAGGCCCAAGATTGCCTTTCTTTGCCAGAGTTTGAAGAGTTTATCAGTCTCTCAGAGGGACGCCTGGGTGGCTCAGTGGTTGAGCATCTGCCTTCAGCTTGAGTTGTGATCCCGGAGACCCGGGATCAAGTCCCATGCTGGGTTCCCTGCGTGGAGCCTGCTTCTCCCTCTGCCTCTCTCTCTGTGTGTCTCTCATGAATGAATAAGTAAAATCTTTTAAAAACAAGTCTCTCAGACAAGAGGGATTAGCGATTAACAAAACTATGCCTGTTACACTTATAATAATAATATTTTTTTCTGGGCCTATGTTCTTTATATATGTTCATATTCAAGCCATAGGAATGGTTTGTTAATTTTCAAATACTTAATTCATTTTGCTATTTTTCAAACACCCAGTTCCAGAAGCTCATTCTGGTTGTCAGACATTCAGTGCCACGTCCTGCTATAGTGCAGGTTGGTGGTCTTGGGGACTAGACACAAGCTCACCAGACAACAGGTACACTGGCCTCGGTCATGTGAATCTCCTGATCAAGTCTGACAGCCTCCTGTTGGGTGGGTGAGGAAAGTATTTTGAGGAACAGCAACTTGGAATTTACACGCTGTATGAAAATGCCTTAGGGGGACAGAAGGTGTTTTTGAGCATGAAAAGTTTGGATCATTGATGGGAGAAAAGGACTGCCAGGGAATCATAATTCCACTTTCTGGCTCATCACCGCCTTTGGGTTTTCTCCCTTGACTGGTTCTGACAATGTGCCATTTTACAGAATGTGTCACTGTTGCTTCGGAGCTGCCACATATGCTCTGCTGCACATCTGGGATTATTGCATCAGGTTTGCAAAACCAGTTAAAAAAATCTTTTGAAGTTTGCCTTTAGCATTTTGCAAGGAGGTTACTCATCAGCTGTTTGTTTATGCTCTCTAGTGATTTTTAAAAATTTTTTATTTATTTATGATAGTCACACACAGAGAGAGAGAGAGAGGCAGAGACACAGGCAGAGGGAGAAGCAGGCTCCATGCACCAGGAGCCCGACGTGGGACTCGATCTGGGGTCTCCAGGATCACACCCTGGGCCAAAGGCAGGCGTCAAACCGCTGTGCCACCCAGGGATCCCACTCCCTAGTGATTGTTTTGCACATTATCAACGAGTAGCGTGCAATTACATCATTATAATGGCAAGTATAAATGGAATTCTCAGTAGGGCATTTCTGGGAGAATAGATGGCCTCTTTCTAGGCCCAGTGCACCAAAGAGACTCCACAGTTAGACAAACCAGTGGCTGCAGGGAGATGAGGGCCCTGTGGTCATATTGCCAAAACTAAGGGCTTCTAGCAACCCTCCTTCAGGCCATTAGCCAACAAATCTCAAATGTTGATGGCACACCAAGACAGGTTTGCCAAGAAGACCCATCTGAACCTCTTGCTACCCGTATTTCTGATCCAAATTATTCATGACAAACCTCCCTTCTCCTGGAATTGACACTGAATTAAAACGATCCCAATGTTCTGGATGTAATTAAAACCTCATTTGTTCATGCATTTTTAAACAACAGCTTTTATTGAGATATGATTTACATATCGTAAAAGTCACTCTTTTAAAGTGTACAGTTCAGTAGCTTTTAGTGTATTCATGGAGTTAGCAACTCTACTCTTGAATTTTAGAACATTTTCATCACCCCAAACAGAAACCTTGTACCCATTAGTGATCATGCACCATTGCCTCTCATTCCCCATCTTCTTCTGATCTCTGTAAACCACTCTTCTACATTCTGACTCCAAATTTGCCTCTTCTGGGCATTTGATACAAACAGAATCATACAATGTGGTCTTTTGTCACTGGCTTCATTCATGTTGAAACATGTATCAGTACATTCATTCACTTAATTTTTTTAAATTTTTATTTATTTTTTAAGATTTTATTTATTTATTCATGACAGACACAGAGAGAGAGAGGCAGAGACACAGGCAGAGGGAGAAGCAGGCTCCACGCAGGGAGCCTGATGTGGGACTCAATCCCGGGTCTCCAGGATCATGCCCTGGGTAGAAGGCAGCGCTAAACTGCTGAGCCACTCCGGCTGCCCTTAAAAATTTTTTAATTGTGGGGGCACCTGGGTGGCTCAGTGGTTGAGCATCTGCCTTTGGCTCAGGTCATGATCCAAAGGGATGGAGTCCTGCATTGTGGTCCCTGTGAGGAGTCTGCTTTTCCCTCTGCCTGTGTCTCTGCCTCTCTCTCTGTGCCTCTCATGAATAAATAAATAAAATCTTAAAAATTAAAAAAAAAGTTGTAGTAAAATACACATAACACAAAACTTATCATCTTCACTCTTTTTAGGTCTATAGTTCAATAGGGTTAAGTGTGTTCATGTTGTTCTGCAACCAATCTCCAAAACTCTTTCAACTTGCAAAGCCGAAAATCTATATCCATTAAACAACAATCCCTCATTCTGCACTCCTCGTGGCTCCTGGTAACCCCCATTCTCTTCCTGTATCTATGAATTTGACTCTTCTGGGTGCCTCCTGTGTGTGGAACCACACAGTATTTTTGTGACTGGCTTATTTAACTTAGCATAATATCCTCAAGGGTCATCCACGTTGTAGCATATGTGAGGATTTTCTGCCTTTTTAGAGCTGAATAATATTCCTCTGTGTGTGTGTGTGTGTGTGTGTGTGTGTGTGTAATATACCAATCACACTTTGTTTACATATTCTTCTGTTGATGGACACTTGGGTTGCTTCCATCTTTTGGCTATTGTGGATAATGTTCTGACCATGGGTGGCTGCTTTCAATTCTTCGGGAATTGAAACAGAATTGCTGGTCATATGGTAGTTCTCTTTTCAGTTTATTGAGGAACTACCATACTGTTTTCCATGGTGGTGGTGGCATCATTTTACATTCCTGCCAGCAGTACATAAGGGATTCAATTTCTCCTATATGTCTCCAACATTTGATGTTTACTGTAATTATTATTTTTTGACAGTAGTTATCCTCGGGGGTGTGAGGTGGCATTCATTCATTTTCAATGCTAGCTGGGAAGAGGGGCTGTCAGCAAGAGAAAAATATATACAAGATAGTAGACATAATCTTTGCTTCAATCTTAAAATTCAATTAGGGAAGTAAGATCATAATTTTAATTTTGACATTTTTAAAGCAATTACAATGTTCCAGGCACTGTGCTAAATGCTTCTCTAATCCAGAACATTTTCAGCAGCCCTGTGTGGTAGGTCGGATTACCACCGTCGTGGAGGACAGGAGCCTGGGATGTCCCAGTGCTTTGCCAGCTGTCTCCAGGTCAGAGTTGAAAGCCTAGATGAACCACCTCTCACTCTGAAGACTCTGTTCTCTCTCTAAATCAGAGGATGAGGTTAGCTTGATCTTGTTAGCCCAATCTTGCAGGGCTGGAGAAACTGGCGTGGCCTGCAGAGGTAAGGGCAGGTGGTGCTAGGCTTACACTGGAAACGTTAGTCATCTGTTTTTACATCTGTTTTTACACACTTTTACCCACTGTCTAGAACTGGAACAGAATTTGTAAGTGGAAAGGATAGAGAATCCACCTGTCCTCTCTCCTCCCCACTGTGATTTTTTTTATATATATTTTTTTATTTTTTATTTATTTATGATAGTCACAGAGAGAGAGAGAGAGAGAGAGAGAGAGAGAGGCAGAGACATAGGCAGAGGGAGAAGCAGGCTCCATGCACCGGGAGCCCGACGTGGGACTCGATCCCGAGTCTCCAGGATCGCGCCCTGGGCCAAAGGCAGGCGCCAAACTGCTGCGCCACCCAGGGATCCCCCCACTGTGATTTTTATAGAGGAAGGAAAAGGACCCCTGAAGTCTCTAGCTGATGACATCTAACCGATGTCATAGAGATGGATATAGCAGGAGAAGTGAAATACCAGGAGAGGTGGTGCACCAGGACCTGAATGCTGGCCTATTGACAAGTCTGATTCTTGTTTATTCTAGGACCATGTTGCTGTTTAATGCCCCCACTGAATCTCTATTCTCTCTCTGTCTCCAGGTTCCCCACATTGCCACTGAAATAATTTTTGGCCCAGACCTACTTGAAGGGGCTCACCAACCCTCCTAACTTTGAACTAGTGACAAAACCCAGCAGGCCCTCATAGAGGGAATGGGGGTTCCAGCAGGAGTTATAGTTTTAGAACAAGCGTGAGCAAGACGAGAGTAGGGGAGGCGTGTGGAAGGCAGAAGCTATCATTTATCCAGTTGGGTTCTCGAGACCATTGCAGAGGGGCTCCCTAGGGGCAGTCACCTGTATCTCAGCTCTGATTCAAGCCCTCTTGAATCCAGTTCTATTCCTCTAGGCAGGATTTTAGGACTACAGTGATGGTCAATTTTATGTATCAACCTGGCTAGGCGATGGCTGTGTTAACCACGAGCCTAGATGTTGCTGTGAAGGCGTTTTCAGATGTGATTAACATTTAGATAAGTAGACTTTGAGTAAAGCAGACCACCCTCCATAATATGGGTGGGCCTCATCTCATCAGTTGAAAACCTTAAGAGCAAAAATAGAAGTTCCCCAAGAAAGAGGGAATTGTGTCTGCCGTTTGCCTTTGCACTCAAGACGGCAACATCAGCTCTTCCCAGCCTGCCTTGCAGACTTCAGACGTTCCAGCCTTCACAATCATGTGAGCCAATTCCTTAAAATCTCTCTTGCTATGCATACATGTGCGCGCACACACACACATACAAACTCTTGGTTGTGTGTGTGTGTGTGCTTTGAGAACCCTAATGCAACTACCTCAATGTCCAAAGATATATGGCCTTGGTGCTCCTGTAATTTGGTATTAGGGTGGAATTTACAGCTGGTGGGGGTAGCTTAGCTCTCAGGCCCCATCTCACTGGGGACAAGGTTTTAGGGAAAACCAAAGGAGGCACAGAAGGAAATACATTGCACACTGACAGCCCAATTTAAACAGTACCCACCATCCTTATAGCAGCTTGTTTTGAAAGAACCTTTTTTAAAAATCATGGTCTTTCCCCCCATTATAACTTTTTGTCTGTTTCCCTCTCTGATGCTGTTTGTTTTTCTCACTCTTGTGAGGCATCTGCAAGATACCAGGCCCCATCCCCGGGCTTATTCATTGGCGGGGGTGGGTGGGGGTGTCAGTCAAGGAAGTAATGGTCCATCTCTGTGCTCTAGCAGAGCTCATCACCCCACCAGGTGGACAGGAGACAGCAGGGAGGCACTTTACTGATGGTCAGAGGCCGGCTTGAAGCGGTTGAAATTGAGGTTCTGGGAGGAGAGAGCTGCAGAGGCAGCTGCAGGCAGAACCAGTAGGAGAGGGGATGGGCTGGAAGCAGGAGAGAAGATGGGCTGGGCCGGAAAGCCTGGCCTCCTTTAAGCAACACCATTACCTGGAAAGCCACGAGAGAGAGTGCAAGGGCTGCAGGGGGGGATGGTCCTGACTGGTGATGTCTTTCCAGGGGCCCTGTACATCCTCTCTGCTGACAGAGGTAGTTAGGGGCCTATTGTCCTTGGGAACGTTCTGGATGCAAAATACACAAGAAATAGCACTAATCATTTTCCTGCCTTGTTGTGAGCATCCCGAGAGCTGCTGTGTGTGGAAGCACCTGAAGCTATACCAACAGCACCCATTTTACCATTACCTTTGATACCTGGAGAAAATGAACTCCTTTAGCCAGGTTGCTATGCCAACTGGAACAAAACATATGTCATCTATCTATATGCTTCTCTATGGATAGACAACTATTTATAATTATCTAATTATTCACTACATTATAAATTTTATGAGGTTATTATTTGGGGCCCCTGGGTGGCTCAGTCGATTAAGCGTTTGCCTTGGACCTAGGTCATGATCCCAAGGTCTTGGGATCAAGCCCCACATCAGGCTCTCTGCACTGCAGGGAGTCTGCTTCTCCCTCTCTCTCTGCCTCCCCTACCCTGCACATGCTCTCTCTCTCTCTCTCTCACATAAATAAATAAAATATTGAAACAAAAAGTTATTAGTTATAGCCACTGGCATAATTTTCAGACTAGAAGGGAACATTTGCAGGTGAGTGTTTGTGTACGGAGATGTGAGGGTACAGCAAGGCCCCTTGCTCCCTCCCCCTACACTAAGTCAGGGCTCCTACATAACATGTAAAATATACCATTGTAATATACTTCCGGATATAATTTTAGGATCACTCGAATGATGAGTTATTGCTCTGTGATATGTCATCTTTCTTCTTATTCAGAATTCCCAGGAATGAATGTCCTAGGATGGCAAAGTCACTCTGATTAAGTCAGCTCCCCAAAGCCGCAATTCTCAAGTGGGGAATGTTTTGCCTCCTGGAGGATATGTGGCAATGTTTGGAGCTGTTTTTTGGTGGTCAGGACTGGGGGAGGGGTGTCATTGGCATCCAGTAGAAGCTAGGGATGCTGTTTCCCATTTTACAACGCACAGAAGAGCCCCACAACAAAAGATTACTTCTCCCATGGGGCACCCAGGTGGCTCAGTGGTTGAGCATCTGCCTTTGGCACAGGTCGTGATCCCAGGGTCCTAGGATGGAGTCTCGCATCGGGCTCCCTGCGTGGAGCCTGCTTCTCCTCTGCCTATGTCTCTGCCTCTCTCTCTGTGTCTCTCATGAATAAATAAACTCTTAAAAAAAGAAAAAGAAAAAGAAAAAGAATTACTCCACCCCATACGCAATAGTTTCTGGGTTGAGAAACTCTGCCCAAGGGCCAATCAGCAATCCTCCAGACTGGCCCCCCTTCCCAGTCTTTGTGGGCAACAGGCATATCCCTGGGCTTCTTTCTTCTGCATTTTAGGGCCGCTTTGTCCTTTCCCTGGGATAACTTCCTCAGGAGAAACAACATGTTTTTTTTTTTTAAGATTTTATTTTTATTTCCTTATTATGAGAGACACAGAGAGAGGCAGAGACATAGGCAGAGGGAGAAGCAGGCTCCCTGCAGGGAGCGTGATGAGGGACTCGATTCCACGACCCCGGGATCACAACCTGAGTGTGGAAGGCAGATGCTCAACCACTGAGCCATCCAGGTGCCCGCAACATATTTTTAAAAGTAATGAAAGCAAGCACTCCTGTTCAGACTTGGAGAGCTGCAAGCCTTATTTCTTCGTCAGCTTGCCTCGTTTCTCCACCACGTTAACCTGGGGCGTGCAGGGGCCGTCCAGAGGAGGAGGCTCACACGGGGCTGTGAGGGCCCGGCCTCCTACGCAACTCCCTTAGTCCTCAGAGAGACCTGCTTGAGGTCAGGGGGGCCCCTGTGCAGGAGGGGATCCAGCCGCCCGGGGCCTCCTTTTACATCTTTGAGGGACATGGACCGTGAAGGGAGTTAACTGAAAGCAAATGGCGGGAAACCTTCAGCTTCTGTTTGCAGGCTCCCCTGCATGAGGGAACGTCTTGCTTCAGCACAACTGTCTAGGCTCAGAAACTAAAGTGTCTGCAAGGGGCAGGAGGAAGGCAGGAGGAAGGTTGATAAAGTATACAGTTTAAAACGTCATACTGGGGTCCTGGGATGGAGTCCCGCATGGGCTCCCCTCAGGAAGCCTGCTTCTCTCTCTGCCCATGTCTCTGCCTCTCTCTCTATGTCTCTCATGAATAAATAAATAAAATCTTTTTAAAAAATAAAATAAAAAAAAATAAAATGTCCTACATTGTTCAGGTGTACCGGGCAAGGCCCAGACAAACCTTGCTCATCTAGAAGCTCCCCAGGCCTGGGTTTAGGAGAGGAGCTAGCAAGGGGCCTAGGGTGCGAATGCACAGAGCCGCTCCCTCTTGGGGTCCTGCGATTTCAGGGGCAGGGCAGCACCACCCTGAGAGCGCTCCAGCTGGCTCTCTTGCTTCCCCTCTGCCTGGCCTGTGGGTCCCCCAGCTTCAGAGGGGCAGGAGCTGCCTATGCTACTGGAAAGTGTACAGCAGGTCACAGGATGCTTGCGAGCAGACGTCCCCAGGGGCCTGAGTGATCTTGAATCTCCTTTTGTCCAGCTTTAGAGATAAACCCTCACAAAGTCTCCTGGTCTCAGATTCTTCCTTCCAGCTCTGCCCCAGCCTATTCTTAGTCCGGATTATTTGACTTGCTTCCCTAGAATGTCCGCAGTACTTTTCTCATTTCCAAATCACGTGTGTGCTCCTCTTTCTGCCTAGCCAAGCAGTATCTCTCTTTCGACCCTCTGAATCCTATGGTTCTCCGTGAGCTCTCTTAACAATAATTTTTTTTTAATCACAAAAAATGTGTTGTTGAAGTACTCTTCACATACAATCTTATATTAGTTTTGGGTGTATAATGTACTGATTCAACAATTTTGTGCTCCGTGCTCACCATGACAAGTGTCATCGCCATCTGTCACCATACCACGTTATTATATTTTTTACTATATTCTCTATGCTGTACTTTTCATCTCCATGGCTTATTTATTTTACGACTGGAAGCTTGTGTCTCTTAATCCCCTCCATCAACTTTACCTACCCACCTCTTTCCGTGGTATTGGTTACGTGGCTTGATTGTTCTCTGTATTTAAGAGTCTGGTTTTGTTTGTTTGTTTTAAGATTCTACATGTTACTTTAGCATTTTATTCAAAGCACTTGCCAATGCTGTCATCCTTTTTCTCTTGCACTTATTAATTTATAACGTACTGTTTGTGGCAGGCTGAATAACGGCCACTAAGGATAGCCACATCCTAATCCCTGGAGCCTGGGAATGTACTTCACGTGGTAAGAAGGACTTGGCCATCGTGATTCAGCTAAAGACCTTGAGATGAGGAGGTTTTCCTGGATTATCCGGATGGGCTGCAAATGGGATCCCAAGGCCCCTACAAGACGGAGGCAGAGGGAGAATTGACTATAGCAGGAGGTGTGATGTTGCAGGGACTCCAGAGGGGGCCATGGGCTAAGGACTGTGAGTGGCCCTCAGAGGCTGGAAGCCAAGACGACCAGGGAACATGGTCTCCTTTCAGAACCTCCAAAAGGAAACATCCCTTCCAACATCTTGCACTTAAACTCCATGAGACATGTGGCCACCACAACTGTAAAAGAAGAAATCTGTGTTATGTCACCTAGTTTGTGGTTATTAGCTTCAGCAGCGATAGGAAGCTGGTATGCTATCCTTGTGTTCTGGTAAACAGTACGCACGTTTTTCTAGACTATACATGCATGAAGGAGTCAGTGTGGTTTCGGATTAAGAGTAATGGCTCTGGAGCAATCAAACCTGGGTTCAAATTCTGGCCACCCCTTGTAGTGGACATTTGCCAATGTTTTGTCCCCTCAGGCTTTTGGACTTTCTTCCTCTGTGAGGCAGACTGTGTGACCTAATATTCATTTTCCACTTTCCATTACTAAGAGAACTCTGATTTTGTGAATGTGGAACACGTGACCGTCTTAAAAACAATCACATTTCACCCTCTCCTTTTTTTTTTTTTTTAAATTTTTATTTATTTATGATAGTCACACGGAGAGAGAGAGAGGCAGAGACACAGGCAGAGGGAGAAGCAGGCTCCATGCACCGGGAGCCCAACGTGGGATTCGATCCTGGGTCTCCAGGATCGCGCCCTGGGCCAAAGGCAGGCGCCAAACTGCTGCGCCACCCAGGGATCCCTCACCTTCTCCTTTGAAGCTACAGCAGCCACTGACAGTTCTGGCCTGTGGTCCTTTCTAGGAGGGGCTTCAGAGGAAGCTCTTTAAAGAGGATTAGTTCTGGGATCCCTGGGTGGCGCAGCGGTTTAGCGCCTGCCTTTGGCCCAGGGCGTGATCCTGGAGACTTGGGATCGAATCCCACGTCGGGCTCCCGGTGCATGGAGCCTGCTTCTCCCTCTGCTTGTGTCTCTGCCTCTCTCTCTGTGGTGACTATCATAAATAAATAAATTAAAAAAAAAAAAAAGAAAATTAACTTATAAAAAAAAAAAAAGGATTGATTTTGATTAGCATGAGCCTTTGCCCTTTGACTTGAAGGCCACAAGCTAAGGATGGCGGAGTGGAAAGGTAGATGTATGTGGGGTCCCTGGTGGAATCATGGAGACAGCATTCCAGCCTAGTTCGCACACTTCCATGCTTGTTACTTTGTAGGAAGAATAAGCCCTTTGTTTCGGGAAGCCACTGTTTTCTCTTTGTTTTTGCTTTAAATATTTCTTTGGGGGAGGGGCTATCACACTTCTCAACTAGGAGAAACATTTTACAGTTTAGAGGTCTTCTTTTTTTTTTTTTTTTAAAGGTTTTATTTATTTATTCATGAGAGACACACAGAGAGAGGCAGAGACACAGGCAGAGGGAGAAGCAGGCACCACGCAGGGAGCCCAATGCGGGGACCGGATCCCAGGACCCCGGGATCACCACCTGAGCCGAAGGCAGATGCTCAACGGCTGAGCCACCCAGACTGCCCTCTTTTTTTTTTTTTTTTTTTTTTTTACACACTTTATCATGCCATGAATTTGTAGGGAGTGGGTTTCAGCAGCTTAAGCTCCTTTCTGTTGGTTCTCACAAAGTGTGCTTCTTGGATGGAGCCAGCAGGCACTTCAGTTGAACCCAAGTAACTTCTCTTTGGCTTCCTTCTTTTTCTGGTCATTTTCCTTCAGAGGCTTCAGCAATCTATCTCTGCTCTTAGAGTGCTTAATATGCTCACTACGCACATCGATTCTCTTGGCAAGCCTCCTGCCCTTAACTTGTTTGTTTACAGCAATGCCAACAGCATGCTGGGTACCATTGTAGACTTTTCCAGTTTTGCCATGGTAACGTTTGTGGGGCATTTCATTTTTAACAGTGTTCACTCCCTTGATGGCCACCGTATCACCTGTCTTGTACACTTGCATGGATGCAGCTGAAAGAACAAATCTATTTTCCAAAAGGCCTAGAGAACATATAGCCGGAGCCCTTCCTCTTATCTTCTTGTTGGTCATCTTGGTGTGTTACTGGAAGATGGAGGATCTGGCTAAAAGGCTAACCCACTGGTTTTTTTTTTTTGTGTGTGTGTCCTCT
Source organism: Canis aureus (assembly GCF_053574225.1). NCBI lineage: Eukaryota > Metazoa > Chordata > Mammalia > Carnivora > Canidae > Canis > Canis aureus. The sequence continues at coordinate 76,838,955 of NC_135614.1, read as the reverse complement.
ATTACATTAACCCTATGATTTATCATTTCTTTCACTTTATGGAACTTAGCCGTTTTTATCTTTGATTCTAGTATATTCTAGTCTGTTGTACATGTATCTGTGACCAGGCTCTAAACTTCTTGAAAGAGGCAAATTACCAGTGGGTAGGAACACAGTCTCTGGAGTTCCATAGCCCTGGTATATTTGTTAGGATAAGTGGTACCAGTGGGATAGCAGACAAAACTCAAGTTCTCTGTGGCTCCATGCAATAGAAGCTTATTGTTCACATGAAGCCCTTTCTGGTGTGCACTGTCATTCAGGGAGCTAGGCTCTGGCTGTCTCATAGTTCTTTATTGCCTCGTCTCCCCAAAGTGGTTTTCCCACGTGCACCGTTAGGAACTTGGACAGATATAGCTACTCATTAGATTGAGCTGTAAGAAACTGATGATGTTTGAACACAAAAATAGCCTACAAAATGGCAGTTTCACATGATTCTGCTTAATTTTACATGTGTGATTTTAAGCAAGAGACTCTGAATCCATTTCCTCAGCTGTAAAATGGGGTACCAAAACTCCCTCCCTCTAGGGAGGTTATACAGATTAAATAAGAGGATGAATGCAAAGGACCTAGTAAAGAGTGTGACACATAGTAGGTGGCTCAAAAGGCTAGTGCCTAGCTCAGGCTTTGGCACATACTAGCTATTCTTTAACTATCTTTAAAGAAATTGAGATACAATTCACATACCATAAAATTCACCTCTTTAAAGTGTATAATTCAGTGGTTTTTAGTATATTCATAAAGTTGTGCAACAATCACCACCAATTCCAGAACATGTTCACCATCCCAAAATGAAACCTCATATCCAGTTAGCAGTCACTTTAATTACCTTCTAACTGCTACTCTAGTCCTGGATTCAATCATCTTTTTTCCTTAATATTATTATTTATTAACTTACTTTTAATTGAGGTATAGTGGACACACAACATTACATTGGATTCAGGTGTACAACAAGATGATTCGATAACTAGATGTTACACTATGCTCAACCCGAGTGTAGCTACCATCTGTCACCATCCAAGGCTATTACAATACCATTGACTGAATCCCCTGTACCTTTTATCCCTGTGACTTTATTTATTTCATAATTGGAATCAATTATTTTTTGAAAGAATAAACTTTGTTGAGAGTACCTTGCTGAGAGTACTTGGTTATAGGACTCACTCAGTATTTATTAATTTTAACTCCTATAGAGTTAAATAAACATTACTTATTTATTCATCAATTCAGAGCTCAATTTCATGTGTGTGCGCATGTGTGTGTTAAGTGTATATAATCATGGACATCTCACATTGAAGCTCAGGAAATCAGATTCTCCTACACCGGAATAATAAAAAAGACAAAGATAACAACAACAATAATAACATGGGTAACAATCCTGGCTGTGTATTTAGGAAGACATAAGGAAGTCATTTTGATGCTGTGCGTCTGCGGGGATCTCTACCTCCAGGTCTGGGAGAGAATCATGGGAGAGTGGAATCCTTCTCGAATGCAGTGACCTTCTTCATAATCCTCCGCTCCTGGAGCCTCAACAGAAGAAACAGAACCAGTGTTTAGGAGGGTGCCTAGAAAGTTCCTCAATTGTATTTAATTTTTTATTTTAGAGCACTTTACAAATAGCACTATTTTGGGCACACACAAAGCAGGGCAAGTCAAAGTGAAATAGTCCTTCACAGCTAAGAATGTCTACTTTCCACACCTGTCAGATTGGACAGGATGTGTCACTGGGGGAGTTGGCTTGATTCTGTTCAGTCACAGCTGTAGAAGCAGATGCATTTTTGCCTACTTTACATTCTTAAAGAAAGGTCATCCTGGAAAACAAGCCACTTGGGTATTTACATTACTCTGCATGGTGGATGGTTTCAATAGTTAATCACTGAACTATATTTATTTTGGAGACGGTTCATTGCTCTGATTTCGAAACAGTTCTGCTGTTGCACCTGCTGTGGCTACCAGTGCATTGTTCCGGCTTGGGTCCCTCCTTAAAAGTGTGAGCTGCTGTCACCTCGGAAGGAGCAAGAAATACTGTGCCACTGCATGGAAATCAAAATAGTTCCATTATTTTAATTTCTGATGCCTAGGAATGAACAGAGAGATACAAGAAAGAAATCTTTAAATGTGAATGTGACCAATCTGGTGATAAAACATTTTAAAAAATGAATAATCAAAATAAAAGTTGCAGACCCAATGGAGGAACAAAAGTGAAAATAAAAACAGCCCATGGTGGGTCAGTGGGTCCAGCCAGCTGGCTACACAGTTGTCTGGAATCACATGGAATACTTAGTTCGACTGCTGACAGAGCAGGAAACTGAGAGGCAGAGAGGTGAAATGACTTGCCCTAGCCCTATTCTGGTGGATATCACGATTGGTCTCTGCACTTGGCTCTTCAGCATTCTTTCTGTCACCCTATACAGCCACCATGTGTCAATTCTGAGTGACAATAACATGGAGTTTGGGCACCTGTAACTCTTACCTTGAATTCTGCAGGCTTAATACTTCTACTTAGCTTATGAAGTCTGGAGCAACCCTGAGTAGGTTTGGGAATCAAGTAACAACAAATACCACCCTTGAGAGCATGGACTATGGGTTGTGCTTGATATTTGGGATGCAGGCATTTGAGAGCAAACCCTGGTCCCTTTACTCACCAGCTGTGTGATGCTGGTGTCCCAGGGTCGCCTTAACAAATTATTACAAACTGGCTGGCTTGAAACAACAGAAATGTATTCTCTCATAGTTTTGGAGCTAGAAGTCCAAGATCAAGGTGTCAGCGGAGTCATGCTACCTGTGATGGCTTCAGGGAAGAATAATACTTCCTTGCCTTTTCCTAGCTTCTGTGCCTTCCAGCAATCTCTTGGCCATTGGCTTGTAGACACTTCATTCCAGTTTCTGCCGAGGTCATCACATGGCTTTCTTCTCCATTTCTCTGTATCCAAATCTCCGTCTCTTTTCTCTTATAAAGACACCAGTTCTTGGATTTACAGCCTGCTGTAATTTAGTATGATCTCATCTTAATTGGATCACATGTGCAAAGACTCTATTTCCAAATGAACATTGTACATCCACAGGTACTAGGAATAAACCAGTAAACCAGTTCTGGGTCTGAATAGCAAAGAATTAATAAAAATTGCAAAAATAACCTAAATAGATGTAAATTTGTGTAGTGTGTTTAAAATAGGCAAGTTTTATAACAAAACTATACTGGAGAAGAACCATTCAGTTTCATAGAAGACATCTCATCTTAAAAAAAGATCTAGATTTTCCAGGAAGAGACATTAGTAATCTGAGAATATACTTTTGCAGAATCTAATGCGGTAAGGGGTCTCCAGAAGTTTCTTTAAAGGTAAATCTTGAGCAATGGCGAAGAACAAGAAAAAGCAGAGAAGTAAAACAGCAGAGTTGTTGAAATTGCCAATGGTTATAACAGTTGAAGTTCTTTTAGAGAATAAATAGAAAAAATATCTGGAGAGGAATCATTTACAATGACTTTTAAGTCATTTAAATTTTAAATCATTTAAAATTGTTCATTCATGTTTTCCATTAAAAATAATTAAAATAAAGATGATGTCACTGATTTCTTCACCTTGCTATGTCCCTCTGTGTGTAGGTTCCTGTTTTCCTTATTTGGCTTTTTTTTTTTTTTTTTTAAGGTTTTATTTTTAAGTAATCTTTACACTCAGCATCGGGCTGGAACCCACAACCCTGAGATTACAAGTTGCACGCTCCACTGACCACTGACTGAGCCAACCCCTCCTTATTTTTTTCTATGTTCCAGTCTGACATAGTTAGATGTGCTTCTATGTAACTCCAAATATTTAATTTAATTAATATTTAATTTAATTTATTTTAGCTTTCCAAACTATTTAAGCTTGCAGTCTAGGCCTAACAACCTTGCAGAAGTCACTGAAGCACATATGTCCACCTAAGGTGTTATTAAAAAGTAGAACTTTTAACAAACAGAGAGAGATACCAGAATCTATATATCTATCTTGATTCCTCAATCATAGTTAAATGTTTGAAACTGAAAGTAAGAAGTTGACTGCTTTTGAACAACATGTATTTACTAAAGATAGAGTGATGTAAAAAGACCACAATTCTAAATAAGATAAAGTAGCATTGCCGTGTGGACCCTGATCTGTAGGTTTCTGTGATGGTCCAGATCCAATATCCTACATAGCTACCCTGAACTCCATTATTCAGAGGTATTCACTAGATTAGTTGGGTTTCTCAATGCAGGCATCACTCAGCCCTTCGGTCTCTGGTTAAGTGGCTTAACAGGGCTGTGGCAGATGGAGTTCTTGTTTCAGCAGAGACTATGACAGTATTTGATTGTCATTTCAGTCACTATGCTACCCTGTTGGCCGATATGGCTCATGCTGTGCGTATAGACAGTCTTCCTAGGGTGTGATGGCCAATCAGCCAGGTAAACACTAGGGTTGGGCCCTAGGTAAAGAGGAAAATGCTTGGATTGGATTTTCTTATTGGTTTCTTTCTTTCTTTTTTTCTCTATTTCTTCTTTTTTTCTTTTTAAGGTTTTATTTATTTATTCAAGAGAGACACAGAGAAATAGGCAGAGACACAGGCAGAAGGAGAAGCAGGCTCCATGCAGGAAGCCCGATGTGGAGCTTGATCCCTGGACTCTAGGATCACGCCCTGAACCAAAGGCAGATGCTCAAACGCTGAGCCACCCAGGCGTCCCTCATATTGGTTTCATTGATTATCAAAGGCAACATAGGATGCATGTTAAGTATGGAGCCCTCCAAAAAAGTTTGACTAAGCAATACAACACCTAAATGAACAGTCCTCCGTGGTAGTCTCCTTGGGAGATTATATACTTGTTCAGTGATACCACATTTATGCTGGAATTCTTCTTCTTTTTTTGAGGGGTGAGGGTTGCCACCAGGGCCAGTTAGTCATCCATATAAGGATATCATTTTATTATGAATGTTTTAATGACTCATATAATCATGGATCTGAGACTTCTTTTGCTCTTAACAAATAAAAATTGACCTCAAATGCTAAATATTTCCCGTTACCAGGGACAAATAAAAGACCATGCTTTAAGCTCTGACAGCTATTCTCAAAACAGAGTTCTGAAAGTTAACTCTGACCAATGTCAGAGTCATTGTGATAATCGCATAGCTTCTAAGAAGACTTCTGAAGGGGAAAATATTCATTTGGATGTAAGTTATGGCATATTTACTAGAAACTACACCATTTTATAGGGTATTCAATATGTCAGGTATAGGTAGTAAGAGGAGTTACGCTATTCACCCAGTAAAAACGGTATGTATATTTTTGTCATTATAAAATGCATTCTTCTATAAAAGGTGATGTAGCATTTCTAATGAAAGTTTGATCTAAGAATAGCTCTACTACCAAGTTCGGAAAAGCCACCCTAGGGGAAAAAATGCTTAGCAGTTTGTATTTAAATAGCCTCCTTAAATATATTCCTGTTGCTCTTTGCATATGACCTTACATATAATTCATATTTATTTATAATTACTTGAGTGAGAAGTATTAAACTTTGGGAACTATAAATTATTAACTTTTTAATGTTCTACTATGAAAGTTAATTTCAGCAGATAAATAGGAAAAAAAAAAAGCCTGTAGTACCCTGTTTGGTAGAAGAAAATTCGTGGCAGAAGGGCATAGCCCCACACATTCAGGAGCAAACAAAACCCTCCCTCTCACCTCACATTCCTATCAGTTTGTCCATTTTGGTCTCTAGCTGTCCACAGAGGAGGAATTTTACTCTTTGCTTTTGATTGCTGTTGGCTTTTTTTTTTTTTTTTTTTAATCTGGTGTTAGGTCTCCCTGAAGCCAGGCCTGCATGACATTGGGTGAATATTCTTTTTTTAAAAAATATTTATTTATTCATGAGAGACACACAGAGAGAGGCAGAGACATAGGCAGAAGGAGAAGCAGGCTCCCCATGGGGAGCCTGATGCAGGACTCAATCCCGGGACCCTGGGATCAGGATTTGAATCAAAGACAGATGCTCAACCACTGAGTCACCCAGATGCCCCCATTGGGTGAATATTCTCACTAGTTCCTTCCCTCCCTGTCTCTAGATCTAAGTTCCCAGACTCTTAGCAGGATAGGAAAAGGAGAAAGAAAACTACTTTTTCCATCTTCCTCAAAGCCTGTGAAGTTTTTTCTCACTGTTCTTCCTCTGAGGGATGTAGCTTGTAGCCGGCGAAGATAGATATTTCCAGTGTCTCCTCTTAGGGAGAGGGTGCACCACCGTGTCATGTTGTACCCTCCCCCTTCCCACTTGTCCAGCATCCTTGCACCAAAGGGTGCCCCGGGCTCACTTGCACTTCTTTCCTCATCTGCATGCATGATCCAGATGCCCCCTCCTAGGTGTTCCTGAGACCTCTAGATATCCAAAGACCCCAATACTTTAATATTTAGATGGAATGGTTGTCATTTCACTTGCTGCAGGATCTCCAGTAGTCTTGCTAAGTTGTCTAAAAATATTCTGAAGGTCTAATCATTCTGTGCTGTGGTCTGGTTCCCTATTTTAGCCTAGATCCTCTTGACCAGGGAGGTTTTCTATGATTGCATTTCAGTCACTATTCATTCCATCTAGTGGCAGAAACTTCATCCTGGCCAATTTCAGGTTAAACCCCCGATTTCTCCCCTTCCTACTTTCTCCCCTTCTAAATTCTGTGCAGGGGTGGGGTGGGCTTATGCTGCCAGAGCATCAAGAGTGGTGGTGGTGGGATCCAGCCTATTTCCCCCATCTGCCCATGCAAGGTCTTCAGTTAAGAGTGGTCATGTCTGATTCTTGTCTTTCTTGCTTCTTCACACTGGTGTTTGTTGAGATGTCCTTTGTTCTGTGCAGTCTATTCCGATCACGGCTGGTGGGATCTCCTTGCCCTTACTGCAAGGCCTCCACAGATCTGCTGGTTGTCAGCACCACATCCGGACAACTCTTGGCAAGTGAGGAAAACATTCTGCTGAGTCCTGCGGCACCTTGGTGGGCCCGGGAAATGAGTGAGGCTGGCGTAGGCCTGCCCTTCTTGGCACACAGATGTCGCTACACCATGTGGGGTACAGAGGACTTCTGGGAGCCTTCCCACCTGGCTAGCAAGTCCCTGGTTTGCTTTGCTCTCAGATCCTCAAATTCTCTGGGGATCTTCCCCCAGGGCTGGTCTGGAAACAGGACACAGGAGTCCTTCTCAAAGACACCAAAGATAACTTTTATCTCATTTCTCTCTGGCTCTCCCTTTCCATAATCTGGAGAACATCTCCAGGGGGTTGGAGTAGGGACAGAAAGAACAGGATTTGACTAATTACATATTGTTTTAAATCTATAATATATGCCTGGAATCCTAAGATTTCATTAAAAATTTTTCCCTTTTTATTTTATTTTTTAATATTTTATTTAAATTCAATTTGCCAACATATAGTATAACACCCAGTGCTCATGCCATGCCATCAAGTGCCCTCCTTAGTGCTCGTCACCCAGTCACTCCATCTCCCCACCCTCCTTCCTTTCTGCAACACTTTGTTTGTTTCCCAGAGTTAGGAGTTTCTCATGGTTTGTCTTCCTCTCTAATTTTTCCCTGCTCAGTTTCCCTCCTTTCCCTTACCCTCCAGCTCCAACTACGTCATAGCAAATGGTAGGTATTCATCCTTTCTGATGGCTGAGTAATATTCCATTGTGTATATAGACCACATCTTCTTTATCCATTCATCTGTTGAAGGACATCGTGGCTCCTTCCAGTTTGGTTATTGCAGACATTGCTGTGGTGAACCTTGAGGTGCAGGTCATTTCACTACATCTGTATCTTTGGGATAAATACCCAGTAGTGCAATTGCTGGGTCGTAGGATAGCTCTGTTTTTAATTTCTTGAGGAGCCTCCACACTGTTTTCCAGAGAGGCTGAAGCATCTTGCCTTTCCACCAACAGTGCAAGAGGGGTCCCCTTTCTCTACATCCTTGCCAACATTTGTTGTTTCCTGTCTTGTTCATTTTAGACATTCTTACATTCTTACTGGTATAAAGTGGTATCTCACTGTGGTTTGGATGGAATCCTAAGACTTTAAAAGTCAAAAGCCCAGAACACAGCCCAGTACTCTGCTTTAACATCCTGCTCCTCATGGAATGCTGTAGCTGGGGAAGTGGGAAGTCAGGAAAGGGTAAGGGTCAGAAAGTGGGAAGTGTGGGGAATGGGCACTACTCCGGGTAACATTTCAAAATAATATCTTGCCGCCTCAACAAATCTTCTTCTAAAGTTTTGGAAGCAATGAGTAACAGAGGTGTTCGCAGGGCCGTGCATGGCAGGGAATCACTGAAAAGTCCACCCCTACTCCCTCCAGGGCTCTAGGAATTTCTCCCATCTGTCTCGTCCTCAAGCTCTGGTCTTCCAGGGCAAATAAACTGGTTCCCTCACTCTTTCTTTTCTCTTCTCATCTCTGCTCCCCAAAGCGCCTCCCTTTCTGTCTACCTACAGATACTCCAAATTCAGCTCAGTTTGTATCACCCACTTCTTCCAGAGCAAGACCTGGAGTGAGGAAGGGGGTCCGTTCACATCCAAAGATTCCAAAGATCCAAAAATCCAAAGATTCCCTCTGGGACTTTTCCTATAAAAGGAACAATTCCCAGGACGCTTGGCTGGCTCAGTCCAAGGAGCTTGTGGCTCTTGATCTTGGGGTTGTGAGTTTGAGCCCCACATTGGGAGTAGAGATTACTTACAATAAAGAAACAACTTTTTTTTAAAAAAGGAGCAATTTCCCACCCCGTTCTGTACAAAGGTACATGAATTCACCTCCTTCCTATTATTTGAAAACAACCACAGTCCTATTTTGCTGTAAATAAAAAAAACTTCCTTCCTCTTTCACCTACATGTAAACATTGATTTTTATTACTGTTTTGAATTATATGCATATTTTTTTAAAAAGTGGAAGTCACTTATTTTCAAGGATTTGCTAACAGTTTCACCAAGTTTCAAAACCCAAGAAAACAGCCAACTACATTTGCATGCAAAACCTCACATTTCCCTGCTTCTAAAAATTCATACTTCCTTAACAGTTCTCCTCCTCCCAGAGCTCAGAGAATCGAAATCCAAACCGGCTGCAGGCATATCGCCCAGTTCGCTCAGTGACACAGAAACTGAATGAAAACTTTTGTTAAAGGGGGAGGGAATGGAGACGCTGAGGACGCTGTATTTATATGTATTGGTGCTGGATTTACCTAGAATAGTAAGCAAGATTTTGAAGGAGACCAAATATGTCATTCCAGAATATGCCTTGAAATTGATATCAAAACTATTTTGAGCTAAACGTACTTAAAAAAAAAAAACCCATCAGGTACAAGAATGACACTGACTATCCCCCCTTTTCTAACTAAATGCAGAAGATAAAACCCCCATATGGACGATGTCTTTCCCAAACCAGAAGGAAAGTAACGTTCTTATCAAGACAGGATGTTGAGACTGAGAGAATTCTGTACAAATAGGCCCTGTTCAAATTCTTATCTTTCTTTAGCCTCCCCACATAACTGAGTTACTTTTCCACAATTGCCTCTACTTCAACCTAATATAAAGGCTTGTAGGTTTTGCGACTACTTTGAGTCTTCATTTCCTTCTGCGGGCCGCAGTGCCAGGCGAAACTTGCATTAAATTTTTTTTTGTATGCTTTTCTCCTCTTTATCTATCTTATGTCAATTAAATTCTCAGACTCAGTGAAGACCCTAAGAGGGTAGAGAGAATCTTAAGCAGACTCCGGGTCAGTGGATAGCCTGTCATGGGGCTCGATCTCACGACCCCAAGATCATGATCTGAGGCAAAATCAAGAGTCAGATGCTTAGCCTAATGAACCACCCAGGCACCCCACAAAATATATATTTTTAAGGAACTAACTTGTATTTTTGTTTACATTTAATCTTTTAAAAGTCAAATAATCCTAGAAGGGAAAGGGTCTGGAGACAGATGTTTCACTGGAGTGTTCAGACTTAGACGCAGCTTCTGAATTCAGCTTGTTCCTCAAACCCTTCACACAGGCCATACATACTCCCTCCAGCTTCTCCAGAGAAGATACAGCTCCCTTCTCCTGTGTGATGGGGTGGATGGGAACCACTGATCTCCTTGCTCCATATATAGTCCCAACCATTCCCTGCCCCCTCAACCCTTCCATGGCATCTCAGGCCTATAATTTTGAGCTTCTCTAGGATTCTGCAGCTCCTTTGCCATTCTTCTACCTGCTGTTCTTCTTCATGTTTTGAGATTCTGAACCATGTTTCCTGCTAGGGTGGCCCTGAGAATGCATATCTCTGTTCTACTTATAGGGAGTGAGGTTGACTCAGGGCCGGGTGATATCTGCTGAGTACTATTTTTTACCAAGTGTTGCTCTGCTGGGGTCGTGGCCTCTGCTCTGTCCTGGGTACTGTGTCCTCTCTTATACACTGAGGGCCTCGGAGTTTATTTTTTGGTAGTCACCTTGAGGCCGCACAATTTCACAGTGGTACCATAATCATAAAGAAGGAAGGTTGACTCTGTTTCCTCTGTATTTAATGCAGGCAAATGGGTTTAAAGCAAAGTCACTTGGACCCAGTGGGTTTAAGTTTAGAACAGCTCTTTCTTCTCCTTATTACTTCTGGTGGTCTCTCTGTTGGACTCAGACATGAGCACAGAGAGCTCAGCAGGGGCCGAGCCCATAGAGAGTCACTTTGATATTCTAGAAATGTATCACTTCTTATTTTAGGAATCAGAGAAACCTCCTTGACAGTGTTTCTAGCCTCTAGCACTTTTTTTCATTCTTCAACCCTATGTTCATATCATTCCAGACATTCCCAATCATTTTAACTGCCCTGGCTCAAAAATCTTCCACACTTCACTGTCTTTTTTTCATAAGGGATAATCCAAACTCCTTGGACTTCATTTAGGGCCTTTTCCCATTTGGCTTCATCCTACTTTTCCGAAGAATTTCTTACTCTTCCTCTGTGCCGACTCTACTCCAATTGATTGATATTCGTAATTTTTCAATGTGCATTAGTCATTTTGTGGTCACACCTTGCAGAGTGTTCCTCTTTTCTCACTCCACATGTTCTCTCTCATCCTCCCAGGTCAAGCTTAAGACTGTCTTTCTCTTCAAAGTGTTTCCAGTTCATTCCAATCTGGAGGCCCAGCTATCTGTGGAATTTTATAGTATTTGTGGCAGTAGCTGTCATTTGACAATTATACAGAGCCTTGCGCTATTTCATGTACATCGATATCTCAAAACACAACAGCTTGGCTAACACAGATCTATTTCTCTGGGCACAGACACCTCTGGAGGGAAGCTGTGGGATTCCTTGGCATTGATTAGTAATCATGAGTAAGGAAAAAGCAGAAGTGCTGTCTTGGATCCTGGAGAAAAGTCAGAACTGGGCCCCTGCAGCTCTGTAGAGCCAGCATTTCCTAGGACTTGGGCATTCCTAGCACTGAGCCTGGGTAGCTGTCATGTGGGCCATATCTCTTGTAGCCCATGGTCTCTGATGGGCTTCTACATCAAGTGAATTTTTTGATCTTCACACTTGTCCGGACCTTAGGGCTTTTGGTTTCTTTGACATCCCGGTGCATGGAGCCTGCTTATCCCTCTGCCTGTGTCTCTGCCTCTCTCTCTCTCTCTCTATCATAAATAAATGAAAATTGAAAAAAAAAAAAATTAAAAAAAAAAAAAAAAAAAAAAGAAACCCCCAGCACCAGGGAGCCTGGGTGGCAAAGTTGGTTAAGTGGCCGACTCTTGATCTGGACTCAGGTCATGATCTCAAGGTGGTGAGATGGAGCCCTGTATCTGGCTCCGTGCTCAGCACAGAGACTGCTCGAGATTCTCTCTAACCTACGCCCCCCCAGCTCCTGGGCTCCTCCTGCTTGCACATGTGCACCAACTCGCTCCCAAATCAATCAATCAATCAATCTTAAAAAAAGAAAGAAAGAAAGAAAGAAAGAAAGAAAGAAAGAAAGAAAGAAACCTCCAGCACCAACATTTTTAGTCCTGTTATCCCTTTTCATTCAGGTCCAAGCCCAAGTAGTTCCATTTCATCCCGAATCATATCTAAATTAACCTCACCTAGCAGTCTGTATGGCATCATCCATACAGACTGTTTTTCTTTTTTTTCATAGCACATATCTGAAAAATGTTTGCTTATTTATGCTGTTTCATGTGTTTACAGCAGCCCTATCAATCTTGTTTATTCCTGCATTCCCAGTACTTAGAATAGTGATAACATATAGTCGGTGCCAAACACATGTTTATTGAATGAGTGCATAAACTGGAGAAGGACCTTTGGACTGTTTCTTGCATTTGAGCAAAGAGAGTTGTAACCCTATTGTGGAGAAGAAGACGGAGAGGTTGGGTGGCAGAAGGCTACAGCCAGAGCTCTGCACCCTGTCCCTTCTCAGCCAGCCCCAGGTTTCCAGGGAGAGCCACATTCATGGCTTTCAGGGCCTGGGAAGCCCAGTGATCCTCTAGTTACCCCAGTATTGAGTTCAGTACAACCACAATGCCCCCCACAATGCCCTAGGGCACTGTTGGCCTCAAGGGAACTCTGGTCAGCGGGCCATAGTGTTGATGAGGGAGCTCCCCAAACTTCCTTTGGGCATGCAAGCTCTAGGCTAGCAAGCAACCATGCTAGAACAGTGGCTGTTAAGTATGTTCTTTTTTTTTTTTTTTTTTTTTTTTTACAAATTAAGTACTTTTTACCTTTTCAACTTTCTCATTGAAGTGTATCTTGTGTATTGTGAAATGTACAAATATTAAGTGAAATCTTACATCTGTGTACACCTGTGTCACTGTCACCCAGACCAAGACGTATTCAGCATCCTAGCAGATTCCTTCATACTTGAAGTGATATCCCCTGAGGGTAACCTGACCTAGATCCCCATAGATTATTTTTGCCTTTTTTGGGGAACATCATATAAAAGGAATTATACAGTAAGTGTTTCATTTTTTGAAAGTGGTTATCTAGCCTGACGCTGCATGAACGGGAAAGGGATAAGAACTTTTGCATTCTCCCTCCGTCTGCAGTAGTGTGAGTCAGGCAGCGGGGCGTTTGAATCGTGACTCACTCCCTGTATAACCTCCAGATGCTTATTCAGCCTTGTTGAACCTTGGTTTTTCTTCATTAGGAAATAGAGTAATTAATTATTCCTACTTTGGAAAGTGCTTGTTAAGATGAGTAATGTATGCAAAGTGCCTCATGCAGTGCCTGGCACATAGTGGGTGCTTGATAAATGTGTGTTGGATAAATAAAGCTTTATATATATTCTTGGCTAGAGTAGGCATTCATTAAACATACACTCAAATAATCTCTTGGCCGTGTTCTTGCTTGTGCTATAGATTTCTCTTGTCTTCTGCGAACTACCTCTAGGAATCAGTTTAAACATAAGGGTGTGTGTGGCCAAGGACTTCTGTTAAGATTTCTTATACTTTCTGGAATTGAATGTGTGACTTTGGCCTATTTCCTTCGGATTTTACAAACCAGAGTTAAATACTGGGGATGGGGGTAAGGGCCATAAAATGGGCTTTTTCAGTATGGACATTTCACTTTAGTACAAGAAACATTTGGGCAGCCCGGGTGGCTCAGAGGTTTAGCGCCTGCCTTCGGCCCAGGCCCAGGGCGTGATCCCGGGGTCCTGGGATCGAGTCCTGCATCGGGCTCCCTGCAGGGAGCCTGCTTCTCCCTCTGCCTGTGTCTCTGCCTCTCTCTCCGTGTCTCTCATAAATAAATAAAATCTTTAAAAAAAAAAAGAAATATTTGTGGAACACGTGCAAAGCTCAATGTTGCTCCTTCCCGTTTCATTCGTGCCCTCATCCACTCACAGGTGAGACGCCATCTGCAGAGCATCTCACTTTCAAGGGACCGGCTCAGGACGAGGGCCGGTCCCTTTAAGGCCCTGGAAAGGGTTTCGGTGTTGGTTTCGGCGGCGAGGCCACGCCCCGTCACGTGTGCGCAGCCCCAAAGGGGCGGGGCCGGCGTCTCCGGGCTTCCGTCACTTCCGTTTCTCTGTCAGTTGCAAGCGAGCGAGCAGAAGGCAGTTCGGCCGCGAGAGTGGAGCGTGAGTGCCGGCTCCCCGCCCCCACCCCCACCCCTCGAACCCGGCCCGGCCGCCCCCGCCCCCGCCCCGGGCCGCGAGCCGCCCGCGGCCTCTCCCCCGCCCGCAGGCCGCGTCCGCGCGAGCGGCGGCGCCGCCGGGCCTCGCCCGCCTCCGTCGCCGACCCGCGCCCAGGCGCTGCAGGCCCCTCGGCGCCACACGCTGGCTCCGGGCTTGGCTCTGGCGCGGCGGCCGGGGGCGGCGGGGCGCGGCCGGGCGGGGCGGGGAGCCGCGAGGACGGGGCCGGACGCCCCCCGGGACAATGCAGCGGCGGCGCGGACGCCGGCCCCCCCCCCCCCCCGAGGCCTGGCTGGGGCTCCCGGGCCGGCGCCCAGGGTGGGGGGGCGTCTCGTCTGGGGGAGGGCGAGGGCGGCCCGCGTCGGAGCGGGGCTGAGGGCGCGGGGGGAGGGCGGCCGGCGCGCGGGGGAGCTCACGCTTCGAGAGGAGAAAATGGCGCTTGGTGCAAGTCCCTCCCCTTCCACACGGTCTCCTCCGCACTTGGCCGCCTCCCACGCCCCCTGCGACCCGCCTGCCTCCCCCTCCTCAGCCGCCGCGGCCCGGCGTCCCGGCGGCGTCCTCGCGCGCGCCCCCCTGGCGGCCGTGGGGCCCCGCACGCTCGCTTTGCCCTCGTTAGTCCCGGTTGATGCTCACCTCGGCTTTTCCAGTCCTCCCTCCACGCCGTTCCTCAAAGACCGAAGATCCCCCCCACCAGTGGCGTTTTTGTATATTATTCTACGCTTTAGCATTTTAGCATCACCTGCCTGAATTACTGGCCTTCCTCCTTTTTCTTTTGAAGGGCGAAGATTCACGAAGTAAACGTGGAAATGTATCTTGTCCCGAGTTCAGAGTGGCTTCAGTTAGCATTACCTTTTTCTTCTCCTTTTTTTTTAATGTTTTGTTTTTGTTGAATGGCCTTCTAATTTGGGTTAATTACGAGGTCGTTCTTTGAAATGATTTTAGGCTGCCCTCCCTCCCCCCCGCCCCCCCGCCTCGCCCGCAGCTTTTATTAATAGACCGTATAGTTATGCTTGACTGTTTCAAAGTGGGGAAAAAAAAAAGGTTATGTCTAATTTAATTACCTTTTAAAAAAATGATTGTTGACGTTATTAGCTACTAGCGTAGAAAAACCTGAATTGCTTTTGGAGTTCCGGTTGTAAAATGGAGCAGTAGCAGCCATAGGATATAAAATGTGGTTCTGAACGCTGCTGGTTCACCCCCCCCCCCGCCCCCCGAATTTACTGTTCTCATCACGAAATTACCAGTTAAAATCAGCATGGCTGGTTGAGCATGTTTGAGCTTTTTGAAATTAGTGGCCAGGATCGGGATGGATGGCCCACTTCTTTTACCTTGACCTCCTCTTGTGGAACACATTTAGCGTTGGTGCCAAGGCAAGTTGAATCTGGAGAGCTGGATTCCTTAGTATTCTTTGAGGAGAAAATGAAGTGGTTTTTTTTTTCCCCGTTTATTCAACATTTACAGACTGTGTGCTGCATATATGGGGCCCTTTAGGGAGTACAAAAACTAATAGGACTCAGTCTTTTTGGAGATGGAGACAGCCTAAGATACTTTGATAATTCAAATTCGCCTGGTATTATCAAGTGCCTTGAAAAGAGTGTCCTGGAATGCTCTGAAATTTGGGCTTTAGCTTTCTTTTTTTTAAAGTCTCTGCAAACGTAGATACGCACAGGACTCTGTCCTGCTGTGCTCAGGCACTCAGTAAAAGTCTACTGGAAAGCAGGATACTGGGTTATGTACTATGTACCTCTGGGGGAGCTAGGGTCACAGTATGAATTTGAGAAAAGATTTTGCCCCTCCCCTAAGCAGATTCTTCAAAATTTAGTTATATTTCAGAGTGGAACATCAGTGTGAAATGTAATGAACTGTAAAAAATTATGTACAGCCGTGTGAACTCTGAATTAGTGCTTATTTTGATGGCATGGTCAAAAAGCCAAGGAAAATTAAGAACTTAAACAAAATATGAAAAAATAGGATTATACAGGCAAATGAATTACATCTGTATAGTGCAGCTGTTCCCCATGTTCTCTGAATGTTGAGGTCAGTTCATGCAGTGAATAATGCTGTTAGGTCTCATCAGTGAGAAATAGAAAGCAGTGCTGAGAATTTTCCTATTCCTGGTTTTAACAGAGATTGCTGTCAGCTGCCTTGTAATTTATCTTACTCATAAATCTCTAACTCGTCTAAAATGAAGTATAAAAAGACCCGATGGGCTTTGAGAAAGGGGTGTAGGAGTGTGAGATGTGTATGACATTGAATTCTTTCTCTTTGCGGGATTCTCCTGGCTAGTTCTGGGTGTTCTTTTCAATTGGAAGAGTATAGACTAAGAATTTTAGCATTGTGCTTAGCGTAACAACTCCAGTACCACAAAATGGTAGAACCATGGAACTTCCTGAATTTTTGCTTGGAAGGAGTTAAGTCAAAGGTAATAGAACAATTTGTAAATTATTGTGTATAATGTATTTTTCTTTCAGAATGCCTAAATCAAAGGAACTTGTTTCTTCAAGCTCTTCTGGCAGCGATTCTGACAGTGAGGTTGACAAAAAGGTGACTATTAATGCAAGTCATTTCTCTGATACTTCATTCAGCAGTATTTCTCGCATTCAGGTCTGAAGGACAGTAAGACGTATAGGAATGGTAATGGGAGAGCCTAGATGGGGGTCTCTGAAAGTGCACATGGCTCCTGGACCACTTGAAGGTGCCTAGGGTACTTGACCGAGCAGGCTCCTGGCCCCTACGCCTGACTTGAGCAAATCTTTAGACTTAAAGGAGTCTCACATCAAGGACTTCTAGGAACCCTAAAGCTATAGAATTACCACCTTATTCTCTAAGGGGAGCAGCATTAGAATTAGGCCAGAGCCTCTGCCTTTATTCAGAAATTTGACTGCCTTCTCAGCCATTGATCTTTATCCAGCCCACTAGGATTACTTAAAATGTACCAAGCTTACATTTTAGGTTAGATTATTATTTACTCTGGTCCTCTCCTTTTAGTTAAATCAAGACCCAGCAAAGCTAACATGAAGTTACTCATTTTGATAGCGGGCTTTTTTATATGAGATGACAACTCTGCTGAAAGTGTTGTATTCCGCCTAACTGAGCAACTCACACTGTAGTCAGAGCTTCCTTCAATGCGGAACTGTTTTTTATTTCCTAGGAGCTTGCATAATGATGTCTCAAGTTCATTTGGCAGTGTTAGTTAAGTGAGCTTATGGGAAACTCTTGGAGAAGATGGACCTTTAGGGAAATACAGAATATTAACCTAAAGGTTGGAATAAGACCTCAAAGAGCATACATAGCTATACTCCAGAAAAAAATATCTATTAGCTTTTTTTATTTGCACTAAGTATGGCTTTTGAATATTCATTTAATAAATTTTTACTGAGCTCTTATGTGCCAGTCCATAGAGAATATACAGGCCCTGATGTAAAGAAAAATCACTTTCTGCTTTATTGAGCTGAGTTAATTTTTGCTGTTTGTCCATAATAGTACTATTAATCCTATAAACACATTAAATACATTCATTTTTTTTCAGTTTATATACATGTGTATATTTTACCTACTTCCATCTAATTTAGTAATATACTAACATTATTAGTTTTTACTTCCCATTAGGGAACATGACTGCCCTCTGCTGTTTAGGTTTGGAACTCTGCTGGTTTTCATTGGCTGTTAGGTTGTATTAAGAATGAGGCTATATAAAGTTTTTACAATGCTGCTTTATTTAAAACATTGTTTTGATTTTGAATGCTAATCTAGCATATTGCTGTCCACTTCCAGTGAAATTTTCTTTTTTTTTTTTTTTTTTATTTGTGATAAGGGAGTTCTTGAGTTGTTGACTTCTAATGCCCGGTAGTAAATAGCTTTCTTAGCATATTCCTAAGTTTTCAAAGTCAATTTAAGTCCCTTTTGAAATAGGCAGGGCGTAAATAACATTCTAGATTAGAGTTAGTTGGTTATGTTTTTTCTAATTAATACATATCTTTTATAAGAAACAAGTTGCTAACTTTAGTAGACTTACGGCTTCCAAAAGCTTATTCAAAAGCAGCAGGCCTTCATTTCTCTTTTTTACCCCCTTCCAAGGAAATCATATGTGGGATACTGGTCTAGAAAAGGATTGTTTCTCTGGTTATTATCACTGTGATGCCTGAAGTGGTTTTTTTTGGCTTCTGAGAACATATTTTGAAAACACTGTTAGATCTTAGCTCCATGGTTATATCGTCAAGTGAAACTTGCCTGTGTATATATTTATGGTTTTCTTTCTTAATAAATGCAGTCCTTTGATCTTTTAAGTCTTAAAAAGTAATGAAGTGTTGAACCTGAGATGTGTCTTATGTGTGCAAATTTTAACCATTATGCTTGTTTTTCTTTCAAGTTAAAGAGGAAAAAGCAAGTTACGCCAGAGAAACCTGTGAAGAAGCAAAAGACTGGCGAAACTTCAAGAGCCTTGTCATCCTCTAAGCAGAGCAGCAGCAGCAGAGATGATAACATGTTTCAGGTAATTTCCTTAGATCCAGAGGAATTGATCTGACAGATGTTAAAAGTAATCTAACATGTATCATATTAAGGATATTCATTGAAATACACAAACAAGTTCATAGAAATAATTTATAAGATGCTAGATTATTGTTAAAGTCTAGAAGCCTGTAGTTTGGCTAAGTGTAAAACAATTTAAAAGTTACAGACATCCAAAAAGATTGATAACTGCACATTTATTAGGAAGCAGTTTGGAGGAGGTAGGTCTAGTATTGGGCTGTGTGATATGGATGGGATATTACTGGAGAAGCAGCACCAATTTGGCCTACATAGTTTGGGCTTGTTAAGAAGAGGTGACGGGCACCTGGGTGACTCAGTAGGTTAAGCGTCGGACTCTTGATTTCTGCTCAGGGTTCTGGGATGGATCCTGTGTTGGGCTCTGCCCTCAGCAGGGTGCTTGCTTGAGATTCTCTCTCTCCTCCTCTCTCTGCCCCTCCCCCTACTCATGCTTGCTCATGCTCTAAAATAAACCTTAAAAAGAAAAAAAAAACAAAACAAAAACAAAAAACAGGAGAGGCAAATGGATTTACTGAAATTGGCCCTCTGTATATTATGGGGAATAAAATAAGATTGAAAATCTAGGTAAAGCAAGGGAAATGTTTCAAGGGCAGGGGGCAAATATTAGTTGAGGCCAAAATGTTGGACAGATTGAAGCTGCAAACATTTGACTTGTATACATGTATGCATATATGTACACACATGTATGTATATATAAAACACATTATTTCATAATACATATTTTAAACTACATATTTTTAACTTTCTGATGGCCTTGAAAGATAATGCCAGGATTAAGGTTAAATACATATTTTTTATACATATTTTTAACTTCCTAATGGCCTTGATAGATAATGCCAGGATTAAGGTTAGAATGGGAAAATAGGGGTTCTGGGTCACTCAGTTAAGGGTCTGCCTTTGTCCAAGGGCCCCACGGTTGGCCCTGGGATTGAGCCAGTCAGGCTTCCAGGAGGAGTCTGCTTTTCCCTTTTCTCTCCCCCTGCTTTTTTTTTCTCTTTGTCTCTCAAATAAATAAAATCTTTTTTTAAAAAAAAGATTGGGAAAAAAAAAAAAAAAAAAAGATTGGGAAAATAGAAGTTGGATATTTTTACTCGCTTTTGCTTAGTTCTGTGTGTGGATAAGGAAAACACACGTAATGGCTATATATAATACGATGGAGCACAGAATATGCTAAGACAGTTTTCAGGTACACTGATCCCATGATAAATGGTAACTAAACTGATACTGTAATTTTCTTGACTAGTAATCATTTCACTATGACTATATCAAGTCATGTATTTCTTTGTCAAAAAATATTAAAAGTATAGACAAAATGCAGATGAATTCTTTAGTTATGGGTAGAATAGGGGAGGAGACTAATTTGGTAGAGAACATCAGTCACTGTATATAAGGAAGAATTATGAAAGGGCCCTCATTTCTTTGAGTTGATAATAAGTTGAATGATTACTGTATTTCATCAGACCTTGCTGAATTCTGAGTGTGTAGTGATGAGCCAAGTAGATGTGGTCTCTGGTTCCATGGAATTTATGAGGATAAATATTATAGTCATAAAACACATAATTTAAGTTATGATAGGAGCTGAGACGTAAAAAGGCAGATTGTTTTAACAGAGAAGTTGCTCTAGGAATCTCTTTCTAAAGAAGTGATACTTGAAGCTTAAGGCATAAAGGAGGAGCCAGTCACATGAAGAGGGAATCCTTTTCAGAGTAGAGAGACTTGTGCAAATATTTTGTGGCTGGAGCTTGGGAATTCTGGTTGAGTGTAGATCTAGTTGGTAAGGAGGTTGAGGGGCAGGTCTTGTGCCATTTTCCTGTTGGAAGGTCATTTTTAGGAGTTTGAGTATTATTCTGAGTGCTGTGGGAAGCTCTCTTAAGGGGCAGAATGAAATGTGATATCTGTAAGAGGCTGTCCCTTCCTTTCATAGACTCTGTTATGTAGAATGAAGTACTGCGTTGGAATATTTTAACTTAATATGTGCCATGGAGGTAAAAACTTTCAAGTACCTGGGCAACTATCTTGGGCTTTTCTCTAATCTGTTCTTGTTCACCATACACCTACCTTTGCCTGTGTAATAAGAGTATCTGTGTCATTTTAATGGGTTTTATCTTGTACATTGAAGAAACCAGGACCCACATTTAGAGATTGTATTCTGTTAGAACAGCTTGGGGAAAACCAGATCTATTTTTAGGGGATGGTTATTTCACCAAATAAAGGGAGTTCAATTTTAAAATCTCACTTGGAAAGCTTCTTGAACATCATACAGCTACGAGGCTCCTCACCCATTTGAAAGTGCCTCTAGGAGGAACCAGGTATTTTATTCTTAAAGTGACTTTTCAGAGATCTTAGTAGTGATAGGCATTCTAAGAGATAATCTTTTTTTTTTTTCCTAAGAGATAATCTTTAGTTTTGTTGCCATTATAGCTTTTTCCTTGCAATGGTATTTTGGCTACAGAAAAATAGCTGGGTGGTAATACTTAATTTTAATTGGTTTAAGAGCATGTTAGAATACATTGGTTGTATAATATAAAACGAGGGCTTCATTTTCATTTGTAATAATGGTTTGATAATTTTATTAGCCGGGTGAAGGGTGAGGTTTTTGTTTTTGTTTTTTTGTTTTTTTTTTTTTAGGGTGAGGTTTTTGGAAGGAAAAATTAATCTCGTGTTTCGTAAAGGGGTGTGTGTGTTTATAAATAGCTATGTGTTTTTTATGTGTGTGTGTGTGTGTTTTTTTTTTTTTTTTTTTTTTTTTTTTTTTTAACACCAAGAAAGGGCCTTGAAGACAGCTCACCAAATGGAACTTAAGACATTGCTAGCATCTGTCAGGACTCAAGTTCTCAGTTATACTTTGTCAAAAACAAATAGATCTAAAATCTAAATTAGAACTGTTTGGCTATTAGTAACTCTAAGACAAGATTTTTTTTTAAATCTCCATATCCATCACTTGAGAAATAATCGTCTGGTAAGCAGCGTACATAAACATAAGCAGCTCTTTAAATGTAATACTTGAAGAGAATTGTACCCAAGGAAAGTCATTGCACTGATCATTCAAACTCCAGAATGTTTTGGGCAGAATCTTGACTAGAGAGGAAATACTACTAGATGCTTGGCTTGTGTCTGGTTCCTTCAGCTCTGAATTTAAGAACTTGGTTTTAAAGAGACGTCATCTCCTTGAGGTAGGACTTACGTGATCTTAAAGACAGTCCAGAGACCTATTTGTAAAGATTTAGAACCTGTGTCCTAAAAGATTAGAATGTTAGAATGGTTGAGACAGGGGACTTGGATCTGTATGTTTCTTCAAAGGTAAACAAGGGTAAGTATAAGTAATACTACCCTAGTTGATTTAATTATTTAAGGATAAACCTGATCCTTTAAAATTCTGTCATTACAGAGACAATTTTTTTTTTTAAAGATTTTATTTATTTATTCATGAGAGACACATAGAGAAGCAGACACACAGGCACAGGGAGAAGCACGCTCCATGCAGGGAGCCTGACGTGGGACTTGATTCCGGGTCTCCAGGATCACGCCCTGGACTGAAGGCGGCGCTAAACCGTTGAGCCACCGGGGCTGCCCAGGACAATTTTTTAAAAAAAGATTTTATTTATTGGACAGAGAGCAAGTGCACGCACACAAGTTGGGAGTAGGAAAGGGAGTCCGATGTGAGACTCGACCCCAGGACCTTAGGATCATGACCTGAGCCTAGGGAAGACACTTACTGACTGAGCTACTCAGGAACCCCAACAGAGACCATTCTTAAGCTGGTGTGAGGTTGAGGGTTCAGATATGTATTCTAGAAACTCATGAGATTATTTTCTTCTTTGAATTTTTTTTGGTATATGAAAGAATTATTCATAACTTTCATGAGATCTCTAAAGGAGAAGTTAATCAAAAAAATTTAAGAATCAGTGTTCAATATAATGTACATGCTTTTTTCCCCCCTTGTTAAATTCCACATTATATGCATGTAAGATTATATGCATTCTGTCATCTGATTTTATTATTTCCTCTCCTAACACAATTGTAGAGATATTTATTCTTCTCTCTCTTTTTTTAAAGAGTTTATTTATTCATGAGAGACACAGGCAGAGGGAGAAGCAGGCTTCATGCAGGGAGCCTGATGCTGGGACCCTGGGATCACGCCTGAAGGCAGACCCCCAACTGCTGGGCCACTCAGCCATCCCTCTTCTTTATTAATCTTGTCTATATATTATTCCTGCTCGTTTCTTTCTTTTTTTTTTTTTTTTTTCTTTCTTTTGGTGGCGGAAAGGGAGTTGGTGACTTTGTCAGCTTCATTTCTCCTCAAGGGAGTGATGACTGTTGGGCAAGTTCCTTTCTTTTTTTAATAAACGTTATTGAGAGATAGTTTATATATATAATGTGCACATTAAGCATAATTTAGTGAGCTGTGGTAAATGAACACACTCTTGTAACAAGGCTCTATTATCCCAGAAAGTTCCCTCTTGCCTTCCCTTTGCAGGCATTCCCCCCATCTGAGGTAACTACTGATCTGATTTTATCACTATAGATTTTTTTTGCTTGTTCTAGAAGCTCATAGAAACAGAATCCTACAATTTGTATTGTTTTGGGCCTGGTTTTTGCTCAGCATAACATCTTGGGGCCAGTTCTTATTGTATCAGTAGTTCCATTTTATTGCTGAGTGGTATTCCAGTGTAGGATTATATAACAGTTTGTTTATCCATTCACTTTGGATAGACCTTGGGCTGTTAGGAATAAAGCTGATGGGAACATTCTTGTTCAAGTTTTGTGGATTTATTTTTTTCCTTGTTGGGTCAGTATCAGATGCATTTACTGGGCCATAGGCTAAATGTATGTTTAGCTTTATAAGAAGCTGTCAAAACTCTTTTCTGTAGTAGCTGTACCATTTTATGCACCCACTAGCAACATGTGAGATTCTAGTTGCTTCATATCCTCATTGGGTTTTGTCAGGGTTTAATGCTACTCCCCTAAGTTAATGGATATGTAGTAGGAGCTTGTTATAGTTTACTTTGCATTTGTCTCCTGTCTTAATCTTTTTTGGAAGATTTTGTACAAGTCTTTTTTTTGTCCATTAAAAAAATAGAGGTCATTTGATTTATTGAGTTGAAAGAGTTCTTAATGTATTTTAGATACAAGTTCTTTGTCAGTTACAAGTATAGTGGATATTTTCTTTAGGTCTGTGGCTTGCCTGTTAATTTTCTTAGGCATTTTTAGGAAGTTTTAATTTTGATTAAATCAGTTTTTATCACTTTTCTTTTTTGGTTAAATTTTTTTTTTTTTAAGATTTTATTTATTCATGAGAGACAGAGAAAGAGACATAGGCAGAGGGAGAAGCAGGCTCCATGCAGGGAGCCTGATGTGGGACTTGATCCCTGGTCTCTAGGATCATGCCCTGGGCCGAAGGTGGCTGTAAACCCGCTGAGCTACCTGGGCTACCCTGGGTAATGCTTTAATGACATTTCTCTACCTGCTCCGGAGGCCACACAAATTTTGCCAGTTTTTTTTTTCCCTAGAATTTTTATAGTTTCAACTTTCATGTTTAGGTGTGTGATCCATGTCGAATTTAGTTTCTCTGTGTGTGGTGTGAAATAGAGGTTGAGCTCATTTCTGCCCCCACAGAGCTATCCAGTGGTTCTACACCATTTGTTGAAAAGACATTGACTCATGTTGGATTTTAGTTTTTTGTTGTTTTGTTTTTTAAAGATTTTCATTTTATTCATTTATTCATTTATGAGAAAGGCAGAGACAGCAGGCAGAGGAAGAAGCAGACCCCTGTGGGAGCCTGATGCAGGACTCAATCCCAGGACTCTGGGATCATGATGTGAGCCAAACGCAGATGCTCAACCACTGAGCCACCCAGGCGTCCCTCATGTTGGGTCTTTGTAATGAAAATCTGTAAATATGTAAAGTATGTGTCTATTTCTGATCTTTTTTATTCCATTGGCCTATATGTCTTTTACTTCAGTATCACAGTCATAATTACCGCACTTTTATAGTGAGTCTTGAAATCAGGTAGCAAAGGTTCTTTGACATTATTCTTCACCTTCAGGATTTTTGCTCTTCTTTGAATTTTGTATTTCCATACACATTATGGAATCAGGCTTGTCAAGTTTTACTGTAAACCTACTGGGATTTTGATTGGGATTGGGTAAAGCTGAAGATCAAATTGGGAATAGGCAGGTTGGCAGTGCCAGTGAACTGGCAGTCTTCCAGTTCATGAATATGGTGTCTCTGCATTTATTTAGATCTTCTTGAATTTCTGTTTTGTGAATTTCATTGTAGAGGTCTTGTTAAACTTATTCTTAAGTATTTTATATATATATTTTAAGGTCTATTTATTGAGAGAGAGAGAGAGTGTGCACATGCTGTGTGGGGGACCAAGGGAGGGGCAGAGGGAAAGAAGCAGACTTCCTGCTGAATGCAGAGCTCAGAGGGGCTCCATTCCATGATCCTGAAATTGGGACATGAGCTGAAACCAAGAATTTCAACTGACTGAGCCACCCAGGTACCCCTACTATTTTACGTTTTTTGATACTATCATAAATGTATTCTCTCTTCATTTTCCAGTTTACTGCTAGAAAAAATGTTGTTATATAATTTAGTGTAAATATATGTGTATCGTATGTATATTTATTATAGGTTACATGTGCCCTTTTTAGAGACTTCTTATAACTTTCTGTGGTGGTGTTGATTTGTGAGTTTTAATCATCCTTTTAATTCTTTTTCTTTATTGTTAATATCCCACTATGATACTGAAAACAGGTGGTGAGCATAGACATTCATGCCTTGTTTTTCATCTTAGGGGCAAAGCATCGTTCTAACTCTCTCCTTCCTCTGATGCCATCCACTGTTGTGTAAACTCTGGAGCAAATATGTGTACTGCTGTAGTTTTGCTGGTGTGGTATCAGAGAATGAAAAGCCATAGGGATAAACATGGTGCATTTTCCTGTAGGGCCCCCTCTTTGGGATGTTCATTAAAATTTTCTATGTTAAAATGAACACTGATACCCTGGGGATTAGTTACAAAATGCACAGTAAATTTTAGATTATAATAAGAGACTCAAATTTTGGTAGAGCACTATTAGTCTGTGTTTCCACATTTTCGCTTCCATCCAGCCCCACAGCTCTTCAGTGCTGGTGTTCTCTGAAACGTTAGCAAATTTTAGATTATCATTTTACTGATCTATACTTTTTTCTTACTTTGAATAGTTTCTTGTTTACTATATACATCAAAAACAAGGTATTTGGAAAGTGGTTAAGGACATTAAATTGTAAAATCACAAAGTTTTGGCTATGGATGGTCAACCTTTTTTTTTTTTTTTTTTTAATTTCAACTTTATTTGGCTAATGTGTTCAATTCCAGTATCATGGTAGAAATGGCTGAAGAGGGATCCCTGGGTGGCGCAGCGGTTTGGCGCCTGCCTTTGGCCCAGGGGCACGATCCTGGAGACCCGGGATCGAATCCCACGTCGGGCTCCTGGTGCATGGAGCCTGCTTCTCCCTGTGCCTGTGTCTCTGCCTCTCTCTCTCTCACTGTGTGCCTATCATAAATAAATAAAAATTAAAAAAGAAAAAAAGGCTGAAGAATAGCCTTCATGTGGTTCAGCTCAAGCACCCTTGGGAGGAAGAAAATGCCGCTTCTGTTAATCTGTAGCAAACAAAAATATTTATAATACACCTCGATGAAGTCATGGGTAAAGGAGCTTCTGAGAAGTTTCTAGGGAGCAAGGGTAGAAATTAAAGTACCTAGCTATCCATTTGTTGTGTGTTCATTGTATTGTTCCATGTTCTTTAAAATAGTTGAATAGTTGTAGTAATTTGAGTAGTAAAATGCCATTAATATACTTACAACATGTTTGTCTCTTTAAAAGAAAGGTTTGTTTTCAGTCTTTTTTATTCTTTTTCTAGTGAGATTTTAAAGTTTTAAGTCTATTTTCATATTTTATTTTTTTAAGGATTTATTTTTATTTATTTATGATAGACATAGAGAGACAGAGACACAGGTAGAGGGAGAAGCAGGCTCCATGCCAGGAGCCTGATGTGGGACTCGATCCCAGGACTCCAGGATCGCGCCCTGGGCCAAAGGCAGGCGCGAAACCACTGAGCCACCCAGGGATCCCCTATTTTCATATTTTAGATTCTCAGGAATACAAGCCTTGCAGAAGAGAGTAGTGGCAGTATTTTTTCTGCTTCTGTGTTTTTTTTTTATTTTTTATTTTTTATTTTTTTTTTGTCCTTAGCTCAAGAACCTACAAATTCCAGAGTTCTCTTCCTGGTTTTTCAAGTCCTCTTCAGTATAGCTCCATCTGTTCAACCTGTCTTGAGTCTCAGCAGTGTTTTATCTTTCTGTTAGTCCCTTCTATGCCCTTGTCATTTTTTTCTTTTACTTAATTAATGAGCTGTTATGTTCAAGGTTAGGTCCTAATACCTAAGGTCTCTGTCACTTGCTCAAGCCCACTCCAAACTGTTACTTGACTTTTCAGTATCACTTTATTTAGTAAGGTTTCAGTACATTTTAATATATATATTCAGGTAGCTGGTGGGCTTACTACAGAGTGGGTTTACTGTAAAAACCAAAATGAAACAATGTGTATAGTTCAGTGCTTAGCTACCTAAGATACTTCTACATTTCTTAGTTACTAAATCAGCATTATAAATCACAATTAACAATTTCACTATGATAATTGTTTTGTTCCTATTTAATTTATCCATTAAAACAGTTTACTGGGAACCCAGTATTGATAGGCGCTGGAGGGGGGGGCGGGCAGTGCAAAGAAGACTGTATAAAAATTAAGCCATTAAAACTGACAATAAGATCACTGGTGACTTTAGGCAGTGGGAGTTCAATGATTAAAAACAGTATTTTTTTCCTTTTAAAATTTAGCAATAAAAGGAAGAAGGAAACATGGAGAAAGTTATAAAATGTTGCAGTGTAGAGAAATGCTTTATTGAAAAAGGAGAATGAGCATGTTAGCAAATGGTAGATAAGAATTTCTCCAATGGAAAGAATTTTCATATGCAAGAAATGGCATAGGGAAAGTAAAGAAATTTTAAGAACTGATCATGATGTGAGTACAGAGAAGAGAGATTTGAAGGCACTTACCCATACGCATTGGACTTTATTTTCTCCATAAAGCATGGGGCATACCCTGGAAGTAGGGGCATGAAACTTATGTGAGGGTGGAAAACTAAAGGAAAATGAACCAGATCTAGCTGGGATAAGGAAAAGCAGTCTAAGAGGACATAGACAAGATGGATGCCAAATAAAATTTACTGATCAGCACAGCTGTGGTCTACAGTAATATTTGATATCCCAATAAAAAGGATTATTTAATAATCAATGGACCCAGTTGGAAGAGAAAGGAACAGGTTAAATCCAGAATCTTTACATGTTAATGTGTTCCAAGCACAAATATCACAGCCAGTTTTTAGTTAAAATTGAAGAATAGTCTTAGAATGAGTTAAAAGTTTTGATCAGAAAGTATGATTTCTTAGTTGGGGTGTTAGTATATTACAGTAGTGTACGACATCCTGGAAAGTGCTTCCAGACATTTTGTTGAGTAAAGCCTTTTCCTTCCCTGTGAAATTTGTAGTTGTTAAACACAATATAAGGTTTGTGAAAAATGGTTTTCTATGGATAATTTTAAGTTCTTAATTTGAGACTGGGTGAAGTATTAAAGATGTTATTTGAAATGAATGTCTAAAAGGAAAAGCTTTCTCATGTTCTGTTTGCTGGGTAACTGGATTCTTAGAATGGTATATAGCTAGTGGGGCCTGGATTCCTTGTGGTTGTAGTTGGTACTGCAAAAGTTTACTTTCTAATGATTTTTATTGTAAAAAAGACAACCTAAAATTTACTATCTTAACCATTTTTAAGCATACAATAATAGTGTTACATATGTTCATATTACTGTGAAACAGATCTCCAGAACTCTTTCCATCTAGCAATACTTAAATAACTCCCCTTACCTCCTCCCCTGGCCCCTGATAACCTCCATTCTGCTTTCTCTCTCTGAATCTGACTAGTCTAGGCTCTTTTGTATAGTGGAATCATACAATATGCATCTTTTTAAAAAAAGATTTATTTATTTTAGAGTGAGAGTTTGAGTGTGGTGGGGAGGGGCAGAGGGAGAATCTCAAGCAGACTCCCCACCCAGTGTGGAGCCCTATATGGGACTCCCATCTCATGACCCTCATGACCTGAGCTGAAATCAAGAGTCGGATGCTCAACTGACTGAGCCACCCAAGTGCCCCAATATGCATTTTTTTGTGACTGGTTTAATTCACTTAGCATAGGTCAGCAAAGTTATCCATGTGATGGCATTTTCTTTTTAAAGGCTGAATAATATTCCACGGCATGTATACATACCACATTTTGTTTATCCATTCTTCTGACAATGGACATTTGGGCTGTTTCCATCTTTGGGCTGTTGTGAGTAATGCTGCTGTGAACATAGGTATATAAATAACTATCTTTTCAAGACCTTTCATTTTTTTTAGGTACATACCCAGAAGTGGGGTTGCTGGATCATTTCGAGATCATATATTCTATTTTTAATTTTTTTGAAGAACCTCCATACTGTTTTTCATAGTATTGCTCTGTTTTACTAATGATTCCTTTAACGTGAATGTGATTGAAAGTATGAGATGTACTTTAATTCTATCTTTTTAAGAAAGGTTTCTTAACAGTGACCTTTCCTTTGGTTGTAGTTTTGATACTGAGAATAGTAGTTATTTTCATGATTAAAAGTAGAAGGAATGTGCAGCAAGTTGTGAATATAAGTATGGACACCACTGTTGAAAATGAATACCTTGGGATGCCCGGGTGGCTCAGCGGCTGAGCGTCTACCTTCAGCTCAGGGTGTGATCCTGGCCCCCACCCACATGGGGCTCCCTGTAGGGGGCCTGTTTCTTCCTCTATGTCTCTGCCTCTCTTTCTGTGTGTCTCGTGAATAAATAAATAAAATCTTAAAAAAAATGAATACCTTTCCATGTTTTTATTTCTTTTGCAGATTGGGAAAATGAGGTACGTCAGTGTTCGGGACTTTAAAGGGAAAGTCCTAATTGATATTAGAGAATATTGGATGGATCCAGAAGGTGAAATGAAACCTGGAAGAAAAGGTGAGATTTAATTTCCTGAATTTGGTCCTAATATGAGGACTAAACTAAAAATAAAGTAACCTACCTTATTTGAAACAAATAATGTTGGCAGTGCATTTGGAGCATCCTCATTCAGTTCATGAGTAGTAGTAATCTTTTAGACATGGTATTTAACTTATTTTAGTGACATATCTTAAATAGCTGTTGGAATACAACCCAGAAAAAATTATACCCCTAATATCACTTCATTTGGCTGCTAATTTGCTTGGATAGAACTTAAAAAAAAAAATTTACATGAGTTCTTGGGTAGACATTATCTGGGAAGTTGTAAAATTAGGAATCAAAAATTCTGGTTTACAGTGTTTCCTTTGGGTTCGTCTCCTGAAGGATATCTGTTGGGGGGGGGGGTGAGTATCCTTTTAGTGGGTCTTTGTCCTTTTTCTGTTGTGCTTCACCCAGTCCCAGGCATATCTGCATCGTAGAAGCATACTTCTCATATAGCTAGAGAATGTTTATATACTAACAAATTCATATATTTGGGTAGTTGGCTGTTACAGGTTGATCTTTAGCTAATAAAAAAATACCTCCTTATCATCTTCTACTCTGCCTGTTTGTCATCTTGAAGGACCACTTGTTTGCTTCATACAGATCTTAGGTTAATTGAACCTAACCTGTTTTCTTATTCAGGGCTACTGCTGGATTGCTCATTCAAGTCATTTCATTGTGCCCTATGCCAGATTTCTTTTTGTTCCTGCAAATGTTTACTAAAACAATTTGATAGCTTTAAAGTCCTTCCAAAGTGTTGACCCACTATGTTCTTCTGCCTTCCTCTCAATTTCATGGTCTCCCAGCAGTTTTCTGAGAAATACAGTAATTCTTCCACTTCTAGTTTATTTCTCTGTTTAGTTTATTTCTCTGTTTGTATGGGTCAAGTATTAGAATATTAGAAGTTCCAAGTGCAAAGTACTTTCTCTTCACATTTTTACCTCTTAAATAGAAAAGACCTGTTATTAGCTGACATTTTAAATGTTTACTTATGTGTCAGATGATAGGCTTTTTATTCAGAGTAACTCATTTATTGACTCACAACACCGCTTTGAGGTGTAAATACCATTTTACTGGTGAGGAGACTGAGGCTCAGATAATATCCCTGCCCCCCCCCCCCCCCCCCCCCCCTTTTTAAGGTCATATAGTTAGTGATAGGGAGGCTGGTATTTTAACCCGGACAGCAGGACTCCAGAATGCATTTTTAACCACTGTGTACATTCTGAGAACTCCTGTTTGGGTCACATCCCAGGAATTTTTCCAAAATGAAATGAATGCTTCTGGGAGAACTTAGCACAAAGTTGTTCACCTTGAATTCCTATAGAAATTTTGAGCAAATTTTGGAACCAATTAGATACAGAAATGGAGTGTCACATGCCAAATCTGGACCTGGCCACTTAGGCCTGCCTGCTTGGTTGCAAGCTTTTGTGAGTTACATCTTCAAATCATTTGTTCTCACAGGCTATCATAAGTATTATGCAGGATACAATGTTGGACATAAAAATGAACATAAGACTGGTCTGCTCGGGTAATTGTGATGAATATGTAATTAACAATATTTGATTCTCAGTATGGTACCATTGGCATTTGTCTATAAAATATTTTAGTTGGAAGTATGAAAATTGTCAAAGCTTAAATAGATTTCTGACTTTAAACTTTTAAAACTTTGTTTTAGGTATTTCTTTAAATCCTGAGCAATGGAGCCAGCTGAAGGAACAGATTTCTGACATTGATGATGCAGTAAGAAAACTGTAAAATCAGAGCCATATAAAACCTGTACTGTTCTAGTTGTTTTAATCTGTCTTTTTACATTGGCTTTTGTTTTCTAAACGTTGTTTTCCAAGCTATTGTATATTTGGATTGCAGAACAATTTGTAAGATTGAATACTTTTTTTTATGTGCATTATTAAAAGTGTTCTGAGTGAAGCTAATTGTCAACTTGATTAAGGAGGATTGCTTTGTGCCCGCCACCTAGTGTAAAATAAAATCAAGTAATACAATCTTAACTGTTGTGGCCTTTTTTCAAAAGAATTGGTACTGTTTAAGGCCAAAAGTAACAGTTTATAGACCTGTTAGTTTCACCATGGCTTTTACATTCAAAAGGATTTGTATTGCATTGAATTTATAAACTCTGACTTGTGAAAACCATAGTTGATCTATTTTCTTCCAGCCCAATGTCTAGACTTGTTGGTATTTCCAGTGATATTTCCCTTCCCCCCCTTTTCTCTTTACATTGTTTTCCTTTTGTAACTTGTCATGTTCCGTTTTCATTTCACTTTTTGCTCTTTTTCTTGAATATATTATACTAATTTGGAAAGTCAGTGAAACTGTCAAAATGTTAGTTATCTCAATAAGGTACTTGTAATTAAAATATATGAGAACTACAATCACTAATTCTACTGTATTAAATATTAGGAGATATAGTTTGATAAACATGGCTTGTATGAAAACTGAGCAAGTAAGTGTATGTTGTTACCTGTAGTGTTCTGTGTAGTTACCTTATTGCTTAGTCTGCAGAGAATAATGACTTAGATGTCTGATTTGCTTTCACTTATTAAACTTGTTCACCATGGGATGATGTCTATAAAAAATCAGATACTGTTATATTAGATTAGGATTTAATAAAAATTGTGAAAGCTTACTGGCCTAACATTTTATTTTGTAACATCGAGTATGGATTATATATAGCCAGGAATATCACTGAGCTTTACTGTCATAGTAGGTCATGTGGTTAGTTTTTGGAAGAAAGAGTATATGGAACATATACTTCTGTTTTTTGGCCTTTTCTTAGTAGACTTGATTCCTTTGCAGTTAGTCTACTGAACAGTAGTATTCTAGACTTAATGTTACGAAGTTTTAGCAGGCACTCTGAAATAATTTTCATTGAAGCATAGTGATAAGCAGATCCAGATTGAGGCACAGATTTCAGGGGCTTTGCAGCAATAAACACGGCATAGTGTGCCTTAGGAGAATTTAAGGGAACTACAACTGAAATGAAAGAAAGTGGCAGTGAAGAAGAAGGAATTCTCTTCAAACTAAATGAAACACATGATATTTTGATCACATTTATAGAACACAATTCTAGATGGAATAGTTGAAAGGTTTAAAGACCTGTAAAAAAAAATTCTTGGTAACATTGTTTTTGGTAGCTAATCTTAAATGGTTTATTGCCATATCAGAGAGTTGCACTATTATACCAAGTTTGATTACTGCGTCTAAAACATTTTATAGTAGAATTGTCGAGGACTTGATTTCAAAACTAGTTGCCAGGATACACATAGTTACTACATTTTTTTCTGGCAGCTGTTCTGTTTTGAGTATGTTTTTACAGTTTTTAGATAATTTTTCTAGTGTTTTTAGCATTAACCCTAATAGGTGCATAATTGGGGGAATCTCTCCTGGTATTTTAGCCTCCTTCAAATAATAGGTATCAAAAATGTTCAAAATGGTATTTTAGACAAACTATACTTGATTGAAAACTTTCCCCTTATTTGGGAACATATATGTTCTATTAACTTAATTGGATGGATTTTTAAAGTATTCCTTTACTGCGTATACAGAAAGGATATTAGAACTCAGAACTTTGATTTTGGTGTAGTTGAAGAGGAGAGGATGGGTCGATTTCCTAGGTATATATGAATTCAGGGTGTATGCACATTTTGAAGCAATCTGCTAATACAGGGATGGTGCTGAAATCTCTTACCTAGGCATTTTCTTAGCTGTATAGCATTATGTCATTAAAACCTTCATATAAGGAGTGCTTCCCTGACATATTTTGATAAGCTGACTGCTAAATTCATTTGAATCTATTACTGGGTATGCAATATACAGAAATTTTTGTCTTTTTTTGGGTATAGGAAATGAAAAGGTTTAAAAGAAGAGACTGGTTAATTGTACTGAGAAGTTAGAGGACTGAGGTTTCCTGTTTAAACTTCCCTTCTTGGTAAGATTTCTTCCAGGAAGAAAACTTGGCATTTTAAGGCAGCGGTTTTTTACTTTGTAATGCCAGAATGAATTTAATTAATGCCAGCCCTGAGTGTACTTGTAGAAGAGTTTTCCTAATGGGGTTATCTTCTTTATCTTTTAAAGTATGAGTAGCTTTTGAGCAATTTCCAGTGCTGTTGGCATTTTACTTAAAGAACAGCCATTAAAAAAGAAAAACTATAATTTGATTATTCTCTTTTGCTTTGCTTCATAACTGCTTTTGAAGACTACTCCTACCTCATTAGCTCGTCACGTTACTGTGATGATGTACGTATTTCTACATAGGAAAAAAAGACTTCGGGAAAAAAAAATATGTACATCCTGGCTTGGCTATTGAGGGGAGAGAGAACTGAGTGTTACTTATGTGTTTCTGATTAGGGATGTCAGGAGAGCACTTTAGTTTGAAATTTTTAAAAAGTGCTGGCTAATCTTTAGGTATCTCCTAAAATTCTTTGCTATTTAGTTTTTATAGAAAGTAATCCAGTGAAACACTTAAGTTTTTTTTTTTTTTTTTTTTAAAGTGGTATTTTCCAGATAAAGTCTAAGGGTATAAACATTGGCTTAGTCACAAATATGTAATTCTGTAATCGTGGAATAACCTGTGTGCTTTGTTCGGTGCATCTTCCATGGAGATGTCAATGAATATAGTATTCCATCTGTGAATATTTTAAATGTTCAAATAAAAATCAGAAATGTGCCCTATGTGTCATCCCAGTTTCACAGACCTAAAGACGAATGGCTTAGTTACCTGTTGAATGGGTTTTATTTAACAAATAGAATGCCTTCCTGTGTGAGTGCTTTTGGAATGTGAATTCTTAGCATAAATCTTCTGAAGACCTCTGGGACCGGACCGGACTGGACTGGACTGGATGGAGCAGGGTGGGGTAGGATGTGCAGGTTGAGGTGGTGTGGGCCTGTTTTCCCCATCTGTCTAATCCAGGTGGAATAATGCAAATTCTAAGGTGTACAGAGTCTCTTCTCCTTTTTTAACCTTTTTGTTTTGTGGTCTGATTATTCCTTGTTATACTTAACTACATTGAATGCTAGACTCCATTGAGTATTTTAAACTTACATTTTCATTTAGAAAGTGTCTCTTTTCTTAGTACTTTTGCTTTGTTATATTTTGAAATCTCATTGTTCAGATTTCTCTTCAGGGAAACTTACACAGGGATAGAAAGATCCATGGAAGACTACCCATGACTCTTCTTGGTCCATCCAATCAACTGTAAATTTGTAGAGCATACTGAGTCCAGTCAAGAAGGAAAATATTATACTTGGAATTTACACAGTTAATCACTGACTTTACAGTTGTGTAGTATGTCTCAAGTTACGGGATTAAAAATGGATTTAAAAAGCATAAAACATTAAAAAATTATGGAATTATTTACTGTATAACAGTTCATCTAAGACTTAATACATTTTAAGGTACAAGGTCTTGCTACACAGGACTTTTTCCCCAACTTGCTTTTTGTAAGTCCTTTACAGAATTTAGACCATCCTGTACCTGCTTTTAAAGCCATTTCCAAAAAAAAAAAAAAAAAGCCATTTCAGCCCTAGAGTAACAATGACGTGTTTCTGAGGAAAGGGAAACACTCCTTTCACTCTTGGGCTCTTGATCAAGTTTAAATAGTTTATCTTTCTTCTTGGGTGACTTATTTTAGCTTGGAAATGATTTTAGGGCACTTTCTTACTCTAGCTCAGCCAGGAAAAACACTTATTCTGAATCTCAGCAGTTGGATTCCATATCCCGGGGTAACAAAAGCACTGTGTAGAAAGTGCTTCCTCCTACCAGCCATACCAGAACTTCACTAAAATTGTGTATGTCGTGGCTCATGTGTGTTGAAAGCCATGTGAAGTTCCGATTTGCCCTATTCTAATAACACCAAGTCTTCTGATAGCTCCTACTCTGACTCCCACCCCATACATAGTTATTGCAATAGTGGTACATATGTAAATATATTCTCTCCATGGTAACATCGCTTAACCTAGAGGCCCCATTCAAATTCTGCCGTTTGAATTATTCCAATAATGTCTTTATAGCAAAAGCTTCTTAACCCATTTGATAGTTGTGTCTCTTTAGTCTTTGTTCTGACACACTTCTTCAGGCTTTCCTTGATTTTTACAACCTTGCCATTTCTGCAGATCTGTATTTTGTAGGTTGCTGGTGATGGTGACAGTGGGGAAGGCAGAGGCTGGTTGAACAAGAAGCAGAGATTCAGCAGCTTGGCTGTAAAGGATAAAGAGAAATGAGGGGTGATGGTACCCGGGTGGCTCAGCAGTTGAGCATCTGCCTTTGGTTCAGGGTGTGATCCCAGGGTTCCGGATCAAGTCCCCCATTGGGCTCCCTGCAGGGAACCTGCTTCTCCCTCTGCCTGTGTCTCTGCCTCTCTGTGTCTCTCATGAATAAATAAATAAAATCTTAAAAAAAAAAAACCTAAATGACAGGTGGGAGGATGTGGGGTCAGGGGAAATCAGTGTGTGATCGAAACAGTGCAACATCTGGGGTGGCTACGTCAGTATATGTTTAAATTGACTTGTGTGTGTCACCTACAGTTTCAGTCACTTCCCAGTTCGGTTTTCTGGTAACTTCTTCCTAAGTGCCACCTGAACTGTGAATACTTTCAGGTTTTTTTTTTTTTTTTAAGGAAAAAATCTCTGTCTACTTGATTTTAATGTGAATGAGATCATTTGGTTCTCACTTTTTTGCTCTTCTGAGCAGCTCAACTGTTCAAGTTCAGAGCATGGACTTGTCCAGCAGTGCGTGTTGGCCACTGTGCAGTCATCCCTGGTGCGTGAGCCAGTCACAAGCCTCTCCTGTTTATTGCTTTTTGAGGCATGAGCTCTGTTTCCTCTGTTCACTGTTGGTCTTGGAAGATGAAGAGAGAGAACGTTTTCATGGATTCACGCTTGAGTGATACAAAAGGATGAAAGGGTAGTGAGAAGGTGTATGGTAGTAGCAATCTGAAGATTTTCAGGAATTTGAGAGTTTCAACCTTAGTCTAGGGTCAAGAGTATCTCCTGGTGGTCAGGTTTGAAGACCAACCCTTTATGTTATTAATTGGGAAGTAATTTCAGAAGCTTTATGATTTTCCTTAAAATTATTAATTTTTTAAGATTTTATTTTTTCATGAGTGACATAGAGAGAGGTGGAGACATAGGCAGAGGGAGAAGCAGGCTCCCTGCAGGGAACCTGATGCGGGACTCCATCCAGGATCTCAGGATCACGCTCTAAGCCACCCAGGCTTCCCTCCTTAAAATTCTTTGTTCAGAAACAAAGGGTTTTTTTTTTGTCACCCAAGCACTCAAATCTGTCTTTGATCTATGACTTTCTTTTTTTTATCCCCACCCCCCGCCAAATACAGGGAAATGCTTCTTGCTCAGCATAGAGTCATTAACTGGTAGGCAGAGAAAGCTCTCAAACAATTGAGAACATTTTCAACGCATTAGAGTCCTGTAACAGTGGTTCTTAAATTTTTAAACAGAAAGGAAGCTATTAACTTGCTGTAAAGCAACGTTCAGAGCAGTGTTGTCTCAAGCCACTTCCATTAGAAAACCGCCTCCAGAAGGTCAATGGGTGTGAGAACTTGGAAAGAAATTTAAAAATGCACTGAAGTCTGGGTCTGTAAGCTTTTCAACTCCAGCAATCTCCAGGAGGGAGAAAAGGAACCGGAGTACTTACATTTCTTTCCTGTACGTATTGAAAAAAATTTGGGTTAGACTCCTTTTTAGAAATTTTTTTTATCTTCGGAAAGGCGGAAGCACTAAGTTGAATTATGAAGTTCATGTACACCGTCCCTTCCTGTAAACTACCCAGTGGAGTAGCAACCACTTGGATTCGTTGAGCGCCAGGGTGGAGAAGTGTGGTGAGTCGGGGGCATTTTACTTCTCTTCCCATCCAATATTCATCATGCCATGAGAAGGTTCTCTTCTCACTTTACAAGTGGCAGTGGAGGTTTCCAGAGAACAGCTGACTTGGTAAAGCAACAAAGAACATGGCAGAAGCAGAGTTTGAATCCACGTCTGGCTAACTCCAAACCTGAGACTGTTTACCTCACTATGTTCCTCTGATGCAGGCCATGGCCAGTGGCGGAATTCTCTCGCTTCATCGATTGGGCGGCGGACTCGACCGCAGGAACCGTCGTCCTGATGTTCACTGGCATCATAAACTTGGGTTGTTGTCTGACCCAGTGAATCTTGTTCATTGTCTTCAAACCACATTCACAGCACCAGCGGGAGGGGCAGTCGTTCATCCTTGCACCCCAGCACGTAGTAGTGTGCATGCTAGGGTTAGGTTGACTTTGCCGAACCCTTTAATCAAGGCTGAACTCCCCCAAAGAGTCTGTGTTGGATTGCACCTGTTAGGTTTTGCCACTGGCCAGAGCTCCTAAAATTGAGACAGGTTGAATTTTTTTTTTTAAAGTATTTTAAGTAATCTCCACACCCAACATGGGGCTCAAATTCAGGACCTAAGATCAAGAGTCACATGCTCCACCAACTGAGCCATCTACGCACCCCAGGTGGAACTATTCTTGAGTATAGGGACTAGGATTTCCTTTTGTCTTGGTCTCCACTAACTTCAGGCACCATGGGCTTTGTGATAGTGTAGGAAAAACAACCGGTGATGATAATATTGGGGAAAAGAAGAGGATTATATGGGATTTGGCCTTATGATCTCTTTTCCCTCCTCTCAACTTTTTAATGGGTCTAATGAAATTGGACCTGGAGGCTCTCCACTGTATGTGGGCTGTCTTCCAGTGCTCTTCTAAATCCACTCGGCTCTCTGGCCCTGCAGGCTGGCCGGATGGCCACAGCCCCAGGCGCCCCTGCGCTCTGGCTTCTGGCTGGTGCAGAGCCTCACTAGGAGATTGAAGAGACTTAAGAATAGAGGGAATATCTGTTCCCTTGAGTTCCTCCCTCCCTCCCAGGTCCCCTTGGGCTGGCTGTGTCCCTCCACTAAAGGTGACCTCTCAAGGAGCTTTACCCAGTTCTCTCCTGATTTCCAGTAGTCCCCCCCTTACCTCGTCCCTTTGGGCCTAATGTTAACTATCTCTGTGGTCTTCTACTCGACTCGTGTTTGTAAACGGTCTCTATTAAACCCTTCTCATGCTGCGGTGTGAGGGTGCCACCTGCTTCCTGTTGGCCCTGTGACTGCTCTGGGAATGGTACCAGAAACGGCCCCAGGAAACACCGTCTAAGTTGCGAGGCGGGCACATGTATCTGGAGAGGACAGGGCGAGTGTCGGTGGGGGCATGAGACCTGAGGAAAGCGTGGTCTGCGGCTGTGCCACAACTACCGACTCCCAGTGTGGTAGCGGGAGGTGCAGTTGAGGGGCAAGGCTTCAGGGACCAAGCCGCTGGGGCTTGGAACCCTTTATCGATGCGGCAAGTGGGACTGACAGCCCGGAGAAGGTACAGAGGGAAAGAAAAAGTAAAAGCCGTGCACATAAAACTAAGATCCTGAAAGAGCTAGAGAGGCTCCTTGGCAGCTTTGGTGGAGCCTCATCTGTGGGGGCAGAGCAGTGCTGGAACGAGCCCAGGACTGGCTGGGGGGGGGGGGTGCACCATCGTGGCTCCAGTTCGATGCTTAGTGCTCCTAGATCTCTTAAGGGTGCTCACTGGGGAAGGAGGCGGCATTGAGCTGAGGACTCGGAACCTCCAAATTTCCCTGGACCTCTGTTGCTTGCAGAGGCAGCCACAGCACCTCCTGCTGCCTCCAGCTCCACAGCCAGAGTGAGATCCTGATGTACCCCTGTTAGAGTTACAGGGCCTGCTGGGGGAGGGGAGCCTATAAACAAATGGAGGAGGGGCTGAGAGGGCGTTTGTGGGGGGAGCTCTAAGCATCTAAGACCAAAAGGGGTCCTAGATGGGAGTGGTTCCTGTCACTCTCACATCCAGTAACCAGGAGAAGAGTGTTTGCCTACCATCCCATGACCTTGGACTTGAAACCCCTCACCCCCCAGCAAACACACATTCTTATTTGGGGAATTTTCAGACCTACAGAAACATTGAAGGAACAGTAAAAAGAACGTCCTTATATCCTTTACCTATTATTTTGCAACATTCTTTTTTTTTTTTTTCTCAATTGTTTGAAAATAAATTGCAGATACATATGTATACGAACACACACTCATCTATACATAATGTACAAATCTTTCTGGATGGACTATTTGAAGCGAACCAAACCATAGATAGGCTATTATCTCGATACCTCAGTATGCATTTCTTAGGAATAAAGACATGCTAAACACAATAGTTTTAAAAGAAAAATAACCATGTTTTCCAAAACAAAAAAGGAGGAGTCACATTACTCTACCTATTACCATTCTCTTTAATAGAAGAAAGTGGGATTTATCCTACCTGCTTCTGTGATATGTTGTTTGGGTTGAAGTATGTGAAGAGAACTCCACCTCAGAGAAATAAGTGATTGGAAAAGAGAGGAGTATTTTAGTAGCCTTTGCAGATAAGGTTTCATAAGAGCCACCAAACTTGACAAGTGGTAGTTTCTGGAGGGTTGGTTGCACTGTGTGATTTTTGCTTGAAAGCTTGAATCCCACCAGTGGCAACAAATGTGGTTTTTTCCTTGAAATGAGAGACCCAGTTTATTTATATTTGAGAATGTCTTCAGATCCACAAGTCTGGATAATCATAGTTTGGCAGTCATTCCTGCAAGCAAAAATGGTGCTCCATGGAGGGCAACAGCAGTGTGGGTTCATAATCCAAACAGTCGTGTTTATGCTTTTCCTTGAGACAGCCATTGGCCCTCCGTATGCATCTCCTAAAAAGAAAAATATTCTGCCTAACTTCACTATCTATTACCACACCTTAGAAAAATTCACTCACTTTATTCAGTATTCAGTTTATATTTAAAGTTCTCGAATTGTTCCCCAGGGTGTTCTCGTTTCTTCCCCTGATGCAGTCAGTATCTGGTTGAGGTTCACGCCCTTCAGTTGGTTATTAGTGTCTTTTTTTTTTTTAAGATTTTATTTATTTATTCATGAGAGACACACACAGAGAGAGAGGCAGAGACACAGGCAGAGGGAGAAGCAGGCTCCATGCAGGGAGCCTGACGTGGGACTCGATCCCAGGTCTCCAGGATCACACCCTGGGCTGAGGGGGCGCTAAACAGCTGAGCCACCCAGGCTGCCCTAGTGTCTTTTTTTTTTTTTTTTTTAAGATTTTATTTATTCATGAGAGATGCAGAAAGAGAGGCAGAGACACAGGCAGAGGGAGAAGCAGG
This sequence comes from Canis aureus, assembly GCF_053574225.1. Taxonomy (NCBI): domain Eukaryota; kingdom Metazoa; phylum Chordata; class Mammalia; order Carnivora; family Canidae; genus Canis; species Canis aureus. The sequence continues at coordinate 76,797,911 of NC_135614.1, read as the reverse complement.
CTCCCTGCAGGGAGCCCGATGTGGGAATCAGCCCAGGACCCCAGGACCACAACCTGAGCCAAAGGCAGATGCTCAACCACTGAGCCACCCAGGCATCCCTATTAATGTCTTTTAATCTAGAATAACTACCTACGATTTCTGTTTTCCAAAACACTGTTTTTTAAAGAATTCAAGCCAAGTATAGTGTATCTTATAGTATATCTCACCTTCTGGATTTGTCTTTTCATTTTCCTCATGGCTCCCTTCAGGTGAAATGTCTTTGGCAAGAAAACTACGTAGGTGAGGTTCTGTACGTGGGGCACACAGCACGCCCTCAGGCCCATCGGGCCAGGTTGCTTCACTCTGATCACTAGGTTAGTTAAGGTAATTGCCAGATCTTTCATTTAAGGCTACCTTCCCCCACTCTTAATTCTTTTTTTTTTATTTTTTATTTTATTTTTTTATTTATGATAGTCACAGAGAGAGAGAGAGAGAGGCAGAGACACAGGCAGAGGGAGAAGCAGGCTCCATGCACCGGGAGCCCGACGTGGGACTCGATCCCGGGTCTCCAGGATCGCGCCCTGGGCCAAAGGCAGGCACTAAACCGCTGTGCCACCCAGGGATCCCCCCCACTCTTAATTCTTTGAGAAGCGGCTAAGTTTGGGGGACTTAGTGTGGGAGGGAGGAATGGTTCCAGTGAATTGGTGGTGGACATTGCCCTTGGCCGTCTTGGACTTATGCCACCGAACCAGTGGACTTGTGTCAGCTGAGTTAACTGATCTTGATTGTCTAGAGGAAGCTGGGCTATGGGGAACTATGGAAACCTAAGATTTATTGATGACCTTTTATATCCCCTTGACCAGTTGTCCTGGTGAATGAAAAATTGCAACAACCCATAAAATACTCCCAAGTGTCCCAGACGCTGGAGCGACGCAGAGTTTGAACCCTGGTCTGGCCAAGGTGCTGGGGGAGGTTAAGGAGCCCATGAGTGGACGGTGGGAAAGGGCAGCCACAGTGACCCGTCACAGGCCTTGCAGACGTCAGGAGCGTCGCAGCAGTGGTTTATGTTACTCGGTTGTTTCTCATCTCCCTTCTCATTCTTTCTTTTCTTTTCTTTTCTTTTTTCAAGTTTTAATTTAAATTACAGTTAGTTCACATACAGTGTGATATTAGTTTCAGGCCTTTTCTCTGAAATAAGTTATACGGGTAACACCAGTGTTGGCTAAAGCTTTAGGTTTAGGTGGGAGTGTGAGAAAAATCAGTATCGACTTGTAACGACACGGTAGTTGATAGAACTTCATGCCCACCCTGTGGTGGGGGCTTAGTCCTACCAGATGAAGGACCAGAGAGGATGATGGGGAGTGTGTGTGTGTGTGTGTGTGTGTGTGTGTGTGTTACATGTTCCATCTCCCTCCAGATCCATTGTACCTTGTTCTGTGTCCTGGGAGGCTGATACGTATGTATGGATCACATCAACAGGCCATCCTCTCTAGTTTCTGGTTGGGTTTGGTCCATCATGGAAGGAGAAAGGGGTGGAATGGAATCGCTTCAGGCCTGCTGTGCTTCTCATCACTGCTCTTCTCAAGGTGACTTCTATGTGAATTTCTTCCTTTGGGTTCCAGTAACTGCTCTTTCCCCTCTTTTGGCTGTGGACGGTAACAGTTCCTCCATTGCTACCAGTTCCGTGTTAGAGCATGGTGACCTTTGGTTTTCCCGTGCCTTTTGCCCACACCTTTATAAATAATCTATTTTAATGAACACACTGCTTGAATTAGCCTAATTTACGTGCGTCTTTTCAAACTGGGAACCTGAGTGATAACAGGCAGATAGGGTTAGAGAGAACTAGTACTGGGATGAAAGCTCTGTTGCTTGGTCCTCTGGATTAAAGTCAAAGGAAGATCAAGTGAGTGTGTCTTCAAACCTTTCCTTTGGCCTTGCGAAGAACTTCCTTTAGTTATTTTCTCCGTGTGTGTTCTCCTGGCGAAGAGTGGCCTCTAAAAACAGTCATATTAATGACCAGAAACAACTGCTAAAGTCATCAACTAAAAACGATCGATTTCCCAAGGAAGAAAAGTTCTTCAAAGTTGGGTCCACCAATTTAATTGGGCAAACTCCTCTCTACCCAGGCCGCAAATTTTCACCATCTCAGTACCAGAGAATCAAGGTCGTGAGGAGGAACCTGAGATCAGCGGCAATCTCATGTTGCTGTGCATCAATGATTAGAAGTCGCCTGCCACTGTCACTGCCACTGCCACTTGACCAGGAAGAGGTTCCCAGCACATCCAGCCTCTGCAGTGGTTAGCCAAGTGGCTCTGGCAAACGGAGAGGAAGAGGAGGATGTTTGGGTGCAGGTATCTTCTGCTTTTCAAAAGGTCGCAGTAGGCCACTTCACTTTTACAAGAGACCTTGTACCTGTTTTGGATAACTGAAAGAAATTCAAGGAAGATTTTCTTTTATATATACATATAAAAATTATATATATAAAGACAAAAAGCAAAAATAGTGCTCAGTGTTTTGCAGCAAGCTCTTACAGAGGCCCTGTGCACCCAGAGCAGTGAGGGTGGCGCCACCCAGCGGCTTCCCTGGGAACTACACGCAGCATCTCCGCATCAAGCTGCCAGAGCTTTGAACTGTGTCTGTGAACGTCTGTGCTTTATCTTGATAGATTCTGTGCAGCTGTTAGCAAGATGGGTACTGAGGTATCAGAAAAGCTTAAGGCTACTTTTTTGTGCCTGGGAATGCTCCAGATTTTTTCCATTATAAATTAATGGTGATCGCTTCTTTGCTTTCCACCCTTTTGGCTTATGAAAGGTTTCAGAGGAGTGCTCTGTTTCATGAGGGAATCTATACTTGGAAGCGGTGGGAGATGTTGGCAACTTTGGAAAAATGGCCAGAGTAAATTGTCAAGGCAGGTAGACAACTCGGACATTAGCTTGTAGTCGCAAGTGGCAGGCTTGGAAGCCTTGACAGTTCATCATGTGAGAGGTCAACTTCTGCCATAGACAGATTTTTATTCTCTTTGCTGTCTGCCCCACTGGTGCAAATCGTTTTACAAGGAAGGAATGTATTGAAAGGTAAAGGACTTGGCAACTTATAAAAGTGTTGGTGGTAAGGAAGTCTTTGTTATGACCCTGCCAGTGTGGCCAAAGGAATGGTTTGCTTTGGTGAACTTCGATGTCCGTCATAGGTTATGGCCGGGCTCATCGGGGATGGCTTTCCATACCTGTGAATGGAAAGCTTTACATACTTCATTTGTGTTTTTAATAGAATCCTGCATATCTTTAAATATCGGACTATTCTGTTGTGAGTGGCTCCTGAGGGAACAGCAGTAAGTGTCATGGGCCGTCTATTAATGTGGGGAGGTTGTCTTTCTATTGAACGTGGATCTCATATTTCATATTTGTGAGAGCTACATGCAAGGCATGTGGCCTCTTGAATCTGTTCTGTGGACTAATTTCAGCCAGTTATTTTTCAGAATTCCCTCCCACTGTTCCACTGTCCTGCTGATTCTGGGAGCTGTGAACACTGAAAAGGCTTTGTTATAGATTTCCTTTGTAATTTGACCTGGATGTAGTTGGCTTCTGTTATTATCGGACAAAGAATCTTAAAGAGAATCTTCTTGATGACAGTTGTTCTAACAGCTTTAGTGTATAGACATGCTTCAGTTCATGCAGGAAGCCTATTAGCAACAATTAGCAAAATGTATTTATATGAAAATACACGTCTTCATTTGGGTCCATCTCAACATTTACAAATGTCCCGTACAAGGGAGACTGAATTGCCTTCTCTGTGGGCTTGACAAATAGGAAAGGTATGACAATATTGCCAGATAACGCTGGAAAAGTTCATAGCAAAGTGCCTGTTCCTTCTCAGTTGGAGATGCCATTCCAAGGGCCACACAGGCTAAGTCGATGAGGAGATCCTTGGACACCACCTAGTGGCCATCTAGGGACTGTCAAAGGCGACAGCAGCGCTGCTCAAATTACCTGTGGTGAAAGACATGTCATCTCTCCAATTGGTTGTGCACCAGTACTTTTGTAAAATACAACAAAAAATTATTAGAAAAGTTATATAAAAATACACACAGAATACAAGTCGCAATTCTTAATTATTAGATTCAACAAAGAATATAATTTTAATAAATATAATCAGAACAAAAAGTAGAAAGAAAATAAAAAATATCCATCATTCACTGCAAATGTAAATAAAACTGAACAAACTGTTAGGGTGGGATAGCTATCTTCCCATGTTAAATGCCTAAATGCAGTTGTGAACAAATGCCACAGATAGATACCAGCATTTTAGTTTTGTATCAAATGTTTGTTATAAATGTACTAATATTTGCTATGCACAAATATTAAATTTTAAACGTGATAAGTGAACTTGTTTTCTCACTTGTTCAAATTTATTTAACCTAGATTGAAAATTTGTCTAATCTAGATTTATCTGATCCCTTCTTAAAATGTATCTAGTCTAGATGATGATGTTACTCTGGGGATAATGTATATTATGCTGTTTCTATGTTTTGTTTTTAATAACTTACATAATAGGAGAATCAGCTCACAGGGGCTAGTTTGAGATGCTCATTTGTTACTTTAATGGAGATTGAGACAAGGGAGTTTATATTTTCAAAAGTCATCACCAATCCTTCACAAGTAATCAATTTTAACAATATTTCCTGTATTGCTATAGTTAAAATTAAATCATCTTTTGATGAAATGAATTCAAGACCCATTTCCATCTTTTGGTGGAAAATAAAATTCAAAATATTCTATCTAGTATCTAAAGTATTGGTAATTATTGTTAAATTATGGTAAATGTTATTATAGCCTGTAAATTTTGTCTTTCCAAATTATAACTTTCGTTTTTGCCCTCAGATCTTATTTGTAGCTGGAGAACATGTTGCATAAAACTATTAAAATCATTAAAAGTATTGATGTTACCAGGCAAAGAAGTAAGTAAAGCTGTTCAAGTCACATCTTTAAAAAGTAGGAACCAATTTCTATTTTTTTTTTAAACTAAGAGCTTGTTCCTGACTTTGTCAGTGAAACTCCCCTCTTGAGTAACTATCATATCCAGTAAGAGACAATGATTATTTACAATCAGCTTCTATATTATCACATCATAGTATTTATCATGTCGAAATATTAGCTTTTATGTCATACATGATTTTTGCTACTTAATAAACATACTATTAGGATTATCTGTTTTTTTTTTTTAATATACCAAGACCTTCTTAATTAAAGGAGCAGCGCACTGCATTGATTTAAAAGGGTAAATACAGGAGGGTAAGGGGTAAGGGGGGTTGGTTTCAAGGGGTCATACACACACACACACACACACACAGAGAAAATTATAAAGCGAATGGGCAAAATGTTAAAAATTGGTAAATCTGGGTAAGGGGTAAAAGTCTTTATATATTCTTGCAACTCTTCTGAAAGTTTGAAATTATTTCAAACTAAAAAAAGAAAAGGAAAAAGATCATTATTTGACTGGGAAGTAACCACAACGCCAAAATCTATCTCATGATTACAAGTATTATTAAATCTTTCAACCAGGTAAAAATAAATAAGTAAATTAATAAACAACATAAATTACTTCCTAATTTAGCTGGTAGTATGAACCATAAATTTAAAAGAAAGCTACCTTGACTAAAATTAAAATTATTGTATTATTGTATTATTATAACAAGTTGTGAAAAGAAATGCTTACATTTTCTAAGATTTGCACATGCTTTTTTTACAGCTGACGAAATGTAAAACAGTGCATCTTGTAATATGGTTCTGCTGCTCAGGACTCCTACTCATCTCTGGCACACAGCTCACCAGCGAGTGGGACAGCCCTGGAATGTTCTTTGCCCTTTGTCACATACCCAGTGCTTGGATGTTGCACCAATGTCAAGTTACTTGAAGTGTTCCTGGCACCTCCTTTCAACTTCTGTACTTGATTTGTTTTGGACCAGTACTACCCTTCGATCAGCACTGGTGTAAGGGACTCTGGAAGGAAAATGTTGTTTTCCTTCTCTACACACAACACTCACATTACTGGTCTCTAAGTATGTGGGGCTTTTCCTGTATACCGAGTGATTCTCCAGTTGTCCGGACAGCAGTGAGGTGTCCTGCTGTGAGGTTCAGTTCCGACACTACCTGGAGTTAGCATCAGGTCCCACAGGACTGACCTCCTCCCTACTTCAGATGCTGGCAAGTCCGAGGTGTCACCTGGGCTTCCAGAAAGTTCTATAATTTGCCAGAATGGCTCACAGACCTCGGGAAAACAGTTTACATACTAGATTACCAGTTTAGTATATAAGGATATAATAACTCAGAACAGCCAGATGAAAGACCTGCATAGGGCGAGGTGTGGGGAATGGGGGCTCCATGCTCTCTCCAGACATACTGCCTGCCCACCGTCTCCACATATTCACCGACCTGGAAGCTCTCCAAACCCCTTCAGTTAAGGTTGTTAGGGTTGTTATGGAGACTTCATTACTGTAGACATGATTGATTAAGTCATTGGCCATGAGCGATTATCTCAATTTCTCCCCTTTCTCCTTCCAGGAAGTGGATGGGGGTAAGGGGGGTAGGGCAGGAAATTCTAACCTAATTGTATGCCCGGTTCCCCTGGCAGCCAGGCCCCGTCCTGACGCTAGCCAGGAGCCCCCAGCCACTAGTCAGCTCATGAGCATTCAAAAAGACACCTCACTTCAGAGATTCCAGGGGCCAGGAAATGAGACAGACACCAAATATATATTTTTTATGTCACTGACATCCTGTTGTTTTTCAAGAGTCTTCTCTGAATTTGAGACTTGATTTCGGAGCACAGCAACCAGCTAAGGGAGACTGGTTGGTGCATGTGAATAAAGACAAGAGTTGACCTAAAACTTGCAGAATTCATTTTGCAAAGTCCTGGTAATTTTTCTTTTTTGGTTCCGTTTGCATGGTGACAGTACAATTATTCAGATGAAAAGAAAGTAAACCACAAAGACATTTTGTGCCCAACTTTCACTTTCTCCCAGCAGTTATTGGAATGCCAGCAATGAAGTCTCTTTGAAAATACTGATCTAAACACAACCCAAGCTTGGTTTCTTCAATGGTGGGATTGCATATTTATCAGGGACATGAAGAAGGGTTTTCTGGTCGTGTTAGTGCCTGTTTGAATATTACTGCCCACCTATGTTCACGATTTCAAATGGCACCAATCAGCATGTTAGTATGATTTTTCCCCCCTAGCAACATTGAGCTGTTTGGGTAGATAGTGAGTTTCTGTGACATTGAGTTTTGCAGGTAAGTAGAACAGAGGGTGAGATGGCCAAGGGGGTTGAATGTTTGAATGTTTGCAAGAGAGCATTTAAAGTGTTGGACATGGGATATATGGTGGGTGAAGTAGGCAGACAGTGTATGGTGCTGGGGGCGAGGGTAGGTGATGGATCCTGGAAAAATGGTCATGTCAGTAAATTGGGGGGGTCTCAACGAACTCAATGTTTTTGGAGTGGGACTTGGGGTCAATAAGCTATAGTTTGGGTACTTTAGTTCAAGATTTGAGAGGTGGCTGAGAAGCGGAGGAGATTTTTAGATGAGAGGGTTGGGGAAAGGAGGGAAGAGGATATTAACAGATGAAGTCATCTTTGAGGCATGAAGAAAGGGTGACCAGGGGGGCTTAGGTGGCTCAGTGGTTGAGCATCTGCCGTTGGCTCAGGTCATGATCCTGGGGGGATGGAGTCCTGCATCGGGCTCCCCGCAGGGATCCTGCTTTTCGCTCTGTCCATGTTTCTGCCTCTCTCTCTTGGTCTCTCATGAATAAATAAATAAAGAATCTTAAAAAAAAAAAGAAAGGGTGACCAGAAGGTCAGTAAGTGACACTAACACAGAGGCTTAGTGAGGGCTCTTTAAAATAATCTGACTTCAACATAATCTGTAGTTTAAAAAAACCTTTTGTTTGTGAAATAGTTTCGGACTTTAAAAAGTTACAAGAACAGCACAAAGGATCGGGGTAAGCACCTACTCAGGTTCTTACAGCGTTAATATCTTACATAACCACAGTATAATCGCCAGAATCAGGAAATGCGTAGTCTTATAGACATTACTTGAGTTTCACTAGTGTCCCACCGAAGTCCTTATTTTTGGTGCAGGTTCCAGTCCAGGATCACACACTGCATTTTCTCGTCCTGTCTTCTTTGTTTCCTCTAATTTGAAGCACTTACTCAATCCTTCTTGACCTTGATATTTGGGAAATACACTGGCCAATTATTTTGTAGGGTATCTCTCGATTTGGGTTGTGCAATGTGCGCCGATGATTAAATTCAGGCTCTGCATTTTTGGCAAGGATGTAGCCTAATTTTAGTACATCTTATCAGGAGGTCCGTGGTGTTTATTTGTCCCACTATTGGTGATCACTTTGACAGTTTGGTTAAGGTGGTGTCTGCTGGGGGTCCCCTGTGCCGTTACCCAAGAGGAAGGAGGAATATACGGGTGGGACAAGGAGCACACTTTGGAAGGAGAAGGAGGACCCCTATCCTCCACCCCTCAAGTGAGGGAAGCCCCAGCATCGGTGAAGAGGGCTGGGGTGGTGGTGTCCTCAGAGGGCACCGCGCCTCTTGTAAGACAGGGGCGAAGGGGCGCCTGGGGGCTCAGTGGTTAAGTGTCTGCCCTCAGCTCGGTCATGATCTCCAGGTCCTGGGATCGAGCCCCATGTCAGTCTCCCTGCTCAGCGGGGAGCCTGCTTCTCCTCTCCCTCTGCCACTCTCCCTGCTTGTGTTCTCTCTCAAATAAATAAATAAAATCTTAAAAAAAAATAAAACATGGGCATGATGGGATCACTTGGAGGAGAAGCTGGCAATGCTAGAGGATTTGCTGCCAGCAGAAGCTGATTCCGGAGGACCCAGGGAAGAAAGGGAAATTGGGTGAGATGGGGTGCAGTGCAGGGCCACCTGGGGGTATGGACTGTGACGACAGGCGACCTGGGGGCTCGGTCTGCAGGTGGGGGCTGAGGGGAGAAGGCTGGTGGGGTGTGGTGGGCTCAGGCCCATGGCCAAGCCACCGAGAGCTCATCGAAGTGTGAAATTTGGGTCCAACTTCAGACACTGAGAAGCAGAATCTCCAGTTTTCATGAGATGTCCGAGTAGTATGTAAACATCTTTTCTTTTTTACGATTTATTTATTTGAAAGAGAGCGCCGGTGCGTGTGAGTGGGGCAAGGGGCAGGAGAGAGAGAATCTCAAGCAGACTCCCCGCTGAGCACGGGGCCCCATGAGGGGCTCAATCTCACCACCTTGAGATCGTGACCTGAGTGGAAATCAAGAGTCAGATGCTTACCCTACCGAGGTGCCCAGGTGCCCTAGAGTCTTTTTCTTTAGCCGTCTCAGCGATTCGGAGATACAGACCTACAAACAAATCTCTTTTTACCTAAACCGAGTGGGCCGGATTCTGTTGCCTGCCACTGGGGAGCTTGACCAGTATACCTCCTCTCCCCAAGCGGGTAAGTCACAGCAATGCTCCATGGTGAGGTGAAGGAGGAAGCCACCTGTGGGTGTGTCCTGCTTCATGGATTTTCTCCTAATGGGACCACAGACAAAGGGGATCGAGAGATGGGATCTAGCCCATTCACAGACTGGAGGCCATGAGACTCCACCCATGAGCTGGCCTCACTCCTGTTACGAGCTGAATGTGTTCTCACAATATTCAGATGTCGAAGCCCTAACCCCCAGTGTGGCTTTATTTGAAGATGGAACTTCTAAGGAAGCGAGTAAGGGTAATGAGGTTGTCATTAGAGTGGGGCCTTGATCCAATAGGATTAGTGTCCTTATAAGAAGAAGCACCAGAGCTTGCTCACATTCTCACTCTCTCTCTCTGTCTCTCACTTGCACCGAGAAGAGGTCATGTGAGCACACAGAGAGATGTATAAGCTAAGAGAAGAGGTCTAGGAATGAAACCTACTTTACTAACACCTTGATCTTGGACTTTCCAGCTTCCAGAACTGTGAGAAATAAGATGTCTGTGTTTTAAACCATCCAGTGTATGGTATTTTGTTATAGCAACCCAAGCTAACACGATTACCGTAGCTGTCCCCACACATGACCTTCTGCAGAATCAGTACTGTTTATGCTGCACAATGAGGTCTTTTTCATAGTGAGTAATGAATAACATGGTTCTGTATTATGCTATTTTTCAGCAGGTAAAGATTTTGTCACAGAATTGGTGCCCATATACATCAAGAATTTATATAAAACTATGTATATATAATATTTATTTATATATAAATTATAAATGCATTATTTTTATATAAATATATGTCATATACATATTTATATATTTTAATGTCGATAAGAAGGGAAAGCCTTGAGTGGAAATATCAGGAGTCGAACTCTGGGAAACAAACAAGGGGTGGTGGAAAGGGAGGTGGGCGGGGGTGGGGGTGACTGGGTGACTGGCACTGAGGGGAGCACTTGATGGGATGAGCACTGGGTGTTATGCTATATGTTGGCAAATTGAACTCCAATTAAAAAAAAAAAATCAGGAGTCAGGGGGCGGAGCTGTTCCCCAGACCCAGCCTGGTCCCTACAGGGTTGTCAGCGCTGACTTGTCACAGCAGAGTCTGGTTTTGCCTGCGTGGCTTTAATGACCTGTAGCTTTCTGCAGTATGCGTCCTTTTCCATCCGACTTCGTGGTCTCAGCATTTGGCTTGTGAATCCATCCACGTTGTGATGTGTGGGTGTAGACTGCTCGTGGTCATTGTGTTGGTAGTCTGTGTGCCGTTTCTCTGCATGTTGTTTATGTTTAACGTGGGCAATTCTGTGAAAACCTAATTCCTCTTATATGTACCGTGTGGGTAAATCTTCCTTGACATTTGCTCATCTTGTGTAGGGTCTATTTATTTGAGTGACAGTTGAATGGCTCGGTATTCTTTCCCTTCCTTTTGCTGTGTTACAACAATATGTTTTCCTTGTGGAGGGCAGGGTAGGGAGGGCAAGGTCAGATCTTGGGACTAAGTGAAGCCATTGGTGAGGATCCTGATCTTTCATTCTCTTCTGAGCCATTGAAATGTCCAGGACAGATTCACACAGTCATTGGTGTGTCCCACCCCAATGGGCATAAGTTCGGTCTCCTGACTCAACCTGTTGCCCTGGATGAGCTACGGCAACACTTCTTGCTTTTGTTTTTAACCTTGACAGGTTAAAACAGGTGAAGTAAATAAGTATAGAACAGAATGAAACAAAATTGTGGAAACTCATTCTAGTCAAAGATCGTAAGATGTTCATTATTTTGCCAGAAGGTGGTAGCAAAGTTACAATCAGAACGTGAGTAAAAAATTTCAACACTCAATGAAAAGCAAACAGAACCAAATAAAAACAAAACAAAACAAAAAAACAGGAACTAGGAAAATTGTAAAATGGCACCTGCTTATTTAATACGTAATTTTTACCTTATAATCCAGTTATTAGAACTCAGTATTATTAGAAGAAAATACTCTACAAAATAAAGATAATTCTTACCTCTTAAGTCTGATGAAATGAATGTGATGAAAAAATTCTTGACGAGTCCAAAGTCTTTATCAGACTAAACTTCTATCCTCTCAACAACATTTGCTACTGAATTAAGAGATTGGAAACGAAAGTGGTAAAGTAATAAAGTTCACAACATGCTACAAACTTTCACAGTGGTATCCCATTTGGTGTCCATTTACATTATTCAACACATTGTCCAACAGGACAATGTTGGGAAAGAAGCTAAAATCTAATAACTAACATGGTCTCTGTTGAGACGATCATGATTAATTTATGAAAATTTAAGTAAAGAAATGAGAAGAACCTAAACAGACACTTCTCTTGCTTCTTTTTTCTCTCCTGTTCAGGATACTTTCAATGCTCCTTCATTTCCTTTCCCACTTAATGAACTTCCAGTTCATTCATTCATTTGTTCATTCATTCCTTCATTCCTTATTCTTCACTGAGTCTACCATATGCCAGGCACTGTTCTAGAGGCTACAGAAATCATGGTGACCAAGACAAATAAGGACTCTGGCTATAGTCATGCTGGTATATTACTAGTTTTTAATAGACTGAAATAGCAAATGTTGTCTTTAAGATTTTCAGAGGCTAAGCCTGTTACCTAACACATTATATGACATGAACTTTGAAAAAATTTTACAAAACCTAGTCTCTTTTTGCTGTCAATCAACAAACAAGTTCCTGTTGAAGGTCTGATTGGACCTCTCTGTGCTCTAGCCATGAACACAAGACTGGCTCCACGTGGGGATCTTTCTTTCCTTCTATTTGTTAACGTTTTTCTTCAGAGCTGGCCAATTCGTCATGGGGTTTGGCGGGCAGAGTAGGGATGAGAAATGCTTTTTATCTGGGCAGAGAGAAACACAGAAGGGGAGTTGTTAAGAAAAAGTGCCCCGAAGTTTTAGAACAACCTATCTCAAAGGATGGCTTCCTGAAGTGCACTTTCCCTGCTCTGTTTCTCTAAACCATACAGGCCAACCAGTGAATACACACACCGGATCCAAGAGCCCCCTTTCTCACCTGCCTGACGGATCTGCTTTGTCTTTGAACGTTTGAAGCAAGAGTTGGTCACTGTGACTTCCTGAGGCCAACAATTCCATTTGTGGAAGTCAGGAAGTCTTCAAGGGTCTCTCCATCTATCGAGCTGTAGTTTGTTGCTCTGTAAGGTCACCCTAATTTGATACTTTGAGAGCTAAAAAAAGGAAAGATCTGCTTTTCCTTTCACAGGAGGAAATTCATATGTTGGGAAACCCATGGACACACTGGGTGAAATCCACTTGATGTTCTCCAGGGCGCTGGAGTCTCTCCGGGGCAGAAGCTGCTTCCCTGGGGGTACATTTCTCTGAGACCCCCTTACTAATGACAGCCATCATCACCTTGGCCTTAGGAGGGCCTTGACCCCAACCTATGGGTCAAGACCAAGAGCAATTACCTCCCATCGTCCCCACAATTTTTTTGGTACACAATGATTTCCAACAATGTCTTTTGCTTGCTCTCTGGAAGTCCCCTGCCCATCAGATCCTCCCAGGAGGCCAAAGAAAGACGCACGCTCAAAGATTTGACCCCTAACGCCTTTCTCTTTGAAATTCTGTCTTGCTCTTACCTTCCTTGCAGCTTCTGGGCAAGGGCCCTGCAGTGTGAGCAATGGATCCAAAGGCAAGGGCAGTTGCTGTTGTTCCAGACCATCGTTTCCCCCTCAGGCTCGGAGGTAGCTCTCTGGGGTTCCGAGGAGATGGGAGCCAGAAGCATCAGAGGCAGCCAGGCAGCTGGGCTGGGTCCCCACCAGCCTCCCGCCCACCCACATTCTTAGTCACATCATAGTTACTTTTGCATTCACTCCTTTTCTTGATTTGGCAAGGGCAAGGTGAGGTCTACTTAGGAAACCTGTTACGGCCTAGTTACTCTTTCCGAAAGGAAAATAAATAGTACAACGAGAAGATGAAGAAGAGAATCGAGCAAAGAAAACGTTTGGGGGGTGAGAGATACGGGATGGGAAGGAGCAGCATGTTCGCAGGTGCGCGTCTATCAGAGGAGCTTGGTCTGGCCCAGCCCCTGGCAAGCATGGACTTGGGAGGTTTCCTTTAGCCTTGAGATTCTGTGATTCTATTTTCACCGAGCAAAATCCACAGACTCCTCTGGCAACTTCCAACATCTCACAAACCTTAGAGTCAGGAAATTTCATGGAAATCCTCAGGAGAGAAGTTATAATCCGTGGCACGCTTCTGAGCCTTGCACACAGCAAGGTGTCCTTAGCGTGTAGGGGTGTGGGCCGAGGCGAGACCCAGGAATTAAAGGACACTTCTCTGCATCGATGAACTTCTTCCGTGTGAATTCTCGGCCTGGAAGTGGGAATGTTTTAAGGGAAGGGAAGAACACCTCTGCCCCTGAACCTCAAGTCACTGCACGCGCTTTGCTTCACGGTGGCGGGACCTCCCTGCCGTGTGCAGAGGGGAGCCTCGATCTGCAGGGACTTAGGGCGGAGGATGGGTGCTCCCTGGGTGGCGCAGAGGCCCCGTGTGGACCTTGGTGCCTCGCACCAGCCCTGCCTTTCAAAACACTAGCATGCTCAGGACTCCGATAATCCATCCAGTAGCTTCCGTGGTGCTCACTCTCAGAAATGGCTCCGTGGCGCACGAGAGGACAGCCGGCCTGCTTGTACAGGGCTGTCTTCCTAACGACGGCCTCACCGGCCGCGAGCTCGGCGTTTGGAGTCAGGAGACTTGGATTTCAGTCTTAGATCCTGGTTAGCAGGGGGGCCTTTATCAGGTCGCCTAACTTTGCAGAGCCACGATTTTCTCATCTGCAAAAGGGGATGATACTAGCAATAGTGTTTGCTGTTGGAATGAAATGAATATTTCATCATCTATGATATGTCACAAATGTATCGTAGATACTGTATAAGGGACTCTTCAATGACCAGTTGGACACGGCAAGACAAGCCCGTTATGTGGTGCACCAGCCACACTCCTGGCGGTCACGGCTCGTCCTCTTAGTTCGCGGGGGTTGGAGTGTGTCTTGTAACCGCCCGGAAGGGTTGGAGAGGACAGCCTGGGTCCTATTTTAGGAGCAGAAGGAGGTGGCAGAAAAGAGCTCTGGTTCTAAGTATTTTGATGGAAGCGCAGGTGCCACCAACTTCAGGAGACCACAGCTGCTGGCTCAGGCGGAGGGTCAAGTGGTCTTGCCTTTGGTCATTCCTCCTCACTAAGCGCCCTGCCCCGGCGTCTGTCCCCTCTCCCTGAGGCTCCCTGTCTTCCACGGCGTCCAAATCAGGCCTGGACTCTCTCAGGAAAGGCTCCCAGATCACACTGTGCCCCTCGGAGGAATGCTCTTTGTTCCTTTCTTTCAAAGGTTTGCTGTGCTTTCCAAGCTGGTGAGGTGGGGCCACTGCGGCGTCTCCCAGTTCCCTTCCATGCCGTGCGACAGATGTCCTCCCTAGTCGGGGTGCCTGGGAGGCAAGAGGGCCGGCAGGCAGAGGGGGAGGCTCTGGAGACGGGGAGCCAGCCCAGGAAGGGGGCGCTGCGGACTCCTGTGTGCTGCTCAGCGGGGGCCGGAGGGACAAGCCGGGGGACTGGGCGTCGTTGGGCCTGCTTGGCTTCTCTGTTCCGAAGAGGGGAGCACTTGTGGCAGCAGCAGCGGTGAGGCAGGAGCACCCAGAATGAAGACGCTGGCTCTGGGGCACGTGGGTGGCTCAGCGGTTGAGCGTCTGCCTTCAGCCCAGAGCGTGATCCTGGGGTCCTGGGATCGAGTCCTGCATCGGGCTCCCTTCAGGGAGCCTGCTTCTCCCTCTGCTTGTGTCTCTGCCTCTCTCTCTGTGTCTCCCATGAATAAATAAATAAAATCTTAAAAAAAAAAAAAAAAAAAGAAGCCTGCTCTGATCCCATGGAATGTCATAGACTGACATTTGCCAGTGGAGGAGAGATTCTTTCATTCTTATTATCTCTCTTGGTCTAGACCAGCACTATCCAGTAGAACTTTATGCTGTTATTTTAAACAACTATGAAAAATTAAATAAAAAAAATTTAAAGTCTATTCTGTGGTCACATGAACCACATTTCCAGCACTCAGTACGTACGTGTAGCTACTGGCTACCATTTTGGAAGCCCAGGTCCAGACCAGCCACCCTGTGGATGTGGGATGGACATTACTGTGCTCCTTGGATCTGCTGGTCCATGTCCAGGTTGAGAGAAGAGAGCATGGACTCGAAGGCCCTCAGGAGCCAGGCGGGTGAAGAAAGGGAGTGTGGTGGGTGGGTGAGCTGTGGGAGTGGGGGGCCCTGGGCCAGACAGACCCCAGAGTATGCGCCTTGTCCTAAGAGCAGCTGTTACTTGGCTTTGGCTAATTGCTGCCATTTGGAACTGTAGGTGTTGGGCGTGCTGGGCGGGGTTGGCGGGGGGGTGGAGCAGATCTTTCTTTTCTGACATTGATAGATGAATTTTAAAAAATTCAACACTATATAGGTTAGAGACAACAAAAACTGAAAAGCCAAAAAAAAAAAAAAAAAAAAAGAAAAACCACATTGGAGCCTTGACATAGTCCAGGAGCCCCCAATTTCACATTCTGCAGATGGACTACACCACTGTACCCAAAACAGCCTCGTGGAGGGAGGACTGCGGGAATGTGGGCTGTAGGAGGCCGGAGCTTGGATGTGAGCTTCTAGAAATGGGCAGACTGAATGAAGGAGATTGTGGTAGGACTAAAAGGAACGAAGAAACAAAACACTTTTTTTTTTTTCTTTTAAAGGCCAAAAGTCGGAGAAACCTCCAATATGTACACAGGCTGATGGAGAAGAGGGCTAGGGATTGGCCTCCAGCTACAAAGAGTCTCTCATTAGGGGCAGAGGGTTTCCCTGGTGATCCCGGTTTCCCCCATGTCAGCATTTTGTAAGTGCTGTGGGCTCGTCCACGGGCAAGGAGGGGAAACATGTTTCCTTGCCCCAGGACACACAACTGTCAGGTTTGGGCCCCCAAATCTCCCCTGTGGGGGTCCAAAGCCATAGCACAGCTCAGCATCTCAAAATGACAATACTAACGTTTCAGTGAAAGGAATGGATGGTGGGGTGGGAGTGGGGTGGGGCGAGATTTAGTTTAGAGACCCCAGTTATCTTTTTTTAATTTTTTTAATTTTTTTTATTTTTTATTTTTTATTTTTTTATTTTTTTATTTTTTTGAGACCCCAGTTATCTTAATGGATAATTGTCTTGCTGTTCCTTGGTGAACATTAACCATATTCAATTCATTTTTTAAAAGATTTTATTTATTTATTCATGAAAGACAGAGAGAGAGAGAGAGAGAGGCAGAGAGAGGAGCAGAGGGAGAAGCAGAGGGAGAAGCAGGCTCCATGCAGGGAGCCCCATGTGGGACTGGGGGATCACACCCTGAGCTCAACTGCTGAGCCACCCAGGTGTCCCAACTATATTCAATCCAATCAATTCTTCTGACATATAAGGGTTAGAGACAGCTTTCAAATGATCAAAAAATAAAGTGCATCATGCTGAATGTATCTGTTCTACAAATTCAAGACTGCAAAAAAATGGCCTTTTTAAAAAAAAATGTATTTATTTATTTCAGAGAGAATGAGCATGAGCAGGGGGAGGGGCAGAGGGAGAGAATCTCAAGTAGGCTCCCCACTGAGCACGGAGCCTCCCTGGGGCTTGGTCTCAGGACCCTGAGATCATGACCTGAGCCAAAATCAAGAGTTGGACGCTTAATGGCCTGAGCCATCCAGGCCCCCCCACCCCGCAAAATGCTGTGTTTTAAAAGTTCCAGTCTCTTTGACCATCTGTATTGCTAGATTGCATTCACTATGTGTTTTGGTTCAGATGCTTCAAGAAAAATGATTTATCTGTGATTCAAAGTCCTGGGTTATGTTTTAGTTATGATCAGATGTTCTGCTGATTGTATTCACACTGCGGTCTTTTTTTTTTTTTTTAAAGATTTTATTCATTTATTCATGAGAGACACAGAGGAGGGGGGGCAGAGACACAGGCAGAGGGAGAAGCAGGCTCCATGCTGGGAGCCTGACATGGGACTTGATCCTGGGGCTTCAGGACCATGACCTGAGCCAAAGGCAGATGCTCAACTGCTGAGCCACCCAGGCGTCCCTCACACTGCAGTCTTACAATGCTTTTCCCACATGATGCCAGGAGTGTTGCAAAAAGCAGCTTGAGAGACGTGAGGCAAACAGAGGCAGACATGAGCAAGCGTCATCCAAATGGAAGTAGGGTTGGCAGTTTTCAACCAGGTGTTTACAGTGGCTGAATTTTTATTCTGCTAAAGTTCACCGAAGGCAACGTTTATGGAGTGAATATTGTAATCTCTCCTAGGTGCCCTGGGATTGGGATATCAGGAAAAATCCAACACTTTCCTTCTTGTCCTCAGCAAGTGTGAAACCCAGGAATGCAGTCTTGGTGATTTCCTCCTGACGTTCACTGGACGAGGACAAAGGCGGGGGCGCTCTGGTGGCACGGGAAGCATTTGAAAGTCGCCAGAGGACACATACGGGAACTTACTGGGTGATATTGTAAAATGCCACCAAGGTGTTTGCAGATCCGAGAAGTAAATTCTCTCTCAGAATGTGGATGTTTTCTGGAGAAGAAAATGCTGTGCAGTGACAAAGAAGTTCTTGCCTGGGGATCGCGGAGCCCCTTTGCTGGTGGAGCCTTGGAGCTCGTACTTTACTTTATTCAAACCATCAGCAAGTTTGCCCCTTTCCCCGAGGAAACGTCCTCAGAGGACTTGAGTCCGGGAACACAATGTCTTAACAGGCGCCTCAGCAAAGGGCAAGACTCCTCGGGGAGCGAGGGGCCTGGGCCTCCGTGTTGGTGGCATGAGCTGCCAGGACGAGAGCCACAGACCCAGTGGCCTCAGCAGCAGAAAGGGATTTTTTTTTCACAGTTTTGAAGCCTAGAAGTCCAAGGTCAAGGTGCTGTCAGGGTTGGTTTCTGGTGAGTCCTCACTCCCTGGCTTGTAGACCGCTACCTCTCTGTGGCTCACTGGAGAGAGATCTCTGGTTTCTTCCTCTTCCTTTTTTTTTTTTTTTTAATGAAGATAGATAGATAGATAGATAGATAGATAATAGATTTATTTATTTATTTATTTATTTATTTATTTATTTATTTATTTTAGAGAAAGAAAGCCTGGGGGACGGCAGAGGGAGAGAGAGAAGGACAGAAGCAGACCCCTCACCGAGCATGGAGCCTGACACAGGGCTCGATCTCATGACTCTGAGATCATGACCTGAGTTGAAATCACAAGTCAGACACTTAACCCAGTCACCTCTCTTCCTCTTTTTCATCTTCTTCTTTTTTTAAAGATTTTATTTATTTATTTGAGAGAGTGCGAGAGACCAGTAGTGATGAGAGGGGCAGAGGGAGAGGGAGAAGCAGGCTCCCCGCTGACCTTGAGACTGGATCCCGGGACCCCGGGGTCATGACTGGAGTCGAAGGCAGATGTCCAACCGACTGAGCTACTCCAGCGTTCCCCTCTTCCTCCTCCTCCTCTCTCTGTCTCTCTCTCTCTTTTTTTTTTTGTTAAAAGATTTTATTTATTTATTCATGAGAGACACACAGAGAGAGGGAGAGACACAGGCAGAGGGAGAAGCAGGCTCCCTGTAGGGAGCCCCATGTGAGACTCCGTCCCAGGACCCCGGGGTCAGGCCCTGAGCCGAAGGCACTCAACTGCTGAGCCACCCAGGCATTCCTCTTCTTCCTCTTCTTATAAGGACACCAGTCCTATAGCAGTAGGGCCCCATCTGTATGACCTCATTTGACTACGATTATCTTTTTAAAGTTCTCTCTCCAAATACAGTCAAAATGAGGATTAGGGTTTTAACACAAATTTTAGGGGGAACAAAATTCAGTCCATAAAAACTTCTTTCATTTTAGGTATCAGATCATTTCTTTTAGGAGCCAGTGGTGCCTGGCAGTCATTGCCCACCACCCCTAGTTTTATAAAAAAGACTCAAACAAACCAGGTCCTTCAAGGTTCATCCTGGAAAGAAAATCTCCTGGAGAAGAGGAACGGCTGGATCCTATAGCCCCTTTGTTTGTACCCCAAGTTCCACCATCCGGTGGGGGATCTCTTATATGCACCCCTGCTACCAACTCCATGATGACTGGGGGTAGCGGTGAGAGTGGCAACGATTGTTTCCCTTTTAACAAAACTGGCCTAAACAGGGAAGTGTGACCTTTCCACGCATGCCTACAGCACAGCGGAGCCAAGGTCACGTCAGAGAGGCCTTCCTGAGAGCTAAGAAGGGACAAAAGGCAGAGAATTACTGACTGCTACAGGAAGCCAATAGGCCCTTGGCCAAGTCTTCTCTGCTTAGGGTCCCCTGGAGCGAGCTGCCTCGCTTCCTAGTTCCTGGGCTACTAAAGATAACCTAACCTTCCAAATTCTATCCCAAGAGAGAATTCCTAAACAACTTTTTTCTATTTCCGGTGCCCCCCCTTGCTGGTTACCCCAGCAGTGACCAGCCCTCTGCAGGGGAAGTCATGGAGGCACAACCCTAACGAGACAACATCCCAGCCCTTTGCTGGGAGTTTCCCCCCTTTGTCTCCATGAACGTGGCTAAATGGCGAGTCCCCATTATCTTCCTAGTTGTTCTAGATTAAGTACCCATGTGTGCTAGGCACCCTTGGCAAGCTAAGTTGCTCACATGCCATCTTTCTGTCGGGTGCTAGATGATCTCTACTTCATTCCAACTGTTTACTCTTGCATCTTTCTTCCTTCCAGATGATACATCCAATGTTCCCCAAAGAGAAGTCAACGGGCTGAGATTCAATAATCCTACCAGACCTTGCTTGCAGAGTTTGTCATTATTATGCAACAACCTCAAATAACATGAAAACCCACCCTGAAATCCCTATAGGCTCCCCAAGCAGTTGCACAGCAATAACGAATGGACTAAAACAACATATTTACATCCACACATTCTGAGCATCTAGTCTTTGTGACAACATTTAGAAAATACTGTTTCCCATACATGCATTTTATCTTTTTTTTTTTAAAGATTTTATTCATTTATTCATGAGAGACACAGAGAGAGAGGCAGAGACTGAAGCAGGCTCCATGCAGGAAGCCCGATGTGGGACTTGATCCTGGGAACCCAGGATCATACCCTGGGCTGAAGGCAGACGTTTAACTACTAAGCCACCCAGGCGTCCCACATGCATTTTATCTACCAAATAAAAATTGATGGAGAGAGCCTTCATGAAGAAAAGGAGAATGTTAGCAGTAAAAGCCAAGGTTATTATCCTTTTTTTTTTCAAGGTTATTATCCTAAATCAATTGCGACTCTGATTCCCAGCCTTCTGCTGTCACTCTTCAAATCAGGCCCCCAGTCTAAGGTCTGGGAGGCCATACCAGTTCCTGATTCAGCTCCTGACAGTGCACAGGATTCCTCTTTGAGCATTCCTCTGGAGAACTGAAATCCACTTCCTTAAAGAGAAAATTATGGAAATTTAAGGCACTGTGTTGTGATCTTAGTGGAGACAAATGTTAAAAAGGAGTTCCTTTTTTATTTTATTTTATTTTCTAAGGATCTTATTTATTTGAGGGAGAGAGAGCATGAGTGTGTGTGTGTGTGTGTGTGTGTGTGTGTGTGTGTATGGGTGGGGGCGGGTCAGAGAGAGAGGGAGAAGCAGACTCTGTTGAGCCAGGAGCCCAACACGGAGCTCGATCCCAGGACCCTGGGATCAAGACCTGAGCCGAAGGTAGACGCTTAACTGAGCCACTCAGACCCCTGCAAGAGTTCCTTCTTTAAAAATTTATTTTAATTTTTAAAAAATAGACAACGATAGAAAAGACCAGGAAGCCAGACTCAATTTTTCCTTGAAAATATTTAATTTCCGTGTTTCCAATTTTGACTCTTTGGGCCTGACGGTAGCTAAGAGCAGAACCTTTTCAATCTACGGCTGTTCTTGAATTAAAACAGGCCTTTCCATCGTTGATTCATACAGTAAGCATTTATTAAAGGCCACCAGGTAGGTCTGAGGGATGCAGAGGTGGGAAGTGACGCTCTCCTTGCTTTCCAGGGTGTACGTTAGGACCTACAGTGGGGTGAGCAGTCCCCCGAAGCAGCCCACTCAGTAGCACGGGCAGCCTGGTGGCCTTTGCAGGAACCCCGGCGCCTGGGAGGTTTAGGGCGGCTTGGAATGAAGTGGGTCATGTGACTTTCTGTGTATAAAGTAGGACGTGAGGGGAGACTGTGGCTGCATGGCTCCCTGGGATCAGCAGATGTCAGAAAAAAGTTGTTCCCATGACTCAAAAAAAAAAAAAAAAAAAGATAGTAACCCCAGCTTTTGATCGAATATAGCTTGTTTGCCAGGGGATGGGGCAGGGAGAGGACAAAATATGGAGAAAAGCACACAATGCTGAAGAGTCTAACAGGCAAATGCAATGGAGTGTCCAGGGGAAACCTCCAGGCACATGATGCCAGGGGCATGAGCTGAGGGACACAGAAAGGCTCTAGCGCCTAGCGCCTTTACGGCAGCTCTCCTAGAAAGGACTCAAAGGGCTTAGCCCTTTTCCTTAGTAGGAAATTAGTTTTTATTGTCTGTAACACCCTATGATACTTTTTAATATCTATGCTCTCCCTTCTCTATTAATCTCTCTCCGGACCATCCATGGGAACTCCCCCCGCCTGCATTTTGCAGTCTTCAAAGCTTAGCTGGCTCTTATTTTATCCATAAGGTGGCAGTGTCTGACACAGTCAGTAGAGTCACTGTCAAAAAGTTGAAGGCGTCTACCCAACCAAGCCCTTAGGTCAGAAGCTTCAGGTTCCCTTGGATGGATTTACTCCCTACTTGGTTGGCTCCTTAGGGTCCAAAATCTGTGTAGAGTATTTACTTAAGACACTGGTGTGGCCACCTCTCCATTTCAGATGTGACGTTTGAGGCTTGGTTTGCCCGGGGTCTGTGATCACAGGCTGTCACCGGCCTCCAGCTGCAGAGCATTGCCTCATGCAGTAGGAAGCCACAGTTGCCCTTCAAGGCTGATTCAATGGCATTTAATGGTATCTAACCCTGGCCCATTGCCCTCTGGACCTAGATCTTTAAGTTGTGGCCAAAATCTTAGCTCTGAAGATGGAGACAGGATCAGATACCACATGGTCTCGCGCGTAGGAGCCAGTCTGAGGGTGTCCTGTCACTTGATAGCAGACAGACACTCTTCATCAGCTACTCAGGACTCCAGGCGCCAGGAAGTAAGTTGAGGTCAGGGAGTTTGTTTTATCTACTGATTTGGAAAAATATTTAGCCTCCCTGGAGCAGGGATGTGCATTCCGTGTGCCTGAAGCCATGAAATTTGGCAAGTTCTATATCAGATGCCTAAAACTGTTATACAACTCTGTCTAATTTAGATTGTAAGGCTGCCAGAGGCAACCGGGTCTCTCCTTTGGTCCAAAAGTCCCCTCTGACCATTCTTAGGGCCCAACAATCAAAACCAACCCACAACAATAATAATGATAATAACAATAGTATCCATTGCTTAGGTCCGATGACACAGCTCTGGATAATCAGAAGCTAGAGTTTGGTCCAGAGGGACATGTGAGAACTTGTGCAATAATTTGGCCCTCTTGCAAATGAAGACAAAGGTATCTGACGGTGTAGGTTAGAAGGAAAACATCTCCCAAGCTAGTGTTTCTTCTAAAATTGGCTCTGGTGATCCAAAAAAAGAAAAGGCATCTTTCTTATAATTTTTCAAAGAAGAGGCTGTTGCATGTCCCAGATCGTTTTTATTGAGAATTTTCTTAAGAAGGTCTAATTCTACTTGATTTTGCATGGCATAAGTGAATCTGCAAGAACAAGCGCTCAGAACTTTGTTCTCTGGCAAAGTTACACTCAAAACAGAAAAGCAAACTCAAAACCTATATGTCTAACACTTACCTTCCGGATGGTTAGTGATACTTCTGTTGTGTTTGTGTGTATGTGTACAACTATAGAAAGGGCGTATATTTTAGATTCAAAGAGATGTGGGTTCAACCTGTCCCTCAGCATATTCTTCAGCCTTCTTGTCTTTATGCTCTGTTTATCACACCAGCGTGTATCCTGTGGAACACTCATTTTGTAGAATAGAAAACAAGGATCTCGGGAAAGAAGAAAAGAAACCGAATTAAAAATTAAGTTTGGAAAGTGCTAGGTTGAATAAAGCTCAACCGGCTTTTCGGTTGTAGGGTCACTCAGAGCCTTTACTATATTCACATCTAATGAGACTATCAAAGAGGGGAGGGATATAAATTAAAATACACAAGGAATATCTAAGAGTTGCTCAAACTTATGTATGGAAACTCTTTCTCCTAGAGCATCACATGGAATCCAGGAATTTAGAAAAATCATGACTACATCCCTCAGGATGCTTCAGGTTGCAAATAATAGAGACCCAACAGTAACTCTTTTCTTTTTTTTTTTGACCCAACACTAACTTAGACATTTGCTCGGATGACCAAACCAAAGGCAGGACATAGTGGAGCAGGTTATAATAGTTAATATTTATTGTGAGATGATCGTGTGCCAAGCACTGTTCAACATGCTTCATCTGTGTTAATTCATTCAATCCTCACAATAGCCCCACGACTGAAGTACTATTATTATCTTTTTACAAAGGTGAAACTCAGGTTCGGAGACCTTTCCCAGCGTTCCCAGGCAGTCTGACTCCGAGCCCACTCTTGGAAGCACCGTGCATTGCACATCCCTAGGGACTTCAATCCCGTCAAAGTTTATTTTCTCAGTGTGACTCTTGTGTCCTTGGATCTGTTTCATCCTCTTCAAACAGCTTTCCCTGTGAGATTAGAGACCTCTTAGCTTGCCCTTCCCCTCTTTCCCAGGAGAGGGATCCTTCCCTAAAATGCTCTGCTGGAAACATTTTGGAGCAGGGCTACGATCAGCCGCACTGGAGGTCACCTGCCCCGTCTTGGTGGGCAGGAGGGTGAGGAGCTCTCATGAGCTCAGCTCACATACCCCTACGGTGGCTTGCAGAGCGGAGGACGTCGTTGACCACATCCACTACAGCTACATGGTCTTCGTGGTGGGGTGGTGGGGAGCGGGTCTCTGAAAGAAGGAAGGTGTGTTTTCCTTCTTCTTTCCCAGAAGAAGGCTGGGGCCTTGGTATTCCGATATCTGACACACCCTGGGATCTTTTAGGACCCAACGGGCTGAGTATATAAAGCTGCCAGCACCGTTCCTGGCTGTGAAATAGGCCATCCGTTAGTTGTGGCTACTCTTTTTAAATTTACTTTTTATTTTTTATTTTTTTGTTGTGGCTACTCTTCCATTCAGGTTGCAGAAGAGATAGACCTTCCATTTAATGAGGATACCAAACTGAGTAGTGGCTGGGAAGTGCGCTTAGTGTAAGAGTCTCAGTCAGTCATGCCCAGCTCTAGGCCTCGGAGGTCAGACCAACCCGCAGGACAAGCAGAACCAGGTGGCAAGTCCAGGGAATGGGGCAGCAAGATCCACATTTGTCATAGAGCAGGGACATGCGGAGATGGAACAGAATGGGTCTGTGTGCAGAGGTTTCCGTCTAAGCGAGAGGCCCAGGCAGGAGCCCCCCAGGCCGAGGTCAGGCTCAGAGCCAGGGTCCCAGTGCAGGATCCCAGGTGGGTGTCCCCAGGGGGCAGCCCCCAGACCTAGAACAGGGGGACAACGCCTCAGGTTCCAAACTCAGGGGTTGACGAGGGAGCAAGGGATGCCAGAGAGCTTCCTCCAATCCTTAGATGCGGACGATCGCACAAACAACACCCTGATTTCCCGCCACCCCCACACCCACAAATTCTAAAGGTCTTTGACTACTTGCAGGAATGGGTTGCCAAGTCCCCAATGGGGCTCGGGAGCCCTGGTGGCTGGGGTTCTGAAGGGACACTGCGAGTCCTGGGACCCACGAGGTGGGTCCTCCTCCATCCTCGCTGTTGTTCCTTCCAGGTCACTGTCATAAATCACCATAAACTCAGTGACTTAAACAGCACAGATCCACCACCCTGCAGTTCTGGAGTCCAGAAGGAAACACTGGGCCAGATCATGGGGCTAAGATCAAGATGTTGGGAAAACCGTGTTCCTTCTGGAGGCTCCGGGGGAGGATCCCTTTCCTTGCCCTTTCCAGCTTCTAGAAGCTGCCACATTCCTCCATCAGTGGACCCTCCTCTGTCTCCAAAGGCTTCCTGCAGCGTCTAGCCCTGACCCCCCTGCCTTCCTCCCTAGGGACTCCTGGGATTACGCTGGGCCAGGCCCCATCCAGGTACCGCAGGATGATCGCTTCTTCCCAAGGCCCTTTAACTTAATCGCACCTGCGCGGTCCCTTCACAGGTTTCAGGGCTTGGATGGGGAAATCTTTGGCAGGGGAGGGGCATTAATCTGCCTGTCCCAGCTGTCCTGTTCACTGGGAAACCTCCGGACGGCTTTGGCTGTTTGTCACATGCACACATCATTCCACGGTGCTGGCAGCCGTCTGTTGCAGGCTTTAGGGGCAGCGGGCGGGCACCTGCAAGGCGGAGAGCTGCAGGCCCTGGATCCCCCGTGGAGGAGGTGCGCTGGACGGTCCCTGCTGCTCCTCCAGAGAGCTGGGCTTCTGCAGGGGTCATTGCACGGTAGGGGTCCAGGTCACCCAGAGAGCCCTCCCCGACCGTGAGGTTTTCCTCCACGAAGGGAAGAAATTTCTTGGCAACCTGTCGCTAGCTGCAGCCATATAAATCTGCTATATTTAAGCAACCTTTATGGAAAAGCAAACGCGATGGATAGGTCTCTGGAACAACTCTCATGCCTGTGCTCCAAGAAAAATGCACCAGACCATCCATCACGGTCTTGTTTGTAATGATGTAAAAGTGCAAACAACCGAAATTTCCTTCAGGAACAGAATGGATATAAACGATTGATACACCCCATGGTAATCAGCACAAGTGACTTGGAAGTCTGTATAGTAATATGGAAAAAAACCAAAACTACAATATGAAGTGAAAAAAATCCCCAAGTTATAGAATTATACTGTTTATGTACTTAGGAAGTAAAAGTTTAAAAATATGCTTGGGATGGAAATACTTCAGCTTTAGGATAGTGAGCTGCTCTGGGCTGGGGGCAGGAAATGACCCTGGGAAAGGCCACGGAGGAGACAGCGGCTGCAGTGCTAAGTTTCACTTAACAACAGAAAAACCTGAAGGAAATATGGATGGCAAAGTGAAGATATTTATTATAGCCAAATGGTGTACTATACTCTATTTTGTGTATTTTGAAATAGTTAATAATAAAGTAATAATTAATAAAAAATTTACGCATAAGCCATAACAGATTTAGATTTTTTAGATTTTTTCTTTGAAGCAAACTTTTTAAATCTATAATATAATGTTAAAAGGAAATTTGAGGGCAGCCCGGGTGGCTCAGCGGTTTAGCGCCGCCTTCGGCCCAGGGCCTGATCCTGGAGACCTGGGATCGAGTCCCATGTCAGGCTTCCTGCATGGAGGCTGCTTCTCTCTCTGCCTGTGTCTCTGCCTCTTTCTCTGTGTGTTTCTCGTAAATAAATAAATAAAATCTTAAAAAAAAAAAAGGAACTTTGAACTAGTCCCATTAGGGAATCAAACTGCATACTGAGCCAGTGAATGATTTGTAGATTTTCTTTTTATTTATTTATTTATTTATTTATTTATTTATTTTTTATTTAACCTTTTTTTTTTTTTTTTTGAAGATTTTATTTATTCATGAGAGACACAGGAAGAGGGAGAAGCAGGCTCCATGCAGGGAGACTGATGCGAGACTTAGTCCCAGGACCCCGGGATCACGCCCTGAGCCAAAGGCAGGTGCTCAACCACTGAGCCCCGATTTGTACATTTTCAATTCTACACCCTGACTTAGCGCTCAAGTCTCAGGCCTGTAACTATAACACTACAGCTAGTAATCTGCCTACTTGTCTGGCTATATAGCATGGCCAGTGAGAATGTATTCTCTTGTACAAAATCCCACTTGAAAAGGGAATGAGATTTTTTTTCTTCTTTGTTTTTACCAACACTAATTTTACTAAAAACCTGTCTAGTATGATAGCATGATAATTCCATCATGAACTTGCTTTAGCAGGGTAAAGTCCATATTCCAGATTTTTTCCTCCCAGGGACTTATGCAAGAGACATGAGTTTTCTCTGTGGAACTCAATGGAAACATGTGCTAGGTAAAATTTTTTTATAATAAATATAGAAAAATCCCTACAACCATTATGATGATATTGAATTTTGAATAGGACATCATCCAAATAATGATGTAAGAATGCAACTTCCCCAGTGCTACATTTCTGCTTATACAAGATGTTATAGGCAAGTTTAAAAGTGACCGCTACTTCGAAATTTGATATAGTCGTCCTGTGTCTATTCTTTTCCAGCCACCTAGTGCTTTGTACTTTTTTGTGCTCTGCAAGTACCATGTTGTGCTATTTCTCCAGTCTTACCAGATTGCAAGGAGTGGTTCTTGACACCGTATGGAAGGAGAATTTATAGTTGAAAAACGAGATTTTAAGGAGTTGAGGTAGTGGAGTGAGAAGTGAACATATATTTATACAATTTCTCCTTTTAGGGACGCCTGGGTGGCTCAACGGTTGAGTGCCTGCCTTTGGCTCAGGGCGTGATCCTGGGGGGTCCTGTGTTTCATGAATAAATAAAATCTTAAAAAAACCCAATTTCTCCTTTTAAAATTTAAATCCAGTTTGCCAACATATTATTAGTTTCAGATGCATATTTTAATAATTCATCTGTCACGTATAACACCCATGCTCATCACATCACGTGCCCTCCTTAAAGCCCAGCACCCAGTCACCCCATCCCCCCACCCACCTCCCCTCTAATAACCCTCAGTTTGTTTCCTAGAGTTAGAGTCTCTCATGGTTTTTCTCCCTCTCTGATGACTTCCCACTCAGTTTTCCCTCCCTTCCTCTGACCCTCTGTGCTGTTTCTTATATTCCACATATGAGTGAACCCGTGTAATTGTCTTTCTCTGATATACAATTTCTTGTTGTTGCTCACTGAGTCAGAGTGGTAAAGATAATATATCCATGGCTGCTGCTAGGCCATACAGACTCTCCATGCAAAACTTATAATGCCCCACGTTCTCTGGGTGGACACAGCCTCAATCAGCCAGGTGCCCTTGTGCAGGGCACAACCCGCCTAACCATCCATGGCAGCTCTGAGAGGGATTATCCATAGCATCTTACACATCTTTAAACAGTAATATGGTTATGCTACAAATAATTTAAATGTGCTCGATGGAAACTTTTTAGGGTCTTTCTTCTGCACTTGAAACAATGTGCATGCAAATATCTTTGCTGAGATAGCATGTGCAGTGAGAGACATGTTGCTTCCTCCTTGTCCATGTGTCCATCCGAATAGCCAGCC
Source organism: Canis aureus (assembly GCF_053574225.1). Classification (NCBI taxonomy): domain Eukaryota; kingdom Metazoa; phylum Chordata; class Mammalia; order Carnivora; family Canidae; genus Canis; species Canis aureus. The sequence continues at coordinate 76,769,078 of NC_135614.1, read as the reverse complement.
AGTGGGGACTGCAGGGTCACTTCCACGCTCACTGTGGCTCCATGGGGGCCGCCTGGGGAGGGTGGGGGGAGCAGTAGTCCCCCGGGGCTGATGCGGCCCGAGTTGGCAGTAGGGCAACGATAAATTGGGCCAGACAGATGGCACCTACCAGTAGAAATAAAGTAACTTGAGCGCCAAGCTGTGTCTCCTGACTGTGCTGCGCACACACACAGTCGTCCAGTCACTTGAATGTGAGCTGTCCCAGGCAACTGGGGTCCGCAACCCAAGGAAAGCATGGCACAGGGAGCTTGGTGCGGATGGAATGGATGAGGGATGACAGATTTCTTTTATTATTTAATAGACCTCCCAATAATTGGCTAGAATTAGAAAATCCCAACAGGAAACAACCACCAGAAAAGTTGGAAATGTTCTGTTTGAATTTTTTCAAGCCACTGACTATGTTTTGGTCAGAGTCAAATGAACATTTCTCATGCATTTTAAAAAATATTTTATTTATTTATTTGAGAGAGAGAGAGAAAGAGAGAGAGAAGCAGACTTCCCACTGAGCAGAGAGAGCCCAGTGTGGGGCTTGATCCCAGGATCTTGAGATTATGACCTGAGGCAGGACACTTAACCAACAGCGTTGGGACCCAATGCTGGGCCACCCAGGCGTCCCTCTCATGAACTTTTAAAAGATAGAATCTTGGAGCAATCATGTAGGAAAGCTGCAAGTACAACACAGAACATTATTACCTCCGAAACTTCTCTTTTCCTCTCTGGAAATTAGTAAGTAGATTAGTAACTATTTTTGTGGAGAGCTGTATATATCCTGTACCTCGTTAAATGGACAATTCATTGATTGTGTTTTTCCAATATGAATATGGGTTCACGTGTTTGGGTAAGAATCTATGATTACCGTAGCTTATCTTGATAAACTGTCCCCATTTTGGCCCCCATTCAGGCTGGCTTCTGTTCCTTTTTGGCATGTCCCCTCATCCCCTGAGCACTGCTTGCTCTCTGGTGTCAGAGGCTCCAGGCTCATCTTCTACTTTTCCTGCCCAGCCTGGGGCGGGCTGGCCATTCCTCAGGGAGCCCTGGTTCCCTTCAGTGCCCAGTGGTGGTTAGGATTGGGTACTGGGTGTGCTCACTGTTACTGGGGTATTGTTACTCCTGGGCCCTTTTGGTAGGTAGATTCTCTCACTGTCTCTCTTGATATAGGTATGTGCAGAAACACACTCTTAAATTTATATTAATTTCTGTATCTGCTATTTGTTGAAACTCATGACCGCCCACCAATACCTCCAATCCGAATCCATCACCGTAAAAGTTCATTCCTTCCTTCCTGTATTTGTACCTCTCCTCTGCATGAGAAGCCTGGCTCCATTTGCTTTATAGTTGTCCCCCCTCATTGGGGGTTTCTGTTTCTTGGGGTTCAGTTAGTCGTGGTCAGCCGTGGTCCGGAAGTAGATGATCCTCCTTCTGACCTATTGTCTAGGGTCACTAGATGCCTAATGCTATGGCACCACGTCTCCGCCATCGCCTCACCTCATCTCATCAGGCAGGCGGTGTATCATCTCACGTCATCACAAGAAATAGAAAGGTGTGTTGGCAAATCAAATTCCAAATTCCAATAAAAAAATACAAAAAAAAAGGAAAAGAGTAGTTTATCAGATTTCAAAAAAAAATAGGAAAGAGTACAGTAAGATATTTTGAGAGACCACATTCATACAGCTACTCCTCTCCCCCCACTTGTGTGCTCTCTCTCTCTCTCAAATGAATAAAATCTTTATTTATTTATTTATTTATTTATTTATTTATTTATTTATTTATTTTTAAAGAGCAGTGGGGAGGGTCCAAAGAGAGGGAGAAGCAGGCTCTCTGCTCAGCAGGGGCTGGATCCCAGGACCCTGGGATCACGACCTGAGCTGAAGGCTGATGCCCAACTAACTGAGCCACCCAAGTGTCCCATAAATAAAATCTTACAAAAAAAAAAAAAAAAAAAGGAAAGAAAGGAAGAATAAAAGGACCCTAACCTTAACCTCACTAAATAAAAATGTTGAACCATTTTAAAAAATAGTGCTGATTTGGAGACAGGCCAAGTTGTTGGCCTTCCTGGGGCGCCTGGTGTCTACTCAGCCCTGGCTGTCAAGCCCTCTTATATATGTCTTAGTTCCTTCCTTCTGTACAATCCCAGAGCACAATCCTGAGGAAGTAGGCTTCTCTCCACTTCCTTTACCTTCCTGAGTTTTCATTGAAGACATGCTCTGGGTCTACCTTCATTTTCTATTTTCAGCAGTCCAGCTTCCACGTGCATTCTTCCTTTTCTAAATATGCCTGTCAGGAATGACTTGGGCTTACTGGCATCCAAATTCTCAGGCTTGCCAAAGAGATGTATGGCGGTAGGTTTGTTACTTGAATTTGTTTCTCAGGAACTTGTGACTGAATTTCTATACATGTTTATTCCTGAATCTAGAGATCTAGAGAGCTGTGTTCCTTTTCTTTCTTTCTTTCTTTCTTTCTTTCTTTCTTTCTTTCTTTCTTTCTTTCTTTCTTTCTTTCTTTCTTTCTTTCTTTCTTTCTTTCTTTCTTTCTTTCTTTCTTTCTTTCTTTCTTTCTTTCTTTCTTTCTTTCTTTCTTTCTTTCTTTCTTTCTTTCTTTCTTTCTTTCTTTCTTTCTTTCTTCTCTTTCTTTCTTCTTTCTTTCTGACTTGGCATTGTAGCTGACACATAAGAGGCAATCAGTGTATGTTTGGGTAGTAACGAGTGATGTTGACTGATGCTGTACCCCACAGTGTTTGAACACCTGATGAGCTGAAACTGGGAAAACTTCTGACTTTTAATTTGTTTGGTCAGCTGTCCCTTTGTTCTGGGGGAACTAGTTGAGACAGGCCTTTAGTACTGAAAGGTGAAGCAAAGACCTTTTGGAACTGACAGGTGTTTGCTAAATGACTAGTCTGTGTACACGGGGGGTGGGGGGCGATATGGTGGGCAGAGCCGCCTCGTTGCCCATTATCTTTGCATCAGTGGGGTTCTTCCAAGTACAGATCCAGGCCATGGAGTTTTGTACGTCAGTGCTCCAAACACTGGAGCAACGTGTATCTATTCTTGCTCCAGTATCAGGAGCAGAGACTTTGAAGAGTGTGGGAACACACACAGGCCCCAATCTTCTCTTGCCTTATGCTGGAGAAGAGACTGTGCCAAAGAGCTTTGCTTGGAGCAAAGCGACCTGGGTGGGACTTGGCTGACCCCAAATGGTGTTATTAAAGATTGAATACCCCATTTGGCAAATGTACCAATACAGAAATGCGTTCTGATGTCTTTGGGGGCTAAAGAACAATACTACAGCCCTGGGAGTGGAGGCTGGAGTTTCCTGTGAAAGGAACGGACAGTCTCACCACCAATCAGTCATCCTGGAAAGAGGTCAGCCTTGAGGAAGGAGGTGGGAGCATAAGGGGTGGGTCTTAGCAGAGGCAGAGGAGGAGTGTCTTTTTCCTAAGCCCTCAGGTCAGTTAGCCTGGAGCACTTTAGGAACTATTTTCTGGAAAGCATCTATTTCACACACTCTTAGACTTACTTTGAGCACTCCATTCCAACTGCCTTTCCCCTCCAAAAAGCCAATTCTTTGCCCCACGATTCTTTATTTTGGTAAACACGTTCGTGTGTGTCCTGGTGGCTCACAGCACTTAATTACTGGTTTATCCAAGATGATTGTAAAGAAACAATGACATAAAATAAAATGCTGAAATGTCAAAGTGAAAACATCAGTGATGATCTATGTTAGTTTCACAGCAGGGCTATGTTGATTTTCTGATGGAACAATTCTTTGTCGTATGGGACTGGCCTCCCCATTATAGGACATTTAGCATTCTTGATTCCCTTAATTTTTATGACAACTAAAACCTACCCCACACAAATCCAAATGCTCCTGGGTGTAGGAAAGTACCATTCCTGTTGAGAACCATCAAAGCCTTCATTGCCTAGAAGTTATGACGTCTGAAGTAGTTGTGAGATTGCCAAAATTCCAGAGTGAATTAGAGAGCCAGAAAAGAAACCAAGTCCTCTCACTCCTATAAGTGAATCTTATTATCCTCTTCACCTGAAATTAAGAAACTAAAGTTCAGTCCTTAATTGGTTAATTAAGGACATGTATGGGTCACAGAATTCATAAATGGCGAAGCCTGTAGTCAGCCTCAGGCCTGGGTGCTTTCAAAGCTCATCCATTACACTTGATCACGTGATGCTCATAAATTAGCTCATATCCAGTTAGAAATGAAGACCCTGACATGCTTGGCACTTTCTACAGGATATCTTCCCCCAGATTACAGCTAAAAAAGTGATGATCCATAGATTTTTCTTTATATATATATATACATATATATATGTATATATATATATATATATATATATATAACCGATTTATTTATTTAATTGAGAGAGAGTGAGAGAGAGCATGAGCAAGCAGGGGGAGGGACAGAGGCAGAGAGAGATAATCCCAAGCAGACTCCCCACTGAGATCAGGGCCCAAAACAGGGCTCAATGCCGAGACAAGACCCTGAGATCATGACCGGAGCTGAAATCAAGAGTTGGACGCTCAACTGACTGAGCCACTAGGTACCCCCATAGGATTTTTCTGGTATTTCTAAAATGTTCTAATTTTTCTCATGTAAGGTACAGTAAAAGTTGACATCTTTAAGTGACAGATGGTGCAGAAATCTCTTATATTTTTTTAGTTATTACTCAACTATTAACTCATTTGGAATTGTGCAAGTAATTAAACTTGCCCAACCTTGCATTCTTTCAGTATGACCAACTGCATCATGGGAGTTTTCATACAGATACAAAATGTTGACAAACATGTTGTTATTATTTTTTAAAAGATTTTATTTATTTATTTGAGAGAGAGTGAGGGTGAGAGAACGTGAGGTGGGAAAGAGGAGAAGCAGACTCCCCGCTGAACAGGGTGCAGGGCTCGATCCCAGGACCCTGAGATCATGATCTGAGTGGAAGGCAGATGCTTAATATACTGAGTAACCTGGGCACCCCAAAACATGTTATTATTAATGTATTACTATTAAAAGCAAATTCTTTGAATTTCTAACTACGGAAATTAAGGGCTATATATAATATTATGTGTAAAATGAAACTAAATATCTTAAAAATATTTTATTTATTTGAGAGAGAAAGAGAGAGAGAGAGAGGGAGAGAGCGAGCGAGCATGCTCATGAGCTGGGGGAGGGGCAGAGGGAGAAGCAGACTCCCTGCTGAGCATGGAGCCAGGTGCATCACCAGGGCCTGAGATCATGACCTGAGTCGAAGTCAGACGTTTAATCAACTGAGCCACCCAGGCACCCCAAAATGAAATTGTATATTAAGAAGATATTTCTGTATTGCCTCTTTTCATAAACCTAGACCATTAACTAGTTCTCTTGATCTATGTAATCAGGGTCATCCTGGGATTTGGAACTAGCACATGCAAGATTACATTTTTCTTATGTGGGTGATATGAGAGCTCTTCTTCACTGAAATATTCTCAGTGCTATTTGTTCGTGTTTCTAAGACACTTGTAAACAAGGCATAATTATAGATTAAAGAGACTGATGCCATCAGTGATAATCAGAATCTTTCTGTTATAGATGATCACCCAGATAATCATAACATGCTGATATTAAACTTTCTGAGATTATTTTAGAAATATAAATGCACAATTCAAACATTCTTGAAGGACCCTATCTTACCTATGGAAGCATTGCTTTTCAGCCATCAGTGTTTTGTTCCTTATTTTTTTTTAAAGATTTATTTATTTATGATAGAAAGAGAGAGAGAGAGAGAGAGAGAGAGAGAGGCAGAGATACACAGGCAGAGGGAGAAGCAGGCTCCATGCCGGGAGCCCGATGTGGGACTCGATCCCGGGACTCCAGGATCACGCCCTGGGCCAAAGGCAGGCGCCAAACCGCTGAGCCACCCAGGGATCCCCTGTTTTGTACCTTATTAAGATGCTATAATTCTGATTCTAACTCAGCCATAGAATTTAGAATAATTAAAAAAAATGTATTTAGAAAGTCAATACTTGCAAAATCTGGTTGAGTTGATCTTTTTAAAAGGAGAAGAATGTCATTTAGTCTTACTGGGTCAGAAATATTTTAAAATCAAGTGCTGTGTTTCACAATCACTAGGAAGCCAAATTCTCCACATGTGCATTTACTCAGAATAGCTGGATAATTATTAGCCATTTCATAACTAGAGGAATGGTCAGAGTCCCAACCTCTACTAACTCAATTTACATGCTTTAAAACTACAATTTGACAAACATGTATTACCGTATTGGTAGAAATTGGAGCTTTCACCCACTCCATAGAGGTCATTACGAGGCTATAAGGTGTTTCTCTCTCTCTCTCTCTCTCTCTTTAAAGACAACTTGCAGAAGACCAAGGGCATAAGAACTACCAGATGCATATGGAAATTTATACACCATACATATCTAGGAATTCATAGCAGCAAATCATTGTGATACCCTTTCCAAGGGGTTCATCACACATTTATTCTAAGGATGATGCCATTGCTCGAAACACCTGTTCCTCAAACTGGGGCTCATGATCCCTGGGGTTCCAAGGATATAGTCTCAGATATCCATGCATTCTCCATAAGAAAGTTTAAAAGTTGCATTCAAATTTCTAAAATACTCTAAAAAATTTTAATATCAGCATGTTATGGAGCATCTGAGTGATCATCCCATATCTGACCATTGTCAAGAATTTTTAGGTCTCTGTTTGCCTTTGTGTTTCTGATTCATTAACATCAAATAGTGCTCCTCTAATTATTGTGGGTTAATAAGAAAAGAGCACAGATATGATGGTCAAGTAATGACCTGGCCCTGCTGCCCCAAGATGGGACAATCCCTGTGGATTGAAGGGATAAGGGGTGGGAGAACTGAGTCATGGGCAAGCACGTCACAGCACAGCTCTGCTGGACTCTGAAATGCCTGCAGTGAGGCAGGCAGGACCAGATGCACGTTGGCAGTAGCAGCTCCGCCTCCAAAAAATATCAGCTGTCAAGTTCAATTTATGTAAGTAACTTGAATTTCACTGCTTTTGTCGTTTTGTTTGGATTGAATTTTAAAATTTGTTGTGGCTTCATGATCCTATAAGTGCTATAAATCCAAGGATTTCTACCCCCATATTCATAGTCGTACACATCTAAGTAACGTTGTAGTAAAAAGTAATTTAAGACACTGGATGGTCCGTGAACTTTTTTAAGAAAAATATATATTTTAAAATTTTTATTTATTTATGATAGTCACAGAGAGAGAGAGAGAGAGAGGCGCAGAGACACAGGCAGAGGGAGAAGCAGGCTCCATGCACCGGGAGCCCGACGTGGGATTCGATCCCGGGTCTCCAGCATCGCGCCCTGGGCCAAAGGCAGGCGCCAAACCGCTGCGCCACCCAGGGATCCCAAGAAAAATATTTTATTTATTTTGTTAGAAGCGGTCCTTTTGAGAAACAGTACTGCAAACAATTTGGACCTTTTCTCTAGCATTTGCCTCTGGTGTGCCTTTCCTTGCCTGTTTTCAATACTCCAGATCTTTCTCCTCTGAGCGTGGATGTGCTGAGGTCACTGCAGCAGACATTTTGTTGCCTGTTCAGCACCCACGCAGCCTACCGATGGCTCCTGCCCCTCCGTTTTCCTTTCTGGAATGCAGTCCTGGTGGAACTGCCAATCCCGATGCCCCCTCGCACCTCCACCCCATTCCCCGGCCTGGGGCTGGACAGGGGATCCAATGATGTCAGACAGCCTGTCACTGGAATTTGAGGCTTGACGCAGAGTGACACCAGGACTGAAAAGGTGGAGGCCCAAGGCAGGCTCCTGCCTGTTAGCTCCTGCTTCTTTATTCCCTGGTTTTGCCTGGATTCCGTCCTTTCCAAAATTTGCCGGTCAGCCATTGCTTTAATTCTGTGGGCGGACGTTACTTTTCAACCAGTCACCTGTTCCTCCTCCTCCTCCTCCTCCTCCTCCTCCTCCTCCTCCTCCTCCTCCTCCTCCTCCCCCTCCTCCTCCTCCTCCTCCTCCTCCTTCTTCTTCTTCTTCTTTCTTCTTCTTCTTCTTTCTTTTTCTTTCTTCTTCTTCTTCTTTCTTCTTCTTCTTCTTCTTCTTCTTCTTCTTCTTCTTCTTCTTCTTCTTCCTTCTTCTTCTTCTTCTTCTTCTTCTTCTTCTTCTTCTTCTTCTTTTCTTCCTTCTTCTTCTTCTTCTTCTTCTTCTTCTTCTTCTTCTTCTTCTTCTTCTCCTTCTCCTCCTCCTCCTTCTTCTTCTTTCTCCTTTCTTCTTCTTCTTCTTCTTCTTCTTCTTCTTCTTCTTCTTCTTCTTCTTCTTCTTCTTCTTCTTCTTCTTCTTCTCCTCCTCCTCCTCCTCCTCCTCCTTCTTCTTCTTTCTTCTTTCTTCTTCTTCTTCTTCTTCTTCTTCTTCTTCTTCTTCTTCTTCTTCTTCTTCTTCTTCTTCTTCTTCTTCTCCTCCTCCTCCTCCTCCTCCTCCTCCTCCTCCTCCTTCTTCTTCTTTCTTCTTTCTTCTTCTTCTTCTTCTTCTTCTTCTTCTTCTTCTTCTTCTTCTTCTTCTTCTTCTTCTTCTTCTTCTTTCTTGTTTCTGTTACACATAACCATTGATGGAATCACAAGGGCTAAGTCTGGTAAAAAGGGTCAATGAAAAAAAAAGGGTCAATGATAATGGGAGGAAATTTTGTCTGGGTCAAAAAAAATAATGTCGGAATAAAGTCAAAAGCTATAAATAGCATTTATTGTGGCTCCTCATCTGGCTGTTCATTCCGTAAATACAACTGAAAAGAAGCTGTGGAGCCTGGTGGCGTTAGCGTCAAATGGTGCTGGTTCTCTCACTTACCAGTTGTGTGTGTAACCTTGAACATGTGCCTCAAACTCCCCAAGCCTGTTTCCTCATAGGTAATAAGTTGAGGATAATAATAGTAAATACCACATGGTATTGTTGTGAAGATTAAATGAGATAAGATACATAAAACTGATACTAAATACTTAAAATATAAAGTGTTGTTATTACAATTTTGATATGGCTTATGAGATGGTCATTTTGATATGGCTTATGAGATGCAAAAGTAGTAAGAGAAAAGAAGTCCATTCACATTTTCTTGGAGAACACATTGACTTTGAAGAAGCACATTGGTAATCTGCCTCAGGTGGAAAGCAAGGAATTAAACACCTCCAAGGAAATGCTTAATTAAAAGTTGAGTGAGAATGGGAAGAGGAGAGAGATTAGTCCAAGAATGACAGATTGGGGATTTTAGAGTGAAAAGTGTAATATGATGCAGCCTATGTAAAGTTAGGGGACAGTTGTTATCTGTGTTTTATTCCTGTAGTTCTTTGTGGGGTTGTGGAATTAAGGAACAACTCCAGGTTTATAATTCATATTATCCCCCAAAAACAGACCCTCAAAAAACAGATATAATTCATATTATCCTCAAAAAACAGGATTTTGGGGTTGGGTTGTGTGTCTAGTCAAGAAGCCCAGAGATCACGTGCTTGGTAGGGGTGAGTGGAGAATGAGACATGGATAATTTGTGGCACCTAGCGGCACCATGACTACCCAAATGATCACTGCATGATGAAGAAGTGCAGATGGAGGGCAAGGCAAGGCAGATGGGGATCATGTGGCTGTGGGATTTAATCGCTATAGTGATAGTCGTTTGTAAAAATCATGGGGACACCTGGTTTCTTCTAGATAGTCCGAGGGAAATGAAAAGCTTTAAAGATAAACTTAAGAATACACATAGGGAACCAGAAGGCCTTTATGACAGCTTGGGGGGAATCCTTTTTTTTGTAACTGCAGGGTTGATATGGCTAAGGGGTAAAGGGTAAGGAAGGTAAAACCTGCTAGACTTCTTACCCTAAGGCAAGGGCACTGGTGAAGCTGGAGTGGGACATGAGGCCTGGCTGATTTGAAGACACTTAGGCAGACATGGACAAGGCTGAGAACTTTGAATCTGTAAGTTCTCCTTATCTCCCCTGCCTGCAGAGGAAACCGCACTCCTCTCTGAGAGAACAAGCCGTCCCCTCCTAATAGCTTTTTATACTTGGCAATTGCATCCCAAACCAGTGTCACCACTCGTTGCTTCCAGGCCCATAACAAGAGTTAAAACCAACAGAGCCCTGATGGAGAGGCTCAAGGGCTGGTCTGGGAAGACAGAGTTTATACACAGCTACAAGATGTCACCAATCTGAGTTGGCAAGAGTCTGGGGAGGAACTGTGAGAGTGGATTCTAAAGGTGTTAGACCAAAAAGGACACTATGTGAGGCTCTTTTGGTCTGAATTATTAACATCGGAGCACGCTTCTGGGATTCTAGATGTAACGCGTTGGCTTCAGTGTGCTACATTGGCTAATCAAAATCTGGACTCAACAGCCATGGCGTGGCAGATTGTGTTTTCTGAAGTGTTTGGAATATATATCCCGTCCCATGTGCTTAGTCCTAGGGCTAAGTCAGTTCTCTTGCTCTCTATCACAGTAGAGTTTGGAGGAATATTGGTCATTTTGATATCCCATAGTGGATGGAATTATGCTAATGGCGAGGATATAGCAAACCACTTTGATGTCTTACCAAGAAAAAGGTATGCCTTAGGGTGAAAAATAAACCCTGAGAAAGTTTAGGGCTTTGGTATCTTGGTTAGTTTTTAGAGCCTAGTGATCTGGACATTTTGGGATATTCTTCTAAAGGGAGAGACATGTTATTGCACCTTGCCTTGCTCGCCAGTAAGAATGAGGTATGATGCTCAGTGAACCTTTCTGCATTTTGGAGGCATGTGCCCCATTTGGGCATGCTGCTTTGACTCACTTACTGGGTAACCCATAGGAACAGTTTTGAATAGGGTCTGGAATAAGAAAAGGTTGTGCAGCAGGTCTGGGCTGAGGTCCCAGCCACCCTGTCATATGAGCCTTATGATCCAGTAGAATCAGCAATAGGAGAAAATTTCTTTGGGAGAAGAAACTCCAATATAAGAAAAATAAATAAGATTTTTATTTTCTAATTTTTATAAAATAATACATGCTTATTGTGGAAATTTAAAATATACAAGGGAAAAGAAGAAAATAAATCAACTATAACCCTACAACTCATATAACTGTGGATCCTATTTTGGTGCATATCCTCCCGGTGTTTTGTTTCATTTTGTTTTGTTTTTTTCCTAATGGATGTTAGTACTTGTCTCTTTCTACAGAAGAACAGATTGTATAGAACATAGAATTCTATAACTTACATTTTTCACTAAGTATGTTAAAAGCACTTCCTTATTCTTCAGCAACATTATTTCAAAAATGTGTTTCATGGTTCCTTGTATGGATATCTCATGATTTACTTAATTTCTTAGCTGTGGATAGTTAGAATGTTTTTGATTTTTAGCTATAATGACAGGTTTTGCTGACCAACATATTTTAATTTTTATTCTATTAAAACTAACCCCACAACCTGTAAAAGAAAGAAAACTATTACTTGAAAAGTAATATATATTTAAATTTTTAAAAATGTGAAAAAAAATACAGATAGATTTTAAACGGGAGAGGAGGAAGGTAAAGTGTGCCTCTATCCTTACGATAATGTGAAGCTTTCTGAATGTAATACTTTTGTGATTTAGGTGATGGGCTCAGTTTCATATCCCACCAGCTTTGAGCAAAGTCTGGGACAGAATTATATGTCAAACCTCCAGATTGTATAGATTTCCTCTTGTGTTTCTCCATCAGAGTTGATGAATGTCAAATAGCAGTTCTACATGACATTTTGGTTTGAGTTAATTCTGCCAAAAAACCGACTTGCCTGAGAGTGGCCTTCTGTATTAATCATGATTTCTAGTTTCTGTATTTTACGACATTTGACATCTTGGGAGGCCTTGCTGGCTGGGGAGAGACTGCCCCTTCCCGGGCTAGCTGGTTTCTAGAGAGCACCAACGACTCCCCGGTGAGCGGCTTTCTCATCGCATCCAAAGTCTGACTCCCCAGCCACTTCCTTTCCTTAACTCACACACCAAACCACTGCTTCCCGTGCCCTAAATCAGGTCCTGGACAGCTGGAGACCACCCCTAGAGCTTAGAGCCCCGTGAAATTATATTCAAACTATTCATCTTCAACTTGTTCAAACCTGTCAATCCTGCCTTACTCATTCCTTCCCCAAGAATTAAGGGCCTGGCTCATTCTTTCTTTGCTCCTTCTGCGTCTTGGTGCTTTCCTACACCCTGCGTGGTGTGGTGGGCCCCCCTCTCCTTAACGGTAAACATTTTAAAGCTGCCTAGGGTCCCAATTCTATGCCCTTCCTGAGCCTTTCCCAGTTTATAGCAACATCCACACAGGGCTGGTGTGCATCTAGCATTTTATAATTTTGTTTTATTTATTTATTTATTTATTTATTTATTTATTTATTTATGATAGTCACAGAGAGAGAGAGAGAGAGAGAGAGGCAGAGACACAGGCAGAGGGAGAAGCAGGCTCCATGCACCGGGAGCCCGACGTGGGATTCGATCCCGGGTCTCCAGGATCGCGCCCTGGGCCAAAGGCAGGCGCTAAACCACTGTGCCACCCAGGGATCCCACATCTGGCATTTTAGGATTGCCTGAGACCTGAAGTTCTGTGAACAGAGATTTCCCCCCTAATACAGAATGCCTTTTGGCTATTACAATTTGTTTTTTATTTCTCTTGTTTTATTATTATTATTATTATTATTATTATTATTATTTAACTGGATCGTCATGGTTTTTCCTTATTCAAAAGAAGAAAACAATCCATTATTTTGCTTCATAGTCTTTGAATAGCTGCATAAAACCAGAGGATTCCTGGATTTTATATGACGACCATATGTCTATAGAAAATGTAAATTTTATCCACTGTGAATCTTCCCCCAAAGCCCAGTAATTGGGCATATAAAAGATGTCAACCAAAGCCTCTGTTTGATCTCCATAGCTCTGGCAGTTTAAAAATGACTCCTGCTGAGAAGGAGAAAAGTGCCTGCTTACAATGAGACTAGGAAGCACAGGGACTTCTAAGATAATGAGTGATTCCCTAGGAAAGCATAAATCAAACAGAAGTAGAACCTGAGGGCTTATGTATGTATTAAAAATATTTTTTACCCTGCAAAACAAACTTGGTGGATTTTTTTTTAAATGGCTTACTTGATAAAATGCTGAATTTAGAAAATTAAAAAAATTCGGTCAAACATTAAATGCTCACTGAGTAGTATGTCTACACACTGCAGGCTCAGAACAAGAATTGCAAAAGTTCTTAATAACATAACGTATGATAACACAATTAAGATATACTGAGGAATGATGGAGTCCCTAAGCCTTCGTGCTTGGCTTCCCTTAGTGGCAGTGGGTATTTTTAATCCCTTCACTTTCCAGGCCCTCCTTCACCCATGAGATGAAAGAATTGGACTGGTTCCTTTCAGTACTAAAATTCTGACATATCAATAATTTACTTGGGATTCTTTCTATGACTATTCCAAGCCCATCTTTAAATCTTTAGATTAGAAAACTCTCCGGTAGAGACCTTTCCTCTTAATAGATTAGCAGTCCCAAACACGTCTGATATATGTCAAAATGTAGATGCATGCATTTACATTTTATATGAAGAAATGAAAAAAAGGAGGCCCCCTGGGTGGCTCAGTCCGTTAAGCATCTGCCTCTTGATCTTAGCTCAGGTGATGATGTTGGGGTTGTGAGCTTAGGCCTCGAACTGGGCTCCGTGATGGGCGTGGAGCCTCCTTAAAAAAAAAAAAAAGAAATGGGAAAAAAAAGATTAATGGCTAAAATGGAAAACCCTTTGACAATGATTTCTCAACGCAAAAAAGGGTAGATGGCGTTCAGCAGGGTTGTGGAGTTGGGGAGCCCACCTTGTTGGGAGGCTGTGAGTTGCTCTCCACTATAATAGTGACACTTGACACTGGCAAGTTCAATCCCAGTTCTGGTTGAATCCAAACCCCTTGTTTTGCCTATGGAGTACTCCTTTAGGAATGTGGGCTTTTGAGTTAAATAACTGGGTTCAGTTTCTGGCCCTCTCACATGCTTCCAGTGCTACTGCAGGCAAATTATTCCATTTTTTGGAGGCTCAAGTTTCATAATCTCTGTAAGGAAGCTGATACTAATGCCTACTTCAGAGAGTTACTGTGAGATGTCAACGAGCTAATGCCTGCAGGGCACTCAACAGTGCCTCGTTCTCACTGAGCAAGTGCTCAAAAGGTGGCTCCTCTTATTATGCTTTATTGCCTTCTTGGATCTCAATTCCATGTCCTTATGCTCTTGTGGGATTAGGAAAAGTACAGAAAAAATGAGATATGATTTATAAATAATATAAAAGAAGTTGAGAGGGTGGAAGTACGGCATCTGGTATAAGAGAAAGATGAACTATTTCATGAAGGTAGAAACTAAATCCTAATAGAGTTTACAAAGGCAGAGAAATTAACTTATGAAATGACAGATCAAAAAAAAAAGTCAGTCTCAGATTGGGAAGGAACAAGGTATTGTGACTCTCATAAAGCTTTCGTATCACAGACATTTTGATGAGCAGATGGCTTAGGGTGTGATTGTTATTTGGGTGGTAACAGCAGGGTGTTTCTGGGTAATCATCCCTTCTTCATAATCCTGGAGAATAAAATGAAATAGATTCAAGGCCATTGGGCTTTTTCCTGCTTGGAGTTATAATTTGTCTTTTTCTCTCCTCTTTTAAGAGTTCAACCCTTTGTAAAAGCACTTGGCTCATGTTCTAAGTCTTGATGGGAGAAGACACCACCTTCCCTCATCAGAAGCCAAAAGGAACATTTTCTCTTCTTCCAACCCTCGCACACGGCCAGAGGCAGCCCTCGACCTGAGCTCTGCAACGTGGACACACTCTCAAACTCTGGCTCCTCTAGGAGGGATACAGTGACGGGTGGACTGGGCTCTTCTTGCCAGGACTACCCTTCCTGAGTTCTGAGGATTATCTATTTCCCTGTGGCGAGCTCCCCCTCCCCTCAATTCTTGGCACCTCGGGTCACCTCTCATTGAAATCCCTTTCTGCAGAAGAGAACCTGTGCGTTTTGGTTCCCTCCAGGAGCAGCCTGGGAAAGAGCTTGAAAGCAAGAAATTTCTTTGGCTTTTTTACTGGTTAGGAGAGTGGAGAAGTGAGATGGGAAGAGAGGCAGCTGCTAGAAGGTGCATAATCACAGCCAGCACAGTGGGCCCCTGGAAGGTGCCCTCCGCGGAACTCTGTGAGCCTGTGGGAACAGGGATCTTTGAGTCATCTTGCTCTCGGGGGGGCAGGCCCTGGGGGAGTGGGCCCTACCCTCAGGGCCCTCCTGGCTGCCCTTGGCGCAGGCGGCCTCCTGCTTCGGGGAGAGCCTCCAGTCGGAGCTGCAGCCGCTGGCAGTGGAGCCCGGGCTGCAGTTCACGGGGGATCCAGGTGGGCTGCCGAGAGCACCTGCTGCAGAGCCAGCCGGGCCCAGTTGCCTGAGAATCAGAACCGGGACGTGCGCCTGCTAGAAGCAGGCCGGTAGCGCCAGCATCTCTGGCTCCCGGACATGTGCACGTCCTCCTGACAGCCTCAGCCACCGGGGTGCCCCTCCTTCCAGATGCCTGGACCTCGGCAAAAACAGGCCCGATGGTGGTGCGCTGGCTCCCAGGGAGTGGGGACAGGAACGGCTCCCTCTGACCCTGTTCCCACGGTAGGAGGCAGAACACTGAATGCTGCCTACTTTGTCCTGAAGTTGGGGGGTTGAGGGCCGGGGAGGCCTTGGGGGGAGAGCCCCGACAGATCCTCATTGCAGCCGCCACTTGGCATCTCCGTTTTCACGTTCACTAGCATCCCCAAACCCCACAGCCAACCCGGGCAATCACCTGCCTAACATGATGGGTTATTCTTCATGTGACTAAAAATGCCCTCACTTTTCCTCCTAAGGAAGACCAACCTGAATCACATGGGTTATGACAAACAGCTCTGGCTCAGGACTTCTCAGTGGGGTCTGTCCTTTCTCTAGTTCTGCGCTGATCCCATCTCAGTATTTCTGCAGCTGGAGAGCAGAACAAAGGGTGAAGCCCTAGGGTGTGATGAGAAGAGTGATAGCGCTCCGGAGGTGGCTGAGTTCCCAAAGTACACAGCCTGTGACACCAACGTCAGGGCCACGACTGGGCAAGAGTGGGGCCCTATGACTTGGGATGGGGAAAATCTTGAAGTCCCAGACTCGTCTGGGCATCCTGAGCCTGAGGAAAGGGTGTACTATTCCCATGAAAAGCCACCCTCCCTGATTGCTGGAAGACAGCACATGGTGTCTGCCAAGCAGCCCACCACACAGCCCTCAGGATTCATACCCATCTCCTCTTCGGGCCGTGGCTCAGAAAAGAGCATGGGAGTGGACAGAGACTCTAAGGCCAGAAATCCCACCTGCTGGTTACGTGCTGGGGAAGGTCCCAAAGGACAGTCCATTGAGCAACATGTTAAAGAATGCTCTGTTGAGAGGGCACCAGATTTGCTGAGAGTCTCTTTGGTTGTTGTCCCTGTAGGTGAGGCTGATGACAGAACTGAGCTTCCTGATAACGGAGGGATAAAAGGACTCCAAAATAATAAAGAACAGCAGGTCTTTAATCATCAGGAGCAATGAGGCTACAGGATTGGAGGGTCATGGGGGTGGGCAGGGCTGATGTCCAAGAAGGCTACAGAGTTAATAGATGCGCTCCCCGGGAGGGAGGCAGAAGGGCAGGCAGTAAGGGTATTGCTTAATTTAAGCCATGGAGAGAAATCAAGGATGGAAACTAAAAGGGCTGAATGCAGCCAGACCTAAAAGTCATGATCCTTTGGTCAGTTTTCATACCTGAGCTGTTTTAAGGCAGATGCCCTGAATTAAGGACAGGCCATGTCTCCAGAAGGAAGGATACCCAACACCGTAGCAAGTAGACATGGTGATGATTCCTCTAATCCCTTTCCAGAGAGACCCATAGCCATTTGCTCATATAACCAATCACTGGGAAAAAGGGGATAACCAAACATTTCCAAACCTGTCGGACATAGGGTACAAGGTGACATTGCTGTCTGAGAACCCAAAGCAGTTTTGTGGACAACTGTTCTAGTGGGGGCACACGGGAGGCCAGGAAAGAGAGTCTTGACCCAGGTCTACTTCACGGTGGGTTGGCTAGGTCTATACCAGTTAAGCTGGTTCCTAGCCTGCTATATGGCAGAGACTCTACATTGGCCTGAAAGATGAGAGCACCACAGTGAGGATTCCCTGAAACTCCTCACCCTGCCTCCTGCCACAGCCCAAACAACACTGCATCCTCATGGGAAATAGCACAGGCTGATGTTACCCTAAGGTGTGCAGGGGATAGCAGTCCTCCTGCATCCCTATTTAGTTCGCAGATTCGGCCCCTACAAAATCTAGACTAATCCCGGAGGATTACAGAAGGTTACTCACACCCAGCCAGGTAATATCTTGGACTGCAGCTGCTGTGCCAGATGTGGGCCTCTAAACAAAACCTCAGGCGCATAGATAGTGGATGAATGATGGATGAATGCTGATATGAATGGACACTGAAGAACAGTGAGGAATGTGTCCTTTTCCATTCCTGTTAGGAGATTAGAACAGTTCATACCCCGCTAGGGGTGGACAGTGGTGTACATTTGTGGTCTGTAAGTGTTCTTACCTTGGGTCACTTCTTTTTCCACATGACGTGGATGACTAAGTGTGCGGCCCTACACTCTGCTTGTGTCACTACTTTCCTTCACTGCTGTGTTTGGGGCTGTCCCTATGGCACAGTGGAGGCCCATTTTCAGTCCTGTATACCGTCATCAGCTGGTCATCAGGGACTCTCCTCCATACTCCTTGGGGTGGGAGCTGAAAGAGGGGAACCTGTGAACCCACCTAGAATGCATTCTTCTGCATTATATATCTGTCACCTCAACTTTGTTGGACATTGGTCACCATAGTTTAATACTGGAAACTCAAGCTGCTTGTGGTGACACACTAAATCCAGAATCTTGGGTGAAGTTACCTGTATTAGTCCAGATGTAACCAAAGAAACAGAACCAATAGGAGATATGCATTAAAAAGTTTATTCTAGGGGATCCCTGGATGGCGCAGCGGTTTAGTGCCGGCCTTTGGCCCAGGGCATGGTCCTGGAGACCCGGGATCGAGTCCCACGTTGGGCTCCCTGTGGGGAGCCTGCTTCTCTCTCTGCCTATGTCTCTGCCTCTTTCTCTCTGTGTCTCTCATGAATAAATAAATAAAATCTTAAAAAAAAAAGTTTATTCCAGGTGCCTGGGTGGCTCAGTCAGTTAAGTGTCTGCCTTCAGCTCGGGTCATGATACCGGGGTCATGGGATGGAGCCCCACCTCTGGCTCCCTGCTCAGTGGGGAGCCTGCTTCTCCCTCTGCCTGCTGCTCCCCCTGCTTATGCTCTCTTTATCAAATAAATAAATAAAATCTTAAAAAACAAGAAGAAAAAATAGAGATTTACTCCATAGAATTGGCTGACATGTTGTGGGGCAGGGAAGGCAAGTCCAAAATGTATAAGGCAGGTTTTCAGGAATGGCAGGTTGGACTTCTTGAGTAAGAGCCTTATCTGCTATCCACAGGTGGAGTTCCTTCCTCATGAGAGCCTCAGGTATACTCTTTAAAGCCTTTTGACCAATTTAATCTGGCCCATTCAGGTTATTTATCATCTCCTTCACTTAAAGTCAATGGACTGTGGACTTTCATTACATTTACAAAACACCTTCACAGAAACACTTAGATTAGTGTTGGGTTAAGTAACTGCAGGACTATAGCTCAACCAAGTTGATGTATAAAATTGACCATCAGAGTATCTATAACATTAAATTTGAAGTTGATGTATAAAATTGACCATCAGAGTATCTATAACATTAAATTTGATCCCATTTAAAAATCAGATCTTAAAAAAAAACCCACCAAATTTATAGATGCAGAGAACAGATTGGTAGTTGCCAGAGGAGGGGGTAAGGAGTGGCAGAAATGGTTGAGGAGAGTCAAAAGGTACAAACTTCCAGTTATAAGATAAATAAATTATGGGGATGTAACATACAGCACGGTGACCATAGTTAATATAACTTTATTGTGTATTTGAAAGTTGCTAACAGAGTAAATCTTAGAAGTTCTCATCACAAGAAAAAAAAATTCTGTAGCTACGTATGGTGACAGATGTTAACTAGACTTATGGTGGTGATCATTTCCCAACATATGCAAATATCCAATCATTGTTATACACCTGAAACTAATATGTTATATGTCAATCATACCTCAATAAAACAAAATATTAATGTTTTTAATTTCTTTTTAAAAAAGACTTCATTTTTTCCTTAATTTTTTATTTAAATTCCAGTTACTTAATGTACAGTGTAATATTAGTTTCAGGTGTAGGACTTAGTGATTCAATACTTACATACTTCTTTGACATTGGCCATAGCTACTTCTTATTAGATATGTCTCTTATAAGGAAAAAAAAAGCAAAAATAATCTATTGAAACTTCATCAAAATAAAAAGCTTCTGCACAGCAGAGGAAAACAACCAACAAAACTTTTAAGGCAACCTGCAGAATGAGAGAAGATATTTGCAAGTGACATATCAGATGAAGGGATAGTATTCAAAATATACAAAGAACTTATAAAACTCAACACCCCAAAAACACATAATCCAGTTAAAAAATGGGCAGAAGACATGAATAAACATTTCTCCAAAGAAGACATCCAGATGGCCAACAGACACATGAAAAGATGCTCAACATCACTTGTCGTCAGGGAAATGCAAATCAAAACTACAATGAGATATCACCTCACACCAGTCAGAATGGCTAAAATTAACAACATAGGTAACAACAGGTGTTGATAAGGATGTGGAGAGAGGGGAACCTTCTTATACCGTTGGTGAGAATGCAAACTGGTGCAGCCACTCAGGGAAACAGTATGGAAAACAGTTCCCCAAAAAGTTAAAAATAGAGCTATGCTACAATCCAGCGATTGCACCACTAGATATTTACCCAAAGGATACAAAAAAAGGAAAAAAAAAGAGTTCATTTTTAAAGGGCAGTTTTAGATTCATAGCAAAATTAATAGGAAGGTAGAGAGATGTCTCATATACTCCTGCTCTTACACACGTATAGTCTCCCCCGAATGATCAGTGTCCCCCACCAGAATGGTACATGTGTTACAATCGATGAACCTATACTGACACATCATAATCACTGGAAGTTCATTGTTTACATTAGGATTCATTCTATGGGTTTGGACAAATATATAATGACATTTATCTACCGTTATGGTATCAGACAGGTTATTTTCACTGCCCTAAACATCCTCCACGTTCTGTGTATTCATCTCTGTCCTGTCCCCAAACTCTGGCAGCTAGTTATCTTTTTACTATCTCCATAATTTTGTCTTCCTAAACTGTCATATACTTGGAATCATACAGTATGCAGCCTTTTCAGATTGATTTATTTCCCTTAGTAATATGCACTTAAGCTTTTCCCATGCCTTTTCGTGGCTTGAGAGCTCATTTATTTTTAGGCAGAATAATATTCCATTATCTGATGTACCACAGTTGATTTATCCATTCACCTACTGAAGGACATTTTGGTTGCTTCCAAGTTTTAGCAATTATGAATAAAGCTGCTATAAACATCTGTGTGCTGGTTTTGTGTGAGTATAAGTTTTCAATTCCTTTGGGTAAATACCACGGAGCATGATTGCTAGATCATATGGTAAGAGTATGTTTAGCTTTGTAAGAAACAGCCAAACAACCTTCTGATGTGGTTGCACCATTTTTCATTCCCATCAGCAATGAATGAGAGTTCCTGTTGCTACACACCCTCACCAGCATTTGGTGTTGGTAGTGTTTGATCTTGGCCATCCTGTTAGGTGTGTTGTGGTTGAATCATTTTTTTGACCCGGAAATTTTTAGATCTTTCCATTACTTTTGAGTTATTTGAGAACTCTTTTGAATAAAGAGTTCACCAATACCACAACAAAAAAACCCAAGTGTTATTGGGTACCTGGTAGGACATTTGAGTTTTCACCTGTATTGTCTCATTAAATACCATGAGATCTATACTCTTGTTACCATCTTTCATTTTTGAGGAAAGTGAGATTTAGGGAAATTGCCTAAATTCACTCAGCTGGAGTTCAGTCTAGTTCTATTTGGCTTCAAAGTCTATGGCTTTTTATTTTGGAATAGTTTTAGGTTACAGAAAAATTGCAAATATAGCACAAAGGGTTCCTGCATTCCCAGTGCCATGGGCTGAATGTGTGTGTTCCAGAATTCATATGTTGAAGCTTAAACCCCAGTGTAATGATATTGGGAAGAGTGACTTGGTGAGGTGATTAGATCATGAGTGTGGGGCCCCAATCATGGGATTAGTGCCATTGTAAAAGAGATTCCAGAGAGCTCCCTCACCCCTTCCACAGTGTGAAAACATGGCAAGAGGATGGCCCTCTATGAACCAGGAAGTTCACTAGACCCTGAATCTGGTGGCACCTTGGTCTTGGACTTCCAAGCCTCCAGAACTGTGAAAAATAAATGTTTTTGTTTAAGCCATCCAACCTATGATATTTTTATTATAGCCACCTGAATGGACTGACACATTCTGTTTCCCCTAACGTTAACATCTTCTGTAACTGTGGCACATTTGCTGAAACTTTGAGCTTAACATTGGTACTTTACTATTAAGTAAGCTCTAGACTTTATTCAGATTTCACCAGTTTTTCCACGAATGTCCTTTTTCTATCTCAGGACCCAATCCAGGATACCAAATTGCATGTAGTGAACTTGTTGTTTTAACCATTTCACTCGGATAGCTCTGCAGAGATTTATCATCTACAAAAAGGTATAAAGTTCCATAATTGTTCTATCAGACTAATATTGGAACTGTTCAGGTCAAACATTTCTGGTTTTCTTAGAATATGCCAATCACTTTGATTTTCAGATATGCTTTGATTTTTGGCCTGACCTAAAACCTCAGAAACTTTTCTGAGCTTTCTGTAATAGCTTTCAGTTACACTTTTTGAGTTTCTTGGTTTTCCAGAGAAACAAACTCCCAAGTCACCATGTTAATGTTATTCGGAACTCTGCTGTCCTCTTGTCCCAATGACTTCCTTCGAAAAGGCTTTCAATGTCCTTTTTGTCTCAGTTCCTGTTGCTATCACATTGGTCCATCCAGGAAAAGATTATTTCACATCTGGGCTATTATATGAACCCTTAAAGACTCTCCTAACCTCTAGATTCCCTTCAGTTCCAAACCCATCTTTAATGTCAAGACCAGACTAATCTTTTAAAATCATTAGCTTCATCATATTATCCCCCTGCCTAAAAATCCTCAGGCTCTGCTCAATGATTTCAGGAGAAATTTTCAAGTTCTAATATGTTATTAACAGTTTTTCCTATTCTTTTTCCATTCCATCTTCCTATGACTTTCCCATATGAACTCTTCACCTCAATGAGTCCATCCTCTGAGTCTAGCCAGCACACCGTTAACTGACTCAAAGCTCGTGAGACTACTATAATTTGGAGTGTCCGTTGTCTTTTCTTTTCTTTCTTTACTTCCTTCCTTTTTTTAAAAAAATATTTTATTTATTTATTCATGAGACACACGCACACAGAGGCAGAGACATAGGCAGAGGGAGAAGCAGGTTCCCCGTGAGGAGCCCGATGTGGGACTTGATCCCCAGGACCCCAGGATCATGACCTGAGCTAAAGGCAGATGCTTAACCACTGAGCCACTCAGGTGCCCCTGTTGTTATCTCTTTTCTATGTTCAAATATTTCCCATATTTTTTTTTTTAAATTTCCCATCTTTTAAAGAATGGTTCAAGGTTTATCTGATGGCTCTCCAGGACATGTAAAGAGTAATTCTCTCCTCTTAGTCATTCAGAACTTCCAGCGTTTAAGTTTATCAATGTGCCTGAGTGATGATGGGAAGCTGATTTGTAATTCTAATTATGTACCCTCATGTGTCTTCTCATTTTATTATTACCACCACCCACGTATACACAGTCTCTGTCTAGGCAAGATTCTCTTGCCTTGTGCTCCCTGGATACAGCTGAAACAAGGACAGAGCTTTGAAAGACTTTCTGTAAAACAGGAAAAAAAAAAAAAAAAGGAAAAAATAAATACTATGTTTCAAAAAGCCACAAGTAACCCAATGTACATAGTACCAATTACTCAATTTATCTTGATGTACTAGTTAGGATTAAGTTCAGATGTATTTGTTAAAAACTCAAACAAAAAGAGTGGCTAAAAAAAAAAAAAAAAAAAAGAATGGCTAAAAAATATAGTTTGTTCACTCTTGTAAAAGAAACCTACCAGTCTACCACTGGGGACTCAGATACTGATTTTCCTTCTCCACCATCCTTGGCACAAAGTCTCCATCCCAAAGGTCATTTCACAATGTAATATGACTGCTGGAGCTCCAGCCATCATGTACGTATTCCAGGAAGGAAGAAGTGAAAAGGCTGACAGATTCATCCATTAGTTGATGGACCCTTGGGCTGTTTCTACAGTTTGGCTCTCATAGATAATGCTGCTATAAGCAGGGGATGCATGTATCCCTTTGAAATAGGATTTTTATTCTTTGGGTAAATACCTAGAGGTGCAATTGTTGGACTATAGGGTAGTTCTATTTTTAACTTTTTGAGGAAAATCCACTTTTTTCCAGAATTTGATTAGCTATATTTAGCTTCACATTGTCATACTTAGTTTCAAGGGAGGCTGATCAATAAAGAAGATTATTGCCTTGAATAAAATGGGGTTCTGTTAATAAGGACAAAGGGAAGAATGGATATTGGGCAGAAAACTAGCCCTCTCTGTCACAGATTGCTTCCATGGCTGAGAATTCCTGTTCAGTAGATGTCCTCCAGCTCCAAAGCTCGAAGTCTCATTGCCTATTTTGTTTGTACCTTGAATTTTTCTCCAGTCCTCATGTGGGGATGTTGTCTTAAAAACCATTATCTCAGTGTTCTCTCAATCTTCTCAAGCTCAACCCAGAAGAGTTAAATATTTCTCTAGGTTTCAGTTTTTGGCCAGGGAGTCATACCTCTTTCTAGGTGACTCTCAGTAAATCAGTACTTTTAGTGTAGTATGCTGTGGAACTGTCCTCAAGAATAGTAGATTGTTATTTTAATGGCTCCCAATGAAGTATGCATCTGGCACTCACTCTCTTACATGGTACCCTCCCACGTGGATGTTGGGTTTGGCTATGTGACATGCTTTGGCCAATGAGACATCAGTAAATGTCAAGCCTGATGTCCCCAGGGTTGGAACTATCATTGCACTGACATAGTAAAGTCTGTAATATGAGAAGCCCACAGTCAATATCATACTCAATGGTGTAAAGTTAAGAGACCTTAGGATCAGGAAAGGAAAAGGATGTCCACTCTCACCATTTCCATTTAACATAATATTGGAAGCCCAAGCCAAAGAAATTAGGCAAGGAAAAGAAATGAAAAACATCTAAGTTGGAAAGAAAGAAGTAATATTATCTCTGCAGATGACATGATCCTATGTAAACAAAACCTAAAGATTCCACTAAAAAACTGTTAGAACTCAGTTACTACATGAATAAATTAATTCTGCTAAGTTGCATGATACACAGTTAACATATAAAACTCAGTTGTGTGTTTCTATACATTAACAATGAACTATCTGAAAGAAAAAAAGGAAACCCATTTATGGTGGCATAAAAAACAATAAAGTAGGAATAAATTTCACCAAGCAACTGAAAGTCCTGTGCACTGAAAACTATAAGACATTGATGGAAGAAATTGAAGACACAACAATTGGAAAATATACCAACCCAATGTACTTGGCTTAGAAGGATTAATATTGTTAAAATGTTCACAATACTGAGAGCAATTTACAGATGCAATGC
Organism: Canis aureus; assembly: GCF_053574225.1. NCBI lineage: Eukaryota > Metazoa > Chordata > Mammalia > Carnivora > Canidae > Canis > Canis aureus. Next base: position 76,744,213 of record NC_135614.1, on the reverse strand, counting down.
TATTCTTATCAAATTCCAATGGCATTTTCCACAGAAATTAAAAATAAACTATCCTAAAATTTTTATGGAGCCTCAAAGGACCCCTAAACCAAAACAATACTGAAAAGAACAAAGTTACAGTATTGCACTTCCTGATTTCAAACTATATTATGAAACTATAATAATCAAAACAGTATAATTCTGGCATCAAAACAGGCACACAAACCAGTGTGTCAGAATTGAGAACCCAGAAGACCCATGCATATGCAGTCAACTAATCTTTGACAAGGGCATCAAGAACACACAATGGGGAAAGGATATCTCTTTAGGATGATATTGGGAAAACGATATCCACATGTGAAGGAATGGGATTGAACCCCTATCTTGCACCACTCACAAAAATTAACCTGAAATGAATTAAATACTTATATATCAGACCTGAAACCACAAAACTTATAGAAGAAGACAGGGAAACAGCTCTATGACTTGGTCTTGGTAATGATTTCTTGGATAAGATACCAAAAGCATAGGCAACAAAAACTAAAACAAACAAGTGGGACACATCAAACTAAAGAGCTTCTGTTCAGCTAAAGAAACCATCAATAAATTGAAAAGGCAACCTGTGGAAGGGAAGAAAATATTTGTGAATCATGTATTTGATAAGGGGTCAATATCCAAAATATATAGTGCCCATCCCAAATAGCAAAAAAGTAAACAATCCAATTTAAAAATGAACAAAGAACACGAAAAGACAGTATTTCCAAAGAAGATATATAAATTAATGGCCAGCAGATGTATGAAAAGATGCTCAGTATCGCTTATCATCAGGAAAATGCGAACCAAATCCACAATGAGATATCACCTCATATCTGTTAGGGTGGCTTTTATCAAAAAGAGGAGATACATGATGAAAATGTGCATAAAAGAGAAACTTTTGTGTAGCCATGATGAAAAGCAGTATGACAGTTTCTCAGAAAATTAAACATAGAACTACCATATGATCCAGCAATCTCACTTCTGGTAATCTTTCCAAAGGGAGTAAAATCAGTGTCTTAAAGAGATATCTGCACTCCCATGTTTACTGCAGCACTATTCACAATAGCAAAGATATGAAAACAGCCTAAATGTCCTTCAATGGGTGAGTGGATTAAAAAATGCGAGATCTATTTGTATATACATATTTACATATATTTACATGAACGTATATAATGTAATATTACAATGAATATACGGTGGGATATTACTCATCCATAAAAAGGTCATAACGTAATTTATTTTTTTCTTATTTTTTCTTATTTTTATTTTTTTTGCATAATGTACTTTGTAACAACATGGAGGAACCTGGAAGACATTATGATAAGTGGAATAAGCCAGACAGAGAAAGACAAATACTGTATGCTATCACTTATATATAGAATAAAAAAGAAAGCTGATTCCATAGAAACAGAGAATGAAATAGTGGTTGCCAGGCGCTGGGGGGAGAGGGAAATAGGGAGATGTAGGTCAAAAGGAATAAAAACTTTCAGTTATAAGAGGAATTAGTTCAGAGGATCAAATGTACAGCATGGGGACTATAGTTAATGATACAGGACTGTATACTTGAAAGTTGCTAAGAGACTTTAAGCGTTCTCACCAAATACATAAAAAGAGTTAACTGTATGAGGTGATGCATATATGCATTAATTATCTTGAACTTGGTAACTAGTCTACAATGTATATGTACAGCACATCACCACATTGTACACTTTAAATATGTATAATTATACTTGTGAATTATTCCTCAATAAAGTTGGGAAAAAAGAGATTACCAGTTCTAAAAATTAAACCAAAGTAATGATACAAAATTTTCACCTAATAGTTAAGATCTATCTGTGTTACTCTATGTGAAAATAAGAAATAGCATAATACAATCTCTATATTAGAATGACACAGGCATGCACAAGAAATATTCTTTTTCAAGAATATAAACCTACCTAATGCATATATTAAACACATAAAGAGGATCCCATGCAGTAAAAGGAATGTGAAGAGACCAATGAAGGAGAGAAAGTAAGACAAGAATCTTGCAGATTAAAAAAAAAAAAAAAAGAATCTTGCAGATTGATAGGTGCCAGATTGAATGTGACAAGAATTGATGATACAGTTAACTAAAAAAATTTGTGCCTGAGGTGAAAAAAACCTCATAGTGATCCACTATGACATGAATGATTTGCAATTTGAGACAATTTTGTACACTTACATACACTGGAATATGAGAAATTGCCCAGGTAGAAAGTCATTTCCATGTCATACCTCGAAACTTCGAAGAGTTTGCAATGTAATGGATTCAGGTTAAAATAATCTTTACTATTTTCCCCAGGTAGTTAGTAAAGGGAGAAAGAGACGAAGTCCTGAAAAGAGGACATTTTCTGTAGGATGGATGAAGAGGAAAAGAATATTTAATGCCAAAAGAGTTACCAACAATTGAAAAGTAACAATGTCAGCTTGAAGAAGCAATTTTCTCTGTTAGTGTTAGGGCGAAATTTGATGTCACAACATGATCACCGCAAATATGAGAGGGCAAATGTCAAGAATTTTCCTGATGTTTTCCTCATGGCATTCTATTCTATTTTAGTCTCATGTATCAGCTATCCAAGATTTAATACCTAGTGGAATGTACTTGCTGGAAAGATATTAAAAATTATATTTCACAACATTGCACATAGTGTAAAAAAATTTATCCTCATCACCTTAAATTCCTCTTCCTGACAAAAGATAATGTACTGATTTTTTTTTAGGATACTGTATTTTTCCCACGAACAAGGAAATAATCAAGAATGGAGTGTGAGTGATGAGATGTTGGTGAATCAGTGTGTTAAAGACGTCCTAAAATTGGCATTTAGGATTTTTGGCGACTTATATTGTTTGTGTATTCAGAAATCCAACATGGTCATATATGAATGTCTTGAAAATTATGGGCAGCCCGGGTGGCTCAGCGGTTTAGCACTGCCTTCTTCCCAGGGCCTTATCCTGGAGACCCGGGATCGAGTCCCATGTTGGGCTGCCAGCAGGGAGCCTGTTTCTCCCTCTGCCTGTGTCTCTGCCTCTCTCTCTCAATCTGTGTCTCTCATGAATAAATAAAAAAATAAAATCTTTAAAAAAAAAAGAAAATTATGAATTTAGAAGTTTATATATATGAGTTTGTGTCTACGAGTGAATTTCTCTTTGAATTATCTCTTTTTTCCCTTTCTTATTTTGTTATTTCTCTTCTAAATTATGTTTTATGGAAAATTTATATTCTTTGGATTTATCATTGGTGAGAAAAATTTTAAGTGCCTCCTGTGCCTTTCTTGAAGGAGGGAATGCAGGATTAAAGAAAAAACTGCAGCTGTCATGAAGCTTATATTCTAATAAATTAATGCTCATTAATTCAGAGTATAAACCATTGAACATTGTGATGTAATAACACCAGGAAAATTATTTTTATGTTTTTGAGATTTGATAGAATTTTGTCCTGATATTGTTTCTCCTGAACATAGCACAGTTGACTATTATAACGTGATTTTCTATCGCATAGAAGTAAGTATAACTTGGGTCAGATCACAGCCCCAAACAAAACAAATGAATGTCTGATACAGTAGGTTTAATTAAGCCATAGAACACGATAGTCCTTGGCTCACTGTAGGTATCTTAAAAGGTTTGCTGAATTGCACAAGAGCGTTAAACCCTGGGCCTGACATTTTTATTACCTGGGTACTTAGCACATTAGGATATGTTTTATTCTTTTCTCATTATTTGTGATAAATGCCCATGATCTATAAATTAAATACATTCCTTCCAGCACAATCCTCTGTGCTTCCATACAACCTGCTTATTGCTTCCCCATCCCCAAAGTCCTGCCCCTCTGTGCAAGCTGCTTAATTTTTTCCCAAAAAGGGAAATCACTCTCTGATGTATCCCTGGCTCCCCTGGCTCCCTTTAGCTCTCTCAGGCTGGAGGCCGCCTGACTTTCTGGAGGAGCCTGTTAGATGGGAAGGGCAGCCGTGGGGGGCAAACATCGGCTCCTGCTCTCTTTGCTCTCCTGTGCAGAGGGAAGGACATTGAACACGCTCTTGTCTCAAGCTTACCAGGAAATATCTGAGGTTGGGAATCACAGTGATTGCCCAAAAGGTTCCCCCAGGGAAGCCACTGTCACCAAACATTATTAAGTAAGGCCTGGTGATCAGGCGATAGATAATTCCAAGCAAGTTACACGGAAGGCTTACTGTTTGGGGTTTTGAATTAATTCCTTCATTCCATAAACAATTATTGAACGCTTACTTGGTGCAGTACTCTCTACCAGGCATCGAAGGGAATTTAATAACGAGAACTGCCATTTATTAATTTCCTACCGTATACAAAGCACTCTGCATCTATTTTTTCTTTCATTTCTTTAAAACCATTTTATTTATTTATTTGAAAGAGAGAGAGAGAGAGCGAGAGCATGAGGGAGGCTGGAGCAGGGGCAGAGGGAGAGCCAGACTTCCCACTGAGCAAGAGCTGGATTCGGGACTTGATCCCAGGACACTGGTAGCATGACCCGAGCAGAAGGCAGATGACTAACCGACTGAGCCACCCAGGCATCCCCTCTGCATCTCTTTTTTCTGATCCTTACTTTTACAATACTAGGACAATATTACTATCTCCAGTGTAAAGAAATGTAAGAAAATCGAGCTCAATGAAGACACCGAAGGTCGCACAGGGAGGGGATAACCTGCCCATGCGCTGGAAGGGTCATCTGTGGGTGCTCTTTCCCACGAACGAATCCATTTCCCAAGGATACCACTTGGAAGCCCAGACCCCAGCCCAGACGTACCTCCCTGTACAGGGAAATAACATAGAGTGTGGTCATGACCCCGAGGAACACTGTGGAAGCCCAGAGGGGAGAGATGAGTGTGGCTGAGGTTTGGGGCTATTAGCAAAGGTGTATGGGGGAAATAGCATCGTCTAAGAGAGTAGGACCCAAAGGCCGTGGACTTTGCCCTAAGGAGATTTTCCCAAAATTCCACTCTATGTATTTTTACTTGTGCCTTCACAAATCCTTTCTGGAAAAGCACAATGCAATGTACAACTAAAGACACCAGCTGAATACAACAGTAACGGTATGCATGCAGGTGAGGCACGCACACTGCTTTTCGTCACTGTGCTACTCTACACATTAAATAACTTCCCTCTAAATCAATGATAGGAAAATTCTTCGTGTGGCTTGCAAATCCGAGGGAACGTAGGCCAGTACTCGGGCTAAAGCAGAGCAGCTCCACATTTTTCAGAAGTCTTTCTCATGTCATTTTGTCTCAGGACATCTTCAAAGAAGTGAAAAGAGATCCTGGTTAATGGGAACCTAAGAGGACAGGCCTAAGAGGACAGGACACAGAAACAAATCTGGCCTCAAGGAAGCAAGTCCGTTAGAGCTGTTTTCAAAAGAATTCCCCCGGGCCATCTGGAACTGCAGTTTCTGGTGAAATTGAATCACAAATTCAAATAGAAAAAAATATGCAATTGCTATTATTTATAGCGCTGGAAAAAAAATCAGAGATTCGTAAAATAGAAGAAAAGGGGTCAATGAATAGAGTCGCTGCTAAGGAAAGCTGAAACCCAGAGGCAACGTCGTCGATTTAATTTTTTGGCATTCACTGATTTCTCTTCCAGGTCTTGAATGGTCTCCCTCTAAAACATCAACTATATGTTAAAACTAAAACCTCAATGCTCATTAAATTACAGAAATGTTCTGAACTGTGTGTAATATTCTTTCATCTTTTCTGCCTCTAGGGGGAAGTGTGTTTTCACCAATTCTGTCCCCGGAAGATATTTTCTCTGTGGGCCGCAGGCTTCACAGGGGTATCCTTCGAGGTGACCTCAGGGCTGGCTTCAGGAGGGAGAAGATGTTCTCCTAGAAAAATCTTGAAGCCGCCCCCCTCCCCGCCTTTTTCCCCTTTTTTTGGAAGGCCCTTTACTTTAGAAGTTGCCCCTGGGGTTGTGGGGGGGAGGTTATACAGAGTATTAAAATTGGTGGAAAAAACTTCCTTATGATAGCTTCTAGCACATTTCACAGGATGGCATGTCGAGGTTCTCTGGACAACGCTGTCTTTCCTGGTGGCAGAGTTAACACGTAGACACTGGACACGTCAAAGAGTTGGCAAACGAACACTGCATATAGAAAAGTGGCCACCTTATTTTAGTAGCTTAACCTTAAAAAATACTGTTTGTGGACATGGATGAAAACGTTTCTAAATCCTATAAAAAAAGTCTACTAGCTTTTGTAATAATCATGTTAGAGCTAACATTGCCTTTCATGTGGTTAATTTTATTTTGCAGAATTTCCCTGCAACTTTCTTTTGTTTTTCTTCAGCAATTGTAGCCAGAAACAATGTACTAAATGAAAAGGTTAGCGATCTTTTTTTTTTCCATTTTACTGTTTTATAGAGTTGAAAGGAACATGTTTAAAAATTGACTCTAAGGGATGAATTATTGCTATTTTCTTTTTTCCTTCTTTCTTGGCTTAATCCGTCTTTATGTTTATAGTGCTGCAAAAATTCTATTATACTCTATTAATAGTTATCTTAGTGTACTGTATATCCTCAAAACTTAGCTGCATATGAAATAAAATTTTATTTTATTTTTTAAAAGATTTTATTTATTTATTCATGAGAGACACAGGGAGAGAGAGAGGCAGAGACACAGGGAGAGGGAGAAGCAGGCCCCATGCAGGGAGCCTGATGTGGGACTCAACCGGGGTCTCCAGGATCAGGCCCTGGGCTGAAGGTGGAGCTAAACCGCTGAGCCACCCAGGCTGCCCAAAGTAAAATTTTAATACAAAGAATGTTATTACTTGATGAAAGTTAGCTTTGTTTCCAAATCTCTTCTACACGGCATAATAGGTGGTACATGCTTATTTCTAATTCAATCCCATTTTAAAATATTCTCAGGGATGAAGATGTATTTAAATACCTCATTTTTAGTCTTTGGCCTTAATTTACCATCTAGTGAGGAAGGGATGTCAGCTTGAGTGACTTCTAACATCTTTTCCAGTTCTGAGATTAGAGAACTTCATGGTATTCAAGAAATTTATACAGACTTTCCAGCCGCTTAGAAAAAAAAATCTAATTTGATGGAAAGCAAACAAACTCATAACATTAAAATTCATATACTTATATTACTTCCATTAATGTGCATATTTTCAATTAAAATTTTTTTCTTTAAAAATCCTAATTTCTCATTGAACAAGTCCTGGGGAGGTAATGTATAGCACGTTGACTATAGTTAAGATTGGGTTGCATATTTGAAATTTGCAAAGAGATCTTAGAAGTTCTCATCACAAGAAGAGAATTTTTGTACCTACGCATGGTGATGAAAGTTAACTAGACTTATTGTGGTGACCATTTCCCAATATGTACAAATATGGAATCATTATGTAGTGCACTTGAGACTAATGCAATGTTACATATCAATTATACCTCAATTAAAAAAATCCTAATTTCTGCTCACAGGAAAATTTTAAGGGGCGCTTTGAGCACCAGCAAGAGCAGTAACACTGGCCTCTCGGGTTCTGCTGTTTAGTTTGGGGGCCCTTCCTTTCCACAGCTTGTCGGTGCCCTTGGGTGACATGCTGGAAGTTGAGAACTCTGATCCAAAGGCCACGGAGAGGCTATGATACCTCAACGTAAATGCACTGCCCTGGGCGTGACCCTTGGTGTGGCTGGGGCAGAGGCGTTCACGCCGGGTGCCACTGAAACCCCAGACTCTCCTAATAAGCCCACACCACTCAGTGTGCAGAATCATATCGCCATTGGCCGGTGTTCCCCAGACACAGGGCACAGAAAGCAGTAATAGGAAACCTCGGTCCCTTCACGTCTCCTGGCAACCAGTTTTGAAATCCATTAAGACCCTTGGAATTTGTGATTTAGTTGTGTCCTCCCTCTCTCCCTCCCTCCTTTCCTTCCTTCTTTCCTTCCTTCCTTCCTTCCTTCCTTCCTTCCTTCCTTCCTTCCTTCCTTCCTTCCTTCCTTCCCTCCCTCTCCTCCTTCCCTTTTCCTTCCCTCCCTCCCTCTCTTCTCAGGAGTCCAGGAAGGGTTTAATCGCCGTGAAGTGCTAAATCTCCATTCCCAGCGTGTGCCAATGACTCTCTCTGTGGGATTAAAATTTTATACAGATGCCTCTTTTGCTACTGATTAGCAGCTCTAATTAAATACATGAGACTTCTTGCAGGAGTAGGAAGGTCCTACTCGAAGATCCAGGGATCATAGTGCATAAAACCTGAAATCTAAGTGACCCAGAGGGTGAAACGTTATCCATAATTACACTTTCGGTGCCAGAAAGAACGTCAAGGAGGTGCTGTTGCTTGAAGTTGCCACGTCTCCTGAAACCCCACTTGCCTTTTCACCATGACAAATGAGAGCGATTGTTCTTTGGGGCCTCCGCGTTGAAAGAAAAAAAGGAAAAAAAAAAGGAAGAGCAAGGAAAAGAAAAGAGAAAAAGAAGAGAAAAGAAGAGAAGAGAAGAGAAGAGAAAAGAAAAGAAGAGAAGAGAAAAGAAAAGAAAAAAGAAAAGAAAAGAAAAGAAAAGAAAAGAAAAGAAAAAAGAAAAGAAAAGAAAAAAGAAAAGAAGAGAAGAACAGAACCACCGCCACCAAACCCACCGAAGGCAGCGCCTGGGGCGGGGGCCTCGTCGCTGGGTCGGCTGCAAGTTTCTGCCGAAAGAGGGCGTCGGCCTAAGACTAGTAGGAAGTCGCGGACACAGTCTAATGAGAGACCATTTGAAAACATTTTCAATTTATTTTAATCTGCGGCACTTCGGCATCAGCATTCCCCAGTCCCAGGCAGCACGTTCGCCCCGCAGGTGACCTCGGTGGGGCCGGGCTGCACGCGCGCGGCAGGGCTCCCGCGGCCCCCGCCCCCGCCCCCGCCCCCGCCCCCGGGCGCCGACCCCGCCGCGTTTGCAGCCTGGTCTCCGCCGCCCGCGACCCGGGCCCTTCCTGGGCGGTGCGGAGCCGCGAGCGCGGGGTCTGCGGCGGCCCCGAGGAGAAGCGGTGGGGACGGGGGGAGGCGGTGCTCCTGCCCGGAGGGGACCCCCGGGTGACGACTTGGGGCGGTGTCCTCCGTTACCTGGCTCGGCCGACAAAACCCCGAGGACGCTCGGGGATGCTCGTCAGACTCCCCGCCACCTCCAGAGGCCGAGCGCCGCGCTCGCCTTTGGGAGCCACAAGTTTCGCTTTTCCGCGCGCAGCTCGCGGGCCTCGGGGCTGTGCGGTCCCCGCGGTCCTGGGGACGCGGCGGCGGCGGCGGCGGCGGGGCGGGGCGGGGCGGGGGCGGGGGCGCAGGTCGCGCCCGGGCTGGCTGCGAGTTCCCGGCGCCCGGTCCCGCCGTCGGCCCTGGGCCCCTGGTCCCCGTCCCCTGACCTTGCGCCAGGGGCCCGGGAGGGGCTGGGGCCCGCCCCGAGCCGGCGCGTCACGAGGGAATCTGGCCCGAGTGAGAAAGAGGTGAGAGGGAGCGCGGGATTTACGCAGTTTTGCAACGAAACTCCGCGTTTGGAGGACCACCCCCTTCCTCCAGTCCTGTTGTGTTTCTGCCCCGCGCGCGCGCGGGTGCGTGCGTGTGTGTGTGTGTGTGTGTGTGTGTGCCCGCGCTCGTTTCTTCCCTTTCAAGCACGTTTCCCCCTTTTCAAGCCTGGAGCTGGGGAGAGCGCGGGGGCGCGCGGGCCCAGGGTAAGGCGGGGGGACCCCAGCGGCGGCGCGGACGTGGGCGCCTGCGGCCTTAAGGACCCGGCGGGGCGGGCTGGGAGCTGTCGGGGTTAGGGACCCGGGAGCGCTGGGAAGGTGCGCGTGCGGGGAGGAGCCCTGATGTCAGAATGTTAATGAGAGGCTCCCCCGGCCCAGCCCCCACCGGCCCCCACCCCCGCCCCCCCCACCCGCTGGAACTACAAGCCCAGCCTCGGAGCGCCCTGTGTGGTAACACGCTCCGCGGCCGCGGCCACGCTATTTAAACGCGGGCTATGGATCCAGGAACCGGCGCGAATCAATGAGATCAAACGCGGGGGAGATGCACCGTCAATTACAAGCACTGGGACAAGTCTAACTTTTTTTTTTTCTCTTTCTCTTTTACAAATACGCTTTCAAAAGCCATCTTAGCAACGCCCAAATAAGAAGCCACCTCTAAGCAAAATAGCATATATAAAGGGAGGGCGAATATATATATATATATTTATACGTATATATAGAAATATATTACAGGCGTACAGGTTTACGCGCGGTGAACTTTTTCTTCCTTTTCTTTCTTTCTCTCTCTCTTTTTTTTTTTAAACGGTTGACACGGCCAGGAAGGACTCCTCCTCTGTCTTTGGGCGACGGGGGTATTTACTCTGTTTTCTTAGAGCGCCCAAGGGGGCGCAGGGACCTCGGAGAGAAGAGTGAGGCGGCGAGAGCCGGGGTGGTGGGGGGCGGAGGGCGAGCCGGCGGCGAGGCAGGCCTTCCTGCGGCGCGATGCCGTCCCCGCTGGTGCTCACCGGCCCCGCGTGCGTCTTGCTGGTCTGGGCGTTGCTGGTCGGCGGCAGCGGCGGCGGCGGCGGCGGCGGGGGCGCCAGCCTCGGCGGAGGGCGCCGGGAGAGAGAGGCGCTGCAGCCGCAGAAGATCGAGGTGCTGGTGCTGCTGCCCCAGGACGACTCGTACCTGTTCTCCCTGGCCCGGGTGCGGCCGGCCATCGAGTACGCGCTGCGCAGCGTGGAGGGCAACGGGACCGAGCGACGGCTGCTGCCGCCCGGCACCCGCTTCCAGGTGGCCTACGAGGACTCGGACTGCGGCAACCGCGCTCTCTTCAGCCTGGTGGACCGCGTGGCGGCGGCGCGCGGCGCCAAGCCCGACCTCATCCTGGGGCCGGTGTGCGAGTACGCGGCGGCGCCCGTGGCCCGGCTGGCGTCGCACTGGGACCTGCCGATGCTGTCGGCAGGGGCTCTGGCCGCTGGCTTCCAGCACAAGGACACGGAGTACTCGCACCTCACGCGCGTGGCTCCCGCATACGCCAAGATGGGTGAGATGATGCTCGCCCTGTTCCGCCACCACCAGTGGAGCCGCGCCGCGCTGGTCTACAGCGATGACAAGCTGGAGCGGAACTGCTACTTCACCCTCGAAGGGGTCCACGAGGTCTTCCAGGAGGAGGGCTTGCACACGTCCGCCTACAATTTCGATGAGACCAAAGACTTGGACCTGGACGACATCGTGCGCTACATCCAGGCCAGCGAGCGAGGTGAGCAGGAGCGCGCCCCAGGCCCCCGGCCCTAACCCCGCCGCCCCGGCGGCTCTCCCTACACACCCGTGCGCTCCTCTGCGGACCCCGCTGCCCCCCTCCCGCCCCCCGCCGCACCGAGGACCCGGGGCGGACGCGCACTCGGGGATGCCGCCGGGCGTGCGCTGCTTGGCTGCGACAGCCTTTGACCGTCGCCCTCCGCGGTCGCGAGGTGAATGCAGAGGTCCTGGGGAGGCGGTGGACCCGGGGGAGGGGCGCCTGAGCCGCAGCTGCGAGTGCCCAGGTCCGACAGGTGCTGTCAAGTCGCTTGGGTTTTCCTTCTTCTCTGTCCCATCGCCAGCGCCGGGCTGGTGACTGGGGGCGCACTCCCGGCTCCCTGCGGCAACCAGGGTCTGCAAGCGTCCCGACGCCGGACAACTTGTTCCCCAGCCCTTTACCAGCGCGCGCCCCCTCCCAGTGCGCTAGCCTAGGCGTTGGCTCCACGGCCGGCCGCCGCTGCCTGGCTAGCTGCCTTCGCCGGGTTTCCCTGGCTGCTCCTTGCGCAGATCCCAGCTTTCTTTTAAAGGGTCATTGTTTCGCCCTTCTCATTCCTTCCGTGGCGCTTATAAACGAGCTTCTGTGGTTTCCACCAAAAATGCATCGCTGTGTCTGGACCCAGGCGACACTCCGTCCGCCCCCCGCCCGGAGCCCCGCGCCACCGCACCTTCCGCACCAAGGTCTCTAAAGCGCCCCGAGCTAGGCTGTGCGGGAGCGCGCGCTGGGCAAGTGGGCGCTTACAGCCTTTGCACGTGCGCCCCAAGTTTTCTCCTCCCGTCTGTGGGAGTTTGCATAACCAGCAAAACCGGACAAAGCTCGTGGCTGAGGATGGCGGCCGCGGCTACGGGGAGCGGGAGGGGAAATGGGTGGGGGGGGGCGCGGATACCTAATCTCAGAAGCCCCCAGTGCGGCCCATTTCACTGCAGTGTAGGGTGCGTGGAGGTGGGCTGAGGTGCCAGCATAGGAGAGTTGCCTCCTTCCTGGTGTCAGGTTTGGGGTGCACCGTGCTAGAGGAATCCCCCCTCGGCTCCCCCCTCGGCGTGCACGCCCCTGGATTGCCGGTGGGGCAGTCCCGGCACAGCTCCCCACGACCCCGCGCGGGGAGGCCAGAGGCGAGAAGGGCTGCGCCCCACGCAGGGCTAGTCCACGATCTGGCACGGGCAGCGCCGCCGGAAGCCAGGGGCCCCGGCGCAGGTGAGGGGGGCAGGGGCCCCCCGGGGGGCGCGCCCAGGCCGCCCCCGAGCCCGGCTTGGCCGCTCGCACGCGGGAGCGCACGCGCTCCTCGGAGAAGCGGCGGCAGCTGTTGACGGTGGGTGCGTGACCTGCAGGCTGTGGGCGCCCAGTCCCTGCCCGACAGGCAGGCGGGCGCGGGGTTTGCTGAGGAGGATGAAGGGCCCTTGCGTCCCAGCGCCGCGGACTCGCCACGCCCGGCGGACAAACCCACGTGTGCTTCCTCCCGCCCGGTCCCGGGGTCCTGCGCAGCCCCGTAGACCCGGGGTTGCCCCGTTCCCCGAACCTGACTCTTCCCCGCTGGGCTCTAGGGGGCCTGGCACGTCCGGGGCCGGCTTTGGGGCAGGAGGCGCGCGGGGTGGTGGTGGTGGGGGTTGACCTGCGGGCGGGAGCCCCGGCTGCCAGGGCGCCTGTGCGGCCGCAGCCCTGCGGGTCGGGACGCCGGCGGCCTCCCCTGCGCGCGCGGCCTGAGAGTCATGGCCTAGGGGCGCCCGATGGGGGCGGATCGCGCCCCCGGACCCCTGTCTCCCGAGGCTGAGGCTGAGGCCGGGGGCAGGGAGGCGCCGGGGCCCTGGTGGGCCTGGGGGCTTCGGAGAGCTTGGGCTGCAGCTGGGTGCCGCGGAGTATCTCTGATGACCGAAGCCTCATAGCTGTTCCCAGGTCTTTTTGCTGCAGCAGCAGCAGTAGCAGCTGCTTTTATTTTGTCCAAGATCGAGTTTAGCGGTGAAAGTTCGCGGGGCTGCACTGTGTATGTTTTACAGGTGATGAGGCTACCATTCTTACTCTGAAATATATTTCCGACAGTGACTTGGCAGAAAGAGAAACATTCATAAATAATAAAACAAAAGCAGTTTCGCTCCTAAGTCTGTTAAACACCCCGATTCCCACCCTAGGTGCTCGGTAACAAAGCTCTCTCCAGGGATCTTTGACTAATCACCCTTACTTTGCCCTAAGCGGTTAAAGTGTTTCATAGGGCTTCGGTACAGGGGTTCGGTGGAGTTTGACTTCCAGAGCACCTGCCCCGGCTCAGGCGTTACTGGCATAAGAGGTTGACCTGCTACTACATCTCACACCTCAGGCTCCTCAGGTAAAGGGGAAGTTGTTGGGGTGGCCTGTCTTGGGGATGCCGAGAGGGTTAAATGAGCTGACCCACAGCATGTGCTGAAACAGTGCCAGACACATACCTAGGGCTCAGTAAACGTCAGGTTTGATTGTGGCTCTTATGATTTTATGTATATGATAATAATCACCCTCACCGGGGTGAGGCCACGTCATGGAGAAAGAGCCCTGGCAGGAGAAGGAGGTGCTCTGGCTTTGGCATCTCCACTCGGCTGCTGCTGCTGCGTGGCCTCTGCAAAGCATTTACCTTCTCAGAAGGAGAATTTCCTCCTCCTAAAACAGTGAGGTCAGATGAGAATCAGGCTTCTTCACACTGATCTGTGGTTTGGATTTGTGCTCATTCAAATATTAAAAACATAACTGACCACATTTTTGTTCTTGAAAGCTCCGTATTAAAGATCATAGAACCAGAAAGTAGCCTCCCCCCTCCAGCCCCCGTTTTTTGGAGATAACATTTTTAGCACTTTTTCTGAACTTACTCTCATCTTTAAAATCATATCACAAATGTTTGAATTTCTTAATGGGTAAAAACTGATGTGCCACCATCTCAAATAGTAATGACTAGAATTTCACTTGTCTGTGTGCTGTAAAAGGAAGAGCTGAGGAGCATTAATTATCCCTTTCAGGGATTTACCGTTGAAGCAAATAATTACATTTTTCCCCCTCTTTTGTTTTTAACCAACATGCATCATCACCAAAATACACATACCTGAGTCTGTATTAGTAAAAAAGTGATGATCTTTACTTAAAACTTATTCAATTCTACAGTCCACTACTGCCCTCAGTATTCTAGAGTCAGCAATAAATTTATTTTTAAAAAGACAAGTTTAAAAATATTTTTTTTTCAAGCAACAGAAGCTAGCAATTGTCTTGTCTATACACCTTAGGAGGTGCAGAACTAGAGGTAGTATGTACACACATTTTTGTATAATGAACTGCAGTTTTATCCTTTTAGTCATTAATGTTGATGTGGGCCTGCTAACAACTATAGAGATAACAGTATTTAATCAGTACAAGAGTCATTTATTTTTAGAATTAGGCTGGAGTAAATGACCAAGTGGTTGATAAGCAGAATTTTTAAGCAAAGAATGTATGATAAGTGTAAAATAACTAACAGCAGGGGGAAAAAAGAAGCATTGTAAGCTGCAGGGTAGAAGCTCTGAAAGCCTTTGGAGCGGATGGACCTTTGTGAACAACAAAAATAAAAGTGCAATCTCTATTTTGCAAACGAAACCCAATATATAGTGTAGAAATGGCCAGAAAGAAGTCCTTTTTTCAAAAATAATATTAATTTTATGGGGGTTGGTTATATAGCTATATAGTTTAAAAAGTCAGAAGATTACAGGAGCCTAATTAGGAACAAAAGTTTCCTGTCTCCTGCTTCCCATGCCTCACTTCCCCAAGGAAAGCATTTGCAACCCTTGCAGACTTCTGTAGGTATTTGACTTTGTACTTCTAAATGACATGTTACATTGATTATTTCAGTTGGAGGTTTTCTCTCCTGCCATCCCAGGGGCAGATGATAATTTAGTTCTCTTCCCCTGCACGGGTAATCACATGCTCAAGCTCTCCTTGCAAACATCCTTTCAGAATGGTTGTATAAAAATTTTTTGGTTAGCTCAGCTTTCAATGTCTATATCATTATTGCCTTCTAAATGCTATTTGTAGTTGGACCAAATGGGCTATTACGACAATATTTTCTTTATTGTTCTGGTTTTCTTCGGGTTAAAAAAAAAAAAGCCTGTTTTTGGTTGTTTGCTTAGTTTCCTATGGACTTGAAACTAAATCATCCATCAACTCTATTTTAAGCCCTGAGATGTTCCAGTTTGATTCTTTTTTTCTTTCCCTTTTTAAAAAAAATTTTATTTCTTTATCTGAGAGTGAGAGAGAGAGAGAGAGAGAGCGCACAAGCAAGGGGAGGGCCAGGGGAGAGGGAGACATAGGCTTTCTCCTGAGCAGGGAGCCCAATGTGGGGCTCAATCTCAGAACTCTGGATTATGATCTGAGCTGAAGGCAGATATTTAACTAACTGAGCCATCCAGGTGCCCCCAGTTTGGATATTTTCTAAGCAGGCTGCACAGTTGTCACTCTGGAGTCTTTCTTTAATACCCCCTACAACTTCCACGGCCTCCCTTTCTCTCTCTCTGATTAGATCCCTATGTGTTCCTCTTTCTTGGTTTATGCTCTTGTTTGGTGAAGCACATCCTCCGGGAGCTTTCTCTGAAAGGAAGGATGAGAGCTAAAACTGGATACCTTTCATGACCAAAAATGTCTTCATTCTACGCTTATACATTATTATGGACATCTAGGTTGGAAGTCATTTTCCCTCAAGATTTGAAGGATTGTCTTATATGTAAATTCCAATGTTGCTACTAGGAAGCTTGAATTGATTTGGGTTCTTGACCTATTGTTTGTTATCTGTTATTATTTTTTTTTCCTGAAGAATTTCAGAATTTTCTCTTTGCTCTCAAAGTTTTAACATTTTGTTATGATGTATTTTCATGCCAGTATCTTGCCTTATGCACTTCAGAGTATTGGGGGATACACCTCTTCAGTTCAGAAACTCATGTCTTTCAGTTCTAAAAAAATTTCTTAAATTATTTCTTTTATCCCCTTAATTTTCTCTGTTCTGTCTGGAAAGAGAGAACAGAGATGTTATTTGTGTTATTTGGATGTTAGACTTCTTGAATTGAAACTCTATCTTATCTCTTTTTTCCTACTTCCTACCTGTTTTTTAAAAAGAAATTCCTCTTATTTAGATATTTCCTTGACTATTCCCCAAATTTCTATTAAGTTTTGGTTTCTAATTTCTGCTATCATGTTTTCAATTTGCAGTACATTGCATATCTTGGTTTGCTTCCATGAAATAACATCTCTCTTCTTTTTTTGAGCTTAGAATCAAATGGAAGATGGGTGCAAGAGTCAGCTGGAGAATATGAAAGTGTTTCTTTTTTAAAGATTTTATTTATTTATTTGAGAGAGAGAGAACGAGCAAGCACATGACTGGGGGGAGAAGCAGAGAGAGAGAGAGAGAGAGAGAGAGAGAGAAGCAGACTCCCCCTGAGCAAGGAGCCTGATGCAGGACTCCATTCCAGGACCCTGAGATCATGACCTGAGTAGA
Source organism: Canis aureus (assembly GCF_053574225.1). Taxonomy (NCBI): domain Eukaryota; kingdom Metazoa; phylum Chordata; class Mammalia; order Carnivora; family Canidae; genus Canis; species Canis aureus. The sequence goes on along the minus strand of NC_135614.1, from coordinate 76,727,476 downwards.
AGGTAGATGCTATATTGACTGAGCCACCCAGGTACCCCGAAAATGAAAATATGTTTTTATTATTGATAAAACCTATTGGAAAACAAGGATTTAGATTTGTTGCCAAAAGGGCCTACTTACTGTTACTTCTCCCTTAATATGTGCCCTCTGCAAGCAGACACATACCTGAAAGAGGAAGGGAGAAAGGACTGGCATGCCATTTTTGTTTTTAGATTCACCAATCCAATAATTTACTCCTTTTCCTCCGGTGGGAGAGAGGATGAATGAAGGCACTTGCAGGATGAGGAGGGTCACCCTCTTAGAGTTTGCTCCAGATGAAAACATGAGACTGGGGAAAAGATACCCCCCTAACTCAGATATGGTACCTGGACTGTTTCTGGTTCTCTGAGTTGGCTTCTTGTGGCCACCCCCTGGCACTTCTCTCTGCCATTCTTAGGGTGATCGCAAAGTCACTTACAGAGGACACTGGGAGTCAGATGGTGGAAGGTGCCATGGGACATCACAAGTTCTCTGGCAAAGAGAGAGAAATAGAGCAGAATGCTGAACAGTCCATCCAGAAACTTAGAATCACACCATCATCCCACCTTCTACAAGTTCAACAATTTGACCAAAAAAATTGACTATGTATATATTTAACTGTGCTTAAATACAGCATAAATTGTCTTAATTGACCTTCATTTAAGCAGCCTGCAGCATTAACTGCAGCTCTCTTTTTCTCCATACACTTTATTGACTGTTGGTGAATGCTGGTCATTGTATACTTCTCCTGATTATGCCCACACGCTTCTCACACTTGTCCACGTTCTTTCCAAGAGTTGTCACCAAATCCGTTTATACCAGTTGTACTTATTATAATAAGTGTGTAATTTAATTAGTTATTATATAAACTGAAGAAACATGAGTCGGAAGAGAAAGCTATTTCAGTGAAAACTATTTTAAACCTTCTGACAGATTGTATAAAGGCAAGTTGCTAAAAATAGTTGCTGTTGAATTAGGCATGAATGAAACGGCCCTAAGAGATTCGGGAACATCCTAGAAATCTAAAAGGATTCTGCGTTCCCTCCGCTTTGCCAGTGTCTGTAAAGTGCTTGTTCCAAGTTAAACTGGATGATAATGTGCATTACGGACTTCTTTTATGCAAGAAAAAACATATCCTGCCCATGAATTTCGAAACTAGAGAGTTTTGAGAGTTGAACTGCATGGTCCACACAAAATGGATGAGATCTAAAATAATCAAAGTCTGCTCGGAGAGCCTCAGTGCTGTCCTGTGTCACTCCTGCTCAGTCCCAGCAGGTACTGACATTTAAAGAAGGAATTTGTCTGTCAGAAGCCTATCTTGGTGGTCATGGAAATAGGGAGAAGGAGATGGGTCAGAGCTGTAAAAATAGACAAAGAAGTGATGGGGGGCAAGTGTTGGGCAAGGGCCCAGCCAGGACTTAGGGAAGCCTGTGTTCCATCATGAGGGCACAGCGGTTAGGTCCTGGGGTGGTAAAGCACTTACAAGGATGCTTAGGGTTACCAAGGCTTGATGCCTTTGGATGCCTGAATCCTCCAACAGACCTCCCTGGTTAGGATTTCATCCTCACTAACATACTGCTGCATACAATTTGGCTTCTCATTTGGCATGCCCAGGTACATGTTGACACAAATGTGTTTGTGACAATTCTGGCCCTCATTAAAATGAAGGAATATGCATTTGAGAGTATCTAAAAACATCTGAGTTAGGTTATTGGGATTCTGACTCCAAACAAGGACTCTACTCTTTATGCACTGACAGGTTCTCTATCTGGGGGTTTAGGGCCAGACTCCAGACTATGATCAGCTGATCACAAGATGACGAGGGCTGCTGGTGGACAGTCAGCTAGAGCCTCCGGGGGCCTTCTGTAGATGCCCACTCTTGGAATCTGCACTCTTCAAACTTGTCCAGCCTCCGCCTTTTCCTTATTGGCTGCTCTGTTGCGGGCACTGTGGCTCTTTCATCATTTCTGGGACTAGAATTTGAATCCGAGCTAAAATAAGGGTCTAGGTCATAATGAGTGATGAAAAGTTTCTTTCAAAGCTTCCTTACTGAGGCATCTTGGTATTTGACTCTTTATCCCAAATATATAACAATATTTCGAGGCACAAACAACACCTACTCCCACAGTTAGAGACCTTTTGGAATTTTGTATTGTTAAAACTTGTTCTCTAGACCTTTAGCCTGCACAGCAAGCCCTTCTGTAGTAAGAAATGTCAGAGTCATGATCTAACACTCTGAATTAACATGTGTAATAAATGAAATATCAACAGGCGCCTAACCCTTCATGGAGGTTGCCAAGGTAGCTTTGGCACAGCCTGAAGTTTGCTTTATGTCTTTCAGCACCCATGCTTTTACAAAGAACAGACACATCTTGGAGGGCTGGCGTGCATGGTGATAACATGGGGACAGCCCCCAGGGTTCTCCGGGTCACCTCTCTCCGTGTGTGCAGCCAAACTCAGTGGTCTGCATGGTGGGGACCAGGCCGTGGACAGCGATCCAGTTAACTGGAGAACGGCCGGGCACCCACTTCACCCTAGCCTGTTGGAGCTCTTGGGGGGCGGACAACCATGTTTTGGAGCCACTTAAAGCTGCTCAGGTTTGGCAGTGTGGGTAGAAACTGAGCGAACGTGAGGAGGGACCTGCAGTCTTGTTAACTATTTCCTATATATGGTGAGACAGCTTGAGAAAAATGTTTCGGAATTCAGGCAGAAAGCTTATACTGCTCACCGCCTCCTCTGATTTGCCAAACGACAGTTCCCCCTAAAACCACTCAGTTTGCTTTTTTGGGAAAATGTACTTACTATGCTATTCAGTACAAAAAGCAGGTGATACTCTTCACTGGCTTACACTGGGCAAATCTGATGACAGCTTTGAAGTATTTTTTAAAAACTTTATTTCGAAATAATTTTATACTTTTGGAAAAGATGTAAGAAAGTATAAAGAACTTTCCCCAGCCTTGACCCAGACTGTCACCAATAGTTAACATTTCGCCCTATATGCTTTCACTCCAAATCTCTCCCCAACTCCTTCCCTTCCTACCCCCTTTCAACACACACACACACACACACACACACACACACACACACACACTTTTTATGAACCATTTGAGAGGTAAGTAGGGCCATCATGCTCCCTTACTCCTAAATACTTAAGTGTGTGATTACAAGAGCGAGGGCATTCACTTACATAACTACAGTGTAAGTATGAGAAGCAAAAACTTTTTTTTTAAAAGATTTTATTTATTTATTCATGATAGAGAGAGAGAGAGAGGCAGAGACACAGGCAGAGGGAGAAGCAGGCTCCATGCAGGGAGCCCGATGTGGGACTCCATCCTGGGTCTCCAGGATCCTGCCCTGGGCCTAAGGGAGGGCTCAACTGCTGAGCCACCCAGGGATCCCGGAGATGCAAAACCTTTAACACAGATGCAATACTGCTAATTTACAGCCCCATCTCTCCAGTTGTCTCAATGATGCCCTTTCTAGCAAAACATATATTTTTAAGATTTTATTTATTTATTCATGATAGACATAGAGAGAGAGGCAGAGACACAGGCAGAGGGAGAAGCAGGCCCCACGCAGGGAGCCCAACTCGGGACCCGATCCCGGGTCTCCAGGATCACGCCTTGGGCCAAAGGCAGGCGCTAAACCGCTGAGCCACCCAGGGATCCCCTCCAACATTTTTTTTTTTATTATTACCTTTCTTTTAAGGATGCAAGATCACACATTTCGTTTTCTGCTCCTCGGAGTCTTTTAGGCGTAGAGCATTCCCAAAGCTGGGTGTTGGGGGCCCCCGCCCAGCTCCCCGGTGCGCAGTGGACCCCGAGGTGCGGGGGGCAGGCGGGTGGGCGGCCGCGGCCTCGTGGTCCCCGGTTGCGCGGGCGTCGGCTGGCGGCCTCCCGGTACAGCCGCCGGTCTGTCCCTCCGCCGTTGGGAAGGAACGAGGGGGGGTGGCTGGGGGCGAGGTGAGCACCCCCGCCGGGCCGGGTCTGACGCGGTGTGCTCCTCCCCCGCAGTGGTGATCATGTGCGCGAGCGGCGACACGATCCGCGGCATCATGCTGGCGGCGCACCGGCGCGGGATGACGGGCGGCGACTACGCCTTCTTCAACATCGAGCTCTTCAACAGTTCTTCGTACGGTAACTGTGCTTCCAGCCCCCCAACCCCCAACCCCCAACCCCCATCAGGTGTCAGAACAGGTCCCCAGGGCGGCCCGGGTGGCCCAGCGCTGTGGCGCCGCCTGCGGCCCAGGGCGCGACCCTGGAGACCCGGGATCGAGGCCCGTGTCGGGCTCCCTGCGTGGGGCCTGCTGCTCCCTCGGCCTGGGTCTCTGCCTTTCTCTCTCTCTCTCTGTCTCTCATGAATAACAACAACAACAAAATATTAAAAACAAAAAAGAAAAAAAAAGGAACAGGTCCCCAGGAAGCCAGCAATGTGAATTCCCTCCATAGATTGGTTCCATTAAAAGGATTTTTAGAAATTTGTGATACTCTCCTAAGTCCTCAAGCTCTTCTTCTCTGGGAACCCCGAGCAAGAGGGTGCCTCATACTGGGGGGTGCCAGGGGACTTGTCCGGGTGGGAGCATAGCTCTGGGAGCTCCAGATGGTCACAAATCCAGCCCCAAAGACCCCCCCCCCCTTCCAGGGTGTTTCCAGCTGCAGGTTACCACCATGAGGGGCTTTGGGAATATTTTAATGAGATGTGGGCATGATTTTTAATAGAATAGAATATGTCAAGGTAATAGGACATGTCAAAATGTGTCGCACATTGCATGCATATTATTACTTCATAAAACTTATTAATATAATTGTATGTGTGTATCTATTTAAGCACGTTACACATATGTTTGTAATGGGCTGCAGTGTGAAAGCAAAATACTCCTTATGGGCGAATTGGGGTAAAGCATTTTGAAAGCTACTGCTCCCAGCCCCTTCCTTCCAGATGACCACAGGTTAAGCCTCCCCTCTTTAGAAGTTTGAGATCCACCAACGCCTCTGATTGAAAGCATAGGATTCTTTAAAACAGATCTGGGGAACTTCTCGGTGTTTCTGTGCTGGAGGGTGGTTGAGAAGGCCAGGGAAATCACAGGTTCAAAACACATCCTCCACACGTGGTTAGGGCTCTCTCCAAGGGGACAGCATGCGACAATGGAACATTTTCTCAATATTTCTCAAATACTGCACATTGGCTGCTCAGAACGGAGCAGTGATAGGGAATCATTAGTGTACTTGTAACAAATGGCTTGTTTATGCTGAACTCTTCTTGCTGTCGAGAGACAGACAGGATCTAAACCTTAAAGGATACACCTCAGTTTCCTGCTCTGATTCCCTGGCTTAGTCAAACAACTCAAGCAATAGAACATTGTGCATAAACAGATAATAAAACAGAGTTCTCACAGGGCTAAAGAAAAGTTGACGAAACAAAAGTAGCTCCTGCTTCCTGTAGTGGATAAGGTTGAAGAGTTGAGGCTTGCAGGATGAACACCCATTTTTTCCTCCTTGCTGTCATGGTTCTCTTTCCCCTTCTTTGGCATAAGCCAAATGGTGGTCTCATTTTTTGACCCCAGATCAGGATGTAAATATATTATTGGCTATAATATTGAGTTCACAGAGATAGTGACAGAGACTGGTGAGAATTATTAAACATTTATTCTGAGTTTTGCACATTGGTGATGCAAACATAGTATTTATTTGGAGAAAATGCATGTGAATGCACATTATAAATGGGCCAGTGCAGTGCAAATATTAGGTATTGGAATTCCTCGCATCCACAGATAAAGTTTGTAGTACTTTGCTAATCACCACACGTGAGTATTACAGAACATTTGAGAAACAGAAAATCACAGGGAAGAAAATAAGCTACCGCCCGGAAAATTCTGCCGCCCAGCTAAAGTTTAATCATAATATTTAGAAGCATGTGCATCTTGCTTATTTTATAAAAAATATATTTATAAAAATATTTTTTGATAAAATGGTTATACTATTTCAAATGTGGCTACACAGGGTTTTATAATGCTGATAGGCCATCTTTACCTGACCAGTCTCTCATTTTTCAATATTTATGTTGTTCTCAGCTTTTTACTATTAAGAATAATGCTATATTGAGTAGTCTTGTGTGTGCGTCACATATGTGTATATATATATAAATGCTTTTGCAACAGACTATGAGTTTGTATGTTTTCCTGCATCCTTACATCATCTAACTTTTAAATTATTTATTCAAATTTCTTTTTATGCAAAGTTTTGCAGTTTCTTCATTTATATTCTGTACCATTCTTGTTGAATTCATTTTTAGATATTATGTTCTCGGATATTATTAATGATCATGTTCTTTTCCCATTACATTTTATAACTGTAGTTGCTTTATAGAAAAGCTAAGAGATTCTGTTTTATTTATCTTGCAAGGGTTCCATATATTAAACCCCCTATTCCAATAGCTTTTATATCATTTTTATATAGCAACAAGATTTCTTCCCCATTTTGTCAGTTGAACATTTTCTTTTTCTTTTTTTATCGCATTGGCAAGAACCTCCAGGATAATATTATATAACTATGATGATACTTTAATTTCTGACTTCTTGAATTGAAGTAGATGTTAATGTATCCTTTTATTTCTAGTTTGTTAAGTGTGGTTTTAAAAATTGGAAATGAGTGGTGAATTTTATCACGTACATTTGACCTATTCTTTTAATACATTTCCTAAGACTGAACCAATGTAGTGTTCTTGGAATTAAGTATACTTTGTCATGATGACTTTTTTAGGTGTACTGCTGATTTTAACTTTTTAGTATCTTATTTAGGATTTTTGAGTCTATATTCATGCGTGAGGTTGGACAGAGTTTTCTTGCCTTGAGGTGGTATTGCCAGATTTTAATATCAGGTTTATATTAGCTTTATAAAATTAATTGGGACACTTTCCATTGTTTTTGTGCTCTAGAACAGTTTATATACCATAAGAATATTCCTTGAAAGATGGAAACAATTCAACTCTGTATCTGGACCTAACTTCTTTTTAGAGGTAATTTTTGAAAAACTTAAAAAAATTTATTTTGAAATAATTTAGACTTACAGAAAACTTGCAAAAATAATAGAGTTCATATATACCTTTTATCCAGATTCCTCTAATGTTAATAATTTAAATAGCCATACTATAATTATCAAAATAAGAATATTAACATTGATACAATACTACTAACTAAACTACAAGCCTTATTTGAAATTGACTGCTTTTCCTCCTCATGATCTTTTTCTGTTCCAGGATCCAATCCATTTAGTTGTATCTTCTTAATCTTCACCAATCTGTGTTATTTCCTCAGTCTTTCTTTGTCATTCATGACCTGACACTTTTGATGAGTCTGTTATTTTGTAAATTGTCTCCCAATTTAGATTTACCTGTTGTTTTCACATGGTAAGATTGAGTTTGTACTTATTTGTCAAGAATACTACAAAAATGACATCGTGTCCTTCTCATTGCATGGTATCACGGCATAAGAAGTCATAGCCATGTGACTTACTCTTGGTGATTTGGGGACAACTTTTTAAAATGCATTTTTCCTTGTGTTCAGTTTTTCTGCTTCTTGAAACTTAAACTGCGTAGAGTTTATACATTGTGCTCCATACAACTTTCAGAGTATCCTTGGAGTTTCTGATTAGACCTCTTTTCATTTTTATCTTTTATGTAATGGTTGCTTAGGCTTTGGGCTCTGGTATCAGTCTGGCAAATTGAGGTAACCCTGCCTTCCCCTGCTGGCCTCAGTTTCTTCTAACGGTAATAATAGTACTTACCTCATGGCATCAAGCTGAGTAATAGATGAGGTAATGTATGTGAGATACATAGCAAACACCTTGAAACATAATGAGTGTTTAATAAATGTTAGTTATATTAGTAGTCTCAGTTTACTTTGATGATTATATATAGTTCTTAAAAAATGGTAAGTTTATACATTTTTCTTGGTGTAGTTTATTTTTAAAAATATTTATTTATTTGAGAGAGTGAGAGACAGAGAAAGTGAGTGAGGAGGAGGGGCAGGGGGAGAGGGAGAGGGAGACTCCCACCTGAGCAGGGAGCCCCAGGTGGGGCTTGATCCCAGGACCCTGAGATTATGACCTGAGCCAAAGGCAGACACTTAACCAACCCAAGCACCCCTCTTGGTATAGTTTTATAGATAAGTTTAGGCCATATAGTCTGTTAACAGATTGGCCAACTTTTATCTAATACGGTTTAAAAATGGATGTAGGTGCATTAGGAACTACATTTGCATACAAATAACGAAGACTTCGGCCTATAGTGATTTAAACAAATGTAGAGGTTTATCCTCTCACCTGTAAGAAGTCCAGAAGTGGGCAGCCCGGTGTAGAGGTGGTGGTTCCATGTCATCAGGGATCCAAGCTTCTTCTGTATTTTGGCTCCCTTAATCTTAGTGAACAGTGTCCATCCTCAAAATCATAAGATGGTGGCTAGGACTCCAGGGATGGTGTCTTCATTCTAGGCAAGACGAAGAGGGAAAGATGACAGGCAAACAGAGACCATCTCACCATCTCAGTTGACTCAGTTCTGTTTAAAGGTCTCTCTGGAAGCCCCTCTCACTAACTTCTACTTACTTTGCTTCTCCTAGTTGTGAGAGATGCCAGGAAATGTGTATTTTCAGCTAGACTCAGTGTCACCCCAAAGCAATTTAGGAATCTGTTACTAAGGAAGAAGCAAGAATGGGTATAGGGAGGCAAATGTCTATGCTTGCCACAAACCCTGAAGCCCTGTTCCTCCCTAGGGCAGAAGCAGTAATCAAAATCTTCTGGCAGGCAGAGAGACCTAGATCAAGGTTCTGGTGTCTATCATCAGTAAGGGATCTTCTCTGAGATTTTTTTTTTAAAGATTTATTTATTTATTTGAGACAGAGAGTGTGTGAGCCCAGGCACACACATGTGCAAGAGTGGGGGGGAGGGGCAGAGGGAGAGAATCTTCAAGCAGACTCCCTGCTGAGCGTGGAGTCCCACACGGTGCTTCATTCCACGACCCATGAGATCATGACTTGAGCCAAGACCAAGAATTGTAACCTTAACTGACTGAGCCACCTAGGCTCCCCATTGTGCCCTAAGAATCAGATACATGTTCATGAAAAGTTCTTCAACATCCTTTTCTACCTGTGCTTCCTCACACCAAACTCTACACCAGTTCTAGAAAAAGGCTGTATTTTATTTTATTTTTTATTTATTTATTTTTTAAGATTTTATTTATTTATTCATAAGAGACACACACATACACAGAGAGGCAGAGACACAGGCAGAGGGAGAAGCAGGCTCCCTGCAAGGAGCCTGATGTGGGACTCGACCCCAGGTCCCCAGGATCACACCCTGAGCCACAGGCGGCACTAAACTGCTGCGCCACCGGGGCTGCCCAAAAGGCTGTATTTTAATTAATACTTACTTGCTACTAGATCTTAAAAGAACCCCATATTGATAGTGTCCATATTTACTAATTACTGGATTGTTTGTTCTTGATGAGAACTCAAAAAAATTCTCAGATCTGCTCAAATTATGGTTATAGGAATTCAGAATATATTATGGAGGATTTCAAATGATGGAGAATAAGACTGACAGGATAGGTTTAAAAAAATCTAGAGAAGTGGTGTCCGGGTGCCTCCCTCAGTTGGTTAAACATCTGATGCTTGATTTCAGCTCAGGTAATGATCTCAGGGTTCAGGGATTAAGTTTTCTGTCAGGCTCTGTGCTCAGCATGGGGTCTTCTTGAGATTCTCTCTCTGCCCCTTCTCCCTGCTCACACACATGCTCTCTCTTGTAAATCAATAAATCAGTATATCTTTTTTAAAAATCTAGAGAGAAGATGATATTATATTGCCTTGTAGAGTTCTCAATAGCACCTATCAGCATTCTTATTCACTGGCATTATCGTCTTTGGATGTAAGTTAGGTGGCAAGTTATTTGGGTGATCCTGTCCAGGGCTGTTAAGATTATTGTAGAGCTTTCTTGACTTCCTGATAACTCAGAGGGCACTAATTAAGGTGAACATGGAGGTATAGTAGAGTTAGAGGATGCACATCAATTATTTGACTTGCTAAATTTATTATGTTTTACTATAAAAGTAATACATATGCACATTAAAGTCAGTTTGGGATGATGTGAAAAGAAAAAGAATTCTCACACAATCTTTGAACTGTAACGGGTTTTTTTTTTTAAAGATTTTATTTATTCATGAGAGACAGAGGCAGAGACACAGGCAGAGGGAGAAGCAGGCTTCATGCAGGGAGCCCGACGTGGGACTCGATCCCGAGTCTCCGCAATCACGCCCTGGGCTGAAGGCAGGCGCTAAACCGCTGAGCCACCCAGGGATCCCTGTAACAGTTGTTAAATCACATTTAGACACTTCCTCTTCTGATCTTACTTTCTGTGTTACTTTTGTTTTTTTAACATTTTGTCATCCCATCGTATGTTCATTTTTAAAGCTTGGGACACCTCAAAGTCTGATGAGATGAATATGGAGCAGGGATGGCATGGCAGCAGTGTTTGGAGTCTGGCTTGCATTTGAATCCTGCTTTTGTTTATTATCTAAGGGACTTAGGGCACATCAATCTCCTTGAGTTTCCTCATCTGTATGGTGGCAGTTATACTTACATCTTCCTCATGGAGTTTTTAAGAAGATTAAAGAATGAAATGCTACAGCCAATGCCATTACACAATGGCATCACCCACTAAGTGGTGCTGTTATTACTGTTGGGAGCAACTGGACCAGCCTAGTTCGTGGCAAGCATGTAACACCTGGATGTTTGGAGAGGGTGGGGTGAGCCGAGGTCAAGAGCCATAATGCTACACAGCCAGCCCAGGTGAGCTCCAGGCATTCATTTCTTGGACATCTTCTGTGTAGTCTCGGCTAGTTATCCCGGTGTGGGTGCCCCTTGCCAGCGCCAGCTCCGTGGCCACGAGATTGCTGAGTACAGGGCTTGGTGACGAGCAGGTTATCTCTTTCACAAATATTCTGTGCTCTTACTCTACACACAAGTTTGGGGCTCCATGATGTTTAATACAAAACAAAGCAAATTCACTTTCCTCGTTTCTGAAACAACTGCGAAGAGTCACCTTCCTTACTTTTCACTCAGTAGACTTCTTTTTCCTCTTCTTAATCTCGTGCTCAGGACCACTGGAAGAATATGACGTTAGTGCTCGCCACTCTGCAAGTGTTATCATCAAGGTCACCGACGGCCTTCTCCGTGCCTCTAAAGCAGTGCTGTCCAATGGGCCTTTCTGTGATGCTGACTGTGTTCTGTGCTGCCCAGGGTGGTGGCTACCAGCCCCATGTGGCTACCGAGCACCCAACGTGTGGCACGCGAGACTGGGAAACCGAATTCTAAATTGTACTTAACTTTAGTTAATTTAAATCTAAATAGTCACACATGTGGCTGGTGGCTGCTCTCTTAGGCAGCACAGCTCTAGAGCATTCCATATTGTTTCCACCAGTTTCTTTCTGGAGACCCAGGTTTTCTTAGTGTTGGTCGGCCCAGCATTCTTTGGTTCCGTGTCAGCTCCTCTCTGTCTCCTCATACTCCTCCTGCCCACTAGGAACACCATCCCCAAAGTGTCTGTGCCCGGCCCTTCCCCCTTCTCTTTCTTATCCAGTGCAGTCAGGCCCTGGTCTAACTCGAGGCCATCTGGAAATGACATCCAGCTCTCTCTCTAGCACTCACTCCTCTTTCTGGCTTCACACCACTATTTCCAGCTCCAGCCCGGTGTTGTCACTTGGGCATTCTGGAGTTGGTCACCTTGGATTGACCGTGACCCTAACTGAAATCATTACCATTTCCACATCACTTCCCTCCTCCTCCATCTGGCTCTGCTCTTTCCTCTAATTACAACCCCTTTTGCTTTCCTCTCTGGCGTCACCAGCGATGTGCCTCCCTTCCTGGTGTCCCTCACTCCCTCACTCTGGTAGAGTCTTGAGATTCCTTCGCACTGTCCTCTCCTTTCATTCTCAAGGGCTCTCCCTCTTCTTATGATTCTAAAAGCAGTAAATATTGAAAATTCACTAGATTCACACACCCACATATGCAAAAAAAAAAAAAAAAAAAGAAAGAAAGAAAGAGCAAAAGAACACTTGCTCGTGGTTCTAACTATGCAGAAAAGCACGTTTGGCTTTTTGGAGTGTGACTTCCTCGCATAGCCTCCCGTAACCTCTTGCCGGGACGGCTGTGGCTGTGAACCCTCCATGTCTCCCCATGCGAATCCATTGCTGCTATTTCCCAAGGCGTGATTCTGATCATGTCATTCTTCTGTTACACTCATAAATCTCCAGAGGCACCCAGTTGTCTACTGAATTAAATTTGTCCCTACTGATGGGGCATCATGCCAAGCCAACTCTGCTTTTCCAGTGTTCAACAGCCTGGGTGTGGGCAGTGTTACTGACACGTTAAAATAAGGGGCACCCACAAACTCAGGCAGTCACGGGATTGATTATGGTGGTGACCAGATAAGTATTTAATTTGGATTAGATTTATTAAGCATTACTGTTTTCCTTTTTTTTTCCTAGGAGACAAAACTCCAAAGTTATTACCCTTTAGATTGCGGTAGACAGATGTATTGTATCGTATTTTTTTTTCTTTCAGAAAAAAAGTGTTTTCCTATTTCAGTAAGTGAGATACTTGCTGTTTCCAGTTCTGTATGTGTTTTCTAATTCTGCCCCTGTAGGGTTAAGTATTTTCTTTCTTAGGCACCCGGAGAGTACTCTTTCCCAGAGCTAAGAAACTCTGACCCTCTTGGCCTGCAGAACTCACTCCTGTTGTCTTGATATCTCAAATCAATGATAAAGAATCAATAAATTTTGATTGCATGCTTAAAAGAAACGGGTTCCTCCTTGGGATGAAGATGTTCTGGACATTCTTAGAATTGGGGGGGAGGTCTTCCTAGTGAATGGATTTGGCTCCTCAACAAAGGCCACGTCCGTGTCTCGAGCACCCAGCTGGCTGTCCCCTGGCTCAGGGCAGGACCTGCAGTGAGGTCACTACAGGCACCGCTGCCTGCCCTGCATGCGGTCGCCTCCTTGGTGTTTGGGAGGTTTCATACGGAGGAGGACTTTGTCAAGTTTGGTTTAGTGGCCTGAAATTTAGAATGGATCTAGTCTTTAATGAATTCTGTCCTCAGCTCTGTCTTATTTATCTTTTAACAGCTCCCTGGCACATAGAAACAATTAGTAAATGGTTGCTATTATGAGGATTATCGTTAGACAACACCACACACAAGCTTTTGCCTCTGCCCCTTCTCGAGCTGTGGACTGGGGCTCCCAGCTGCCTACTGGGTGTCGTATACATTTGCACCTTTGCCTGTGCAATGGCTCTGCCAAGCACCCCTTTACGTCTTTCTGTCCTTCTATTAAAATCCTGTTCACACATTTAGGACCCGGGATGCTGCCTCCTCCTTCCTTCCCTTGCCTCTTCCTACACCCTCTGCTTGCTTCTTTGTACGCTTCGGCGCCTCCTGCCCAGAGTGACCTAGCTGTTACCCTGTCATAACTTCAGCTATTTACATGGTGGCTCTGAATCCCTTTTTTGAGGCTGGCGGAGGCTGTTCCAGACATTCGTAATGCCTACCGTGGTGCCCATCACAGAACCTTGCGGGGCATACGTAGTTCACTGATATTTGTCTGATTTAAGCACTGATAGGAGTGCTTCACCAAGCTCTGTCTGGAAGAGGAGAGGGATGCCCTGGAGCCCAAGCATCCTCACTACTCGGCCGCTGGGCTCCAGGTGTCCGGCCGTGGACTAGGGCTCGGTGCGCACAAATGACTCTGATGTTGGACTCCAGCAGGTTGAATTCTTAGAGGTGATTCCAGAGATCTGTAGGGATCATAATGATGATTGATAGAAACAACAGTTCATTGCCAAACATTTCGTTTTGGGGTCCTGCAGGCCACGTGTGCCCTCAAAAATGAAATCATAAAGAGAAGAGTAATATATCTTATGCACATCATTTGCCTTTGCTTTTGTGAACGGGAGCACTGTGAGGCAAGGGGCACTCAGTTTCTCAATGCCTCTATTTCCCCATCTGTGAAAGGGGATGATGTACCTGAACCACAGAGTCTTGTGAAGAGTTTTTAAAAAAATATATAAAAAAATATTTTATTTAAATTCAATTTGCCAACATAGACTCTCGTGAAGATTAAATGAGTTTATACATATGCAGTGTTCAATAAATAGAGCTTTGTTATTATAATAGTGCTCAATGAATGTTAGCAATTTTTATTTTATCACCATCGATGCACTGATGGATATGGCCCAATAAATAATTTTTATATGACGTTGCCAGCACTGGAGAGAGAGAGATAAGTCCTCATGTTCACCTAAGTTACTTTCATTCTGAAGAGATTCCAGAAATATTTCAAAAAATATCAATAATCTCAAACTTTTTTCTATGACTAGCGCCAACTTTATCATACTTGTGCATATCCGTTGTCATACGTGGCATTCCTGTCATTCCACATCCACATAACATCAGGTTTATTGTACCAGCGTAACAACTCGGTTGACCTCCACAGTTGATTGTAGGTATTTAAAAAAAAATGTGAATGGAAAGGAGTAAAAACTTTCTAATTATTTCTGCAGTGCTGCAGTTCTCAGAGGCTGAAAATGACAGTTACGTGGTTATTATAAGGCAGTTAACTCTAGCGTGCTTTTCTTTCTCTCTCACATTTCAAAAGAACACGTGTTCACAAGGCTTTCTCCTTTGAGGATCTTGGCATTGTCAGGTTATATCCAAGTGCAAAACGATGACAATACCACTTGCCCCAGCTGCCAAAAGTACCATGCAGTGACACACTGCAGTCGAAGAGGGAGAATGGTTCCTTTATGGTGACTGCCTTGGAATTATAAATATTTTTATTTCTCTGTAGGAGATGGCTCGTGGAAGAGAGGAGACAAACATGACTTTGAAGCTAAGCAAGCATACTCGTCCCTCCAAACAATCACTCTACTGAGGACAGTGAAGCCTGAGTTTGAGAAGTTTTCCATGGAGGTGAAAAGTTCTGTTGAGAAACAAGGACTCAATGAGGAGGATTATGTAAGTGCTTGATTATGGGCCTGGACCTTCAGCATCCTGAAAACAGTCTTCTAATTAAATCAGAGGTGACAGTGTCCCACTCTGAACCATTCAAGACTTCCTAGGTTCGTGTCTGAATGTCACTGAGCTTTCTGTGTGTTTTTTTTTTCTGGCCTATTCCCGCACCCCCAGCCACCCCCACCCCACTTTTTCAACTGCTGCAGGAGGGAAAATTGCTCTTTGTGGGTACTTGTGGTAATGCTGAGCAGATGTCCGTAGACTTCCATCGCCTATTTGGCTGTGAGCGTGTTGGGGGACAAGATGGATGATGGAGTGCCAAAGTTTTGCATGCTTAATTTTTCCAAAGCTGATGGCAGAGATGTTTTGAATTTCAGAAGTCCCTTCTGGCAATCTTTTTGGCGAGTCTGCTTTTCTCTCTTATGGCAGTGTAATGTTTCTCAGGTATTCCAGATCTTCCCACTCCATGAGTGCTGTTGTTACGGATACATTCTTTGGACACACTATGGACCAAGCAAAGGAACTCATCTAAGAGGTGGCCCCAAAGACAGCTGACCATACCAGGGTTGACACCATTGTTTTGAGGCCTCTGGCACACTTTGCTATGTGGCTTCTCAAAACTCTGCATTACTCCTATAGATTTTTTCTCAGAGAAGGATGAGCAGTGGACTCCTCAGACTGGTTGGGTTGGTGTGCTGATTTTCAAAACTGTTAACTCCTCAGTGTCTAAAGCAGAAAAGGAACACCTTCTCAGCAATAGGTAGATCACTTTGGATAGTTCTTGCCCGAAGTGGATAATGGCCATTTTCGTATGACCAGTTTCACTTGGGCACTTCCAAACAGGACCTCTCTCAATTTCTTTATTTGAAGTATTACTGGCTACAGACATTGGCCTCAGACAGACCTACATTCAGAGCCTGAATCTAACACTTAGCTGTGTGATCTAGGGCAAATTACACAATCTCCCTGGTCCAAACTACTCCTCCCTGTAGGGAGGATTACTGATAATTCTATCTGAAGCATTGTGTTAGCTCCATCAAAAAGTTGGAGCTCAATAAAAATGCCTCTTTTATACTATTGTTATATTACACCTGTCTTTATAAGAATTTGCTATCAAAAGATATAAAAAGGGTCTTAAAAGCCTATTTATTCATGTCTTAAATGTTACATGTAATACACATATCATTTAAAATACCTTTTGTAGATCCCTGGGTGGCGCAGTGGTTCAGCGCCTGCCTTTGGCCCAGGGCGCGATCCTGGAGACCCGGGATCGAGTCCCGCATCGGGCTCCCGGTACATGGAGCCTGCTTCTCCCTCTGCCTGTGTCTCTGCCTCTCTCTCTCTCTCTCTCTCTATCATAAATAAATAAAAAAATAAAAAAAAAATACCTTTTGACTTTCTAAATCAGTACTGCCCAGTGTGTGTGTGTCTGTATGTATATATGTTATATATATATGTATATATATATATATATATATATATGCCACAGATGTAATTTAAAATTTCTAGTAGTTACATTTTTAAAAAGTTAAAATAACCAGGTGAAGTTAATTAATTTGAATAACACATTTTATTTAAATATAAATTTAAATATATAATGTTCTTTCAACATTTAATCAACGTAAAAACTATGGAGGAGATTATAAATTCTTTTTATTATGTAAAGTCTTTGAAATCCAGTGTGTATTTTAGCCTTACAACATATCTAATTCTGTTCAAATGCTCAGTAGCCATATATGACTAGTGGCTACCATATTGGACAGTGGGTTCTGAATCATGAAAGAAGTAGAGCTTCTGCAATAGAGCCCAAGTTTGAGGAAACCTGTGACAGTATTGTCATCATCCAAGTCCTTTGCCTCAGGAATAGCAAAGAACATAAAAGCACTGAACATTTTTGTTTGGCCTCCTACCTGAGGCTGTTGAAGTTCAAGTATTAAAATAGAGGCTGTTCCACATAATCATGTTTCTTGGACAAAAGAAGTATGTTCCTCTGTACCTACTGGAAAGATCCATAATATTTTCCAAGCCAAGTGCTTTAGAGATTAGGTGTAGTTGATTACAATATTGTTTCTCTCTGATGATGGGATCATTAAAAATGACTTTATAAGTAAATAAGAATTATAATTTTAGGTAGAAATTAGAGCTTATAAGAATTTATGCCAATTTTGAACATGTGTCTACTCTTCATATTTTATGTGTTTTTTAAAGATTTATTTATTTTTAGAGAGAGCGCTTGAGAGCAAGCAGGGGTCGGGAGAGACGGAGGAGGAGGGAGAGAGAGAGACTCTAAAGCAGACTCCCTGCTCAGCACAGAGGCCTGGCAAGGGGCTGGATCTCATAATCCTGAGATCATGACCTGAGCTGAAATCAAGAGTCAGATGCTTAACTGACTGAACCACCCAGGTGCCCCAGCATATGTTATGTGTGTTCTGGTTGGGCTCTTTTGAGCGCCAGTTGCAGATGTTCATTGGGTTAGTTTATTTATTTATTTATTTTTTTCTTTTTTTTTCATTGGGTTAGTTTAGACAGGAGGTTGTGGTGAGTATTGTGGAAGAGGGAGATAGGGGAGTCAAAGACCCGGGAGCTGCTGTAGCTGGGAATCATAGGTGCTAGACCTTGATCTAACGCAGCAGGAGATGCTTAACACAGCTAGCAAGGCTTGGTGGTCTTCATTCTAGGACTCAGCTCTTTTGTAAAGGTCTTTTCTTCTCTTCTTTGTACTAACGGGTTTTCTTATCTACTTATTTAGAACTTCAGTTCATGACACTCATCATGGGCTTTTCAGCCTCTGGTACTGATTTCAAATCCAGCAACTTTGGTGGACTCCCTTATGAGTTCTAAAGTTTACCACTCATTTTCTAAACAATCACATGACTTGTGATTAGTGGCAGTTTTGTTTCTTTTCTTTTCCTAGGTATGCCTAATTAAAAGTATACTTCATTAAATTAAGTATAACTAATTAAATTAAAACTTTTAATGGCACTGGCTAGGATCCCAGTACAGTATTAAATATAAGCAGTGATAGTGGGCAACCTTGCCTTGTTTTTAACTTTAGTATGAAGAACACATAACATCTCATATCTATTCATATCATCATTTTAGCATAATGTTTTAGTGTGGAATTTTGGGGAGAGTCCTTGTTAGATTATGGAAGTTCCCTTCTATTCTTTGTTGGTGAAGTTTTGTTTTGTTTTGGCACAATTGCATCTTTTATTAGAATAACTGAAACAAAAATAGCACAAGTATTGAAGTTTATATAGTGTAATTTAAGGAAAGACTTTGGACACAGGTTTTTATCATAGGCACTGTGAATTGTAATATATCCCTGACACTATGTCATATGTGTTGTACTGCACTCATCATATTTAGCATGTTGGTAGCAGCCTTGAAAAGGTTCTGATCGTCTCAAAATGCAAAAATTTGAAACTTTAAACTTTTGTCAGTCTATACTGAAACATTGAGAAGTTGAGTGGCTCTGATTTTTTAAATGAAATTACTATAGTAATTTTGATTTCAAATTTTGATTTCAAAATTTTGAATTCAAAGATTTTGATTTCAAATTTTGATGGATTAATGCAATTTTGTTTCCATAAAATTGATTTTCTTTTCCTTTACCCCACCCTTTTTTCCCCCATCTCTACCTCTTGGCCTCTCTTTTTAAAACTGAATTTTTAAAATTGAGATACTTGCAGTTTTAAGATGCAGTACAAAGAGATTGGTTGTATATATTGCCCAATTTTCCCCATCGGTAACATTTTGGAAAATTATGTATATGATCACAATACAGATATTGATACTGATACAATGCATTGACCTGTGTGTGTGTGTGTGTGTGTGTGTGCGCATAGAGTGTGCATATTAAGTTCTACGCAATTTTATCATCTATGTAGATTGGGGTGTTTGAAATTCATTAAATGCCTTTTCTGTATCTAATGAGATAATCAGATGATTTTTTTCTTAATTCTGTTATAATGTGCTAAGTCGCACTACTAGATTTTTCTCTCTTCCAATTTTATAGAGATAAAATTGACATATATCATATAAATTAATATTTTATATATGTATATATGGCACAGTGCTTACCACAGTAAGTTTAGTTAACCTCCATCACCTTGCATAGTTACAAAACATTTTTTTCTTGTGATGAGAAGTTTTATAATCTACTATCTTGGCACCTTTCAAATATACAATATAGTATTAACTATAGCTATCATAGTGTACATTAGATTTCCAGAAGTTATTTATCATATAACTGGAAGTTTGTATCTTTTAAACATCATTTTCATTACTAGATTTTTCTATGTTAACAATGTCTGCACTCCAGGCATAACTCTGGTTTCTGTATACTTCAAGACTTTGAGCTTCTTTATTTCCCAAGTCAAATTGTGGGGAGTAAGATTATGGTTGAACCTATGCATGTTTGCCTGGGTACAGCTTCTTCAGCTGCATCATCTCAGAGGCTATTTATTGGAAACCTCTACATTAGCATCTCTGGGTCAAATATCTACTCCTGTTTTCCTCATCTGTGGTGGGTAGTTTGGTGGGTGCATGTGTGTGGCGTGATAGAAAATCAGACTGCTTAGGGCAGGGCTATCATTGGAGCTGTATCTGTTGCATGGACTGTAATGGTCTAGTTCTTAGTACATGTCTTTAGGATGATGTTTTCACCATTCTTACAGGTAACATAAAAATATAAAATATATATATTAAAATATTTATTTATTTATTTTGGAAAGAGAAAGAGAGAACACGTGCAGGTGGGGGGAGGGGCAGAAGGAGAAGAGGAGGGAGAGAATATCAAGCATATTCCCCGCTGAGCACAGAGCCCCATGACATGGGGCTCAATCTCAGCACCCTGAGATCATGATCTAGGCCAAAATCAAGTCAGCCACTTAACTGACAAATATTTTTAAAGTACATTTGTCCTTTTACTAGTGAAGCTAATGGAGACCTGTTCCATTCTGATACATCATGTTTTAGTAGAGCCCAGGGGCCATTACTGGAGACAGTGCAGCTTGATGGTTAAAATATGTGGCCTTGGGGTTTTGTAGACCTGCCTCTGCCTCTTACTGTTCTTAGCGTGGGCACATTTCTGAAACTCTGTGCCTTAGTTTACTGACTATAAAATGAGGATAATAATTTTTAACTGACAAGGCTGTTGAGAGAACTAAAGAATTGTATATAAATAATATTTAACACAATTCCAGGCGCTTAGTAAATATTCAATGGACAATAGCTATTATTTCTCTTACTTTCGTTTCTTATACTCCATACCAGTGTATATGATGCTTCTGCATGTCTGTGGTCCCTATTACTCCTATTTACCCTTTAGATCTCAACTCAGATACCACCTTCTCAGGACATGTCTTTCCTGACACTCCACACTATCTTAAGGCACTCTGATCCTTTCCATCATAGCCTCTAGCTATGTGTGGGCTTTTCTAATTAAATCTGGCCTCTTCTACCAGACTGTAACCCCTGTGAGAGGAGGAACTATTTCTGTTCATTCTTGCCTCCCTTTGTTGTGTGCTTGGTACAAAGGAAGCAGCCAATAAATGTAAACTTTTATTGTCATGCTTATGATTTTAGTTATCATTAAACCAGAGAACATCAAATCCGACCTACTCTCATCACAGTGATGGAAAGGTAGACACTGAGGCCCAGGCAGGTGAGGTGACCTTTCCAGAAGTAACTAGTACGCTTCACTCAATATAACAATGTTGGGTGGTGATGGAACCCTGTACCTAGACCTTGTTCAGTCCACAAAATGAGGAGTCAGTTTCACTTACGCTGTAGGAGATGGTATTGGGGGATAGTAATGGGTTTTCATAATGGGGATTCTGAAGATTCTCTGAGAATCATCAGAAACCTAAAGTTAGAAGTAAGACTCCACTGGAGAGGCCCCCAAGTATCAGAGGGGCTCCCACCTTGGCTCAGACAAGTGTTTGGAAAGTGCCTGCTTGGCCTTTTCTGGTGGAGCCGCATGGGCAGTGGATCTCACTCAAGGGTATCTTAATGGGTGTTTGGCCTTTGCCGTGTGAGTGGTTGCAATTCTAGAGCCCTGGCATTTGGTTTTAGAATGCACTGTGTGGTAGCCAAGCCAAGATTAGTTGCATCCCCTGACTCCTGCTTCAATGACTTTCTTTTTCCACTACATCAGTCTGACCCCTTTATTAACAACGTGCCCAACATGGAGGTGAACCCATGACCTGAAGATTAAGTGTCTCAGGCCCTACAAGTGAGCCTGGCAGGCAACACAGGCTGAAGTACTTCCTTCCTTTTCCTGCACCCTGCCTGCCCAAATACGCTCTTTTAAGATATCAATTTCTCTTTACTCTTTTACACGCTTGACAAAATCTGGCTAGTAGTCTGTCTCTTCATCTGCAGCAACCTGTTTTCCTTGTTTTCTTCTGCAGTGTAAATCATTATTTTCTAGATCATGAGATGCTGTTTACTGAGTTCTCCAGATATCATGGTTGTGAGCTTGATCTGTGACCCTGCAGTGGTCCTACCTGGGGTGAGGTCCTCTTTCCCTAAAAATACTGAAGCAGGTATATCCATGGCCATGAGCTCTGGAAGCCCACCAGAGCTGCATCTCTATGCTAACATGGTTATAAAACATTATGCACCACAACGTAAAGCATTCTGGTACACTGACAGTACTCACAGAGGTGTGGACAGTTTATCTTGTAGCAGACCCTGTGTGGTGTATATGTGAAAATATCCATGGTCCTAGTATTTTTAGGTGATGATCTAGGGAATAGCGTGCAGGGTGCAGGAAAAGGAAGGAAGTACTAGGGAGTAGGTGTATGTTTCTAGAGAGAGGGGCCAGGACCCTTCACCTGATTCTTAATGGGGTGAAGAATGTCACAAAAAAGTGTCACAAGAAAGTAAGAGTCATTGAACTAGACGATGGCTAGTCAGCATTCCATTTGCCCAGTTATTGTCAGAAGCCCTGTGTATTCTCATGGGTAGGGCATAACATTGTGCATGTGCAACTGCATTGAAAAATCACTCCCCTGGAAGAAAATGAAGAAACACCTAAATGTTTGAGTATTTCCTAATTTTAATTTCTAAAACCATTAGTTTATTGCTGAGATGAAAGAGATACTAGGTCATTCCTTCCTTCCTTCATTTTGGACTAGAGAGTCAGTCTAGTCTTTCTAGTTCCTAGTGTTTTCATATTATGACTTTAAGAGGTAGACTTAAATTTGTCCTTGCTACTATTTCTCAATTTAGACTGAGCCAGGGCTGGAGACATCTTTTCCCCTCTGGCAGCCTGTCTGACTTTTCAGTCGTGTAAATCCCACTCTTGGCCTTGCCCCATTCTCCCTATTGTGTTTGGCACTTCTGCGGCCCATTCACTGGCTGGCCTCATGAACAGTTGGCTCTGCCTTTGGGTGAAGCTCACCTTCTTCCCCTGATGTTGTTGTTGTTGAAACCAAAGTAATACAGGGCTTTCTAGATTGAATACAACAAATGAAAAAAGAACCCGACTGAATTAAAAATAAATTCATGGTACTGTAAGAGTTATGGACAAACAGCAGTGTCCTGTTCTTCTCTACTCCTGACTCCCATCCCTTAGAGGCAATAATCCTTAATGTTTTTATTGGCTTCTTCTGCTGTTTCCCTCTATATTTTTAAAATAGCTTATTTATACTGCTGTCTTTGATATGAAAAATTTGATATCTCATTATTTTCTAAAATGGAAAGAAATTTACACACTTTTTCTACAAATACTACTTTTCCTTCCATCCTTCCATTCTTCCAGTATTTTATAACATAGTTTTTAGTTAAAGGTACATTCTTAAAAAAAAATTGAAGAAAAGCTACCCCCCCATATTCGGAGTTATTATTATGACTGTATAATATTGAACCAGGTAGCAGAAACATGTGGTATTTTATGATTACATTTCCTTTCCTGTATAGCCCTTTTCCTCTGAAGTTAATAATTTTCTTGTTTTTTTATTTGCTTCCATGTAGTTCTCACTATTTCATTCTCATTACCTATAAGGATGGTATTGATTTTTCTTTTTCAGTTCCTTGTTTTTCTGCTCCAGTTTAGAGTAATTGCTTCCTTTACTATCAAACTGGAAATGTCCTTCAGTTTTTTCCTGTATTTGTTCTCCTTTTTCTTGGATGTCAAATCTTCTTAGTTGAATTTTATTCTAGTTTTGAGGGAGAAGGTGGTATGAGTGGAAATCTTTTGAGACTTTGAATATCAGAAAACATTTTGTTTTATTGTTTTATATAATCGATTATTTAGCTGGGTATAAAATTTTGGTTTGAAGATTAATTTTCCCTCAAATTTTGATATCATTGCTCTATTGTTTTGCAGCTTTTGGTGTTACCATTCTGATTATTTATCCTTTTCATGTCACTTTTTCCTCCCTCTACCTCTAGAAGCCTTTAGTTGTTGTCGATTGTTTAATCAGGGTCTGGTCAAGAAAAACTAGGTAATTCAACAGAAGGAGTTTAATAGGAGAAGCTAAATTTAAGGTGTAGGAAAAGCTGAAATGCCAAGTGGAATAGTAAGGCAAACCAGAAACTGCAACAGCAAGAGCTATTACTACTTCCAGAGCTAGCAAGACCAGGAGAGAAATAGTTATACCAAAGAGGGGCCAAAGAGTTAGGGCTGGTCACAGGAGCTAGACGCATGGAAGAAATACATCCTTTGCCAGAGATGGTTGCTACCTAAGGCGAGATGGGAGAGAGGAAGAAATATCCTGGCTTTTCCCTTCTTCCTGACTTTTCCACCAGTGCTTCCTGTTGGCTGAACCAACCAGAAGTCAGCTGACAGGGCTATGCAGCCTGGAAGAATTATCCTCCTATGATACAGAGCAGAGCAAAGCAGATGTAGGGAGGGAAAATGAATTGGAGGCCACAGGCAGACAATTGGCTCACTGGTGCTCTGCTGTTTCACAATGATGTGTCTTGGTGTGGGTCTTATAAAATCTTTGTGCTCGTCACTTTGCTCTTTCCAGAATTTTAAAGTTGGATGTCAGCTCTTTTCAGTTGATTCTCCAATTTTTTCTGTCATTTTCAACTCTGCCTTTTTCTTTTCCTTTCTGAGAGATTGCCTCAACTTTATTTTCCAAACTTCCCATTGAATTTTTAAATTTTGCTATCATAGTTATAATTTCTAAGAGCTCTCTCTTATTATCTGAGTACCTCTCTTTCTAAAAAATAGTACTCTTCTATTGTTTCCTGGATTTAATATCTTATCTTTCTGTATATACCCTTTCATCAGTTCTAGAGTACACTTATTTCACATTTTAACTTATCTGAAGTTTCACATTTTAACTTATCCATTTATAATTGGTAGACTGTCATCATTTAGTAATTAGAATATTTTCTAAGGGAACATAAAACAGGTGATTTTTGTAATTCTGGTATCTTTTGTTGAAACAAGTTGTTTTTTGTAAGTTTTCTTTTACTTTCTTCATTACTTATTTCAAATTCCTTTAAAAATATTACTTTTGATTTCTTTCTCTTTCATATTACAAGGTTTTCTTAAACTATTGGTAATCCTTAGCTATTTACATTTAAGGGTGATCCATGAAAGAGGCTATCTAGAAGCTCTGTGTGCATGAGAACTTGTTTAGAGGTAGATATTATTGTAAGGTGATAAGATATTGAGCTAGCTTTTTCAAAGGGTTATCCCAAATATGATTAGCTGGAGGTTGTTTCTCTTAGGCTTATCGAGTTAGCTAAAGAATTCTCCTCCAAATCCCTTCCTGAGAGTCATAAGGCTTCTGTACATTCTGGGAGACCATGGTGGGGAAGCCTCACCTCTAGGATTGTAGAATTTTCACTTAAACCTCACTTTCAGTTTTATGGTCACTGGGACTCCAGCTGTGTCTGATATCTTCCTGTTCAGATATTTTTTGTGTATCAACACTTTCAGCCGATAAACCTGTTTTCTGCCTGGATAGAAAGGGATAATTTCTTCTCTGGGTAAGGTTTGGCGGTGGCTGGGGGAGGGATGGGTTCATCTGACTTGAGGTGATCTGTACAGACTTTCACCTAATCCTGCCATTTTCAGTTGTATGGCATCCCTGCCTCCAGAGATAACTAGTGTCTCCAATTCTAGAATCTCTTTACAAGAATTCTTTGTTTTCTAGTGGAGCTCCCTGCTCTGTTCCTGTGCACACTCTAGCTTTAGTTTTTTGAGTCTGTTGTGTTAGTCACCCCTTTCTAGCTTTCAAAATTTTGTTGATGTTTCTCATCTACTCTTTCCTTCCTGCACTCTTTCCACTTAGAAGTTTGCACCTTAAAAAAATCTTGTAATGGTTTTTTTTTTTTTTGGTAAGGATTTTGGAGGGACTTTGTGTTTTTCCAGAAGTCTCCTTGGATTGTTGAATCTCAGGACTACGCAAATGTTCAAAGATGGCAATGCCATCCTGTTTTGTGTGTTTGTTTGTTTGTTTTTGGTAGTGACAGGTGTGGGTGAGTAATCTTGCTATATTTAAAGCAAGGAAGAGAGTTGTGTGTGTTTGAGAGAGGGATCTATCATGTTTCTTTTGGTCCCCAATGCTGTAGCTCCTTTAGAAATTCCTGTTTGGTTCTAGTTTCCCTTCTAGTGGCTACTTTTTCTTGACTTAATAGCTTAGTGCTCACTTTCTCACCCTCACAGACATGCTTACCTTCTATGATTCTTTAAAAACAACTATACACAAACAACACACATCAACAGTAATACTAAGGAAAGGGTTGTTCTTTTACAGGTTTATTATACTGGTGTATGAATTTTTTTTTTTTTTTTTTTTACTTTATGTCTAGGGCTAAACTCCTCTAATATAACTTATATACCAGCTTCACTTGAAAATGATTCTTTTGTACGTATACAGGAACATCAACTAGGGATCCTTTGGCCAGTCAGAGTAGACGTTTAGGTTTTAAAGTAGATGTTTTAAAAGCCAAGTGGACTTTTAAGGTTAAAAGATGGGATATTTAAATGACAATAACGGGGGCTGTTTGCATCCTGGTAGGTTATTTGTAATTTATTACAATGCAGTGGCAAGGGTTTAAAACCCTTTCTTTCTAGAATCTGTTAGGACTCTCTTATTGTAAAACAAAATACTCTGAAAAACAAGTTAAAAAGCATTTAAAGACATTAAACATGTTAAGATGTCCCCATTGTGGGGCTCAGTTACCTTCCAAAGCAGGGACTGTCTCCTCTGAATGTGATCCAACCCCTGGTAATCTCCAGTATTGCAGACAGCATTATTCTAGAGCCAAATGCAATCCAGCTGGGAAAGAGCTGTAGGAGAGAAGGCAGATTTCCTGACCATGGACTAGGGCAGTGGCCTTGGGCAGAGACAGCCGTTGGCCAGGTCCCTTTACCTCTTGAGGCTTCCTCTATTGTAAAACCAGAGATTCGGGCTACCGCGTCAAGGAGCTTTCCCATCCCCGGGTTTCTGTTAATATGTATCGAAAGTGTTTTTCTGACTTTAGTCTTAATTTAGAGGCTGCCTTTCATTGTCTGTATCTGGGTTGGAAGGTATGTATCCCTTACTGAAAAATCACAGTGTAACAATCATCACACACACACCCCTTCCAAACAATCCCCTTTTAGGAGACTTTTATTACAATGCACTATGCTGCTGCTTGCGACAATACCTCAGAAAAGTCTCTTGGAAATTTTTATTACTGTAGTTTTTAAAAACAAGAGACCAACTTTTCTTTAGGTTTGAAGTGGTTGCCATTCTATGGCACGTGTTTGTATTCACAGAACTCCTCTCTGCATACGTAAGTAATTGCAGTGTTTTGTGTTCAATTTGCACTAGCAAAGATACAGCTGCAAGTGTACTTTTGCAAGCGCAAAATTAGAGCCTAGTTTTTAAGAATGGACCAGAACTGTTTTTTAGTATTTCTCCAGTTAACCTCAGAAATGGCTTTTTGTTTTTAAGAAAGGGTGTTCTAGTTATAAAGGATGTATAGAGTCCATTTTTTAATGAAATAATGCTGCATCCTTAGTGCTTTGGCTTTCAAATTCAGTTTCAAGCTTCTTAATGCCACCTCTGTTCTTGACTTGGGGTAGAATTTGGTAAATGCTGTTTTCATTTCTAACCAGGTATTCTGAGCAGGGGGTGATTTTATAACCTTGAATATTTGCTCGTTTGAGGTTAGCGGGCCACCCATAGCTTGTTTTTTCTCCTTATTTAAAAGTTGAAAATTTAACTAATTAAACAAATATTCCGGCAGTGTTTGATGCACAGCAGTATTGTTAGGGAGGTGGGATGTGTATCTGGGCACTGACTCTCTCCCACGTTTCCCTCTGACACTCAAAAATGAAATGGGAGCCTGGGGAGCAGCCGATTTATCTAGCCAAGGTATTTGAACAGAGACAGGTTTAATAAATCATTGTTTAGATAGGCCACACATTACATTTTGGAAAGTCCAAAATGTTGAAAAACAACACTCTCATTTCCTTCAATGAGGGGATGGCCTAGCAGTAAAGCTGTCTAAACCAGCTTGTATTTTGACACTGGTTTTGCACAGGAACAGAGTGGGAGGTGACATCAGTTGAAAAGTTATCAGGTCATCAATAAAATCTTGGCCAGGCACTTCACTCCCTCTTGTCTTAACATAATATCATTTAATGGACTCTGTATACTTTTACCGAGATTTTTAAAAGTTCGCCCTTCAGTAAAAGAAAAAAATGCAGCTGATGGATGCAAGCCGTGTTTGCCCCACTTCTGGTGAGATTGTGCACAGGCGAGCTTTTGTGTCTGCCAAGGATGCATCAGAATAGAGGAGACCCTCCCCCTTTTGCCCGGCCATCTCCCCTTTTTGTCCTCACCCCCTTTCTTTAAAGCCAGCCAGGGAATAATTTGTCCAAATGAAAGGGCCCTTTCAGGCACTGGAGAGCTTTGCTAATTGTATTTGAAAGAGTAAAAGCGAACCACAAGTTGGCTTTTAACAACAGAAAAATAATGAGTTCACATGCCAACATATTAATAAGATTAGTTTTATTAGGAAAACTTAATCAGGCAGACAGTGGCACTGCAAAAGGAAGGGCTTATTAAAAGCCATTCTTTTTGCTAGCTAAAGAAATACCAGTTGGCTTTCAAAACACATTTAAATAAAGATGCCCTGAAATCTAAAAAATAGTTTCCTTTTCTTGAAATAGGAAAATTGTTCTGAAATTTTTTATTCCTATGGTTTTTAAATAGCTTTAGTTGTGCTAAATTAGAATATTTTAAAAACTTGGGAATCTCCTATTTCAAGTGCTTTCTGTTTGCTTGTAAGTAATTATCCATATGCTTGTGATTTTTCACATTTTGGCAGGTGTGGATTTATTAATTGCAAAAATACTATTGAACAGGTGCGATCTGAAAATGTTTAAGGAAGACCACAGTACCTGTGAAAAAGGATTTTTTCCAAACAGTAGGTTTCATTTTGACCTTTTGAAAGACAATCTTTGTTTTTTAATTTCCATTATGTACAGTGATGTAATTTCAGTTAGAAAGATATTTTGCAATAGCCGCGACAATATACTCAAATACGCATGACTAAAATAGCAATGCAGTGGGGAAATATGTTTCACAATTGGAAGCCTAAGCTGTTTTACTTTTTTTTTTATTTGTATTGTCACTGCATAGAGTAGAGGATATTTTAGCACATTTGTCCAAATTCTTTACAACGAAAATACAATTTAAGTTCTTTTCAGAATAGTCAGATCACTTAAAATATGGACTGTGGCTACGTTACCAGTTCAGCTTGCAAAAAGAACATGCATCAGCTCTAACAATTATATCCGTTAGTGCAAGTGAAGGAACAGACAACAAAATTGGAGAGGATGAAATGTCTGATTTTTTGTTTTTCCTCCCCTGATGCTCCTGGGGGCTCAGAGTCTCAGCATCCCTCTTTTCCCATATGGTGAGGAATTCATTTACACAAAGATTTTGGGGTTCAGTAGATTAACATTACCAGGATGTCGCACTTACAGGAAGAACCTAGAAAAGGAAGACTTACAGTAAATGAACCTAAAGGTGATATTTTGCTGTCAGGAGGAGGAGGTGAAAGAGTCACCTGTAAGCCAGGATTCATTCTTTCAATGAGAGCTCTGCTCAGGAAATGTTGCTTTGGTCACATCACCCCCCACCACCCCCCAGCTGGAGCAGCATGGCACTTTCAGAACTTCAACTCCCTTACATGAAGCCTTGCATTTCACGGATAGAACAGCAGCAAAAGGCCTCTGCAGTTGACATAATGTGACAGGAGCCAGAAGAGAATGCCTGTGTGTTCAGCCTTCGAGTTTGGGAGAAGGGAGGAGGGCGGCGCCCAGGCCCCGGGCACCTTCATGGGCCGCTGCACTAGCCCCGGATTCTGGTGTTTGATGCTGACAGCAGCCACAGGTTTTTGAAGTCCGAGGGCAGAGTGTGGTTCATAAGGCCTGGCCATTGATGCTGCTTATCCGGGTGGGTGGATGTGGTGGAGGAGCCCAAGGTAGTGGTTCAATAAATATTAATTAATGGGCATTAAAACAATTGATGACCTCGGGGCATGCCACCTTGTGTGCCAGAGACTTTAATCTGCGAAATGGAGAAAACCACACTGAGTTGCTCTTGGAAGTTATGAAAAATGATTGTAAAGGGGTTTTATAAGCTTAAGCGCCTTGAGTGATAGTGTCCAAAGAAAATAGCCCGGCAGCTGAGAGCAGAACATCCCATAGCCCTGTGAGCAGTGTGCAGTAGCAGTTTTAAATGACATCCTTTCTGGGGTCCAGCCAATTGTTAAAAGAGAGGAACTAGGATAATGTATTGCTGGGGACTCAATCCTCTTCCCAGTTGTGAAATCTGAAAGTAACTCAAGCTGTAGGAAATTATTTTGGATTAGTATTTGTCTTCTGATTTTTTTCTCCCCCTGGAGTGAACTTGCTTCATTTATAAAGTTCTAAAAATCTTGCTCCCACAGGCTGTGATCAGAGGTAGGGAGGAGGTGAACGGAGGAATTTTTTTCCATATAATAATTTGATAATTGGTCTGAATTTGGGGATCTTTATTAATTACTTCCTTTATTCTTTCCCTTTCCTGTTATCTCTAGGTGAGATAATCACTAATTCACTGAACTCAGTTAGCTGTGTTTCTATCCTAGACTAAAGATCTTGAAGATTTAATTTTTCTATTAGCAAATGGCCTCATGTCAGATTGGTGCCCCAGTTTGCCCAGTGTTGGCATACAAATGCATTTCAATTTAAGGACACTTTTCCTTTTCTATACACAGCAGTGACACATATTATGTTAAACCTCCATCCAAGAATTTCTTGGGGAGAACAGATTTCAGATATAGTCTATGCACTCTCTCGGTGCACATGTATTCTTGCGGCGCACTTGAACCAGAGTATCACCGTGCATATAGTTGAGCCTGAAGATGGTTATTGTGTGAATCTGTATGCATACCATCCAGCCTTTACCATGTCCTTCCTTTGGTCAAGGCATTGTGCCAGGTCCTGTGAGGATGATTCAGCATCTGTGTGGATGGCTATGGAAGTACAGGGAAGAAGAGATAGGTACAGATGAGCCTCCTAAGTGAGGCTAAGTGAATCCAGGCTTAGAAGTAGGAATGCCATTAGACACATTTAGGGAATAGTGAGCAAAATAACCTGGCTTGACCGGACGGATTTCACAGAGGAGTAGTTTGGAAAGGTCTCTTTCTGTGGTGAAATTTGCCCTTCCCTTGGCTGCCAAGATGCCGCCATCTCCAAGTTCTCTGCCTACGCAGCAGTCCTTCCTAGTGTCCTTTCATGAATCCTCTTTCCCACTTGCTCCACAAATATTGGTGTTTCCCAGGGTTCTTCCCTTGGCCCTTTTCTCTCTAAACACAATTTCTGGGCAGCACATCCACTTGTCTGGGCAGGATGTTCATCTCTATGTGGATAGCAGCTAAATTTATATCACCAATTGCAACCTCTCTCTTGAGTGACAGGCCCCTGCTTCCAATTTCCCACCGGTACCTCTGCCTGAATAACATGGTGTCTTCCCGCCTCGTCCTTTTATTGGGAACTGCTCAATTTCGGTGCTTGGCTGGACAAAGCATAGAGGGGAGTCAAGGAGGATGGAAGTTTAAATTCAAGGAACTTGTTCTATGTGCAGAAGGAAGTAGGAAGTAGGAGACTAGTCAAAAAAAGATTGTCAAGGATTTTGAAAGTAGAGCAGCTCCAGGTGATAACAAGGTCTAGGGTCTTGCTACTCAAAGTGTAGTCTCTGGAGCAGTGGCATTGGGATCAACTGGGAGACTGTAGAAATGAGGCATCTTAGTGCCTCATTCCTTGGATCTACTGAGTCAGAACCTGCATTTGGATGAGGTTCCTAGGTGACCTGTATGCACATTAAAGTCCGAGAAGCATTGGTTTAGGGTGTGTGCATGAAAGTGAGTTGAAACTGAGTGGAGATGAAATTTGTCAAATAATGGCAATCAGGGAACCAAGAGGCTATAGTGTTAAATGAATGAATAATGCACAGGGACGTTGAAATGGCCCAGTATGAATGCAATAATGTGGGTGGAGAGGAAGAATGTGAGCTGACTGCCAACCTCCTTAATGCATTCATTATGCCCTGGGAATGAGGGAGGGTCCTTGAATCAGATGACAGTGAGATTTGAGAGAGGATTTTTGACATTTCAGTTCTTTGAGAATAGAGTCTCTAATTAGGACTTTTCCTCTTTAAGTTCCATGTCTCAGCTCTTAAAATAACATAGCAGGTTCTTAAATGATGATGGATGGGCTTTCTGAGCAGTGGACCTAACAAGGCTAAGCCCTTTTTTCTGGCTTTATGTCAATTTATAATTTTTCTTTTCTTCTTCCTTTTTTTTTTTTTATAGCAGCAAGAGCTGGCTTTAATAATCTGATATCCGATATTCTCCCTTTGATCCTATTTTCCTGACGATTAAAAATGTGTTTGCTAGGATAAACTTTCACATTCTGTTTTTTCTTCCTCCCGATATGCAGATAACATCTTGGGAATCTTATGTTAGAAAAGTTATATTAGTCTTTGAAAGAAGAGGCCAATATCTGTGGTGCTCTATCTCTGGTGCCTTGCTTGATAACACTGATGATGGAGGTGCTGGTTTAGAGTCAGGAGACTTGAGTTCTGGTTATAGTTCTGTCCTGGTATCTGTGTGACTTTGAATCAGGCCACTGCTGCACGCTTCAGTTTCTCATGTGTACAATATGTTGGTTGGACTGTATGAGCTCTAAATTCCCTTCAATTTGTGGAATTTTTAAATTCTCTGATTATTTTGGGCTGTACCCAGGAGCTTCTTCTATTGTGGCCAATAATATTTATTGAGCTCAGGGTTATTGTGCCTTGCAAAATATTCGGGCTACCATCATGATTCAAAATCATGACACATGTGCATCCAGAGTATTTTACTCTGACCATTTTGGTGACTTTCTTAGAAGTATTGAGTCTCCTCACATTAGCCGAGAATGTTAGCTCTACATGTTTTAAAAAAGAAATGCAGTATCTTTTAATTGTTTAAGGGAATGAAACAATTTTCTTAATGAGATAGGCTTAAAAAGATCAATCTCTTCAAAATGTATAATAAGATGCAGCATGATCCATCCTTGTGAAGACTATGGGGCATTTCTTGAAATTTGAAGACTTAACTGAATTCTCAAACTGTAGACCTGAAGGCGTACTTTCGGGATAATTACAAGGGATGACTATTTTTCCTGGTAGTTAGTAAGCATATGAAACTCATTATTTGCATAGTTTCCAACGGCTGTCCTAAAATGCGTTCCAGAATGATTTAGATAAGTTCATTATGATGGATTCCAAATGGCATTGAGAGCATGTTGATCATTTGGTGTGTTGCTGTGTTGCTCTATTCTTTTAGGTTGATATCTAAGATCTACGAATATCTTTTTAAAAAGTATTGATTTAAAAATTTTTGATTGATGATAGAAAACAGAACTAGATAAAGCATGCATGTTGACCTGATTGTTATGTATTTTCATATGTTCTAATAGCACCAACTCTGAAAATTTCTACTACTTTTCAGGCTTGAGTTGTTCATCTAGGGAATTGATTAATAAAGAACACTTTTTATTGTGGGAAATTTCAAATATATACAAAAAGTAAAAGTGTGATATAGTCAAGCTCCATGTCCCTGTCACTGAGCTTCAACAATTACCAACTCAGTCTAATTTCATCTATAAACTTGCCTGCCTTCACTCCCAACACCTGATAATTTTGAAGCAAATCAAAGGCATCCTCATGTCATCTGTAAATATTTTAGTTTGTATCTAAAAGATAACACTCTTTATTATTTTTACAAGTATACAATACAGTGTTGTTAAGTATAATTACCATGCTATATATTAGATCCCTAGAACTTACTCATCTTACAACTGAAAGTTTGTACGCTTTGACTAGCATCTCCCCATTTCTCCCATCCCCAGCCCCTGGCAATCAGGCAATCATCATTCCACTTTCTATGAATGTGACTTTCTTAGATTCCACTTACAGGTGAGATCCTCGAGTATTTGTCTTTTTCTGTCTGGCTTATTTTGCTTAGCATAATGCCCTCCTGATTCATCTTGTCATATTGTCACAGATGTTAGGATTTCCTTCTTCTTTTTTTTTTTTTTTTGATTTCCTTCTTTTTTATGGTTGAATAATATTCTATTGAATATCTACCAGTTACTTTATCTATTAATCCATTGATGGATACTTACGTATTTTTTGTGTCTTGGCTATTGTGAATCATGCTGCAGTGAACATGGGGTTGCAGATATCTCTTCAAGATATTGATTTCATATCCTTCAGATACATACCCAGAAGTAGTGGTAGTTCTATTTTTAATTTTTTGCGGAATCTCCATACTGTTTTCCATAATGACTGTTAACAATTTACATTCCTACCTATGGTGCACAAGTGTTCCTTTTTTTTCCATATTCTCACCAACACTTGTTATCTCTTGATTTTTGTTTTGTTTTTAAAATTTTTTAAAGATTTATTTATTTATCTGAGAGAGAGAGATGGAGAGAGAGACACACAGAGAGAGAGAGAAAATGAGTGCTGGGAGAGAGGCAGAGTGAGAGAGAATCCACAAGCAGATTCCCTGCTGAGCATGGAGCCTGATGCCAGGCTTGATCCCAGGACCCTGAGATCACAACCTGAGCCAAAATCTACAGTTGGACCCTTCACCAGCTGAGCCACTCAGTCACCCCTGTTTCCTTTTCTTAAATAATAACCATCCTAAGAAGTCTGAAGTGATATATCATTGTGGTTTGATTTACATTCCCCTGATGATTACTGATGTTGAGCACCTTTTCGTGTTGACTCTCTGTATGAACCTTTTGGGGAAAATGTCTGTTTAGGTCCTTTGCTCATTTCTAAACTAGATTACTACTATTATTTGCTGTTGAGTTGTATGAGTTCCTTATATATTTTGGATATTAACCCCTTAACAAATAAATGGTTTGCAAGTATTTTCTCCTATTCCATATGGTGCATTTTAATTTGGCTGATGTTTCCTTTGCTGTGCAGAAGCTTTTTAGTGTGACATAGTCTCACTTGTTTATTTTTGCCTTTGCTGCTTATACTTTTGATGTCATACCCCCAAAAAATCATTGCCAAGACCAATGTCCAGAAGCTTTTTCCCTGTGTTTTCTCCTGGTAGTTTTCTGGTTTCAGCCTCACATTTAAGACTTTAATCCATTTTGAGTTAATTTCAGTGCACAGATCTTGATTAAATTTATTCCTAAGTAGTTTGTTGTTTTTGATGCAAAACACTCTTCTTGCTTTTATTAGCATGAATTTGTTTTGCCCACTCTTAAATTCACATGGCACATACTGTGTGAATGGAATCATACAGTATATACTCTTTGTCTGGCTTCTTTCTTTCATATGCTGTTTTTGAGATTTTGCATGATATTTTACTTATTAGTCTTTCTTTTTAAAATTGCTGAGTAATATTTTATTGTATACCATAATTTCACAATTTATTCTCCTGTTGATGGACTTTTTTCCCAAGTTGGGACTATTATGACTAAGGCTGCAATGAGCATTCTTGTATAAGTCTCTTTGGGGACCTAGGCTTTCATTTTTATTGGGTAATATCTAGGAATGAAATTGCTGGGTCAGAGCATAGGTGTATGTTTAATTTTATAAGAAACTGCCAAAGTAATACAGTTTTAAATTTCCACCCACAATGTATGAGAGTTACAGTTGTTTCTACAATCTCATCTACATTTGGTGTTGTCAGCTTTTTACTTTTAGTTATTCTGATGAAGGTAGAATGGTACCTCATTGTATTTTTATTTATTTATTTATTTTTATTTATTTTTTTCTCTCATTGTGTTTTTAAATTGCATTCTCCTGGTGACTAGTGATTTTGAACCTCTTTTCATGTGCTGTGTTGGCTTACTTCATTTTTGTGATGTTTGCTGTGTTGGCTTACTTCATTTTTGTGATGTTTGCTGAACTATTTGCCCAAATTTAAACTGAGTTACTTATCTCTCATTATTGACTTTAAAAGTTCTTTTTAGGGGATCCCTGGGTGGCTCAGTGGTTTAGCACCTGCCATTGGCCCAGGGTGTGATCCTGGAATTCTAGGATCAAGTCCCGCATCAGGCTCCCTGCATGGAGCCTGCTTCTTCCTCTGCCTGTGTCTCTGCCTCTCTCTCCCTGTGTCTCTCATGAATAAATAAATGAATAAATGAATAAATAAATAAATAAATAAATAAAATCTTTAAAAAATAAGTTATTTTTAAATAGTCTGAATATGTCAGATTTATTTATAATGAATATTTTCTTTCAGTTTTTCACTTTTTAACATCTTTAATGACAACTTTTGGTGGCATAATTATTTTATAATATTCCACTTTCTTTCAAAGCTTTATAGTTTTAGCTCTTATATTGAGATCTGTGATCCATCTCAAATGAATTTTGCTGAGAGATAGAAATCAAGTTTAAGTTTTTTCCTATATTCTGTTTTTTTTCCATTGTGACTTGCTTAAGTGACTTGGCCAAAACTCAGATAATGATGTAAGTGTGAATTCTGAACTCTTTATTCTGTTCCATTACTCTATTTGTCTGTATTTATACCAATTCTATACTGTCTTGAATACTATGGCTTTATAGTCAATTTTGAAATCTGATAATACAAGTCCTCTAATTTGCCTTTATCTTTAAAGGAAGTTTTTCATCTTCTAAGTTCTTTACTTGTTTTTTTTGTTTTTTAAGATTTTATTTATTTATTCATGAAAGACAGAGAGAGAAAGAGAGAGAGAGAGAGGCAGAGACACAAGCAGAGGGAGAAGTAGGCTCCATACAGGGAGCCCAATGTGGGACTCAATCCCAGGACTCCAGGATCATGCCCTGGGATAAAAGCAGGTGCTAAACCACTGAGCTACACAGGCATCCCTACTTTTTCTATATAAATTTTAGAAGCAGCTCGTCAATTGCTACAAAAAAAGATCCTGGGACTTTTTCTTATTTGGGTTGTATTGATCTGTAGACTTATTTGGGGAAAAATTGACATCTTAAAAGTAGTGAATCTTTCAATCCATGAACATGGTCTATCTCTCCATTTATTTGAGTTGTCTTTAATTTTTCCTCAGTAATGTTTGTAGTTTTCTGTGTGGAGGTTCTACATCTTTGATTAAATTTATTGCTAATACTTTTATATGTTCTAGAACTGCTGTAAGCAGAATAAACAATTCATTTTCAATTTTTTTGTTGGTAGAATATAGAAATACAGTTGGTTTATGTATATTGATTTTGTATTGTTTCTGTTCTTTAAATTGAGATGTTTACTATTCATATATATCTTTTAAATAGTGGATTCGATCTGTTTTTAAACTTAACCAGTGGGTATTTATTTTTTCAGTATTGTACCTTTCAGTTCTAGAATATCCACTTGCTCTTTTTTAAAGATTTCATTTTTTTAAAGATTTCATTTCTCTGCTGGTTCCATATTTGGTCATTCTTTGTGGTCATCTTTTTCTTTAAGCCTTTGTAAGTATTTGTAATAACTGCTTTAAAGTTCTTATCGGCTAATTTCAACATTTAGATAATTTCAGGGTGACTTTTTATTCTTGACTATAGATCATTTCTCTTGCCCCTGAATGTCTAATATTTTTGAGTTTGTAGTGGATGTTGTGAATATGTTATAAAAACTGTATTCAGTTATGTTACTCTCAAGAGTAATTTTTGTTCCAGCAGGCAGTTAAATTACTGATTACTTTGAGCTTTTGGAGGCTTGGTTTTATTTTTTATTAAGGTGACTCTCTTTTGGTTTGCTTTTAGCTTTAGGACAAATCCTTAGTCTCTTGGTACAGAGAGGTGTGGCCCAATAGGGTTTTACTAGAAAGCCTGAGTTATTTCCCAAGTTACAAACTCCAAATGCTCTTCTGTGCAGAAGGCAGCAATTTAGATGTTCCTTAGCTTCTTCAACTTTCCAGCTGTTGCTTTCTACAGGATTCCTTGGTGCCTTTCCTGTGTGTGTGCAGTTTAGGAATCAACTAAGGACGGCAGAATTTATGAACAGATTTGAGTGCTCCCTTCTCTCTGGCTCTCTTTTTCCCAGGATTTACTCCCTCATTTGTGTCCTCAGTATCAACTCTGAACTACATCATCTGTAAAATGCAGATGTGCATTGGGAGCAAAGAAGGCTGTGACTTTCTGCTTGAGTCCTAGCTACCGCATGTCTTCTGGACAAGGAGTACCCTTAGAGGATATTCATATACATTTAGTTCTCATAAAATATGGTCCTTCTTTTCAAGGATCAAATCTCCTACATTTTCTGTCTCTTTTCTTCAATTAATTCTTTAAAAAAAATTTTGTTCAGAGAGTATAATTGTTTTTGAAATGTTAATCTGATACAAACAACTCTGCTTTTTAAAGAGTTAAAAATAACTCTCTTTTTAAAACAGAACTATGATGCTATTATCACACCTGAAATTTTACAATAATTCCTTAATTTCATCAATAAAGTGTTCAAAATGTTCAGGGAATTAAGTTTCTTGTAAGGTAGATAATCTGTGTGTGTGTGTGTGTGTGTGTGTGTGTGTGTGTAGCAAATTTGATGGAAAAAGTTTCTTTAAAAAGTTAATTCATTCACTGGCTGAGAATTATATTGTTAGTTTCAGCATAAGCATCATGTATCAGTTTTAAAATCTGGAGGTCTTTCTCTTAGTAGCAGCTGCAGGATCAATTTAATGGCAATCTCAACTATATTAGATCCAGTCAAAAGCAAAGAAGTATGTGAAAAAGGCCTTTGAGCAGCTAAAATCAACATATAATCTATTCATTTTATCATAGGAGAATCTCTCAAATTCTTACTCAGAAACTGTTTACCCCATTTTAAGTGTAGTCATAATGTCATAATGAGCTATGTGATTTCTTCCTCAGTTTACAGAACATTAGTAGTAATAAGTCTGAGAGAAGGAGAAGGCATCAAGAGAGGCACAGTCAAAGTAGTAGGTTAATGACAGGTGACAGTGGAGTCAACTCAAGTGAGTTGTGTTAGATGCAGGGCTAGATCCAGGGAAACTAAGATACCTGCCATAGGGTTTGTGCAAGTAGCTTGTGGAATGTCAGAGCACACAAAAGTGCAAGATAGACTGGTGTGTGAGAAGATATGAGTTAGCACTAAGTGCACTTGTGGAAGAAAGGAGGAATGGGGTGGTTCAGCAAAATATCCAGCAAGAACAAGTTTGAGTGGCTCACAGAAGGTTGATGTGTCCATTAGGATCCTGGAAGGAAATAAAAGACACATTGAAAGGAAATGAAAGAGAACTCAGTGAAGGGATGGTCACAGAGTTATGTGTGGAGTTAAGGAAGATCAACGAAAGATGGCAAAGAACCCCATGACCTGTAAATGTGGGAAGTTGTTACAACCCCTAGACCAGAAGGGGCAACAGGAGGGAAAGGTTACTAGCACCCATGAGGCTTGTGGCAGTTTTGGAGAACCACCTGTGACATCTGATGGAGGAGTGCAGGTGACATCCTGATCTTTATCTCCTTCTACCCTCTCATCTGCTGAAAGAACCAGAAGCTAGGGGACAAGGGAACCCAGTTGAGTTGTCCCTATAAGTCAGCCTCCCAGAGCACAGAGCTGGTTGAAGAAGGGTGGAAAGTGGATCTGGAGGGAGTAACCCAAGAATATCCTGTAAAGTTGAGTAGGAGTTTGCTTTGGATGAGACAAGGCCCATGGGGAGGGCATTCCAAGCCCAGGGGCTAATGTGTAAAGGTACCTCATGGCATGCTCTGAGAATCCAAGATATTTTGTAAAGAGTAGGGCATAGAGTTCATTTGAGTCTTAGTCTTCTTTTTTATAGACTCTTACTGCTCTTTCGAGTCTATATACTCAAGATATTTTTAGAGCTATCAAGCCAATTAAAAACACAGACTAGAGCACAAAGCTGTTTTCCAGTATTAGTTGGCTGAACACATGTGTCAATAGGATAAATGTCATAACTAGGCAGTCCTGGTTTGGACTCCTACTAAGAACTTGTTCATCCAACATTTTCTGGGATTTTGACCCCATCCATTGACTCAGATATCTCCATTCTGTAAGAGTGTTAGAGTCTGTCTCAGGGATAATACAGTGCCTATCTATGAAAGTTTTGTAAGGACTAAGTACAATAGAACTTAACTGTTTACGTAGCCCCTAGCATGTAGATGTTCAAGAAAAGTTAGATGTTCTAATAATTACCTGGCACTAAAGAGAACTGCTTGACGTTGTTCAATCTAGCATTCTGTAAACTTGTTAACCACAATCCTGCTATTTATAGAGTCATCCATTAACATTTTAAGGAATGCTGCTGCTGCTCTGTGAAATATATCTTGGGAAACTCTGAATTAAGAATTTAATAAAATTAACCTTTTGACTATTCATAGTGATTGAATAAATCAAGAATGCTTGAACTAGGAGTAGGGGTTCTGGATCTTAGCTCAGTTCTAACTACATCTTGAAATTGCTTAAAGAAAAAGGAGGAGGGAGGAGTTTCATAAACATAAAAAAATTAAGTTAAATAAATAAAAAAAAAGATACAGGACATAAATGAAAAGTCCACCCAAGAAAAAAATCCCCAAAGCCTGGATTTTTGCCCATCTTTTACTTACCATCACATCTCCAGATGACTCAGGGGATGTAGTCTGAAGTTATCAGGATGTTTAAAAGGATCTCATCAAGTTGGAGAAATTAGAATTTACCTGTCCCTTCTGATTTTGACCTTTTAGAAATAATGAAGCCAGAATTGTCTTTCTGTGTTTCCCTGTCTCCATCTCCCTTTGGCTTTGTTCATCAGCCTTCCTCTTGTTTTGGGTCTGCCTCACCACCTGGCATGAACACTGCAGGCCACACAGGGTCCTGCTGTCTGGCCCAGCCCTTCTCCCATTGGATTTTGGTTTACGCATTTATCCACTTCAACATTGTGCTTGATAGGACCACAGATCCCTGGGAAGACAGGCCAATGAGTATCCAGAGCAGTCTGTGGGGGTTGGGTCACCAAGCCTTGCAGAGGCACATCTATCTGGTTGGGCACTGGTGGGATATCAA
Organism: Canis aureus; assembly: GCF_053574225.1. Lineage (NCBI taxonomy): Eukaryota > Metazoa > Chordata > Mammalia > Carnivora > Canidae > Canis > Canis aureus. Next base: position 76,686,890 of record NC_135614.1, on the reverse strand, counting down.
GGCCAAGACCATACATCACTCATTTGATCATCTGAAAGCCAGGGACAATTAGGTCATTATGTATGTGCATTTCTCAACTAAGCCTTCAAGGGTAATGGGTGATGAGAAGTATCCGGATATGACGTGTGTGTGACATATTCAGAGGGCAAACATATCAGATGACTGAATTCTCTGCATGAGCAAGGGGAGAGTTTCTGAGTCATTCTCATTTGCTTGTGCTCCACAGCCACCAATTTGAAGAATCCAATTCCATAGAGTCTTCCTCTACTTTGTTGCTCCCTACCAGGCGGCCCCATGTGGCTTGGGTTGCTGAGGTATGCTCGTGTAAATGGATGCCATATACCAGTGTTGTGGTGCCTGTGTTTAGCTTCCACGGCTGCTGCAATCATTAAAATGGCAGCCAGTTGCTATAGTAGGGGACGGGTCATAACTTAAAGATCTTCCCAGGACTGCTTTTGTTTAATGATCCATTCTGTTTTAGAGAGAGACAGAGGAAAAAAAATCTGCCTCTGTCTGAGGGCAGCCACATTCTAGGCTGTAAGATCTGAGTTAATCCTGGGGCAGGCATGGCTACGGGGGTGGATCTGAGCCCAGGATAGAGACAGTCATTTGGGAAACTTAGGGCAAACTCCCACCCCATGTAAGTCATAACTTCAGTATAGGGAGGAAGAAATCTGCCAGACATGATGGCAGTGCTTCGGCCAGCACACAGCTGGGCCCTGGCTCTCTCCCTGATGTGCTGCCTAACTGTTGTTAGTAAGCCTCTTGACCTTTGCATTTCCTCAGAGTTCAACTAGGATAAGGATTTAGATTTTCAACTTAACTTTCCTCAAGGCTAAAATAAGCAAGTGACCAAGTGTGAATTCCATGAAGGCAGGCCCAGTAGAGAAGAGGCAGGCATTGGAGTGTCTGCCAGTAAGAATGAGAACTCCCTCTTTTTGGTGTTGAAGAGGTTGTGATGTCACTTGGTTTATGGAAATTCTTGCTGTTACTCTAAATTATAGATTATTTAACTTTATGATTCAACAGAAAGTTGAATTAAAACAAAATCTCTGTTTTTATTGCGTGGAGATCACTTATAAAATGTTCATCAAATGTATAATATTCTTTAACCTTTGTTGTATCCATGTAGCATGCCCAGGCCATTTCTTTCCCCCATTCACCACCACAGGGACCCAGTAGGTCAGGATAAGTTTCATTTATGAATTAGACAAGCTGTCATTGTTCCTGCTATGAAGGGGAAGGGGCACGTCCTAGACCCAGTTCTTTTCTCACCTTTTCACCACCAAAATTTCCATTTCTTGGGGCACCTGGGTGGTACAGTTGGCTGAGTGTCTAACTCTTGGTTTCAGCTCAGGTCATGATCTCAGAGTTGTGAGATCAAGCACCATGTCAGGCTCTGAGCTCAGTGTGGAGACTGCTTGAGATTCTCTCTCCCTCTCCCTCTACCCCTCTTGCTGTCTCCAAAATAGATAAATAAATCTTTAAAAAATTTCCATTTCTCTCATCTCCCCTTCAACTAAGTGAGAGGTTAAAGGTCATGTCTTTTTCAAAAGACTCTTGAGAAATGTTGCCCAATATCCTTTGCTTTCTTCTTTTGCATTGGGAACCACTGGTTTGTGGTAAGGAAGATAAAATCACTGAGTGATATGCTTGAGTTATGTGAATACCACAAGCAAAATCCCAGGACAGCCGAGCCTTGCATTTAACTTTGGTAGCTCTCTCCCAGTGGCCTCTGTCTGAGAGCTTTACAGGCTTTCTCAGATATCCAGACGACCTGGGGAGCTAGATTACTGCTGTGTTATTCACTCTCACTTTACAGAACAGCTGAGGCATGCAGCATACTCTGCTTACTTGTTTGGAACTCAGGCACTGAGGAATTCATCTATGAATTTGCCCCTCCAAAGAGAAATGAGAAAGACTCCACTCACTGTCACAGATAGGAGTCCTGTCATGAAGGGCAACTCTTTATGATCAGTTAAAATATAACAAGATTTCAATTCAGCTTTCTCCATGATAGAGGATTAAAAAAATAACACAACACTAATAGACATGTCTGACAGGTGCTCTCAGAGAGGAAGGCCAGCGACAAAATGGCGCTCTTTCATTTGGAAGACCTGCTGCTGGCCAACTACAGAGGACAAAATCAAGAGAATGGAGATAAAATGATGAGACCTCTGTTAGTGCCAGCATGCTATCTTGTTCTGGCAAACTTCCCAGAATGAGTGGAAGACGATGAGTGACTTCCATCTTGTTTAAAGGACAGGCATTTTACTTGATACATAGCATAAGTACTTACTACCTTGAAGCTTGCCCTTCATCATGGTCTACTTCATAACTTTGTTGTGTAAAGTCCATCTGTGTGTTTTTGTGGAGCTGTGGTACTGTTTGGTTGGGATTGTAAACTCCCAGGGCTCATGAACTATACTGTTCAGCATCTAGCAGGGGAAAGGCTGTGTTAAGGAATTTAATTAAGACTATGCCTAATGACAGTAAGGAAGAGCTTTTTGGCTAGAAATGATGCTAAATATTAGAATACTCAGGTGGGGGAATCCTATTTTCTTCGATTAGTAACAATAGCATGATCTGTCAGTCAGGACTTTGAGGTTCAAATTTTGTTATGACCAGAAGCAGGGGGACATACCAGATGACTTTGTTCCTTTTAGCCTGGAGGTTGAGTGAAAAATGTTTCAAGGCAACTGAGTACTCTGGATCATTTTCTCCTTCATTAAAAAAAAAATTACACTTGCGATTTTCAGTGCCTATAATGTGCTAACGGGCTTTCCTCCCATTAAAAAACACGTGTGGATGTGAGAATGTTCTCCTTGAGAAAAGATGGTCTCTAGGGTTTTGCTTCTGGCTTGAAGTTCTATGAGGTAGGTGTTATGAAACCTCCCCCGCAGCAGGCTGGGGTGCCAGTGAACCTCAGTGCGGGTCAACAGCTCTCCTGCTAATTTTGGCAGGAGAGGGAAACACTCAGCTACTTTGGGAGGAAAGAAGGTAAATTTTGCGATCCATTTGCAAATCAAGATAGAATGAGTTTTCAGACCTGGACACGTGTCCAGAGCTATCTGTTCTCTTCTCCCATCAAACCTGTTAGAAAAAGAGTAATTTGGATGCCTGGGTGGTTCAGGGTCTGCCTTCAGCCCAGGGCGTGATCCTGGAGTCCCAGGATTGAGTCCCACATTGGGCTCCCTGCAGGGAGCCTGCTTCTCCCTCTCCCTGTGTCTCTCATGAATAAATAAATAAAATCTTTAAAAAGAAGAAAAGGGTAATCCAAGTTCGTGTTTCTCAGCCAGATAATTGGGGAGTGTACAGGGGGCAATTGAGAGGGCCTATCAAGGAAAGAGGATGGGCCAGAAGGAGGTTGGTACTGGGGCACATGTCCTGTGCTTTGGGTCACCAATGGCAGCATGATGGCCCTAGGTTAGGATTTTGAGAAGGAATCAAGAGGAGGAGGAGGGAGAGAAGTGGACAGCTGATACCCAGTAGCCGGTACTTTACAGTGTAAGCAGGGGCCATACTAGCTCCCCAGGAACAAGGACTAGAGAGGGAACAACCCTCAGTGAGCGAGTGTAGGAAGACTGATAGAGAGTGATGCTCTTTTGGTTCCAAGACTAAGGAGATTAGACCAGAGCTTTTTTAAGGTGTCTTCCATCTCCCATATGCCAAGGTTCTGTGACTTCCTTTTGTAGCAGGTTGAGTTTTATACAATTAACAAAGGGAAGATAGATCTTTTGAAAAAAAAATTTTATCATGGTCAGAGAAACTGTCCACTTACTAAGATGACATGGTCAGAGAAACAGCTAAAGTCCACTTACTAAGATGCATTAACTCATCAGCACACACACTTTCTCAAGCCATGGTGACTTCACGGCTTAAGTGAAAATTTCATATTTCTTTGGAAAATTGAATTAGCGTATCTAAATCAGCATATCTGAATTAGCATATCTAGAAAATTATCTTTGACTAGTAGATGTTATTTCTACTCCATTCTTCTTTGCCTAAGAAAATAATGACTGAAACTTAAGTTTGAAGACTCAGAGTAAAAGCCAGTGTCTACCATTTGTTTTTGTGGCCCCAGAAACTGTTTTATATGCACCAATTCATTTAATTCCCAGAAGAGCTCTGTGGGATGAATAGGTGCTAAAGTCCCATTTAGCCAATGAGGAAATTGAAGATTAGAGAGATTAAGTAATGTGTCAGGGCTAGGATTAGACTTTGGGTCCAGCAGCTAACTCTGAGCTTTTCTGTGAATCAGCACTCTTCCCTTCCTCCTTTTCTCCTAGATGGTCAGTGGAATTGACCAGTGTGGGGTGCACACTTCATGCTCTGGCAGAATTAGGGGTGTGACCACTCTGGAAGTAAGAGAACTGCTTGGCATGTTAAAGCATGAACAAGGAGCCTTAGTTTCCATGAAATGTAAAATGGGTCCACAAAATATGTTATACCATAAGTGGATTGCTTATTTTCTGAATACTGCTATTAGGAATTAAAGGCTAAGCAGGATCCCTCGGTTTATAATTCTCTATAGGTACACAATAACAACAACAAAACCTAACTGAGCACTGACTCTGTCAGGCACTGTTGGAGATCTTTCACATCTAGTAATTCATTTAAACCTAAGAGCAACCTCATGAGACAAGTACTATTATTTTCCTCATTTTCCAGATAGGGAAAACAGGCTCAGAGTTGCGGAGAAACACATCTAGGAAGTGGCAAAGCTGAGTAGTGAGCCCAGGTTCTAGCCATTATTCTAAACGGCCTCTCAGCACTGGGCTTTGGCAAATCCAAAATATTTGCTTCTGTGATGAAAACTCATCATCCTTAAGGGCCGGATGAGGCCACCTAGTACTGGACATTGGGCTGTGTCTGCTGTGAATGCTTGTATTTGAATGAGGTGATGCAGGTCAGTGTGTCTCTCTTCCTATGGGATCTCTTTCTAGGGGTGAGCATAGAATGCCTCCTCCCCAAGACTCATAGTGGTCGTCTGTGGGATGCTGAATTCATTCTGCTCCATGGCATTCCATTCTTGTCACTTTCTCCTGAAATAAGACTTGTTTTTAGTTTTATTTTTTGTACTTTATACAGAATTTGTAAGCTACTCGGTTTCAAGATTGTATTTGCTCATTTCGTGTTCAATGAATGTTCAGTGGGTTTAAATATAATATCAGAACTTTCAAATGGTACTTACGGAATGAAACAAGGCTCAAAGAAATTAAGTGACTTCCCCCAAAGTACTTGCAACTTAAGTTTCTTGAGGACAAGGGGTATCTTATTTGACCTAGAACTCTGCTGGGATAAACCGGTCGGGTCCAGGCCTATTTCCATTCCTGTTGTTAGAGCTTAGTAGGGTAGGGGTGGGTCCAGAGTTGGGAGGGAGGGGTCAGATGCTCAGGAACCACTATGAACACAAGCTGGAAAGAGAAACTGAGATGGAAGAGAGGACACAGATGCTGGGCAGGTTAAAATGGCAGTGCCTACTCTTTTTTGAATCCTTTTGAATCCTAGAGTAGGTGTTCAATGGTGTCTGAAAATGAATGAATGGACCTGCACTGTTCTTTCAGTCAGTGTCACATTCAGAGCATGGAGAGATCGTGGGGACTGTTGAAGATGGTGAAGACCTCAAGGGAGAGGTTGGGCTTCAGTTGGCTTGAGGTAGAGAACAGATGTGAGGAAGGAGGAGGGCACCTGTGTAGAGGCCAAAGGCAGATGCACCTGGAATACTTAGCCTCACCAACAGGTACAATTTCCTCGACTTCTGTAATATCTTGTCTGCTTTCCAAAGTCCCCAGCTGAGGTATGGTTTTCCTTCTAAGCCAGGGCCAGGAAAACCATGGCGTGATTCTTGTTAGCTACTCTTCTGCTCATCTCTGCCACTGCTTGTGGACCTCAAGTCTAACTTGTTAGCTGTTTTGATTTGCCTACATGACTCATGAATGTTGAGACGTTGGTGTTTGGGCTCACCCAACTGGGGTTTCCTTTCCAGGTTAACATGTTTGTTGAAGGATTCCACGATGCCATCCTCCTCTATGTTCTGGCTTTACATGAAGTACTCAGAGCTGGTTACAGCAAGAAGGATGGAGGGAAAATTATCCAGCAGACTTGGAACAGAACCTTTGAAGGTGAGGATTCAGTCTGTAAGGTGACAACACTGCAGGCGATCCAGCTGCTTCTTCCCTGGTTCTGCTTTTCTCTCTTGCACCTGTGGTACTTTGTCAGTTTCTTGTTTTTCTCAGCTGTGAAGTAAGGAGAGTAGGTCAAGATCAACCCACCTCACAGGCTTGTTGTGAAAATTAAATGAGAGAAAGCTTGTGAAAGCACTTTGGTAGAGAGTCCCACTGAAACAGGAAGTGCCTTGTCTCCTTCTGATTTTTAGATAACAACTCTGCTTCTTCAAATTAAATTTATCGCAAGCCTCATTCACAACAAATAATCAGTTTGTGAAGAGTTCTGTGATGTTTTAAAAGAAATTATACCAGGTAATATATTTATCTGTTCAATCCTGGGTGGTCTGAGATGGTAAGCAAGTCCAGTCAAGTCCTGTGCTTTTATTTTACTTTTAAAATGGTAAATATCAGCTGTGGGCTTTCTTAAGGACAAAGAAGTGTAAGAACCTTGGAAAAAAAAAAAAAAGGCCTATAATCTCATCACTCAAGCAACCTCTGTTGACACTTAAAAATTGTACGAGAATGAGACTGTTCTTGGCTGGAAAATTTAAACAGTACAAAAACGTACAAAATGAAAAGCGAAAGTTTTCCTTCCCACCCTAGTCTCCTTTCCCTAACGTAACCACTATTAACAATTTCCTATGATTCGGTCTAAAAATATTTTGTGCCTTCTGCCAGCACATATGCATTTGTATATCTTATAAAAAATTGTACAAAAGGAATATATAATGAATGCCACTCTTCGTCTCAGCTTTTTAAAATTGTATATCAAGTAAAAAAAAATTGCCATACGAGCACTCAAAGATTCAGCACATTTTTAAATGATAGTTCCATGGATTTTGGCCATATGGCTGCACAAAGATCCCTTTAATCAGTCTCCTATTGATGGATAACTTCAGTTTTTTACAGTTTTTGCTGTTATGCAAAATGCTATCACAGGCATCTTATACATCTTGATGAATATTTGCGAGTACATCTGACAGGGAACATTTCTAGTCATGAGATATCTGGGTCCAAATGTATGTTGGTGTCTTTTTTTAGTGCCTTTGAAAGTGCATTAAATATTGTCAAATATGTTCCATCAAGGTCTACTAGTCTAAATTCTTGCTAACAGCATACAGAGTGCTTGTTTCCTCTCACTTCACTGACACACTCAAAGAAAATTGACATGAGAGTCAATGAGAATGATCCAGCTGCTGGAGCTTTGGAGCTATCAACTTCATATTCATTCAGTCATCAAATATTCTTAAGCACCTACTGTGTGCCAGGCATTGTTCAAAGTGCTGAGGATTCAGCAGTGCACTAAAGAACCTCCCTGAAATCAACTGAACTTTCAGGGTAGTTGGGGAGGAATTGGTGACAAACAAATAAATACACTATTTCTGGGGCTATATCAGAAAGCAGGGTAGGGAGACAGAACGTGACAGGAGTGGGTGGTAGGAGGACTGTTACTTTAAGGAACAGGGGCCAGGGAAGGTCTCTAATAATGTTGCAGTTGTGTAGAGACCTGAGGGAAGTGAAAGAAATTATGTAGATATTTAGGAGAGAACATTCTAGACAGAGCAGCAAACACAAAGACCTTGCATTGCCTGTTGAGAGAGAGAGAGTGCTGAGTTCCCCTGGAAGAACGAAGAGGCCTGTGTGGCTCAAGCACAGCGTGTGAGGGGCAGTGTGTTAGTAGCCACCCTCAGAGAAGCAGCGGGTGGGTAGAGGGCAGATCCTGTGCACCTGGAAGCTGTGCTGAGGACTTTGGGTTCCACCCTAAGTGAGATACAGAGCCAACTAGAAGGTTTTGAGGGACATGGTCTTTCTGGAGTTTTTAACCTTATGGGGATCATGTGGATGGGTGTCATTTAAAACGCCTTGATACAGAGTATAGATTGCTGGACCAGGGTTCAGGACCTGCATCTTAGTCCCTGACACAGTGTTTTGGGCTTCTCTTTCATTACCTGTACAAAGGGGTCAGACTAGCCAATGACTGATGATGCATCATGCTAACTCTTTCCTTGAGCCCTTTCATACACCGGGGCTATGTCTACATTTATTTGCAATTCAACTGATAAAATTTTTCAGTGATGCAAACAAGTAGTGCCAGGTCTGGATTTGGGGCACATATATATGGTTTCTCATTTGGGACTTCAGTGTATTCAACTGCCTCATCCTGTCCTTGTCAGGTTCTAGCTGCCTGGGCAGCAGCTATGGTGATAATTGGATGTGGATGTAACTTCTCCTTGGTGGATTTAGTGAATGCCACATCTTACTTGAAACTAGAGTGACATCTACTTTAACTTTAGATAGATTGTAGGACATGAACAAGTAAGTCTCTAGGATTGTCTTGCTCAGCTTCTGACTGCTTCAGTTGAGGATCTGGAATCAAATAGGATAATTCAGGGGGCATGTTAGGACAGAGTCAAATTTCCCAGAAGTTGTGCCCAATACACTGAGAAACTGGCGTGTGTGGACATAACCTTGGTAGGCCACATCCCGTTCTTAGCTATTCCTCGCTACATGGTGTGGTCATTTGTTCTTGGTCTTCTAAAGGAGGTTGTTAAGGGAAGGGCAGGTGCCCACAAGGGCTGGAATTCAGTTTTGTATAGAGGGCATGAACTAAATTTTCCCATAGACTATCTTGGTGCTTCCATTCTAGGGCCAGGTCTACACAGGCAATATGAAATGAGTCCAAAAACAATTGACTATATAGTTCAGTCTAAACTTAGAATCTTATCTGTCCGAATGTAAAGATAATTGAAGCCAATGTAAGTTTTGAGCTTGAAGTGTTTGGAAAGCCCATTTTATTTGCTAAACACTGATCAATCTGAGGGTAGCCCCCAAAAGAACTCTGAGAAATAGTCGCTCTGTAAGTGACCATTAAATTGTCAAAGGAAAAATACTCTGGATGTTATTTGACAAATTTGGATTTTATTACCATGAAACCTATGACCATCATTCAAGGCTCTCAATAAATGGCTTGGGAAGAAGCTGAATTTCCTCTCTGTGTGAGAGGTCAGGGTGACAAGGTAAATAGGACTGTGGCTCAAACCTTGAGGTCCACTACAGGCCAATAGAAATGAGGGTGGAAAGTCTCATTACTTAGGTACAGGAAAATTCTGCTGTCAGCCTGACAATCTCACCTTATACACAATACTCTCAGGTGAAGTCTCACTTGCTAATTGGCCACCTGAGGGTTCTCACCCCATTTCTTGGCAGAATTGTAATAGCTTAAAGTGTAATGAGGTCTTGGATTACTAGGGCCACTTTGTCTCATACACTCTGCAAAAGCCTTAGCAGAACACACCTTTATAAACACCTCTGAACGGAATGACAGATGGTTTGGGGTAGGAAATATGTTTGGAGACAAATACGCTTTTTAAAAAAAAGATGTTTCTTATTTAAAAGTTGTAGAGGCTGTTGAAGATAAACACGTTCAATATAGGTGTATCCTTTGTAACCAGTCTATATTAAAAAGACAAATCAAGATGAATGGTAGCTCCATTCTGTTTGTGGCAAAGTAGACCAAGGTCTGGAAAAATCAGTGGGCCTTCAAACCACAACCCAAAGGACAGTAAACCCAAATACTTGCCCTCTCCAAACCACACCAGAGGATGGAACTTTCCCTTGGGATCCCTTTTCCCAGACATTCACTTTACTTCCGGAGAGAATCAAATCAATAGAAACACTAAGAATTACACTGAACTCTATTACAGTTTAAAATGAAAGAAAACAAATAGCCTTAGTTAATTAGGATGTGGCTGACATATGCATTCTCTTACTTTAGTTAATGAAAATTACAATGTAGACATATTTAGTATCAAGTAATGATGCACACTTGCTTTTACTGATGAGCTAAGCCACTGTTGCTAGCCAGGGCAAAGTCAGATCCTTCGTGTGGGCACTCTGGCCACCCTATGCCAGTCTTACTACCCCTCACTGCTTCCTTCGACACACCTTCGGCTACCTCCCCCAGAGCCTCATGGTCCCTCTGCTTCCTTTCAGCTTTCATCCCCTTAAATACTCACAAGGCTAGCCTTTCTGCTGAGAGAGCTACTCCCTGATGGCTGCTTGTCTAAATCATGGACTTTTACTAACATTCCTGTAAAGACCTGCTCTTTTACTGGGTCTTCCTTGAGTCTCCAACTAGATGCCAGTTCCTTCTCTGAGTAGTGTGGGCACAGTCGGATGTCCTCTCTCAGATTGCAGGCACAGCAGTAGTAGCCACAGCAGAAGAAGACAACTAATGTCTTTCACACCTGTGGCAGAAGTGCTCAGCCTGTTGTCGCTCACTTAATCTTCTCAACAGCCTCTTGGCTGGGAGGTGCTAGTGTGCCTCTTTCACAGTCCTGAAGACTGAGGCCCAGAGGGCTACATCCTTGCCCACAGTCACAGAGCTCATCGATGTGAAAGCTCGGTTTCAGATGCACGTAGTCAGAAATGCTTAGTCCAGGCTGCCCCTGTCTTGAGTGGGGAACGTGTCTGGTTCATCTCTGCCTCAGTGGCAGCATTAAATTCAGCACCTAGTCATGGCCCAGAACTCATCTGGATAAACAACGAATGATTTAATTATCTCTATGAGGTGGTGGGTGTCAATTACACTTATCGTGGTCATCATTTCACAATATACAGAAGTCAGACCTTTACGCCATATCCTTGGAACTCATACAGTGATGTGCTGATTATATCCCAGTAAAAGCGGGGAAACAAAACCCCCAAAACAAAATATAACAAAAAGGAATGAACACAAGTGGGGTAAAGACTAGCTCTTCTTCAGCGCTTGGCTCCCATGACCTGTGAAGGAGGCCCTTTGCTCTTCTGTGCATCACTGGAGCCCATAGTGAAGTGCATTTGCTGAATCCTGGGCCTGGAATGAGTTTTCTTTTATAATGTTTGGCCAGTGATAACACAAACTCATGACAAGTCTAGGAGCTCACGGCACCTCCAACCTTTCTCTCCTTGAAGTTGTTTTTTTTTTTTAAATTAATACAAAACTCTGGGATAAGCATGCTACTTTCAGGATTAGCCTTAATCTTTTTTTTTTTTTTTTAACATATTCCCCAAAGAAGGTCATTTATTTCTTTTTCTTTTCATTTTTAAATGGAGAAATGTTAAGAATTTAGGAATGCAGACACAGATGAAATTACAATGTCTTTCCAAATGCCAACAAAAATGCTCAGAGTCTGATGAGATTCCCTGTGGCATGAGTTTGTTTAAAAAATCCTGTCAATTCATTTTCTTGTTTTTGTTGGCGGACGGAGGTCTTTTAAGTCACTAACTTGGAGTTCTTCACATCTCATCCTCTAGGTATTGCCGGGCAGGTGTCCATAGATGCCAATGGAGACCGGTACGGGGATTTCTCTGTGATCGCTATGACAGACCCAGAAGCAGGCACCCAGGAGGTGAGCAAACGAGACTGTGCCTCAGCTGCTCCTTCTGCTTGTTGAGATTCCAAGGAATGCATGTGTCCTGGTGTCCAAATAGCTGTCCCCAAAGCAGCCTTCAAATAAAAAATGAGCTGAAAATCTTGGGAGTTTCCAAGTAGGGAAGGCTCACTTCTGGTCGAGGGTATTTTGGAAGATTTCAAGAAATGGTTCCATGTTGACCCGAAGTGGGGAAATCCCATGTTTCCAGTGGTCGAATGTCCTTGTTGGTTGGCTCCCACCCAGAGTTGATGTCCTTGTAGCGCTTGATGTGACCTGGCATAAGGGACTTGCTGCTTTTCTCTTAGTATACATGTTTGGCCTTTGTGGGAGGAGCAGAGCCAGCAGGCACTTGCTACATTTCCTGAATGGTTTTCTAACGCTTGGAGTGGTCTGGGTCTCATGTACATTCTAGTCTCTCCCTCTGTAAAAGGCGGATAGTAACAGTCCATTATGGGGTCGCTGTCAGCACTCAGGAGTGAATGTGTGTAAAGTACTCGGTAAGTTCTCAGCACATGCCAGCGATTGTTATATTTTGGTGATTGTCTAGTCTTCTTTTTACTATGACATGAAATGGCCTGTGGACTCTGGCTGGGCCTCCTTCTGGAGAGAGAGGGATGTCACAGGCCACTCAGGAGCGGTGTGCTGGTGCCCAGAAGAAAGAGAAACAGATCCCGAGAACCTGGGCGGGAAGGTACTTCTAGATCAGGGCTCTGGTAGCTGGTGAAACCTCAGTTGGAACTAGAAACTGTGGACAGACCTTGAATTGAGTCTCCAGGAATACCGAGCCAGTTGAAAAAGAGAGTTCAGTCTGGAAATGGGGGTGCAAATAGGTAAATTCATCAGAGAGGAGAATGTAACTCCCAAAGTCATGGTCTAATCTTCCAGCCAGAGAAGGGTGAAACAGGATGTTCCTAAAAGAGACTTCTTGACTTTTTTAAAAAAATATTTTATTTGTTTATTAGAGAGAGAGGAGAGAGAGAGAGAGAGGACAAGCAGGGGGATGGGCAGAGGCAGAGGGAGAAGCAGGGTCCCCACTGAGCAGGGGGCCTGGTGAGGCCTGATCCCATGACCCCGGGATTCATGACCTGAGCCAAAGGCAGCCGCCTAACCAGCTGCCCCACCCAGGTGCCCCCTTCTTGACTCTTTATAGGGTGGTCTGAGGCTGGGTACCTCTAATGGCTTAATCTGGCTCCGAGGTGGACCCCGACTCTCTCCCACATCCCTGAAAGTAACTTGGGCTCTACTACAGCTGACCGCGTGAGAGCTGTGTGCCAGATGGCAGAGGAGTGGAGCAGTGCCTCCTCCCGTGAGCAAGAGAAAAGCCATAAATTCCGAGGTTATCGTTTTCTATGTAACCACTTTCCTGCCATGGGAGCCACAGTGCTCCCTAAATTCAGCTTACCTTAAAAGCATCACCAGTGACCGCAAATCTTGACTGACGAAGTCCTCAAGAATGCAGCATCATCGTCTGCGTGATAGGGGAGCCCACCCTGTGCCTCCTCTGGAAACAGAGAACTTTGAGCTTTCAGTTTGTGTGTGTGTGTGTGTGTATATATATATATATATATAATTATTTTTTTGCCTTTACATAGGTTATTGGTGATTACTTTGGAAAAGAAGGTCGTTTTGAAATGCGGCCGAATGTCAAATATCCTTGGGGACCTTTAAAACTGAGAATAGATGAAACCAGAATTGTGGAGCACACCAACAGCTCTCCTTGCAAATCATGTAAGTTTAGAGACTTAATTGCTCTGTGTTTCACCATCTACGGTATTAACCATAATGCAACTTTAAAAGACAGATGTTATCTAGGAGCTCATGTTCCGAAAAGTCCAGCTTGCTTTTGGTAAAACCCATGGGACGAATTCACAAACTGGCAGCCCACTTGCCTCAGAGGTTTCTAGGTCTTTCTTATTTTTTCATAGTGGTAGAAGGCTTCTCCCCATTATTACATGTATTGCCATAATATAGTCCCTTAACATTTGATACTTCCACTTAGAGAAAATAAAAAGATCAAATTAAATGTGTAGCAAGTCTCCTTCTGATTTTGAGTTTGTACGTGTCCTCCTACCCCCTCAGAACCGAACAGATAATGTCCCTTAAACGCGACCAAATTTACAAATTGGCAAATATGTGTAAAATATGCTATTTATGAGCAGCCTTGCCATACATATAGAAGCAAGTGGACATTCTCAGAAGGAGCTTACAAAGAGGAAAGTGTTGGAAATCGTTGCTTCAGAGAGACCCTTTGATAAGCTGGTGAGGGAGAACCAAGTGAGTATCGGTATTTCAGCCCAGTTCGTCACTGCAGGCTAACATGTGTGTGCTTCCTACTTTGGGACCAGCCTTCAAACCATGTTATTTGTGTGTATGTGATAGTTATGGGAAGGAGAAAGGCAGAAATGTGTTAAGAACAGTCTGTGGAGTTACCGGGCGTGGATTTGAAATCCCACCCTTGTCATTTACTGGTTTTGTGACTGTAGGAATGTTCCCTTACGTCTTTAAACCTCAATTTTCTCATATGTAAAATGAAAAAAGCATACCCAATCCTTTGGGCTGAGGATTAAATGGGATAATGCATTATTTATCATGTTTATGTAATAAGTGGGACACTACTGAACTCGATTGTTTCAGATTGTTCACATTTTCACAAAGCTATATAGGACATTTTGACATGAAACTCTGGCTTTGGCGAGAGAACATCTAAAAACAGAACACTAGCCCAATGCATTTTTCACCAAATCTTCTACCACTTCGAAGTGTCATCATCTGTCTGAGAAAATAAGATGTGCTGGGTCAGTGCCATGGTCTGTCCAGTTGTCTTCTCTGACTAGGAGCTCAAGTGTGGATGGACGGACCTGAAAACCTCCATTTCCAGTGTTGCTCGGATCCTCCTTGAACCTGCTTCATTCCCATAGCTCTCACTCTTTTAGCACTGTGTTCATTCATCTGGTCCTTCCTTAAATGCTTATTAAGCTTTGTACTTGGTAAAGAAAGGAAAGTGCAGGATCCCTTAGAAAAGCTTTCTTAAAAAACAAAACGAAACAAAAACAAAAACAAAAACAAAAAAAAAAAGGAAAATGTGCCATAAGTGGGAAATTGAGATAAACCCTCCAGGGACTGAAACTTGAGACATTTCCAATTGTTTCTCCAAATGAACTCTGATTATCTATATTTCTTTTTTAAGCAGGTGGTCTAGAAGAATCGGCAGTGACAGGAATTGTGGTGGGGGCCTTACTAGGAGCTGGCTTGTTAATGGCCTTCTACTTTTTCAGGTTAGGACTGCTTTATCAAGTTTTAAAATTCACTTTCTTTTATTGCCTTAATCACTCACCTTTGCACGGTCCTTCTTATCACTTGTCTGTATCTTGCTTTTCCCCCAAAAGCATGGTAATTAAAAAATGGAGCCATTCATTCGTGATGGTATTCGTGACCCAGCTGGTTTGGTGGTTGATGGGTTAGCATCCTGGGCAGTGGCACAGGATTCTATTGCATCCCTCTATGGGCCACAGAGCCACGGCTATCATTTGATCACAAATATCCTGATGCAAATTCCTATCACCCACCAAATTCGTAAGTGGAGAGGGAATTTGGACAAAGGAAAAACAACTTAACCTATTCTTAAGCTTCCTCCAATTCAGAAATAGGTGTCTGGGTTTGCCTTCCAAAGAGGAGGAGGTGGGTCTGAGCAGTCCACATTCTTGGGCTGGTCTGTGCTCAGTATTTGGAGAATCCACACATTTAATTGCCACTGTGGTTAAGCCCCAAAGCTCATAAAATTGTAATATTTATGTGTGTTCAAGATACTGATAGTCCCAAATCATGAGGGCGGTCCATTCCTTTGTAATCTTTGGTGATTGAGTTTGTGGCTTAGTCCCAAGTCATTAGACCAAGATTTCTTCATTTCTGTATGGAAATGTAACCCTGAGTGTATGTGACTCTTTGTGGGAACAATTGTATTCCTGTTCCTTTGGTCACAGTCCACTTAATCTGATCTTTATCTCGGACATATCCTGGGAGTTAGGGAGAGCTTCTGTGGCAGAAAGACAAGACTTAACCCACAAGGCACCCAGGGAAAAAAGGGGAGGGCTTGTTCTTTGGCATTTCAGAAAGCATGCCAATTTTCCTTGTTGAGTAAGGGCATAACGCCTTGGGGCACACTGCTTTAATCTCTGACCAGGGTTTCATATTCTATCACTTCTCATTTATCAGCCCAAACCCAGATGTCCCTTGAGGGCATTCTTTGTAAGAGAAACCATAGTATTTTGTAGCCAAGGAAGGTTTTATTACTACATTCACTTTCCCTTTACCCAGGAAGAAATACAGAATAACCATTGAGAGGCGAAGCCAGCAAGAAGAAAGTAACGTTGGAAAACATCGAGAGTTACGGGAAGATTCCATCAGATCCCATTTTTCAGTGGCTTAAAAGAAAGCCTTTTCTTTTGGCCCGAGATTCTTTAAGGAGATAGATGGGATGAAAGACATCAATGGAACAGAAGGAGCGCTCTTGAAGAACTCATTCTTTTAAGCAGTTAGTCATTTTGTTGTAAAATTTCGTAAGAAGCTCAGGAACTGTTATTAATCACCATAAGCCTCCTGGCCTTTCACCTCATGACAAACTATATGAGAATATAGCCTCACTCTGTTAAATGTTCATACTGTTTCAAGGGCATATGATTAGATTTATGTTTGAAAATCTGATGTCTCCATATCTTGATGGTTTTGGGGGGCATGTCACATAAGGCTACAAAAATGTGGTTTTCTTAAATGAAATGTTTTATAGCTAGAATAAAGTTTTTAAAAGTAGAATATTCTTGGAAAAATTTAACATCCAAAAAGAGGAAAATGTAATGAAAAATCTCAAGGTTGGAAATACAGTGTTCCTTTTTCTAGTGCTGATGGACAGATTTGAAGTTGAGGACTGCTCTGTCCAATGTATATATTTAGGTCCTGACTTCGTATCTTGAAAAAGGATTTCCTGCCTGTCTCCTTCAGTGTCTCATAAAAGCTATTCTGGAAAGTTGTAACTATTAATAAGATAAGAGGATTTATATAAGAAAAGCAAGTCTAAAATGTTTCACTTTTTAATGTAAAAAAAAAAGCCCTATTTCACACTAACACTTTATTTTTAGGTATTTTAATCTTATATTTTGCTATTAGAAAATGTGTCTATTTTTTCATTTTGAAAATTAAATTCCACTTATATTTTAAAAGCAAAATATAAGTGTACAACAAACCAGCAATGAAAGATGCTTCACTTTTTCCCCTTGTTTCCCTCTCCCCCTTGGCCATAGCCAAATGCCAATTGCTGCTTTAATTACGGAGATCTAGAAATGTATTCAGATCGCAGACTTTACAGGAGTACATCAATTTATCTGTTTTATTTTTTTCAAAAATTTTTCATTTGTTTTCATTGAAGTTCAATTTGCCAACATATAGTATAATACCCAGTGCTCATCCCATCAAGTGCCCTCCTCAGTGCCCATCACCCAGTTACCCCACCCCACCCCATTTTTCTGTTTTAAATGAAAAATTATTTTAGGGATAGACCTCTTCCAGTTCTGGTCAAATGATAAGTTTCAACATAAAGGGGTGGAATTTATTAGAATTAACTAGGGTTTAAGGCAGCCCTTTTTCCTCAAGGACAACTTTATACAGTGTTATAGTCATCCACTAATAACCCATGCAATAGCGGGTTAGGTGTAGATATAAGGGATTTGGACAAAGTTAAATAAGTATTGAATATCTGAATATCTCCTTTGTACCCAGTACTCTATACATAGGTTTAAACTCAGGTTGCCATTTTTGCTGATAGTTTTTAGAGAAAATGGTAAGAGAATAGGGAGTTGCCAAATTAGTGTACCATCTTGTAATTATGTCACTCGGGGCTTTCCTCAGTAACATTTTGAACATCTGGAAAATAGTTTCTAAAATTACCTTAGTGACTATAAAAGACCATGTATAGGGAGGAGAATAGGGGAGTTCAAGCAATTCCCTGGTAGTGATGAAGGTGGTAATCCACACAGGTAGTAGTAGAGGCAGGCAGGGTGAAAGCTGAATATCTTGGAAGCTGGCTGAGCATGCTTCCCTGAAGGAGTCTGCCTCTGTCACTATTATTTCAGCCAGCCAAGTGGCTTATTTCAGTGAATCGATGATTTCTGTGTGAAGCATAGTTCCCCTCTACATTTAAAAAACGGGATTCGGGCAGCTGGAGAGCATGATAACAGAATGAGTTATGATCAACAGAAATGACTATGTTGTAGTTCTCCAGGAGGATGCAAAGGAAAAAGTGCTGACTTCAAAAAAAAGATGGAAAAAGAAGGCAAGAAAGGCAAGCTCCAGAAATTCCAATGTAGGCGGAGAGTTTGGGAAGTGAAATATAGGAGAGAAAACATTTAACAGCTCAGAAATCTTCAGAGTGAAAACAGAATGGAAGGTTTGCATCCATATTTTTTTGTGTGAATTGAGAGCTTATTTCTCTCTCAGTTTTATTTTTCAATGATGTTTTCAATGTGTTTTAGAGATATTCATTTTATACTATCTTGTGTTTGTGAAAAAAATGTAAATTTCAAGCCTATGTACAGGGAGAAAATCACTCTACCTGGTTGCAGTCTTTGGATATAAACATTTCGAACCCTTCTGGAATTTATATAGGGGCCTGATAACTGTAACATTTTTAAAGCAAATATCTTTTATTTCTACTTCAGGTAGAGGAATAGTTCTTTTTTTTTTTTTTTTTTTTGAGGAATAGTTCTAAACTTAATATTATATCCCCAGATAAAATGGTAGAAATAAGGCATTAGTTTTTTAAAGATGGCAGGACAAATCATGAGGTTTCATAGATACATGCCATTCTGTTCCAAAGTTAAAGCAGTTCTGGGGTTCTTAAGATTGATTGCTTATTTACATGTCTATTTCCACTTCTTTCCTCCTGAAAATCATCATATGAGTCACCAAAACTCCATTAAGTTGGAAAACTTCGCTTGTAAAGAGCATGTAGATCTCACAAGTGTAGGTGTTTGTCCCAAGCGTACCTTGGGTTAAGATCGCTGGAGATTATAATCTGGGACTTAAATTCCTAACTGCTAAGCAGCATCTTTGACAACTAATCATTCGTATTTCACCAGAAGCCAGATAATCATATAGCAAAGTAAATAGGGCTTTAGTTCTTAAATCAGCCTATAAATTTTTACCCTGAAGTCTAGGGTGTTCAGATTTTAAAAGGGAAGCTTTATCAGTATTTTCTCATCTGGCCAAACAAGATGATATTTATATAGGTCAAAATGAGTATTTACTTTCTGTATATACGGCGTATATATGGCGTATATACAGAAAGTATATACTCATTGTGTTGGAAATAAGTATAGGTTTTACGGTTATCATTGTCAACTTTGTAGATTTTTTTTTTCTGGGCTCAAAAATAAAAGTTTTCTCCAGATAATCACTTTTATCCAGAAATAATTTTCTGTATCAATCGCGTATCTGCCCGCAGATGACTATAGTTTCCATGAGGAAGCCCCTACAACATTACACTTCCCAGAACTGTCAGCTTATCCTTTCCTGAACCACAGACATAGTTCCATAGGCTCTGAAATAGTTTTTGTTTTTGTTTTACATTTCAGAAGCTATATTTAACAGAGGGAGAAGAGAAATGTATGGAAAGAGAATGTCTCCTTTTCTCCTCTTCCTTAAAATTCAGACTTTTGCTTTAGAATATCCCATCAGTTCTCCCTGTTTACAGGTTCTAGGGTCCTTAACTTATTCAAGGAACCTGTGCCCCTTTTGTCCCAGTTTTACCACTTTCTTTCTGATTATTCCTGATTTTGGAAGTGTAAGTTATGCCATTGGCAGTAAAATTGAAGCTATTGTATAGACCTCAACAGACAGTGACAATTCAGAAATGAGCTTCCCGTGGCATCACCACCTCCTTGTGAGTGAGTATACAGGACTATTTGTGGAAGTCTCTTTAGGAGGCCAAATAAAATATTATACCACCAGTATTAAGGGAGTATTTATAAACTGAAAAGAATGCATACTTATGTTTCTTGGGACACAAAGAGCCCAGATCCTGAGTGGATACAGTATAAAACCAAACACCAACCAAAATTAGGCCCCTCGATCTATATTTCATGGGTTCTGTTTAGTTATGCCCTGGTGGTTAGCGCTTTATGGGGAAGCTGAAAACGGGCTAAATTTCTTCTTCAGTGGAAAAAACTGAAACTGAAAACATGGAATATGTTTTTGGGGCAGTGTGGAAGCATAGAGAATGAGAAGGTGCTGTTCAGAGGGATCTGTTTCTTTTTCAGTTGGTCTTTAGAACTACAGAATACCCAATAATTTAGCCCATCTTCAACAGCCAGACTCAGCAAGAAGCTTGGGACACACCCAGCCAGAAGAATCAGGAGCTTGATCCTCTGAAAGAAACAGAAGAGGGTGGCATCGCAAGCTGCCACTGTCCTTCCCACCCTTCCTCCCTCACTCCCCCCTCCACCATCCATCGTGGCTCCAAGATGCATCGGCATCTTGCCCAAGCAGGTAGCAACTTGTGAGTAGGACCTCTGTGCTTCCTCAGAGGGAAAGAAGACAAAACAGTGCTGCCTATAAGAATGTAGCTGGCTTTGGATCAGAACCCTTATGCTAACTTGACCACACACGCAGGACAAGCCTGTGATGTGCATATATTCCAACAAGCCTTGCTTTGGTTTTCAGCATGTAGATTTCACAAATGTCTCTTACAAGCATACCCCACAGCTAGACTCTAGGATTAAAATGACTTTCAAAAGGTGCTGGATTGGAGTTTGTTCAAATTTTTCATTAACCACTAATGTTAATTCAGACCAAAGGTAAAGCAATTCTAAACCAGCTGATGCAGTTAATGTTCATGTTTTAAGCTACTTCAAACATGGTGAAAGGGTTTCAATGGAAGCTGAATCTCAGAAGTAAAAATCCATATGTTATAATAGCTCTTTGATGTATCAGGTGTGGATTGATTCTTAAGGGAGAGATTTGAACAAGCAAAACTAAGAGTTAGCAAAAATGCTGTTGCTTTGATTCACGTGTTTAAAGACCTACATTTTATGCACAGGAATAAAGGCCCTTCCAACAAAAGGTGTAAGTCGTAACATGGACTACCAAATTGTTTATTTGCTAGGGGACCAAAGCTGTGATAGCACACAATCACTGGGCAGAAAATGTCGAGAAAGAGGAAAATTTGGATTTCAAAACAGGATACCCTATTTAGTATTCAATGCCAACATCTGAAGAAGTCCAGTGTGGTGTGTCTTACTTACAAGACAGCAATGGGGTGCCCTCAACAACCTGGAGATGCTGTGAGTTTGCAGACTTTTTGTTGGGTCCTGGGAGTCTGAGCTTTGTTCCCTGTTTGTTCACGGTGAATAGTTGAAACCAAGAGGACATGGAATAGATACTGTGGAGGATTACTTCTGCAGCCCTTGTCTTCTGGGCCATATTACTCATTGTTATTTTAAATATGGGACTACCAAACAATACAGATCTACCAGAAGTATGGTAGAAAAATAAAATGAAAGCCGCACAAGCTACAGTTTATTATTCTAATGTAAGTAGAACTATCTGCATATAATGTGATTTAATTTATTGTTTTGTGTAGAAAATGAAGATTAATGACTGTGGATATAACCCCTGTTTTGTATAATATATTTTATTTCTGGTGCAAACTGGTCATTTAAAGTATCTACTTCATTTGGTGTTTGGATATAAATGTGTATGTGTTCTTGTAAATGTTTCTCTTAAGCAAGAATGCCACATGCTCGCAGTATAACAATGTGTTCTCATTAAAAATACATCCCACAGAAACCTTTTCCTGTTTATGATTCAACCAACATACACTGCACATATCCATATTCTCTGAGGACTTTCTGTTTTCCTAGGGCAAGTTTAAGTAAAGATCAATTAGTGGTTGTGATGAATCGTACTGCTTGAATGGTACCCATGAGAGAACTCAAGAATTTCTGCCCAGCAAAGGGGAAGTTTATAGGAATTAGAAAATAATATATTATAATGAATGATAAACCTTGATGTGGCAGGTAAGGAAAGAACTCTCAAGGAATACTATTATCATGCATCTCTACAGCTCTACACAGTTACACAGTTGGCCTCAGTGACTCATATTGTTAGGTCGCTTGCCCAGTTTGAAGAGATTCTAGGTCAGTTTTGCCACTCCAAAGAACTCCTTAGGTTCTGGCATTCTAAGCAAACTGACTAGCTTCAAGCATCTCTAGTTGCCTCAGGATTGTAAAAAGCTGCTTCATTATCTGGGAAGTTACTTACAGTTTGTTTTAAGCTGGAGAAACAGTGATTCTCATGGTCCAAGTGATGTTTCCCTGGTCCTGCTGTGGCTACCACTGCCAGTGAAGTTCCTGGATAGCACCACAAATGCCATTCACACTGGGTGCCCCGGTTTGCGAAGACTGAGTAGGATGTGATTCCCAGCTGGAGGTGGGAGTGGGGGTTGGGAGAGGGGTCAGGGAGGGCCTGCCAGGAATGAAGGGTGGGGTCAGGAAACCTTCAGGAAACACAGGCTGTCTCAGCCCATCTGGGCGGCCATACCAGAATGCCACAGACTGGGGGTCTTAACCAACAGAAATTAATTTCTCACAGTTTTGGAAAGTTTTCTCACAGGCTAGAAGTCCAAGATCAATATGCCTGCCAGTTTGGCTCCTAGTGAGAGCTTTCCTCTTGGCTTATAGAAGGCTGCCTTCTTGCTATACCCTCACTTGTCCTTTCCTGGGTGCATGCTTGTGCAGAGAGAGACAGAGACAGAGATAGAGGTATGTGTTGGAAAGATGGGGCTAGTGTACTGAATTAACAACAGGCAGAGTACGATCTTATGAATGAGAAACACAAGGCACCCACACATGTTGGCAGGTAGCTCCCTTGGCATTGGAGTTGCCACTGTGGGAAAGTAAAAACCCTGGGGTTCTTTGGATTGAAGGCACAATTTCAATATACTTACACAAAGGAAGTCAAGTCACAAGATAGATTACTTACAAGTCCCAGAAACAGGTGTGTATGTGTGGGGCAGGAAATGCAATGAAGGTGTAGGGTGGGAGGAAGGCAATCCTCTGACCCAGGTCATGAGTCAGCATGAGATAGATGTCAAGATAGCAAGCACCTGTTATTTATAAGGCAGTAGGGTCAGAAGTCACTAACTTTTCACAGGCTTAACTCCCAAGTGGTTATTTTATAGAGTGCCCTGTGAAAAACAAAGCAGGAACTTATGGCAGGATTCCTAAAGTCCTTGTCTAAATGTCTGTGGATGTAAGGTTACCATACTGTAAAATGCCTAGGCAACAACAGAAAACAAAAGTTATTTTTCTCATCACAAGATAGAGATAGACAAGTAGAGGAGGAGGGGCTCTTGTGTCTCTTCTTATGAGGACACTAATCCTATTAGATCAGGGCCCCGCCCTTGTGACCTCATTTAACTTAATTACTTCCTTAGTGGCCCCATTTCCACATAGAACCACACTGGAGGGTTTGGACTTCAACATATGGATTTGAGTTTAAGTAAAGATCAATTAGTGGGACACAAACATTCAGTCCATAATGTACAGGGTATTCCTACTACTTTCTCATATCACCTTAGGGACCACAGCCTCCTCGATTCTTTCCATCCCACATCTTACCTCCTCATCTCTCTCTGAACTTCCTCATTCATATGCAACATTCACAACAGGCCAAAGATGCCTCATCACTGTGGCTAGTGGGAACTATGTTCCCTGGAGGAGCCCTAGAGAGCTCCACTGATTCGGGCCCTTCCCTAACTCTAAATCATGGGCTTCTGGAGTTGACATATTGACAACTATTAGGAGAGGTATCAAGGACTGTGTAAAAAAATAGTCATTTAATAAACCATCTATTGGCACCAAACTAGAACTAAGAAAAATAATTTTTCAGGTTTTGTGCATCCCTCTCTATCATTAGCTGTTGAAGCTCTACCATTGCCATTTCAGAGATGAGGACATTCTTGGAGCTGGGTCATAAACCTGTGCGGAAGTGGAGGTTACTGTAGTCCTAAGCTCACTAGGCTGATGTGAGGACTTCAGACTTAGAATCCTGCCTGGCACATAGTGAAGCATTCACTAGGTTGATTATTATACTCTCCTGTTTCCTTGGATAAGGAGACAAAGCCCAGTTGATCATTTTTGATGACCTTCAAGATAATTTGACTTGATGACAAGTAGCCCTGCCCTCTTGTAGGATGAGATGAGAGGCAACGAGGAGGAAGAGGTCCCTTTTCTGTACATTGGCCCCTCCTGAAGGGTCCAGACAAGGGCCAAGAGTGGGACAGTGATGACCACATCGCCTCTGAAGCCCTCAGGGGGTCTGAGCAGTTTCATTCAGATCTGTTTTCTCCTTGGGTGGAGGTCCCACTGCAGGCCTGGTCAGCACTGCTGTGCACCTGCTTTCTTGTCCTGGCCGACACGGCCCTAAGAACCACTCCCTGACCTCATTACTGTGGGGCAACCGGGCTAGCAGTAGTGATTGGTCAGAGCAATGCCTCCTCCCCTCCCAACATAAAGGACCTTCATAGGTCCTAAAGAACATCTTTCTTACCAGTGGCTGTGCTCAATCCAGGTGTCTCCCAGGAATGCTGGGATTTTGTCCTAAATGCAACAGTGGCACCTCATAAGGCTATTAGTGGGTGGGTGGGGGGTTGCTTAGTGCAGACAAAAGGGGTTCTTATTCCACTGCTACTCCAATGAGTCAAGGGAGACCAGGCATCAGACAGGCCGGTGGGAGATGATGGCATCAAAGTCCTGAAGTTCAGTGTATACAGGGGCACCTCTCAGGCCCCGGGACACCAGAGACCAGGAGAGAGACAACACTGTTCTTTCAAGAAGGCCTCTGATAGTTCAGAATGAGAGTCAGGTAAGGCAGGTCTGGGAGGCCACATTCCAGGCTGTGTCACCCCCTCTTCACCTCTTAGTGTGGTGGCCAGTGCTGGCTACCGTCCACCGAGTGCTTGAAAAGAACCAGCCATGCATGAAAGATCTGTGATCCTCCAGCAGGAGCGTCTTGGGTGGTGCCAAAGGTATTTTATGCTTTCAGGCAAAAACCCAACCAAAGATTGTATCTAAATGGAACTTGTCACCTGGTGTCTTAATTGTATACCCCTCATGACCATTCTCAGCACTGTATTCAGAAGGGAAGTGAAGAGTGAGCAAGAGTGTGTGCTGGCTATTGAGAGCTCACCGCACTCCAGACTTCTGAAGCATTATATGGTTATCCATATGCCAAGCTGAATAGGGCCATGGTCACCTTGAAAGTGTATAAACAGAGGCATGGAGGTTAAGCAACTTGCCCAAGGCCTCCCACCTACCAAGTGGCAGAGCTGGGGTTTGAAGTCCGGCTGCTTTTCCAGACAATGACTAGGCCAAACCACTTAGTCCAGTAGAATAGTCATTTTCAGTCCAAGTAGAGCTCGCTTCCTTTGCATCACCTTCCCTGTCCAGTCATGTTCCCATCCATCTCTCCTCATCCATCTTCCCTGCCACCGAACAAGTCCTTTATTACCTGAGCCCCAGCGCAGTGGGGAGCAGCCGCCTACCTCGGGCTCCCCTCTTCTCCTCATTCTTCTCACTACTGCTGTGTCAGTCTTCTTAAGACATTGCTTTGATGGCATCACTCTCTTGCTCAGTAACCTCTAGTGACTCCCGTTCCTCCAGGTCGGATTCCATACCCTGTGCCTGGTGTTCACAGCCCTGTGCCCCGAGTCTTGCTTTACTGCCTCATTAGTCCCTAGTCCTTGGTTCAATCACGTTGTGCTGAATGGGACTTACTTAAACTGGTTTGCTTGTCACGTGCTAAATATTCCCCACACTTTCCTGATTGCAACTTTCTATTCCCTCTGGTCCTCCTGCTTGGAAAACCCTTTGCTTTCTAGTCGGGTCCATCCTTTATCTGCAGTTCACATCCCGGTTCCTCCATAGACCTCCCTGTCCACCCTGGCTTCGGATGAGCTCTCCCTTATTTTGTGGCATTTATTGTCTCAGGGGCTATGAATGCATGGTCTGCAGATGCGTTCTGTTGGGCCAGCTAGTGTTTAGAGAAAGAAAAAAGGAATTTTAATGCCTCCAGTGGGGCCAATACTCTCCAATTCCCCAGAAGCCCTATACTCCTTGATGTTTTTTTTTTTTTTTAAATTTTTATTTATTTATGATAGTCACAGAGAGAGGGGCAGAGACATAGGCAGAGGGAGAAGCAGGCTCCATGCAGGGAGCCTGACGTGGGATTCGATCCCGGGTCTCCAGGATCGCGCCCTGGGCCAAAGGCAGGCGCCAAACCGCTGCGCCACCCAGGGATCCCCTCCTTGATGTTTTTATGTCCAATTTTCTCCACCAATTCACAATAGGTTCTGGGGCTTGCAAACCCTGTCTGTTTTGAACAATCATGTGGAGCTTTGTACTCTCTCTTCTGCGGCCACTTTACTTATCCTCTTAACGTCATAAGGTCCATGCTGTTGGCCTTCAAAGAATATACTCACATCTTTCTCTCCTTTTAGCTTCTTGGTCAAGTACTAAGTATTCTAAAAGAAAATATTTCCTGCATTAGGGGAATTATTACCCAAATAGTTTTTTTTAAGATTGTTTATTTGAGAGAGAAGGAGAGAGAGAGAGAGAGAGAGAGAGAGAGAGAGAGAGATACTCTTTCTCCCCTCTGAGCAGGGATCTGGACCTGAGGCTCCATTCCAGGACCCAAAGATCATGACCTGAGCCACTCAGGTGCCCCATCCATATAGTTTTTGTAACACTGATACTCTATAGTGTGTCTGCTTTGTGAAATTTTTTAAAAACTGAGATATTCTTAAATGGCCTGTTTAAATCTTTTTTTTTGGTTTTTTTTTTTTAAGGTGTGGGGTCTCAGCAAACCACAGGCCTTTGTTAACCTCAGTTTCATCCTTCATACAAGCAGGAGGATTAAAACTACTTTGAAGTGTTCAAGTGGTTCCTGAAATGCAGTAGCAGCTCAACAAATGGGGGTTATTACTCTTTTCACAAGGTAGCCTTAGCGCCTTAGGTTCTCAGGCTTCTGGGGTGAAGACTGGCCCATAAATGTGGTCCTGGGGTCTTTGTCGTACGTGACCTTGTGTTAGACTCTCTCTAACAGGACCCTCCAGGGCTGAACTCCCTCACGCAGTCCCTGCCGCAGGCCTGTGCAGCTGGCACCGCCACCACCACCTCCGAGACAGAGTGCTTCGACACTTTGCCCTGGTCCCCCAGCCAGGAAATGACAGAGCCAGGCCTGAGAGGTGGTAGCGGCCGCTGCAGCAATGCCGGGAGCCTCTCCTGCCTTTAATTCCGTTGCTCACCGCCCTGTCAGATACCAGCCGGGGCGATAAGGAAAAGGTGGTGCCCTTCCAGAATTTAAGACCTCGGCTCAGACGTTCCCACGTACTATTTGCAGGCCGGTTGCCAACCCGGGGAATGTTACTAGTTCGTGCTTTAGTAAGGAGAATAAGGACAACAATAGGGAAGTGTTCATAAACACGAATTGATTTAATATGTAATGGTTTGGCTTTTTTTTTTTTTTCCTGAGATTACAGCTGTGATTTTGTGTCCGAGCTGTGAGAATACTTTTTCTGTCATTAAATGGTAATGATAATAGTGTATTTGTTTTTATTTTTGTTTTTGTTTTCCTTTTAGGTCTTTACTTGACAGAATTAAACTTTGGTGATAGTTGAAATTCATGAAATCCATCAGTCTAGAGACATTATTAGTCTGTTGTGGCGATAGGATTACATAATGTCTGCTTGTTTATTCACGGTGACATGAGAAGAGATCCTGTCTTCTGGGCCAGCCTTCCCCCTTGTTGTCTCTCGGTGGCTTAGAGATACCCATCTGTTCAGTAAATCCTTGTTGGCTGATTCTTTTAAAGGCCACATGAGACCTCTGCCCAGCCCAGATTCCTAATAGTTTATCCTTGTTCTCCTTGAGAGATCTCTCACATTCTCCCTAGTTGAGTGATTCATGGATCATCTTAAAACCAAAACTGTTGGCAAAACAAACATCTCAGACCCCTGCTCTTTCCTTCAAAGATTTTCCTGTTTCTTAGAACCAGCCTCCAGGGTTGAACATTTAGTTACATTTACAAGCAGCTCCTGTGGTGAAACAGAGCACCACTTAATCAGATTATAACCACGATAGTGATAACAATGTGACAACACACTCACAAACGATCACATTAAAGCATTTTTTTCTTACTTGATTAAGCCTTTTCTAGCTGCTTAAATTTTTTTCCTTAAAAAATTTGAGTACAGTTGACATACAATGTTCCATTAGTTTTAGGCGTACAGCAGAGCGATCCCACATCTCTGTCCCTTTTGCTATGCCCAGCCTAAGTATAGTCACTGTGTCACAACCCTATCACAGTGTCACTGACTAGATTCCCTATGCTGTGCCTTTTATTCCTTACTTACTCCTTCTAGTAGCTGGAAGCTTGTCTCCCCCCATCCCCTTCACTCATTTTGTCCACCCTGCACCCCACCACCGTGGCAACCATCAGTTTGTTCTCTGTATTTACAGGTCTGATAATGTTTTTTGTTTATTCATTTATTTTGTTTTTTAGATTCCACATGAGTGAAATCACATGGCATTCGTCTTCCTTACTTGTTGTATACTTGCAGATAATGACACTGAAACATTTTTTTCTTACTTTAAGCTTTTTATAGCTGCTTTGACTTAAGAGAAAAAAACAAAAGCTACTGATGCCAAAATCCTGCATATCAGTGTGGATGCTTTTTTGCATTTTATTCTTAATTTCTACCCATCCAAGATCCTATATCTTCTCATTGAAGTAATAAGCATTGTCCCAAAGGCTTTCTCAGATTTTATTTAAGAATTAATTATCTATTATTCTCTGGTTCGTTTGTCATATTAAAAAAAAAAATCAACCCACTAGTGGTATGTTAGAGTTCTTTGTACTGGATTGTGAGAACAATTTTTTAAAATTTCAGAAACTTTCTGAGCTGATTAACAACATTCTTAAAAGCTAAGTTATATAAGCTTATAATTAAATACATTTTATTTTATTATTATTAATTTTTTTTTTTTAGATTTCATTTATTTATTTGAGAGAGAGCCTAGTAGAAGGAGCCAGGAGGAGTAGAGAGGGAGGGTGAGGGAGAGAAAGAATCTCTCAAGTAGCCTCTGAGCTGAGCACAGAGCCCGATGCAAGGCTCAATCTCACAACCCTGAGATCATGACCTGACCCGAAACCAAGAGTCAGACACTCAGCCAACTGAGCCACTCAGGTACCCCTAAATAAATTTTATTAAAAACAAAGGTAGGGGATCCCTGGGTGGCGCAGCGGTTTGGCGCCTGCCTTTGGCCCAGGGCGCGATCCTGGAGACCCGGGATCGAATCCCACGTCGGGCTCCCGGTTCATGGAGCCTGCTTCTCCCTCTGCCTATGTCTCTGCCTCTTTCTCTCTGTGTGTTTGTGTGTGACTATCATAAATAAATAAAAATTAAAAATAAATAAAAATAAATAAAAACAAAGGTAATAAATACTCAAAACATTACTTTCAAGTTATTTCACTACATTTTACTATTATCCATGCATTTGAGGTTATTTTCATCTACTTTATCTGTAAGATACCTATAAGGAAATGCAAAATAATCATGCACTACTGTATATCTCTTCTTAGTTCCACATCCAGTGAAATCAAGTTGGTAGCTTGACATTGGCCATGTTATGAGTATTTACACCATGGACATCAACAAATGCTACAAATCATGGCACTTTCTCTCCAGAGACCTATGCCTCCCAACATACCAACTGTCTACCATTCTCTTCTTCTTACTAGGTGAACCCAGAACACAACCCATCAGTGACGTTTCTCTTTCTCAGAAAAATAAATTGATATTCTGAGAAGTTAAATGATCTGTTCAAAGTCTCAGTTGATAAACAGTAAACCCAGCACTAAAGCCCAGGGCTTCAAAAGCCTACCTAGTGTTCTTTTTACACTAGAGAATGAAGGACACCTCAGACTCTAAAAAGAACCTTGAGTATTACGATAAACTTCCCAGCTTAATAATGGCTCCAGAGAAAGTTTTGCCCTGAAGGCATCCCAAGAGATCAAAGATTTGATTCTGGTGACAGGATTTCTGTCAAAAACAAAAAAT
This sequence comes from Canis aureus, assembly GCF_053574225.1. Taxonomy (NCBI): domain Eukaryota; kingdom Metazoa; phylum Chordata; class Mammalia; order Carnivora; family Canidae; genus Canis; species Canis aureus. The sequence continues at coordinate 76,657,140 of NC_135614.1, read as the reverse complement.
GCTATTGGCCATAGCTAATAGTCCCAAATTGTTTTATAAGAAATCCTTGGTATTTTAGTAAGGTTTGTATAAGCAGTGGAAGTTGGAGAATGGGAAGGGGAGGTGCTGGAAGGAAGAGCCCTTTAGGAATCTGATAATTGGAAGCTTTTCTTTTGCTGAATCTTTTAGAACATCCATCTCCTCCAACATTTACAGCTCTCACCCCCACATACCACATATCCATACATGGCACACATGGTAAAGTTAGAAACATGATTAAAAATATAGAAAATAGTAGGTCTTCCAAGTAAGACATCAGTCCATGCATTTGCATAATACCATGTCTTGTGGCATTTTCAATACTACATTTATAATATAGAACCAATCTAAGCATGCTCATAGTACAGCAGAGAAATATTACAGGCTTCCTCAAGAGTAATGAATATAATTTCAGCCTCCTAAATACAAACTCTCAGACCCACTGCTATTTTTTAAATCACTTATAGAACAGTGTTTTTAATATACTTAGTTTTTTTTTTCCATAAAATTGATAAAATGAATGTAATAACAGTTAATAAATTAATGCTTGCCTCATTGTTTCAGGATGTTATTTGCATGGCCCAGCTACTGCACTCTAAGGATCAGTGTTTTCTTTTTCTACTCTCACTGGCCAAGCATGTTCAGTTGCTCTGTAAGCACCATATCTATATTTCTGTGATGGTATTTCTCCCATTCAAGGACTAATCAGGCCCGACCCTGCTTAGCTTCCGAGATTAGACGAGATTGGGCACATTCAGGGTGATATGGCTATAGACTGTGATGGTATTTCTGACTCAATATTTGACTTTAAATTTCATACCCAACCTCCCACCCCTCAAATTTTATTTTATTTTCTGTCATAGGAAGTCAGACACATTATAAATATTTCCCTTGACAACCACAATATATACTGTTAATTAAGTATTTGTTTAGATGCAATGTTATTCTAAGTAAAAATGGGCAGGGAATATTCTCCATGTCAAACCTTAGACCTAGGTATTCAAATTACAATGATCCCTTGAAAATTTTAAGTATGATTGATGCTTTCTGATATATAATGAAGGACTGTGAATAAGCAGGAAATAGATACTGAGTACATCTACTGGCCTTCTGGAAAGTTGGGAATCATTTAGATGTTCACGTGATTCTCCTCTTCACTATTGTTGCATTCAAGCAGAATACTGAGAGGTGGAGGAAGCTTATGCTGTTTAGCTTAACACAGAACTTTGTTTTAAAAAAGATTTTATTTATTTATTTGACAGAGAGAGAGAGAAGAGAGAGAGAGCACAAACAAGGGGAGTAGCAGGGAGAGGGAGAGGGAGAAGCAGGCTCCCGGATGCAGGGTTCGATCCCAGGACCCTGGGACCATGACCTTAGCTGAAGGCAGATGATTAACTGACTAAGCCACCCAGGAACCCCTAACACAGAACCCTCAATGACAAAGGGAGATCTGGGTAACCTTGACAGATTTTATATTGCCTTGTTCATATGTCATGTAGAAGATACAAAGTCCAGGCATGCTGTACCTCAATTAAAGTCAGTCTCTAATTGCTTCACTGCATTTGGCGAAGAAGACTCCTGATGCAATCCGGACTTCTCACCCTTTGCTTGGGAAGCCCATGGTAACTCAACGGTACTGATAGGTCCCCAAGAGCTTCATTCCTTAAATCCCTTTCAAACATGTACAGGAGACATTCCTGCAGCCTACTTAGGAAACTATTTCTTGAGGTATGGTCATCACATTTCTGAAAAATTATGGTGGCAGCTGATCCAAAATCTTGGCCTTGAACTCCAGCCAATGTTTTCTTGACTCCAAAGTGTCCTGCCAAAACAAAGTAATTGCACAGCTGACAGGACCTCTCTTGTTACCTCTTAGGAATGACCATAATTTATAGCCAGCAATGCCAATGGGGGTCTCCCAGTGAGCATACAGCCATCTGGGTACATTTCAGTGTCATCTCAGGGCTAACGATCTTCTCATACTTACCTTCTCAGGAAAGCACAAAATTCCTTGTCTGAGGAGAATGAACACCCCTGATAAGGAGTTCTGTTTCTACTGTAACTGTGCGCTCCTTTTTTCTCTCTTGATGTCTACTGGTTTCCTGACCTGACAGTTTGGTACCACTTCCTGAGACCTCCAATTCTTCACCTAGGTGCTGGTTTCAGGCTTGAGGTGGCCATGACCAAAGCTGTCACTGGTGAAACTTGTTAAAGGAAAGACATCTTATTTGGCTTTAAAAACAGGTAGGCAGGTGAGGTGGTTGTCAGAGGGGAGATGGTTAGAGGGCTGGACAGAACAGATGAAGAATATCAAGAGGTACAAACTTCTAGTTATAAAATAAATAAGTCATAGAGATGAAAAGCATAGCATAGGGAATGTAGTCAGTAATATTTTAATAATGTTATAGGGTGACAGATGGTGACTACAGTTATCATGGTGAGCACTGAGTAGTGTCTAGAATTATCACAGCACCAGTAAAGTATAGAATTGTTGAAGCACTATGTTGAGTAATGTATAGAATTGAAGTAGTAGTTTCAGTGCCCCTGAAACAAATATAACCTTGTAAGTTAATTATACTTCAATAGATTAAAAAAAACTAAGCTCATACAAAATTCAACTTAGCTATTTGACTTGAAGTTTGCAAAGCAGGAGGAAGCCAGAACGAGGAGAAAAAAGAAAGTGAGAAAGGCTATGAAGCAGAGAAAGGCTGGGAGACTGGTCAATAGGGGAGGAAAAAGCCATCCCCTGAGTGTGGGATTTCCCTTGCTGTGCAGGGGAAGACATCACCCAGTCTGTTAATGTTCTAAGTAACAACGGAGATCGCAATCCACAAAAGACTCCCTTCTATGCTGAAAGACTGATTACGTGATGTATAAAGGGCTGCGATATTTCATTGGTCATTCAATAAAATTTTTTTAATAGAGAATGTGTGTGTGCTCGTGAATGTGAGGGGTGGAATTAGAAGGGAGGGAGTGGGCGGGGGGGTGGGGGTAAGATCCGGAAAGAGAGGGAGAGAGGATCTCAAGCACGTTCTGTGCTCATTGTGAGGCCCAACATGGGGCTTGATCCCGACCCTGAGATCATAATCTGAGCCAAAATCAAGAGTCAGATATTTAATCGACTGAGCCACCCAGGCGCCCCTTTTCAATAAACGTTTTGCTAGCTGTTGGGGACTTAATGATGAAAAAAAAAAAAGGAAACTTAACTAAACAAAAAACATGGAAGCTTCCTTCTTCTAGAAGGAATAATTGTTGAATTTTTCTGAAAGAACATTCTAGGCTTAACTGTAGGGTCTGGGCTCAGGATCCTCTGGGCTATAGATTCTAAAATCTAGGAGCCTTGTAATGGGGCAGGAAGGAAGATGTATCCCTAAACCTTGTGAACCAGGGTGAGAAGATGAGAAACTAAAAGCCCATGGATGCCTAAATGGTGCCCAAGCTAGAAGACTGAGGGTCTCCAGGGTTTGTTATTGTACTTAAGAAGCTTCAATGTCCTCTGCTTTCTGATAGAGATAAGTACATACAGAAGAAGCACTGAAGAAAGTTCATTATGTTCATCTTCAGGACCAGTCAATGGGAAGAAAGATTTGGGGACTGGTTCTGACAAGAAGGCTTGTAGTCCACCACAGGTCACCAAAGAGAGACACCTAGTCATGGCACATTTCTCCAAAACATTCATTCTCTATCCCAGCATGGCTATTAAAACCCAAGTCCTCGGTTCTGTAAAATGACCTCCCCTTCATGCCAAGGACAGTGGCACTTAGGCTCATGCCCTTACTGCTCTGAAGTTCATTCAGTTCCTTCTGCATTGGGGGCCCTGGAACTTTCCCTTGATTTTTTTTTTTTTTTTTTTAGAGGAGTGTTTGATTCTCTCTTTCTCTCTCTCTCTTTCACTGTTTCCACTATTCTGTAGTGGGCTGTTTCCCAGGTAATCATATCTTCCATACTGGTAGAAATAAAGTCTTTGCAATCCGATGAAAGGTAATGGAAAACTAGAAACAGTGGGTGCCTTTTCTTACTCTTAGTTGGGAGGGTCAAGCATTGGTGAAGTCCTCAATCAAGGTCTTTGAGGTGAGATGAGTTTGTGTGGAATGGTTTGCATTTCTCCTGAGAAGAGCTTTCTGACAGGGCATCAGTTACATTTGCTGCAGGATTCCTGGGTGTGCTGCCTGGACCACCTGACTGAGTCCCTAAACCTCCGTTAGTTATACTTAACCACCTGGGGAATGGAGGCTCCTATTCATGCCTATGGTCTGGACTGCTGGTCTCTGCTTCTTAGGCTCTGACCCACTGGCTAACCTTGTGTTTAGTTCTTTGTTACCCTGTGATTTCTCATTGCCTGAATGTTTTGAATCAATGCCTTGCTCCAAACTAAATAACTATGCATGTATATCCACCCTTAGCTCACTCACCCGATTCCCAGTCCACTCTTGTGTTTTAGCTCCCAGGATATAAATACTTTCTTTTAGCCTATTCCCAGGATGGATGGGGCAAATCATATGAAGATACTGCCTTGACAGTTCAGGTAGTACAGGTTCTAAGGAGGAGACAGAAATTGGGTGTGTGGCCTCAAACGATATGGATCTATCAAGACATCTAGAATTGGGGAGACCTGAAGTTAGCAGAAAGGAGGTCTTGCATAAACCTCTTGAATCCCTTTTGTATTCTGAGATTATTATCTCAGCTCTATCTTCATTTACACTCAATACTTCCCAAGTTACTGGGAAGGACAAACAAGTCCAGACCCCTTAAAACTTTGTATCCTTTCTCCCATCCATCTTCCTGTTGTCTGTGAAGAAGTCTCTCACCAGAACTTTACTGAAGTTCATTGCCAACAAGAGAATTTGTGGTCCCATATTGTGGTAAAAAGTACATAACATAAAATTTACCATCTTAGCCATTTTTTTTAAAAGATTTTATTTATTTATTCATGAGAGGAACAGAGGGGGGCGGGCAGAGACGAGGGAGAAGGGGAGGGAGAAGCAGGCTCCATACAGGGAGCCTGACATGGGACTCCATCCCGGGTCTCCAGGATCACGCTCTGGGCTGAAGGCGGTGCTAAACCACTGAGCCACCCGGGCTGCCCCATCTTAGCCATTTTTAAGCCCAGTAACGTTAGGTATATTCACAGTGTTGTGAAACAGATCTTCAGAACTTTTCTATCCTGCAAATCTAAAACTCTATACCCATTAAACAACAACTCCTCCTTTCCCTGGTAACCCCAATTCTTCTATTTCTGTGAATCTGATGACTAGATACCTCGTATAAGTGGAATTATATAGTATTTGTCTTTTTGTGACTCGCTTATTTCACTTAGCATAGTGACCTCAAGGTTCATCCATGTTGTACCATGTGGCAAGACTTCCTTCCTTTTTAAGGCCTAATAATAATCTGTGTATGTATTCACATTTTGTTTTTATATTCATCTGTCAGTGGACATTTGGGTTGCTTCCATGTCTTGGCTATTGTTAATAGTGCTGCTATAAACATGGGTATGCAAATATCTCTTTGAGACCCTAATTTAAATTCTTCTGGGTATTTACCCAGAAGTCAGATTTCTGGATCATGTGGTAGTCCTATTTTTAATTTTTTGAGGAACCTCCATACTGTTTTCCATAGCAGCTGCATTTTACATTCCTGCCAACAGTTCACAACGGTCCAGTTTCTCCACATCCTTGCTAATACTTATTATTTTCTGTTTTTTTTTTTTTGATAGTAGCTATTTTTGATAGAGTGAGGTTGGCAATGTCTTTCTTATACTTCTTCATAAAATCACTGGAATTATGTATGTTTTGAAAATATCTGATAAGCTAACTTCTGGTAGCTCAGTTAAACTTTCAGTAGCAGATGAGGATTCAAATGATCTTCAAAATTCAAAGAAACTGCAACAAATTAAGTTTTCTGATCAAGAGTGGAAAACATCCAGAACATTCATGTTTGTTTTCCATCCAAAATTATCACTCAATTAATGTTCACCACCAAATTCCACCTGGTTTCGTTACATAAACTTTACAGTGCTCTCCTTACAAGACTTCTGTGTGTTTTCCTAATGATGGAAAGACCACTTCATCTTGGCTTCTGCTTTTCTCCTGTGAGCTCATGCTAAGGTCATTGTGTCATGTCTTTTATACGTTTGAACTAGGCTAGAACTCCAATCCCTTTTAATTCTAAGTCTTGGTCTCTCTTCAAACTGGGGCAGTTGGCTTCTACTGGAGGTCACAAAGGTCACCTTGGCTACTTCTAAGTAATGACCACAAGCAACATATTTTCATTGTAAATGACTTTCTTGTTCATCACATTTTATTTGAAGTTGATATTGGATCAAAACCTGGTATACTCAGCTTGGCAGCCTGCACTCCTAAGAGCATCAAGCCATTCCCAAGGAGGGATCTCATGGTATCTTTCTGCCTGGTGTGCCTCTCCTCTAAAGCATGGCTCTAAAATAAAAAATCATACCTATTATATTACCTTTCATTTCCTTATTATCTCTTGAGGTACAGCCCTCCCCACATTCAGCACAGCAAAGTACATGGCAAGGAGAGAATTTATGACTCACAATTGAATATTTCATCTCACTGGGAGGTAGACTGAGGGCAACACAGTGTGCCAAACTGTGCTTGACCAAATGCCATTAAACATTTCAGTCCAATACAACTGAATGCTTCTGCCCTTGAAACTCATTGGCTATTGGTGCTTATTACAAATAAGTTGGTATGGAACCATGATATTTTTGGTCATGTGACCAAGGTGGTGGTTCTAAAACCAGGCACACTGTTGAGGCAACAGATCCTATGAACCCTATTTACTCATACTTGAAAATACCTTGCAAAATTACCCTCATCATAATTAAAGGACACAGTAAAGTGTGTAAGGGACTGGTAAGGAAAGGAAATTTTTTTCATGATCAAGACTATGGTGAGCATAAACCAGAAATCTTAAAAAAAAATTCAGTGGCAGAGAAGAAAGATTGGAAAGAAACCGGGTCTCTGATGATGTTGATGATCCACCTGGAGCCACTATTTTAAGACTTACTGTTAAGTGACATAATTATTATTTAAGATAGGTGAGTGAGGGCTCTCTGTTATTTGCAACCCAAAGCATCCAAAACTATGAAGCCATGTGTAGGGTTTTAACAAATGAACAATGGGAAGTTGCTAAAAGGTTTTAGCAAAAATATAACATGGTCAGGTATTAATTGCAAAAAGATGGTCCAGTTTTAGTGTTGAATGTGGTGTCATATGGGTTTAAGGATCATTGCATGGGGTAAGTACAGAAGAGAACCAGATTTGAGGGGGAAGATCATGAGATATATCTCAGACGTGCTGACTGTAATCTGCCTTTAAGTTTTCCTAGTGAAGATGCCAAGTAGATAGTGAAATATATGGAACTTAGAAATGAAATCCTGTTTGGAGGGATAAATTTAGGAGTCATTAATATATATAGCTATTGAAGTCCTACATATGGATGGATGGGCTTGGGATGAATCCTTGAGGCACTTCAATATTTAATGCCAGGATAGAAGAGGATAAGTCTCCAAAGAAGACAGAGAAGGATATGCAAGGTCTGAATATCTTAGTCTATGAATTTCTACCTAAGAACCCATGGGGCTAAGGCCTGGACTTGATTATTTCTCAGAATTCTCCTACTTCTGAGATCTTTGATTCTAGGATAATTATGATTGCTCTATATTGTGGCATCAATGATAAATATTGTTGAATCTTTCTTTGAATCCTGCCAATCTCAAATAATCCTGCCTTTGGACTCATATTACATATTATCTGTATTCCTGTTAGGGCACATCCTACATTGTATTGTGGTTGTCTGTGACTATGTCTCATTTCTTTCCTTAAAGGCCAGAAATTGCATCTTATTTATGTTTTTATCTTTCTTCCCAAGTTGCTCAACCTAATTGGCAAGGTGTTGCGAATATAATAGGACCCCAATACATTCTTTGGTGAAATGAGTATTTAGTAGGTAATTTTTTATATGTAAATTTATTAGAGTTCGATTTGCCAACATATAGTATAAGACCCAGTGTTCATTCCGTCAAGTGTCCCCCTCAGTGCCCGTCACCCAGTCACCCCATCCCCCTGCCCACCTCCCTTTCCACTACCTCTTGTTCATTTCCCAGAGTTAGGAGTCTCTCATGTTTTGTCACCCTCTCTGATTTTTCCCACTAATTTTCTCTCCTTTCCCCTTTAATCACCTTCACTATTTTTTTATATTCCCTGAATGAATGAAACCATATAATGACTGTTCTTCTCCGATTGACTTACTTCACTCACCATAATACCCTCCAGTTCTATCCACGTTGGAGCAAATGGTGGGTATTTGTCGTTTCTAATGGCTGAGGAATATTCCATTGTATACATAGACCACATCTTCTTTATCCATTCATCTTTTGATGGACACCAAGGCTCCTTCCAGTTTGGCTATTGTGGACATTGCTGCTAGAAACATTGGGATGCAGGTGTCTCGGCTTTTCACTGCATTTGTATCTTTGGGGTAAATCCCCAGCAGTGCAATTGCTGGGTGGTAGGGTAGCTCTATTTTTAACTCTTTGAGGAAACTCCACACAGTTTTCCAGAGTGGCTGTACCAGTTCACATTCCCACCAACAGTGCAAGAGGGTTCCCCTTTCTCCACATCCTCTCCAACATTTGTGGTTTCCTGTCTTGTTAATGTTCCCCATTCTCACTGGTGTGAGGTGGGATCTCATTGTGGTTTTGACTTGTATTTCCCTGATGGCAAGTGATGTGGAGCATTTTCTCATGTGCTTGTTGGCCACGTCTATGTCTTCTTTGGTGAAATTTCTGTTCATGTCTTTTGCCCATTTCATGATTGGATTGTGTGTCTCATTGCTGTTGAGTTTAATAAGTTCTTTATCGATCTTCAATACTAGCCCTTTATCTGATATGTCACTTGCAAATATCTTCTCCCATTCTGTAGGTTGTCTTTGAGTTTTGTTGACTGTTTCCTTTGCTGTGCAGAAGCTTTTCATCTTGATTAAGTCCCAATAATTCTTTTTGCTTTGTTTCCCTTGCCTTCATAGATGTATCTTGCAAGAAGTTACTGTGGCCAAGTTCAAAAAGGGTGTTGCCTGTGTTCTCCTCTAGGATTTGGATGGATTCTTGTCTCAAATTTAGATCTTTCATCCATTTTGAGTTTATCTTTGTGTATGGTGTAAGAGAATGGTCCGGTAGGTAATTAAAAATACTGAGTGAATTGTTAATTTTTTATACTGAATGCTTGAATGTGAACTAGAAATTCTGATTGAACACAAAAGTAAATAAAAATCACATCCTGGAGAGATCTAAGGGTTATGGGACATTTTCCTGAAGCCTTTTACCCAGTAAGCATCCAGCTGTCTGTTTAAGGTGGTAAGATCATTACTAATCACCAACTTCCAGATTTCTGATTCAATCTAATGATCAAAACAGAGCATAAAATAATCCTTACTTTAACCATCACTCTTATGTCCCCAAAGTTGATCATTTTCCTATTTCCTGTAGTGTTACTAAGTTGGATCCTTCCTCAGTTGAGGAAGAAAGGAATGTTACATTTGGCCAAAGCAGACTTCAAAAATGAATTCAGCATCAGAGACTGGTATAATCTTCAAGATAGTCAATATTATTAGCTCAGTCTTACTATAGTACAGTTTCATGACTGTTTTTAACTACTGTCTACTCAAAACAACACACTTAACATTCAGCTGAGTTCATTACAAAATTTAAGAGTTGGCACAAAATTGGTCTATTATTATAGGGAAATTGGATAAAGCATAGAATGAAAGATTAAATGAGACCTAAATTTATTGATAGCTTCTGTTTGCTAGGCTCTTTACATTGTTATTTCATTTGACAAGAAAAAGAAAAGTGTACTTGCACTTGTTTTCAGGTCTTACCTATATATTCTTAAGTAATTAAGAATTTGAAGTATTATTACACCATTCATAATGATCAATTTAAGATAAATTAATTAAATGACTTCCATGTCCCAGGTTTTAAAGAAATCTGGATAGGCCCTTCTGCTTTCACATATCGTATAGTCCCTCAAAAATTCCCTCTTTTTAAAGCCAGCAACCATTAAGTTACTCTTAAACCCACACTAAGTACTATTTAACACAGGGGACAGAAAGCCAGATAGGTCTGGTTTCTGGTATCAGTAGTGTCTTTGTTGTGGAGAGATGTCAGTTTCCAAATTCTTACTACACTGTACAGACCTGTGTACCTCAGGCAACTTTATAGCCCAAACCCCACTCCCTGGGGACTTATAGCAACTTGTAAATCCGTGAGGAATTTTTCAGCAAAGTTCTATTTCTTAGTTTATTCATGGATTAGACTTATAAGAGTAGATTCATTCTAAGACTCTAATGAGCAGGGTTTTTTTTTTCTTCATACTGAAAAGAACACTTGCTTCTCTTTTTCCAACATTCAGCTTATGATGGTTTTAGAATTTATGTTCTCAGTTATATCCCCCATTGACTTTGAAATCTTAGAAAATACTCACCGTGGTTCTTCCCAGAATCCAGCACTATTCAAAGCCTTTCTTTATGTAGTATTAGAAAATGGAGACCCACAAAACTATTTCACATGAGTTTGTTACTCTGGTTTACTTCTAAGAACATTGGCTCTGCTCTTCCGACTAACCAGAAGTCATGACAGCGGTCTAATAACTGAGCAATGTCTGTTATTAGGGGTGGAGAACATGAAGAGGATTTCCATATTAAGTTTCTCAGAGCTGGGCTGAGGGTAAGTTCTCTTTTCTTTCACTGGAAAAGATCTGAGCTAGAATTTTTTTTTTAAACAATATAAGTCTCCAGAATGAAGTCCATAAAACCAATCTGAGAAGTACTAACAGCCCCATTGCTCACTTGGTTAGATGTGCTAACATCACATCTGTGACTGGTCTGGGTTATTTCATTTCATTGACTCCTATGAGGCTATCAGTACATGGGCTTTAAAAAATTTTTTATTCAGAGCTGAATTTCCTTTTAGTTTTCAATAGTTGCTCATTTCTGTTCCAATATTTCCAAATTTCATTCCTTTCTGTTTCACCTCACTTCAAATGCATTTCAAGGCTATCTTTTTCTTTTTGGATGATAGGACATAACATTTTTGAGTTTAAAGGTCCCTTAAAGTTCACTCATTATGATGCTCTTATTTTACGGATGAGAAAAATGAGGCACAGAGAAGGGAAGGGAATTGCTTGCCATGCTTTAGTGGGATTTGTCTTAGATCTTAGTTCTTCTGAGTACTGATTTAGCCACCTGCTTAAAGAGGCAATATAATCTGAAGCAAGGATCAGAACCAAAGCACATATCTGAACAGTTTTTTCCCTCATGATATGACTCTATATTAGTTTTCTATGCTATGTGACAAGTTGCCACAAACAATTTCTTAAAACAATACACATCTATTATCTATTATACCATAACTATGTGTCCTTAGCTCCTAGAGGCTATCTTACCCTCTTGACATGGCGCCCTACCAACATGCCCATTTCCTTCTTCAAAGCCAGCAAGAGAGAAAATCTCTAACAAGATTGTGTCTTATATAACTTAACATAATCAAGGAGAGACATTGCATCACCATTGTCATATTCTATTGGTTAGAAGTAACTGACAAGTAGTGCCCAGATTCAAGGCAAAGAGATGATAGAAAAACATGAATACCAGAAGATGAGGATCTCTGAGGATCACTTTAGGGTCTGCACACTACAACCTTAAACAAATGATTTACTTGGCCTAACATCAGAATGAATTCAAAGCAAGCAGTATTTTCACTGTGGATCATGGTCAATTTGCAAATATATTTCTAGAGGTGTGTCTCCAAGATCCTCTACCTTGTTTAATAATTGTATCCTTTTTACCAATGACGAAGATACAGAAGATGAATTTTCCAAATTTATGGGTGAATGACATCAGTAGTAACAAATAAGTTGGATGACACAATTAGGTTCCATTTTTATTTCCATGCTAATGTAATGGGGATAATATTTTTTATTTATACAAAATGATCTTCATATTTAATTTCCTTGTGTGTGACCTTCTAGACAGCCAGGGGCACCAATTTACCTTGTAAAAATTAAGATTTTTGCAGCAAGAATGAAAGGACAAAGATAATGCTGAACTTTAAATTCCAAAATGGAAGCTTTGCATTCACAGACTGACAATATTTTGAAAGACAGGCTTTGGTAGGGGAGAATAGATTTTTCTAAACTTCTTTAGCTCTGAGTAACAGTTTTGATCATTGAGGACAGAGGGGACTTAGGTATGATGTCACAGAAGCCACTAAGGACAGAAGGAAAAGTCACCCCTTGCAATCTCAGAGAGCTGTGGGAAGGAGAAAGGAGACAGAGTAGGATATGGAGGTCTAATGCTAGGGCCCTTAGGGTCCTTTTTCAAGGCCTCCAAAATTCAAGGGTGCAGAAGTATCCAGATATGTTTATGGAAACCCAGTAATATTGGAATAATTGGTCAGTTTCCATAGGTATAGCCTGTGGTAACCTGTAAACTTCTGGACTTGGTCTCACAATGGGCTGGGCATCCATAGCTTTCAGTACGGTGTATCACTGACAGACAGATGGACCTAAGGCACCACTTCCAGATTCCTGTGATCCATTTGTGTCACTCGCAGAGCCCAGAAATTCTCACATGCCCTGGCGAGGGCACATGGAAATGCTTGAGAGGACTTGGAGTGGAAACCAAGGTTCATAATGACAATGTTGGGCTCTTACCTGAGCTCTTACCTGAGCTCTGTTATCCTGGGGGAAAAAACCCTCATCCTTTTGTGATCTAGGAAAGGGTTCACTCCAAAGAACCATCACCCTCCGCCCCCCACCATGTGACCTAGATAAGATTCTCCCACAGTGCCTGGTTTATTTACAACAAGGCCATACACACACCCTCCAAATTCCCATTTTGGCTCATAAATGATTAGATGAACTGCTTGTGTCTATTGACTAACCAGAAAAAAAAAAAACTTTTTAATTGAACTTCATTTATTCATTTTCTTTTTTTAAGTTGGCTTTTTTTTTTTTTTTAATTTAAGTAGGCTCCATGCCCAGTTCAGAGCCTTGAACTCATGACTCTGAGATCAAGACCTAGCTGAGATCAAGAGTTAGACACTTAACTGACTGAACCATCCAGGTGTCCTCTAACTGAACTTTAGTTAGTTAGGACTCTCTTTATCCTTTGGTCCACCTTCAGCTCTCCTACGAATAGGCTGGCCTCAGGATGAAATATTCTCTCGTCTACTATTCCATCATACCACCCTATCATCCCACTTGCTCACAACCAGTTTTTAGCCTTGTTTACTCTTCTCTATAAAAGAAAATCTCTATTTGCTGAATTCTTTAGATGTTTCCAGGCAGACATTATACTCAAGACGTCCTTCCTATAATGATAGTCCCTACTCCTATTGCTCTTTTCCCTTTTGCAACAATCCTTCTGAATAAAATATTTCCTTAGTAAGTCTGGATTTAGTTTCTATTTGATAACAGCATACTAAGTTTGTGACAAGAGTGAAATGATCAGGGCCACCACTTAGTTGCGGATGCCAGTATGAGGACCCAAATGCTTAGGTGAGGTCATCAACATCTCTGGGATGAGACCAGACAAATTGTTCCACTGTACAGACCAGGGAGAAGGACCAGAGGAAGACACTCGGATTTGAGGTCCCATTTCCATCATCGTGAAATCTCATGATTCTTTCCTCTAGCCAGTCAACATCTTGGAGAAGAGGGGCTGAAGTGTTCCAAAGGACTGAAAATTTACTCAAAAGAATCAAGTCAATTTCTTCAGGCTTAAGAGTCTTTTTTGAGACACTGTTACCGGAAAATTTATTTTTTTCTTGCCACTCAGCAGGGTCTTATGAGGGTGACTAGCTCTGTTACCCAAAGTTTACAAAAGCCACTTTTTCTTAGCACAACTGACAGTAGTGTGTACAAATTTGTGACCAGCTACACTAGAATTATGAATCAAATAAAACAAGATGATGTTCCACAGCAGTAAATGTAAGATCCTGCCTTTGAGTTGAAAAACATGTGAGTACAGGATGCGAATATTTGGTTTAGGAACAGCACGGCAACACTCAGGAAGAAAAAATTAGGGGTTGTATTAGTCAGGAATTTTTTGGTTGCAACTTACAGAAACTCAACTGGAATTAGGCAAAGGGGCAAAAAAGAGAATTTATTGGCTCTCAGAATCCAAGAACAACCAGACGGAGGGAAGGAATATTGCTGCTGGGTTTTAGGGATAAATGGGGCAAGGGATACAAAAGCCCTGGTGCTCTCCATTCTAGTCTTGGCCTCTCTTTGGGTGGCATTCTCCTTTGGGTTTTATTCTCTCTCAGTACAGGCCATCTTTCCATGCTAGGCAGCATTATGACCCTTAAATGCTTGTGAATCTTACCTCTTCTGACTTTTGCTACTATACTTGAAAGAGGCTCAGAAAATTCTGTTGAAGAATTCTGATAGGACACCAGGAAAGGGCTCCTCTGTAGCCAGGGAACATAATCATGTAGGAAAGGGAAGCTTTCAAAATAGCCATTTAAATGTGCTTATGGGGAGGGGGAAAGAGGAGGGCCATTCCAAATTTTCAAGAAGTAAAGGGAGTTTCTGGATAAATAACCCCATACAGTCCAAGTGTAAGTGTGCAGCCAACATTAATATTAAGTCAGTGAGAGAATGTGTTTTTCAGAGAAGCTGATATAGCAGGAGGTTGGGTCTGTAGATGTGGAGTTTGGGGTGCAGCAATAGTTAGCACACCTGGAGGCTGGGGTTTTGTCATGGTGGTCATATTTATAGGAGATTACAGACCACATGGAAGGTGTTTCTAGGAAAGCAAGTAGACGGGTGAGGCAACTCAAATCATTCCATGGTTATTGCTGATGCAGCTATCCTAAGGACTCCTGAAAGCACTGAGGATGTTTAGGTTGGAGAGGAGAAAGCCAAGAGACATAGCAGCTGTTGTCAGCTGCTCCTATTCTTTATGGACTAATACATAGAAGCTTCAGGGCAACACAGTGATTCAATATAAGGACTTCCTCACAATTAAAGCTGTCCTGGGATGGATGGGTGTACAT
The DNA here is from genome assembly GCF_053574225.1 of Canis aureus. Classification (NCBI taxonomy): domain Eukaryota; kingdom Metazoa; phylum Chordata; class Mammalia; order Carnivora; family Canidae; genus Canis; species Canis aureus. The sequence goes on along the minus strand of NC_135614.1, from coordinate 76,642,037 downwards.
GATGAAGTGGTGAGGTAACAATATATGGCAGTATGGGGTTCATTCATTTACTCTTCCATCTCTTCATTCACTCAGCAAATATTTATTCATTAACAAGTAGACAACACTGACAAATAGACAACATACTCTGTGAGAACAGCTCATCCCCACACTACTTACATCTGGTTCACTGTATTGGCACTAAACTAGTATTTTTTTTAAAGATTTTATTTATTTATTCGTGAGAGACACACAGAGAGAGGCAGAGACATAAGCAGAGGGAGAAGCAGGCTCCTGTGGGGAGCCTGATGCAGGACGCGATCCCAGGACCCCGGGATCACAACCTGAGCGAGGGCAGATGCTCAACCGCTGAGCCACCCAGGTGCCCTGGCACTATGTTAGTATTTGTTAAATGAATTAAAGATATGAATGAATGAGGGGCATGGTCATTGTCTTGGGTATTAGAGAGGATCATAGGTCCTTCAAGGAACTGATAAACTAATAATTGAGGCAGCCAACCAAACAGTGATGATGCCCTGTGTGTGGTGCTCTGATGCACAAGTTGCTCTGAAAGGACGGAGGAGTGGTATTGGCAGAAAGTACTCCTGGGGCTCAGAGCAGGGCTAGCACAGTTAGAAACTTCTTATTGGAAAAGGTGAGCAAGGTGGAGAGGAATGGGAAGGACATTTCCAGGGGCAGAAAGAGTATAGGGAACGGGAAGAGGTGGGGCTAGGTGGGGCCTCCTGCTTCTGGGTTGTTCCCTTGCCTGATGGAAACCCCACTGCAGGCCCTATGGTGGTGGGTTCTTTTCCTTCCATTTCTGCATTGCATTTCTTATTCCTGCCCTGTTATATGTGCTGAACTGGAGAGGGACAGCCAGGGAACTCGAGGCATGCTGAGGAGGCTTTAGGGGGGGAGAAAGAGGAACTGGCTATCTTAGAAAGTGAGTAAAAAAGCTAGGGTATGTGTTCATCTTGGAAATGTTCTATTTAACAACTGGGTCATGCACATCTGTAACTTTTTTTTTTTTTTTTTTTTACCATAAGTGACACTAATAAATGTTTAAAAAATGTTATTTAAAAAAAGTCTCCACCTTCACACAGGGAAAGAGCAAAGATCTAGGATCCCAAGGTGCCCTAGCCTCCTTAGAAGCCCTTCACTCAGTCCTTCCTCAGAGCATTCCTTCCACTGCCACCCCCTCCCTTATTTAAGCTGACCTTTTTTCTCTGTTGTGATGTGACATCATGCAATATTTTCAGTCTCATAAAGGTGTAAATGATAGAACAAGTTTAATTTCTTACCCATTCAGGGTTCATTTACATTTTAATAACAGAGTTAGCCAAAGCAATGTCATCCTCAATGGGAAATTTAAGTATCTTCAATAGAAGTGGGAAGATTTAGAGGATTTATGATAAAATTAACTTCTTTCCCTCTTGTTCCCAAGAGTCTTTTTTTTTTTAAGATTTTATTTATTTATTCATGAGAGAGACAGAAAGAGAGGCAGAGACATAGGCAGAGGGAGAAGCAGGCTCCCTGTAGGGAGCCCGATGTGGGACTCGATCCCAGGACCCGGGATCATGACCTGAGCCAAAGGCAGATGCTCAACCATTGAGCCACCCAGTTGTCCCCCAGAAGTTTTTTTCACACTGTATATCATGGATTGGGAAACCAATTTTGTGAGTTACAGCTAGTATTTTAAAAAGAATGAAATAGAATTGAATAGGTTAAAATAGATGAAAATATCAGAGTTCATAGCATGTGGTACGAATAACTGATGTTTCACAAAATGTTATTTATTTATTTAAAATTTTATTTATTTATTCACAAGAGACATGGAGAGAGAGGCAGAGACATAGCAGAGGGAGAAGCAGGCTCCCTGCAGAGAGCCTGATGCGGGACTTGATCCCAGGACCCCAGGATCACAACCTGAGCCAAAGGCAGATGCTCAACCACTGAGCCACCCAGGGGCCCCAGAAAAGTACAATTTGATTTTGCCCAAACGAGTTGGCTTTTCTTAGACTAGGGAACAATCTTGGTTAGTCCATCTTGCGTGGTGGTAGGTTCTAAGCAGAATATTTTAATTTACTTTTTTATGTCTCATATCAGAGGAGTGAAAGTCTCAGTTTTTCCAAGTTTGCTGAGGGAAAGAAACAAAATGAAAGGCCTAACAATCTCTTGCATATCTAAGCAAATAGTTTTTTGCCTGAGATATCCCCAAGGGAGCATTATAAGAGATGAAAACTTAATGATTGTTAAGTGTGCCTTTGAGGATTAGAGTCATTAATAATGCATATCTGCTATCCATAAGAGTAAATGTGGATTTCCTATTGGACTTTTCTTTTTGTTGAAAGCAAAAGAACCGACATGGCTTGTTTAAATCAAATAAGGTCACTGAATAACTAATCTTGAGGAAGAAAAGCTAGATCCATTACCAGTATTGAAAAACATTCCCCTATTCCCAAAGGCCATCTCTATCCTTGAGTTTACAACACCAGATAATGAGGCAGAAGAAGGCACAAAAGTGTTTTTAATGATTATTCCATTTTAGGATAACTGTACATGAAAATGATAGTCTGTACAAACATTTTTCCCCCCAGAAAATCTTCCTGTGCTCTGAAGAGCTGCATGGAGGATTCCATTTTACCAAGAGGATGACTGAAAATGTCAATTAAGGTGAAATAGATCCCACTGGAAATTCAGAAGGACAAGTGGGAGAGTTTTTGCCCCAGGGAAACCACCCAGAATTGTAAACTAGTTATTTATATGATAAAGTTTGCCCAGGGTCTGTGCCACCCAGATGCAAAAAAATAAACCTACAATTCTTTGGCCAAATTGATAATGAGTAATGATTAACAAAATGTTCTCTTCCTTGGCTAGACTCCCAGGAGAGAGATTCTGTTTTTCCCAGGTGGCTTAAAGAGGAGTTTGCCTTTGTGTGTTCACCATGTTCCAGGAAGAGGGAGTGCAGAGCTAATACCTCTCCTGCAGGTGAAGTTCCTTGCTTTAGGTGGCTTTTATGGATCAGGCTGCCTAATTACATCATGATCATTTTAAAAGTAAAATTCCAGGAAGGAGTGGATCAGTGAGATATTCCTCTGACTTTTCGGAATACTCAGACACACAGGAGTAAGTGGTTACCTTAATGTTCTAATATTTCACAAGCTTTACAACATAGCCTGGATGCTCTCCATATTATATCATCCCCAAGGAAACTGCAATGTGCTGAAAGAAGTCACCTCCAAGCCTTATATGTTATCTAATTTTAGGATGAAAAATTTTTTACTTAAAAGGAATGATAGTTTGGGGGAGGCTGGGAATATCCAATGCTATTAGTATTTCTCTCACATTTGGCCCCACAGAATTTGAACAGACTTATTCATAATTTAATAAATAAATGTCTATAAGGAAGCAATGAAATTAAAATGGCATGCAGGGTCCCAAGTACGCACTGTATTAGGAAAATACAGACCACCATGATTATCAGAATGGAGGAGGATGGCACTCTTAACAATGCTGACTGAGAAATGGCAAACATGACCTTTTAAAATAGAGAGCTTTGCTTAGAAATGAATGGTCTGTCTTACATTCTTGCAAAGTTACAGGAATTATATCCAGTATGATCCAAGTTTCACTGGAAATGGTTTATGGACCAGAGAAGTATGTTTGGAGAGACAGTTGAAGAAAATTCAGTAAAAGCTATGAAATGTAAATGAAGTCTAAGACGCTGGAGCCTTCTATGAATGCCTGTAAAGAGTTTTTTCCAAGAAGAGTTTTTTTGGGATGTACTTCTTGATTCCTGTTTTCATTATTTGCAGCCTGATATATGCATTTCTCCTCTGTGTGAGCTGAGCATGTGTATACTTGATTCTCCCCTGATTCTCTATACCACTTAGCAGAATGCAAGAGTTTCACAGATAAAGGTTGAAAAGAAGGATGAAAGAGAAGAAAAATGAAAGGATATAATGGGGAAAATGGAATGAGGGAAAAGAAAAAAGGAAAAAGAAACAAGTGCTTTTAGAGCCTAGAAAACAGAAGGAAGACAGAAATAGAGGGAGGCCTCATTTATCCTATTTCAGTCTCGCTGTAGCCAGGACTGGTGTCTTCGTCCTCATCCTGGGAGAAGAGGTGGAATCTTTTCTGTCTGGGCTTGGGATACGACCAGGAGTGGGGTTCTAGAATAAGCTGTACCCACAAGGTCTCCTAGGAGGGCCAGTCAGGTTGAATTAATTTTAGAGAAGAGAAAGAACAAAGGAGAAGAGAAAGAGGGAGCCCAGAGGCAGTATGTGGGAAAGAACTGGGCAAGTGAGTTTATTGCTGATGCAGAGCAAAGGCTTTGTAGGGTGTGCAAACTGACAGTAGATACATGAGGTTGGTCTTGGCACAGAATAGGTACCCAATAAATAGTCTCTGAGTGAGGTCTGATAATGGAATCTGGGGGTGGAGATGTAGGTGCTAAAAGCTTTAAGGGAATAAATGTTTTTTGAGCATATTGGAAGAATTTATATTTCAAATTAATGTGCCAATTATACATCATTTTATTTTCTTTGGTGAAACAATTCCCCTAAGGATCTTGTTGGCAACATGTGTTTTTCGCACGTGTGTGTGTGTGTGTGTGTGCGCGCGTGTGTCCATGTGTGTGGTGTGTTCCACTGTGATCATCAAATGGACCACTTCTTAATTCAAGACAAGTATTTTTTTCTTGTGAACTGAAGGCCAAGCCAGAAGCTTATCTCCCTGCAGGCATCACTGCTTCTGTGAGGGGCCACCTTTTCCTCCTCCTGTTTCCTTACTCCCCGTTTCTACCATCACTGTCACTTAGCAAGGACTGGGACCGCTTTGTAAACTGTGGACACCCACCGCTGCTTGCTGATGGTCACTGAAGGCCTAGACTTCTGTTGCTGCCATCACCTCATCTCCCCCCAGGATCCCCTTTCTGCTTTCTGAGATCCCCATCTCACTGTTGGGAGTTCTGCAGATTACTCTGGCTGGAACAGAAGGGAATGAATGAGAGTCTCAGCATAACTCCCTAACATCCTCAGTGGGAACTTGGGAGGTTTTAGTTTCAAAAGCAGATTGTTGAAAGTGGTAATGAGATCTCATTGTACTATTAGAGCAGTACTATGCTTCAGGAGAAAAATGGGGATTTTTCAGGAGAAATCTGGGGATTGGCTCAGAAACTAACCACAATATTTCTATGGCAAATTGGCTATTAATTTGTGAATTATCAACTTAGAAATGACTCTTAGAATCAAGACATATTCACTGAGAACTAACAGAACTAATATGGTCTAACTATTTCAGATTTTGTATAAAACTCAGATGGATCTAACTTGTCTGAATTACGTTTTCAAATAAAGTAGATTGAATACATCCTATTCTAGTAGGCTTGCCTTCATTACAGGCCAATTTGCCCATCGGGAAAGCGGCAATAAAGTCTGATACTCTGGTGGTACTAACACCTTCTGGATGTTTGTAGAAGGAACAACTTTGGGCCAAGTGAACAAGAAAAAAGGAAGTTCCTGAACCACTTGCAAAGGGTTGAGGCTGAAGAACAGATGTCTCTGGGCTGCCCAGACGTCTGCCACATGACCCAGCAGTGTTACTGCTGCCGAAACCCCAAGTCTACAACTCAGGGTGGTCTGGAAGTGGAGGATTGTTTTCTTGAGAGTGGTTTCAAGAATGTAGCTCCTCACCTAATAAAAGGAATGTGCAATGATTAACTGAGTCTAATATTAGCATCTGCAAAATAAAGAGCAATTGGGCCTGCTATGAAAGAGAACAAACCTTGTACGCACCCGCTGCCAGGTAAAATCTGTTCTTTTTTTGGTCATAAATCTTTCTTGGAAGCCAGAGAAGAATTTGACTTCCGTCAGAAACACTAGATGAACCAAAGAGAAAGAACATGCTGTTTTGGAGATGAAAGCATCTTGAGTTTAAAGCTCTCAGTGTCTTTATTGCCTGTTTTGCTGGCTTCTTTCGGATGGTGTCCTTGACTTGACCATGCCTTGCATTATTTTTCATAGGATGAGGCAGCAGTGGGGGAAAGGTAAGGATGGGACATTTACTTCAGGCTTTAGCTTTAGTCAGAGAACTAGCATCTGACATTGAATTGCACCGTTCTCTAGGGAGGACCCTTGGACCCTTAGTTTTTTTAGATCTTAGAATTGTATCATGTAGAAAGTTAAAGTCCCTTGTGATCATTTCCATTTCCTGAAAATCATTGTATATAGTTTTGTGCATATTCCTTTAGATATTTCCACCAATATAATAATGAAATGGGATGTTAATTAAGAATTTTATTAATGTGTATTTTGCCAGAGGCCCATAAAATCAAGCATAAAACAATAGGTGTCAACACCTACATTCTAGAGTGAGGTTATCAGACTGTTTATGTAGGATTTGCAAAGTAAGTAATTCAAATCTGCCATTATTAGCTCATATAAAAAGTTCTATTTTTGAGAAGGCTATGAATTAATGAGGAGATTGACAAGGCCGATAGAAGCACATTTCTGGAGAACATTTTTGGCATGGCGGGTATAACCCCCATGGGTCCCTTTAACCCTAAGTCAAGTAGGGGAGCAGACCTCAAGAAATCACTTTTATACATCCCTGGAATTTGGGGGGATATGGTACCTGGTCGCTCATTCATCATTCCTCATTCCTACTTGTAGGGCAGCAGAGGGAACAGATGAGACTGAACTCATAATGTGATTTGATTTGACTGTCTGCCAACTGTTTCTAATTTGGAATCATTGCAAAACATGAAATCATCCAAGTAGAATGCAACTATCTGGTTTGGTTGACAGTTGAGAAACTTTCCTCCATCACATCCAATCACAGATTTCTCCTCCAAAGCCACAACCTTTCTTTTACACTTTCCTGAGTCACTGCTCATATCCTGGGTTGTCTCCACTCAGTAGACTCAGGCACAGAACAAATGAAGTTGTTACTGTGTGAAGAGATTTTGTAAGAACCACTTATATGTATAATGACTTTAGTTATGAGTGTACAGACAACAGAAATCTTTACAATAATTTCCAGGTCTATGTACCAATTAGCATCAGAATTTCTGGAACTCTAATTCATCTTCTGGACTCTGTATCTACCTTTCCAACCCCAGTTTTTTCTTCCTGTACCCAAATGAACTCTACTGTATAAACTTCTTGAATTCTGCCTAAGGTATCTTCCTTCATTGAGTCTCCTCTTTCCTGAGCATCTAGCTTTTAGCTTCTACTCCTTTATAAATACTGTAAGAATATTGTTTATAACAACCACTTATTAACTTTAAAAAAGTGCATTTTTTGCCACATTACCTCATTTTCTCCTCACAATATCCCTGTGATGTATTACTGTCTCTGTTTTGAAAATGGGAAGACAGAGGCTTGGAGGGATTGAATGATTTGCCCAATGTCACAGCAAATTAGTAGTGGACACAGGACAAGAATTCAGATTTTCCTGCCTTGCATGGTCTATATCCTTTTTCTTACAACCCCATCTCCTCAGCTGCCTGCTGTATGAAGCCACAAGATTACACTTATTTTTTACCAGCTTCAGCTTTTTCTCTCTGCTCTATAACTTCATCATTTTCCTTCAAATTCCCTAAAGTTTCTTCAAATTCTTTCAGGAGTTTCTAGTAGTAGAGTTGTATTTCAAGTATTCTGACCCTGGTCAGACTGACAGTTGTCAGTTTACAAAGGAATTTTGGGGAACCAATTGCTTCAGCTAATCAATCCAACTTGAATATTTGAGACTTCAATTAATATTTCCTCAGAGGTGTTTTCTTTTCTTAAAGAAAAATGTTTCCCTTTGTAAAGAAAAGAGTTGAAATTCTCATTTAAGGAGATTTCTAAAAAAAACAAAAAAACAAAAAATCAAGACTTTTCTAAAAAAGCAAGTACTTGAGCAAATATCTGAAAAATGTTGGTAAATTAAAACTTACCTCAAAAATCATTATTTCATTATTATCCTTTATGTACGTAGCATTTATTTTTCTTCTTCCCATATTACTTTTGGTTACTAGCAGGGTTTTTTAAAGATTTTTTTTTAAAAATTATTTTTTCATGAGAGATACACAGAGAGGCAGAGACAGGCAGAGAAAGAAGCAGGCTCCACGCAGGGAGCCCGATGCGGGGCTCGATCCCGGGACTCGATCCTAGGACTCCAGGACCACACCCTGGGCTGAAGGTGGGCACTAAACCACTGAGCCATCCAGGGATCCCGGTTACTAGCAGATTTTATTAAATCTTTGTTCTATGTAACTATGTCTTGGTCACTTTTCAGCTAAAAGGAGAAAAAAGGATAACTTTTAATATTATGACTTGCTTTTGATATTGTATCATTTAAAAATAGTTGACACCAAATAATAATGAAAATAAGGAATGAAAAAGATTAGTTTTACTTGTTTATGGCTGCTTGAACAGACACTAAGTGATTTTTTATAGCTGATTTCAAAATTTAAATCTTTCTTTTTTTAAAAAAATACAGTTTCAAGTATGTTAGTCTTTATCTTAATCTGTTTAAATATTAAGCTTCCTGGTTTATATGTGTACTGAAAGTGGCTTGGATTAACAACATTTATTCTTAGTTCTTGGAAAAAAATGACATCTTAATTTTATATGTCCAAAAACACAAATCCTCAAGCAACATTTACAGTAAATGTTTACATATAATACCTCACTTGACCTTCAAAACAACCCAGTGAAATGTTATCATTATTTACAAGGTGAGAAGTATAAAGGTCAAAAGGCCCTTATTCTGTAAATATTGATTAAGATTTACATGGCTTATGAGAGGAAGGGTTCGATGGAGCTATTTGGCCCAATCTGCAAGTTTAAGAGAGATTTTCACTTTTGTTGCTATGAAGTGGAGATTTTATCTATGGAGACAGGATTTGCCTTTGTCTCTGATGCCAACTTTAACCTGGATTTATTCTATCTTTTTCAAAAAGCCACTTTGCTGTCATTTAAGAAAATGTGATAGTCACTCAGAGGAACTGGGCATCTCCAGATAAATTTGAATTACAGATAAACAATGAAACATTTTAAAATATAAGTATGTTACATGCAGTATTGGGACATATTTACACTAAAAAATGTATTATTTGTCTGAAGTTCAATTTTAACTGGATATCCTATATTTTTAATTTGCTAAATCTGGTAACCCTACAAACTGACTTCCTAAGCAAGGAGCAGCTGGTGGTCTGGTCCAAGCTTTAAGGATAATGAATCCATTAATAACACTATGGGAGGGGACAAACGTAGAAGCTAACACTGGATTGTTTGCTGCTTACGAGTGTACTGAGTCTCGGTTCTCTCCTCTGCAAAACAGCAGATAACAGTGTCTATTTCCTTAGGATTGTTGTGAGAATTACATAAAGTAACCCAGAATACCTTTCACATGATGAATGCTCACTAGACTTTGTTTTTATGTTAGTATTCTATATAGTGTCTCCCTTCCCTGAGAATGCAGTGATGATAGTACTTTGAATTATTCATAATATATATTTATATCTGTCTATGCCTAGATCTATAGCTATATGTAGAGTTTCTTACTGGCCAGGATGCTTATATTTAGTAACTGCATTGTCTGATGAATCTACTTTAAAAATATTTGTTTCCATTTGTAGTGTGTTTTGTATTAAGTTGCCTATATTTACTATTTTTTTAAATATATTTTTAATTTTTTTTATTTATGATAGTCACAGAGAGAGAGAGAGGCAGAGACACAGGCAGAGGGAGAAGCAGGCTCCATGCACCGGGAGCCCGATGTGGGATTCGATCCCAGGTCTCCAGGATCGCGCCCTGGGCCAAAGGCAGGCGCCAAACCGCTGCGCCACCCAGGGATCCCTAAGTTGCCTATATTTACTATTATTGGTTTCAACTCTGGTTTAAGAAAAAGGGTAGTATTCAATTTAAAAATATTTGGTGATATATTTAACTTCATTTTTTTGTTAGTTTCATTATAGTATTTGTAGACTTTTAATGTATAATGCATTGTAAACTTATATATATATAGTTTTATTGTCAGTTGGAAACTATTTTTCCATTACATCTTAAATGTCTTGAATTTTGATATTAATTAGGAAATAATTTAGGGAAAATGCAACTATTGTATGCTCTGAATAGTGCAGGTATTGCAGGTTTACCTAAGTCATTTTCTTGTATGTGTGTGTCTGCATACCTATACCTACACATATATGTAGGCATATATACAATAAATGTTTTTGGATTTGACTCTTTATCTTTTAGTTCATGGTTACCATATGATTCTACCTAGAACTCATAAATCTAGTAATAGCTACACACGAGGAACAACGGACCTCAGCATGATGCTTTTAGAAAGTCTTGTGAGGACTCTGTACTTATCAATGTGCTAAGTGTTGTGGGATCATGCAGAACTGCATCAAATTTGTGGGGTTTATGATTTGTTTGAGAATGGAAGAATGGGGAATAAAACATACATAAAAGTAACCACAGTAAAAGCAGCAAGTGGTAAAGGACTTCAGATGAGTACTGATAACGTCTGCTATGGGACTAGATGTGTTTGTTTGTCCTATTGCAATGACAAGAGATAAATCCAACTGCCACATATGACATGACTTTAAGGTAAAACACTTTCCCACTGAGGGTTAATTTTCCCTTTTCTTATCTTTTCTTTTCTTTTCTTTTTCTCTTCTCCTCTCCTTTTCTGCTAGACACAAACTTGCCCATTAAGATCAACATGAAAGGTGATACTTTACAATACTGTCTGTTGCATGACATCCCTAAAGAGCATGCTTTAGTTTTTAAAAATTTTGATGGTTTTCAAAGCTTTCAAAATATTTCAGACTTAAAGTACATAAAATAATATTTTAATGTAAATGAAAATAAAATTAGATTGACTTTTCTATACAAAAATGAACAAAACTGTACTGAGACATTTATCCTCCAGTGCCTAAATGGATGTATTCAACTTGTTCTGCTGAGGTCTGTTGATGGTAGTGGAAGTCACCACATCCTTCAGCAAAGTAGTCTGTCAACAGGCATCAAGAGTCGCAACAATGTCTATATTTTTGTCTCGGTAATCCTGCATCTGAGCAACTAGCTTAAGAAAACAATAAAGGGAAGAGCTGGTCACACACACGTAAATGCATGTGTATGTGTTTCCTGTTTATTTAAATCTATATGTTTGAAGAAACTTATAATTTTTTACCTTCATATGCATATTTGCAGTATTAGAAGAAAACAGGGCTGGCACCCACAGGGCAACCAGTGCAGTTGCATAGGGTCCGTAGCTCAGATAGGGTTTCTTGCTTGGGGTTTAATGCTCTGTGGTTGTCATTATGAAGTTCTAGATACTTTTATCTTCAAACTTGTGCTCTGTAAATGAGCTACAAAGGGACAATGAAGCAGGCACAGGGGGGTTTGGAGCCTTGATTTACCTGTGCTCCTGTTTCCCACCACCTCTGTTGGATGGGTTCTCTGCCTCCCACTCCCTGAGAGTGCCCAGTTACTGCCGCTGTCTTCAAACCCTGGTGGGGGCATGGAAGTGGATAGAAAGAGGGTCGGGGTCAATTATATGCACCCTAAACTGTGGGGCAAGGCCCCAGACACCTGTGAGCTCACCTGGAAGTTCCCTGTTGCAACATTAAATAGCGAATAAAAAACCCCTTATCTTGACCAGCTGAAAGATCACAATAGAAAAACTTTTTTTCTTGCTTTTGTGGACAAGGATCTCATATTTGTGTATATATTTGCACAGGGCCCTGTAAGTTATGTAGCTTGCTCTGGGAGAAAATGCTAGTAGGTGAAATTTTAGGAGGCTTGGGGTTCCAGTCCAGTTCTAGCAAGAAGCTATTCTAGATAAAATGGGACAAAGGCAAACAAACTCTTCCCCTTAGCCTCAGACCCAGGCTTCAGGAATGAAGCCAGGAAGGGAGAGAATGCAGACAGCCCATGTCATTCTCTTGAACAGGGTGAATGGTTTTTCCCACACTGGTAAGAAAAAGTCTTCAACTCTTGGCCCTGAGAATTATTGCCCTTCTGGGCTGTGTGTGTGTGTGTGTGTGTGTGTGTGTGTATAGGAGGGAGGTGTGGAAGGCAGTGCTTCCTGAGTTACTTTCTGTAATATTTCTTGTGACTTTCCTCTTTGTTTCCTTTTTCCCTCCATTTAAAGAAATAATCCCATTATTTGCGATGAGAATTGTCCCAGGTTTTCAGTTCTTGTGTGTGAAGATTTTTGTTCAGAGTAAGAAAAAAGAACTAAGGTAGATTCAGCACTCAAGGAAGACTCATCAATCTTGTCTGTAATTGGGTCTGCCATTGGTGAGTAGCCACTTGGGAGGAAATTGCTCACCCATGTGGAGTGAATGAACTCTTTCAGGCTGCCGGGCCTCCACAGAGGGCCGCACCATGGCCTCCAGCCAGACAGTATCCTCGTGGTGCCTGGCTCAGCTGCAGACTCAGGTTCAGACCAGAGAGCAGTTTGTTCCTCTGGTCCTGCAGATAAGCATCTGTTTGCTCTCCCTTTTCCTGGTTCAGTAGGGCTGAGGTCCCTTTAGAGAGGCATTGACATTTAAATGCATGATGGCTTGTGGTGATGGGAATAGGGATATGGACTCACCAAGAGCTTTGAGTCCCTTTGTTTGAAGGAGAGAAGAGCAAGTAATAGTAGTTTCTGTGACGTCAAGGTGAAAGCTGATGAGGTCATTCCTGCTTCCAGTCCATTAATCTCTGGACCATTTGAAGCCAACTGTTTATAAAGAAATGCCAGCTCCATTGGCAGTTTCTCCATAATTGTTCTAAAGAGCTGGCATTACATTTTCTCCCCTCTAACATATTCCAAATAATGCCTTGTTGCAAGAGAGCTCAAGTAAAATAGTTATCCAACCAAATCAACAATGTGAGATCACTTCTTTTAGCCATCAGAGGCACTGGAGATAAATAAATTGATAAGGAAGTGGAATTCCTGTGTTTATGCTTTTAGATGATTTAACTGAGAGAACATTTAGCTGCTGCTCCTTCCTGTTTTGAAAGAACTCTCTGCTTGAGAGGCCAGTGACTGAATTCACATCTTCAATATTTTGCATAAAATCCTTCAAAAAAGAAGGCCTCTTGAATGAATTTCATGGCACAAAAGCCCAAGTGCTTCTTAGCTATTATTGGGAATGGCATGGTACCTTGGAGAAGAGGGTCAAAAATCTCCCAGTAACCTTGGGCTATAGTAGAGCTATAACAGAATAAAGAATTAATGGCTTTGTATAAAACAGACTTTCTAGGCCCATCCGTTAGGAAAAATAGAGAACAATGCTCTTCTAGAAAGATCCAATCTACATGAGAAATATTTACATTTGGGGCATAGTGAAGAGTCTAAGAAGGCAAAATCATGGTGATGAGCCCATAATTTAGTTGAGGACAAGACTGTTGAAAAATATTCCAAAAGCACTTTGTTCTAAATCTCTTAGCAATAATCACCTTGGATTATGGTTTTGTGTTGACTTGTTGATCTCTCCCACTTACCTAAGTCCTCCAAGCTTAGTATTTGGAACAAATGCAATCCTTAAAGGCTTAGCAAATGGAAGAATGAATGAAAAGACTCATTTCTATGTGCTATGAGGTATAGAATAAGGAGGAGCAGTCAGGGTGTGGTGATACCCAGAGCAAAACACTTGATGTGTTTTTAAGGCCTTTGCCTCAAACAAGCCATGATGAAAACTTTCAAGGGAAAAATGCTCCCTGAAGGGAAGACTATATTAGCAACACCCACAGTATCTTAAGCAACATTAAACACAGCTCTTGATAGATGAGCTTGGAATTTGGAGCATATATGCCCCTGGGAAATCAGCCAAAAACACTGCATGGCTATATATTTTAAATCTATAGTAACAGCTCAGACAAATTGAGGTTGTTCTCAACTCTGACCCTCACAGGGCTCCTCCCTGGTGAAAGCTGCTTTCCTTTCCCCCTGGTGTTCTCATTTTACTCTCTAAAAGAGAGCAAAATGTTCTGCATGGAATTTTATCTTTAAATTTCTGTGGTCAGTGAGGAGAGCCCAAGGGCATGTCTCGGGAAAATGGAAGGACCCAGGTGTGCGGTCTCATCTTCACAGCATGTTATATTTAACACTTTAATAGTCTAAATCAAACACACTGAACTTGGAGCCTTTTTCTAACTTGGGGGAAAAAGAAATCATGGTTTGACAAATTCCATACAGTTCAACTGAAATCAAGTCTGTTTACCAGAATCAAAGGCCATCAGCAACTGTCGTTAATATTTCTAAACTGTTGTCTAAATAGACTCCTGAGATGACATGGTTGTCCAGAGTAATGTTCTTTCACAGGCCAACCTGACATGACAGGAACGTTTCTCAAAGAATGAAATTCACGTCAGGCATGAACATGTTCAGCTGTCTCCTTCATTGCTGTGATTGAATCTGTCGTAACACAGGACTGTGCTTGCATACCTGGTTTACCCAGAGATCTTTTTGTGTTTGACAGTTGTTACTGTAGGAGCCTAACATCCTGCTTGCTCAGAAGAAGGCTAAATTGTCTTTCTCCAGTTTTGCATCATAGAGGCAAGAGTATAACTTGCTGGGTGTGGCTAGTGTTGTAGAAAAACAAAAGCATGAGAATCAGGAATCCTTTCCTTGCTGGCATCTTAGGTGGCATTGAGTTACAACCATGACATTGAACAGAATGGAATAGTGGTTTCTTTAGATCAATCAATTCTTCCAAGCCTCCAGTAGCCTCTATTTGTGCCTCATCCTGAATCCACTCCCTGGGGCTGAAACTAGATCCGCCTCTGGAGATGGGATATTCAGTGAACAGCCCTCTGTTGAGCAGCTACTTCTCAGTGAGGACATCCTTCAAGGTAGAGAAGAAGGAGCTAAGCAGAGGGGAAGGGTTGCATGTGATCATAGCATCAACATGGACCAGGCTGAGGAGAACGGGAAGCCCACCTTAACCAGGGCCCTCTCGGGGCCTTCACTGCAAACCCCTAAAGGAAGGAATATTCGGGAGAAGGGTCTTCTCCCCTTGGCCTCTAGGCTAAAGCCCTAGTCCCTTGATACAGCTTTCAAAGCCTTCCTCATATGGTCTTGCTTACTTTCCCAGCTTAATTTCTTGCCTTTCCAGCCTCAAACTTTACAAACTGACAACTCCCTTCTTCTGTACATACCATGCCACATTCAGGCTTTGCCATACTGCATCTCCTTTGTTTGCCTATTTTTTTCTTTACTCATTAGGATTCAAGTTAAGCATCATCCTGTTCAAGAAGTTTCTTCAAGACCTCCAAGACTGGATTAAGTTCCTTTTTTGGGTCTCCATAATACTCCATGCCTGACCTAATGACATTTTTGTGTAATTATTTGTCTCTTCTCCTTTCTCTAACACAAGAGGTACCAATCCTTCTTCTGGAAAGAAGAACATATTCCCGCAGATGCTAGAAGTGCCACTGGAGACAGCCCTCAAATGTCAGTTTCCTATGGGGATTGCCTTTGTTGAAAAGACCTAAGCCAAGTTAGGTCCCTTTTCTGGGGTGGTCAGCATCCAGTGACTACCCAACATAGAGGTTAAAGGCTTGGCCCTTACACCTAGGTGGGTTCAAGTCTGAAGCTCACTAGAATTTCAGGACTCTCTGTAGGGTCAGCTGCGACTTCCACTGATAATGCATCACAGCTCAACTTCTCCTTGTGCCTAATCCTGCTTCATTCTTGCCTTTCTGTGGGTGTTGAACTCCCATATTAATTTTCTGCATGCTGTTCTCGACCTCAGAATTGGCTTCCAGTGATCTCAATGTGTGACACCTACCTTCATTTGATCTGAGAAAGTTGAGGACAGAGATGCCTTGTTCATTTTTGTAATTCTAGCACACAGCAAGGTGTCTGACACAGAGTATGCTTTCAACAAATGCTGGTGGGCAGGTTGAATAAATGAAATTCAAAGTGAGAGAAGCATTTGGTGTTGTTAAAAAAAAGAATGAAGCAGTCAATCAGGTTTCCTCTAGAAGGATTCATCATAGGGCAACCTGGGTGGCTCAGAGGTTTGGCACCACCTTCAGCCCAGGTCGTGATCCTGGAGTCCTGGGATCGAATCCCATGTCGGGCTCCCTGTATGGAGCCTACTTCTCCCTCTGCCTGTGTCTCTGCCTTTCTCTCTCTCTCTCTGTGTGTGTCTCTCATGAATGAATAAGTAAATTAAAAAAAAAAAAAAAAGAAGGATTCATCATACTGATAGCCTTGACAATTAGATAGGAGAAGCCTATTTAATTCTCTAAGCCTGGACTTGGAGTTAACATATTTGGGTACAAGTCTTATTTTTCTCCGTACTTATTAAGCCTGTGCATTGTTGGGTTCTAGCACCAAACAGAGGGCACACTCAAACCTGGTGATTTGAGAAGAATTTAATAAGGGGACTACTTACAAAATGAAGGCCTGGTAAGAAGGGAATTGGGGAAATAAAGGCCTAGGGCTTATTCTCCATTGCCCTCCTCTCTCCTGCTAGTGAGAAGGTTTGTCATTGGCCAAGCCTAGTGAGAAGCCAGAAGCCCAGGGGGCCCTTGCTGTGGTCCAGTGGCTTCGCAGGCACAGAGGATAAAGAAGAGGGAGAGAGTGAAGAAAGGAAGAGAATGAGTTTGGAGTGACAAACAAGGTACTTGGCACAGAGACTACACGGACTCGAGACTTTAACTGATTTGCCTCTTACCTGGGGAAGGGAGCTCCACCTAGCCCACTGGACGGGTAAGATGTGTGGACATGATTTGTTAACTTTAAACTGAAATACCGATATTACATATGGTTTAATTGAAAATATCCATTTAGTGTTTTCAAGAGTAGGTCTTCATACAATCCAAATCTAAGAAAAGTTGCAGCAGACAGTGCTACTGATTCAGTAGCAGGAAATCAGTCCCATGCCTGCTGTCTATACTGCATTTTGATTCATGGGGACTGGGGTTTGGAAAGGCTAACTTTCTGAATCGTGACCTTGTGCCCTGAAATTTTAGTTCTTCAGTTCATACATAAGCATGTAGCATGTTTCCTTCTGTGAGTGGCTTCAGAATTATGAGCCCCAAG
Source organism: Canis aureus (assembly GCF_053574225.1). Lineage (NCBI taxonomy): Eukaryota > Metazoa > Chordata > Mammalia > Carnivora > Canidae > Canis > Canis aureus. The sequence goes on along the minus strand of NC_135614.1, from coordinate 76,625,012 downwards.
TGCTGCTGTACAGTTCAGCATTATTTGGGAGAATGGTACCACTTGATTTATTTGGTCAATATTCATAAAAAGAAAATGTATATCATACCTTCTGTAACTCCTGCCATAGCTTTCATCTTCCATCTAGTGGAAACTGGCAGGATTTCAAATCTTCTGGAGTAAAGAAAATGTGTCCAGACTCAATGTCATTTGTGGGAAGGGAATTCACAACAGTTGCATTTAGTTTTTAAAAACTAACAATTCTTTCATTTGATTTTGATTTATATTTTATTACTTTAAAATTCCATTTTATTATTTTGTTTGTGGATATGTGTGTGGCTATGAGACCTAAAAAGCCAGAGAGTTTGATTTTCCTGTGTCCCTTAGCGAAGGGCATTGTGGAATGTGTGCTCACAAAGCAGTTTCAGTTTCATCATTTAATCTCCTTCCCCCCTCTCCCCCCCTTCTGCCTCCCTTCCTTCTCTCTTTCTTTCTTCCAAACATTCATGCTTGTGTTCACTTCATACATATTTACTGAAACCCTGTCATGTACCAGTCACTATTCTAGGGAGCAGAGATACAGAAATGAATAAACTGAGAAAAACTGCTGCTTATATTCTAGTGGAGGAGACAGACAATAAACAAGATATGTAAGTAAAATATATAGCATGTGAGATGTTGGTTTGGGAGAAAAATCAACTAAAAAGGGAAATAGGGGGAGCTAAACAGTAATTTTTCAGTGATAAAGGAATGTCTGTATTTAACAATACAGGTTGCTCTAAATCAACATAAAATAAAGTTATACTCTGTATTATGAACAAAAAAGATTTGGTTCTAAATCTTTTAATGTAAAGGCTGGATAACTCAGTGAGATTCTCTGAGTCCCACATATTTCTCCTGCAAAGTAACAGAATAGCGTGGGGCAGAGAAGGTAGAAACGCTCTAACTGTAGTGAAATGATTTGGTATAATATAGAAATATAATACTCAAAATCATTCTTGACTCCTCTCATTCTTTCAGTCTGTTAGTAAATTCTCTTGGCTCTGCTGTCAACATATGTCCAGAATCAGAGCACATCTCTCACTTCCCCTGCTATCCCCTTGATCTGAACCACTATTATATCTTGTCTGGTTTATTGCAATGAACACCTCCCAGCCTCCCAGCTCCTAACTCTACACACATCAGTTAGAGTGAGCCTTTAAAAAGTCGAGTCTTGTCACTCTTTTGTTCAAACCCTGCATTGGCTTCCAATTCATACACAGTAACCGTCAAAATCCTTACAGTGGTCTTCAAGGCCCACTTTGACCTTTCCTACAGCTCTTGCCCTTACTCACTTCCCTCTGGCCACAGTGGCATCTTCATTCTTTGCTGAATGTCAAGAATTTTCTGCCTTTAGGCCTTTGTTTTATCTTCTTCTATCTGGAATGCTTTCCCCAACTTATCCATTTCACTAACTCCCTCAAGTCTTTGTTCAGTTCTCTTACCAGTGAGGCCTATGTGGACTACCCTCATGAAACTTCTCAACCTCTCCCCTTTACCATTTGTACCTCTGACCCTCATCTTCTGCTCTACTTTCTTATTTCCATAGTACTCATCACTTTTACACATTTGATAACATTTACTAAAACAATTGACTTATTATGTTTGTGTGTTTCTCTGCCTGCTAGAAGTAACTCCATGAGGGCAGGCTATGTGCCAGGAACACTGCCTGGTCCAGAGCAGGCACTCAATAAGTATTTGTTAAGAGATACTTAATGTTCTCTCATGTGTGTGCGCATGCATGTGCATGCGTGTGCACACACACACAGACCTCATATATACATTTTCTATGTCCTCATCTTCTCTCATGTTGTCCTTGGTCCAAACCACTTTCTCACACACTTTTTGGTCATATATCCTACAGTTACGGACTGAATGCTTGTGTTCCCTGCGAGGTTCATATGCTGAAGCCCTAATACCCTGTGTGGCCATATTTGGAGACAGGGCCTTGAAGGAAGTAATTAAGTAAATTTTTTTTGAGAGAAAGATTGGGGGAGGGGCAGAGGTAGAGGGAGAGAGACTCCCATGCAGGTTCTACGCCCAGTGCAAATCCTGATGCGGGGCTTGATCTCACAACCCTCAGATCATGACCTGAAAAGAAATCAAGAGCTTGACACTTAACCAATTGAACCACCCAGGCACTCCACTGTCTGTCAGTAATTAATAATTAATAGTAATTAATAATTAAATGAGGTCCTAAAGGTGAGACCCTGATCCCATAGGATTAGTCCTTTGTAAGAAGAGACAACAGAGAGCTCACTCTATTTCTCTATTCTTACTCATGCACTGAGGAAAGTCCTATAAACACACATTGAGAAGGCAGCCATGTAGAAGTCAGGAAGAGACTTCTCACCAGGAACTAAATTGGCCATGGCCTTGATCTTAGAATTTCAGTTTTCAGATCTGTGAGAAATAAACTCTTATTGTTAGGCTACTTAGTAGTTGGTGTTTTGTTATGGCAGTCCTAGCAGACTAATACACCTATCCATGTGTTTAGACTCACCTTAAAGCTCTCTTCCTCCATTAAGTCATTGCATATATTAATCCATAGGGACATCCATTTACTGACTTTTGATAGCATTTTGAGGTAAATGACAAATTTTAGAGTTTGAATATAGTTTGTATTGACTCATTTTGTTTTATGTATATGTATCTGGTCTTCTCACAAAAGTATAAGCTGCTTTATGAGGGCAGAGGCTGAAACAAATACAAGTCCACGGTGCCAAGTTCTTTGAGGAAAGCAACTGTGTTGTATTCACAGAGAGGATTATAGGATTATTTTATTGCCCAAGGTCACATAAATGGTCCTGAAACATAACTGGATACCATTCTCATAAATCCTAGACCAGGATTTCATTTTTGAGCAAGGGTCATTTTTGATAGATGTTGAATTCATAAATAAATGAAAGCTTTATAAAAAAATATATGTGTGACAAAATGTACTTCCTAGGGACACCAAAGCGTGTCTTCCTGACAACAAACTAAAGAATATGAGGCAGGGTGTCAGAAATGAAATCCTGGATCTTATCTCATCTCTCAATTATCTATGACATCGTATACCCTCACATTCATGCTGTGCAGGCAAGCTCATCAGTGACACCATGGGGCTGAAATAATGAGGAAGAGCAGGAAACTGGGGGAAGGAGCATGGACTACGCATTCATTGATCAAACAGGCAGGCAGCTGAAAGGAATAAGAGGATAAACACATTTAGATAATTACCCTTGTGGAAAAAAACAAGCAACAATCCTTTGGTGTGTACGATTATGGGAAAAGGAAGGCTGCTGTCCTGACTTAAATAGGAGCTTGCACAGACTTTGACTGGAGACGTTATACATATACTTTTCCATAATATACATTTCTAAAACTAAACAAACTATTACCAACTAAGATGGGGTTTTAAAAATTCCTTTTCTTAAGTTACCATAGTATGTTTGGTGGTTGGGTTCTCAAGTCAGCCCGCAAAGTTCTCTTTGACCTGAAATATTGCAATTTTGGTGTAAAAACTACACCAAACTGAAAATAATATAATTTACTGCTGATGGTTAAGTTAAAAATATTTTGTCTGAGAAAAAGGAGAAAGTGGATGCACATTTCCGTAGAAATTCTGGAGGAATTTTGAGTATCTCTCAGTCTTTGAATAGTGCTGTTGTTTACTACATTTATTTTTAGTTGTAAAGGCACAATTTTAGTTTTCTTTAATAGGTACCTGTCTAGTACTACTTTTTCACATATAGGACAAGTCAAGTAAGAATGAATGAAAAAAACAAGACAGGAATTTTTATTAGGAAGTGAAGCAAGAAGAAGCAAAGAGAAAGGGGTTAAGGGAAAGTGTGATTGAATGTTCAAAAGAGCGTGCATGATGAGAGTGGGCTGGAGTGGTGTAAAATAAAGGCGGAGGCTGAGCAAGTGGATAGTCCTGCGCAAGCTGATAGAAAGAGCAATGTTTTGGAGTCCACCGTGACTTGGACTTGCATTTTGGACATACTATAATTTTGGACGAATTACTCCTTAACATCTCTGCCTTAATTTCTTCATCTGTAAAATGGATTAAATGAAGGATTAAATGAAGGAATGTAGAGAAAACTGAGAGTAGAGGAATCCCAAAATAAGAGCATCAGTGGTGCTGCAGACCAGCAGGGTGGGAGTGTGCACAGAGGCAACAGCGGCAGTGGAGTGGCTGGTTATGGTCTGGAATGCACTGGCACAGGAAAGTGAGATGGGAGAGGGTGCATGGTAGGAGCACCAAGGGAGGAGAAGAGTGTGCGTGTTGGGACTATTCTTACATGCCCACAGTGGAGGGAATAAATGCATAATGGAATGTATTATACTGTGTTCTGTTCTGCAGTGGAGTTTAGCATAGCCTCAATTCTTCTTTTTCATTGAGAAAATAGCACAATATCTCTGTAGTCTTTATCTGCAAGCAGAATTGGGTTGCTTGTGAATGTGAAAAAGAAATTAGGGTTACAGCCCCAGGGCATCATTTCTGAGTAGCCTTGTGCAGCAGGGGAACAATAGTAGCATTGCTCTGTAAAGCACTATATCTATTTATTATCTCCCCAGGGGAATGTTAGAAGGCAACGGAGTCACAGTGAGGTTGCAGTAAACAGTAAGGACCTTTTCACTGTCTTCCCTAGGAAGGAGTGACTTCACTCTTTGTTTTCTGTCCAGCTTGGCCAATCTGCAGCCTTGCTTTCTCAGGATGTCTTCTTCATTTCTCTTTTCTTTTACCATAGGGATTCTCAGTTGGGCTTTGGTGGGGGTCGTGCGGGGAGAGGATATCAAAAATACCAGAGAAGTTTTTTTAAAATCACATGCCAGCAGCCTGTCTGGGTGGGCATTAGTACTTGGTGCCCCCTGGAGAAAAACAGTGAATCACATCCAGGCCCAACTCACAACTTGCAGTCAAATTTCTCAGTCACATGGATCTTTTCTTATACCTGGACCTGTGCAAACTTCTTTGCAGTCCTCTTCATCTCATCCTGTCTAAATTTAAAATAATCTCAGAAAGCCAGTTGCATTCAAGGAAGGATAAAGCTTATTGGTTAGCTACTTAGATTTTCTAGGAGTAATTTTAAGTTTTATTTACTTATTTGAAAGAGAGAGAGAGAGAGAGAGCACATGCATGTGAGCAGGGTAAGAGGTAGAGGGGGAGGAAAAGGGAGAGGGAAGGAATCTCAAGTAGACTCTGTGCTGAGCATGGAGTCCAATGTGGGGCTCAATCTCAGGACCCTGAGATCATGACCTGAGCCAAAACCAAGAGTTGGACACTTAAATGAATGAGCCACCCAGGCACCCCTAGAAGTAATTGTAACTAACTTGGCAACTGTTTTAAAACTTCTTTGAAAAACTTTAGATTCACTATATGACAACAGTCAATCTTCCAATTTCTCCAGAATTAAAAATTTATAGGAAAGAATGGAGAACTGACTTGAGACTTGGTGTGACCAGCACTCTTCCCCGAGAAGGGAAAAAGAGATCAAAGGATGAGGAATCTGAAGGGACCTTCCAGGCCCCAGGAAACTGCTTAGGGGTCTACAGTCATGACAATCTTCCTACACACGCTTATGGATGTCCCACAGTTCAAGGCATGGCCTAGATATATTGTTTCCAGGCAAAGGAAAACTCCACTAGGATATCGAATAGAATATTCTAAGAATCTTTTAAATCAACAGCTCTGCTACTTGACCATGAGGAATGTGCCCTCCCTGGGGATGCCTGGAGAAGTTGGAATGTGCACCAACAGTGGGGCCTTACCTCATCCTCCTCCAGTCTCTGTGGGCTCTTGTTCTGCAACATGATAGCTGGACCTCCCTGCCCTCTGTGTCTGCACTCTGGGCAAAACTGTCAAGTGGACTAGACTTGCCTTTCAGTTCATCCATTTCATCCTCAATGACACTTTATACTCTCATGCTGCCCCCTGGCTGTTCAAAACTTATGTGGGGGGATGGAATATATATTAAACTAAATAGATAGCCTATTCAGAGATGTTTTATCTCAAGCCTTTTTAATTTTTAAAAAAGATTTTATTTATTTATTCATGAGAGACACGCACACAGAGAGGCAGAGAGACACAGGCAGAGGGAGAAGCAGGCTCCATGAGGGAGCCTGATGCAGGACTCGATCCTGGGACTCCAGGATCACACCCTGGGCCAAAGGCAGGTGCTAAATCGCTGAGCCACTCAGGGATCCCTTAAATTTTTATATAGAACTAGTTACCAACATTTGAGTCAAGAAACAAAATCCTAGATTCTCAGTCTTTCACGAAAAAATTTAAGTTTTAGCTTCAATAAAGCTATCCCCTTTAGATGGAGTTTGTGCTCTTGAGTTTGCTATAGTACTCAGCTCTCCCTCTTAATTTAAATGGAGATATTTTGCTCTAGTTTTTAAAAATGTATAGGCTCATAAATATTGTGGTTTGCTACTTCATAGTGTAGGAATATGCTGTGTAAGTAACATAAGCATTTATCAGATTTGAACCCCAGCCTGCATCATGGAGGGCACATTGCTTAACTCCTGACATCTTTTTCTCATCTGTGATATGGGGATAATAATACTTCTTTCATAAGTTGTCAAGAGTATTATATAAAATATTTCTATACAGCACCTAGAATGATGCTTACTCATAGAAAACTCTCAATTAAGGGCAGCTATTTGGGGAATTCTTCTCAAAAAGTATTTCATGTGTTATACTTTTCCTAACCCTTTCATTTCTCCTTTATCTATGCTTGTTTTTTTTCAACTCCTACACATACATATTTTTGCCACTCATTCAACAAATATGGAATTATATATCAACTAGGGGCCAGTCAATGTGCTAGGTACTGGAAAAAGTAGGGTGCAAGGAGACGGGTTTTCAAAACAAGACACAGTCTTATGTCCCAAAGAATTCATGACCTATTATATAATAATGTTACATTGTGATCAATGCTACAATTGAGCTGTACATTAGGCCATGATAACATAAAGGAGGCACAACAATAAACACAGCTGTAATAATCACTTCCATTTGTAAGTAAATGGTGTGCTCACAAATAGGCTCTCCTAAAAAAGGAAAATAAAAGCTCCTTGTAGTATTTGTCAATTTCCACGGTGTAAATATTCCCACCATGGGTGATTTCAAGCTATCAGTGGTTTAACAATTGGCTATTTGTACAGAACTTTCACCATACAAAGCCTCTTCCTGTGTATCCTCTAAGCAGGCACAGTTTGGATTATTATCCATTTTAGAAAGAGAATTTGAGGCTCAGAGAATTCTGTGATTTTCCCAAGATCTTAGAGATAGTGAATATAATACCAGAGAATAAGGTTTCTGACTCAAGTCCAGAATTTTTGCTAACATAGTGTCTTGCACAATATCCCTTAAACTTTTTCAGACATTCAAGGATTAAAAAAATTGACTACTTATCACCTTGTCAGGAAGCTAAAAGGGAGTATGTTTTACTAAAATGTGGGTATAACTAAGAGGAAGAATGTGATGCAGGGAATAGGGATCCTATACAAGAAAGAGGTGAAGGTAATCCCAAGAGAATCTTAACATATTCTAATAACTTGATGTCGTATATAGGCTATAGCAGAGAGAGTCTAAGGTCATTCTAATATCCCTGATGTTTGGTGATTATGCATTTGTGTAATTCCCTTTCCTTGAGTGTGGCAGAAACTGTGATTTCTTTCTAACAAAGTCTGACAAAAGTGAGTGGATGCTACTCCTATAATTATATTACATTATATAGGACTCTGTCTTACTAGTAGACTCTCTTTAGACATCCTTGCTGCTGACCTAATGAAGTGAGTGAACATGTTGGAAAGCTCCACTTGGCAAGGACTTGTGGATAGCCTATAGGAACCAGAGGCAGCCTCCATCAGTGGAGGGCCCTTTACCTGACAGCCCAGTGAGAAGCCAAGCCCCCAGTTCCACAACCATGAGGAAATGAGTTCTGCCAACTTGAGTGAGATTAGATGCAGATTCTTCTCCAGTTATGTATACAATGGAATATTACTCAGCCATTAGAAATGACAAATACCCACCATTTGCTTCAACGTGGATGGAACTGGAGGGTATTATGCTGAGTGAAATAAGTCAATCGGAGAAGGACAAACATTATATGTTCTCATTCATTTTGGGAATATAAATAATAGTGAAAGGGAATAGAAGGGAAGGGAGAAGAAATGGGTAGGAAATGTCAGAAAGGGAGACAGAACATAAAGACTCCTAACTCTGGGAAACGAATTAGGTCTGGTGGAAGGGGAGGAGAGTGGGGGGTGGGGGTGAATGGGTGACGGACACTGAGGGGGGCACTTGACGGGATGAGCACTGGGTGTTATTCTGTATGTTGGCAAATTGAACACCAATAAAAATCAATTTATTATTAAAAAAAAAAAGTCTCCAGATGAGAATGCAGCCTGGCTGACTGACACCTTGATTACAGTCTTATGAGACGTTTGATATTATTCTCAATCTAGAAAACCCAAGATAATTAACAAACAGAATTAATAAGGGAATATAGTGAGTTTGTCAGAAATCAAGTTAAACATATAAAAAACAACATGGACCAGCAACAATCAACTAGAAAATAATAGAACAATCTCATTTAACAGCAACAACTTTAAATTGCTGAGGAATAAGTCTAAAAATAAGTTTGCAGAATCTTACGGAAAGAATTACCAAACTTTATTGAAAGACATAAAAGAAGAACTGAAATAAAAAACTAATATGTCATGTTTTTGATGATTTATAATACCTTAAAGGTATCAATCCCCTTAAAAATTTTTATGCTACTTGAAAAACTGATTCTAAAAATTATGATTTTTTTCTCTAATGCTTAGGAAAATATATTATAAAGACTTAATAAAACTATGTGATATTGTACCAAACAAGGACACCTATATTAATGGAACTATTAGGAAATTCAGAAATAATTCAAAAACATTTGTGGGATGTGGAGAAAAGGGAACCCTTGTGTACTATTGCTGGAAAGGTAAATTGGTGCAACCACTGTGATCTTAGTAATTCCACTATTGGGTATTTACCCAAGGAAAGTGAAAACATTAATTTGAAAAGATATGTGCACCCTTATGTTTATTTCAATATTATTTACAATAGCCAAGATATGGAAGCAACCTAAGTATCCATCAATAGATGAATGGATAATGAAGATATGTATACATATACATATATGTACATTCACGTAACACATTTACATACATATACAATGGAATACTACTCAGCCATAAAAAGAATGATACCTTGCCATTTATGACAACATGGATGGACCTAGAGGACATTATGTTAAGTGAAATAAGTCAGACAGAGAAAGACAAATACCACATGATTTTACTTATATGTGGAATCTAAAAAACAAAACAAACAAACAAAAATAGAAACAGACTCATAAATACAAAGAACAAACTGGTGGTTGCCAGAGGGGAGGTGGCTGTGGGGGGGGGGCATAGGTGAAACAGGTAAAAGGGATTAAGAAGTTATGGAGATGAAAAGTACAGCATAGGGAATATAGTCAATAATACTGTAATAATGTATGCTGATAGATGGTGACTACACTTATTCTGGTGACCAATGAGCAATGTATAGAACTGTCAAATCACTAGGTTGTACACGTGGAACTAATATAACATTGTATATAAACTATACTTTAAAAAATCTGTAAGAATTTATGATATAATCAACATGGCATTTCAAATTGGTAAAGAAAGGAAAAGCTAGTTATTAGCTGATTTTTGGAGACTGGGATATACATTTGGAAAAAATAAATTAGATCTCCAACTATATAATTCATAAAAATAAATTCCAGATCCATTAAAGATGTAAATACAAAAAAAAAAATCTGACATCACAAGGAGAAAATACAAGAGAATATATTTTTTCCTAGGTGTAGAAAAGATTTTCTTTTCTTTCTTTTTTTTTTTTAGAAAAGATTTTCTTAAACAAGACACAAAATAAGCTAGAAGAAAATATGATAAGAAATTCAAAAGACCACAGAAAGACTGGGAGAAAATATCCAAAACATATAGAGAATTCTTAAAACTCAACAGCAAAAAACCCAAATAACTCATTTCAGAAATGGGCAATGGGACTTGAATAGACATTCCCCCCACCCCCCAAAAAAAAAAATCCCAAAACACTTCATTCCTGCTTCCCTGTACAATAAGAAGATATCACTTAAGATAACGAGTCTTATTAACTTCATGGGGAAAGACAATACCAAGAGCTTGTATTGTCACCCTAATCACCTTACTGGCAATGTGTGGCTTTAAGAATTTTAGAGATTTTCAGCCTTAGTCTGCAAATTGGTATTTCAGATTTATCAAGACAAAAATCCCCATATGTCTGTTGAATGTATATGTGCTCAATGTGGCTTTAGATTCTGTCCTTGGGGCTTAACATTGCCAGCAGTGACAGAATGGGGGAAGTCCTGTGAATTCGGTGAGCAGCTGGCCTGGGTCATTGTGGCTTAACATTTCTCCAAAAAAGATCAATGAATGGCAAATAAACACATAGAAAGATATTCAGCATCACTAATCATTAGAGAAATGGAAATCAAACCTATAGTGATATACTATGTCACATCCATTAGTATGACTATTATCTAAAAAAACAGAAAACAACAAGTTGATGAGAATGTGGAGAAATTGGAACCTTACCTTGCACACTGCTGGTGGAAATGTAAAATGGTTGAAATTTTTGGCTGCTATGAAAAACAGTATGATGATTCCTCAAAATATTAAAAATAGAATTACATCTGATCCAGTAATTCCACTTCTGCGTATATTGGAAGTAGGGTCTCAAAGAGATACCTGTATACTCATTCAAAATATATTCACAACAGCTAAAATATAGAAGCAATCCAAATGCCAACAGTAGATGAATGGATAAGCAAAATGTGGCACATATATAAAATGGAATATTACTCAACCTTAAAAAAGAATAAAATTCTGACATGTTACAACATGTGTGAAACTTGAGGACATTATGCTAAGTGAAATAAGCCAGTCACAAAAAGTAAAAGTCAAATATTGTGTGAGGTACTTTGTGTAGTCAAAACCATAAAGACCGAAAGTATAATGGTGATTACTAGAGCTGCGATGAGGGGAAAATGGGACTTACTGTTAAATAGACAGACTTTCAGTTTTACAAGATCAAAAGAGTTGTGGGGATATAGTGTTGATAGTTGCTCAACAAAGTGAATATATTTACTACCACTAAACCACACACATAAAAGTGGTTAAAATGATAAGTTCTATGTTATGTGTTTTTTTTCCCCACAATAAAAAAAAGAAAGGAAATTCATATAGGCAAAGTCAAAAGGCAAGAGAAAAATTGGGAGAAAAAAATCTGCCACACATTTAACAGATAAAGAATTAACTTCTAGAACATATTAAAAAATGTTTATAGGTCAATAAGAAAAAAAAACAAGTAGAAAAAAATGGGCAAAGATTGTGGGCAGGAAATACAGAGAAGAGCTAAAAATGGTCAATAAACATGTAAAAAGATACTTAGCTTCACTAGAAAAGCAACAAGAAAGCTTTTTTATCAGATTGGTAACAATCTAAAAACTATATTTCATTATCATTACTTTTTTTTGCTTCATCTATTAAATGATAGTTTTTTGTTTTTTGTTTTTTGTTTGTGACTGAATTATTTTACTTACTATGCTGTCCTTGAAGCTCATTGTCCTTGAAGCTGGGTAATATTCCACTGTATTCACATTTTGTTTCTCTGTAATCTGTTGATGGACACTTGGGTTGCTTCTGCCTTTTGGCTACAGTGAACAGTGCTGCTATGAATAAGTGTGCAACTATCTCTTCAAGACCCTGCTTTCAACTCTTTTGGTTATATACCCAGAAGTAAGATGGCCAGATCATCTGGTAGTTCTATTTTTAAATTTTTGAGGAAATTCCATGCTGTTTCCATAGTAGCTGAACCATTTTACATTCTGACCAAAGATACACAGCATTCCAGTTTCTCCACATCCTAATCAAATCTTGTTATTTTCTGTTTTTTTTTTCTTGTTTTATAAAGTAATAACCATTCTATGGATGTGAGTCAATATCTCATTGTGGTTTTGTTTGCAGTTCTCTGATGATTAGTGATATTGAATAACTTTTCGATCTTATCACATGCTTAGAATGTCATCTGTATAACTAAAAATGTCTGTTCAAGTCCTTTCCCTAACCCTCCTTTCATTTTGTTGAAATACACATAATATAGAGTTTACCATTTTAAATGTATAGTTCAACAGTGAAAAGTACATTCATACTGTGTGGCACCATCACCACCTTCCATATTCAAAACCCTTTTCATTTTGAAAATCTGAAACTCTATATCCATTAAACCATAACTCTACATTCTTTCCTCCTCTACTTCTTGGAAAAAACCATTCTATTTTTTTATTCTCTAGGATTTTGACCTACTGTAAGTGCTTCATAGAAATGGAATCATATTGCCATTTTCAAACTGGTGATTTGATCTTTCGTTGTTGAGTTGTAGGAGTTAGTTATGTAGTCTGTATATTTATTCTTTATGTGGCATATGATTTGTAATTATTTTCTTCCCTTTTGTAAGTTGCTTTTTTCACTCTGCTGATTGTGTCCTTTGATGCATTAAGGTTTTTTTTAAAGTGAAAGTCCACTCTTCCATTTTATTTTATTTTTTTTTAAGATTTTATTTATTTATTCATAGACACAGAGAGAGGCAGAGACACAGGCAGAGGGAGAAGCAGGCTCCACGCAGGGCGCCCAATGTGGGACTCGATCCCGGGTGTCCAGGATCACACCCCAGGCTGCAGGAGGTGCCAAACCGCTGCGCCACCAGGGTTGCCCTGCATAATGTTTTTAAGTTGATGTAGTCCCATTTGTCTATTTTTGCTTTTGTTGCATGTGCTTTTGTTATTATATTTAAGAAATCATTGCTATGTCCAGTGTCATGAGGATCTTCCCCTACATTTTTTTATACAAATTTTATAACTTAGGTCTTATGTTTAGGTCTTTACTGCTTTGAGTTAATTTTTATATATGGTTTAAGATAGGGTTCATTTGTTGAAGAGACTGTCCTTCTGCCATCAAAAAGAATGAAATCTTGCCATTTGCAATGACATGGATGGAACTAGAGGGTGTTATGCTAAATGAAGTAAGCCATCAAAGAAAGACAAATACCATATGATTTTCCTCATATGTGGAATTTAAGAAATAAAACAGACGAGCATAGGGGAAGGGAATGAAAAATAAGATGAAAATTAAGAGGGAGGCAAACCATGAGAGATGCTGAACTCTAGGAAACAAACTGAGGGTTGCTGTAGGGGAGATTGTGGGGAGCGATAATTGGGCAATGGGCAACTTGATGTAATGAGCACTGAGTGTCATATGCAAATGATGAATCACTAAATTCTATCTCTGAAACTTAAAAAATAAAAATAAAAAGATAAGGATCCAATTTCATCCTTTTGCATATGGATTTTCAATGTTCCTAAAACCATTTGTTGAAGACATTGTCCTTTCCTCATCAAGTGCTCTTGGCACTTTGGTCCAAGATTATTTAACTATAGGAGAGAGTTTATTTCTGGGCTCTATATTCTACTCTATTGGTCTATTTTTATGCCAGTACCACACTGCTTTTATTACTGTAGTTTTGTTATGTGCTTTGAAATTAGAAATATAAGTCTTCCCACTTTGTTTTTCTTTGTCAATTTTTTTTTTTTACTATCCCAGGTCCCTTGATACTCCATATGGATTTTAGGATGAATTTTTCCATTTCTGCGCAAAGTGTCATTGGGATTTGGATAGATATTGCATTGACTCTGTGAATTGCTTTGGGTGGTATGAACATCTTAAAATTACAAAATTTTCCAATCTGTGAACACAAGATGTCTTTCTACTTATTTGTATGTTCTTTAATTTTTTTCAGCAATGTTTTATACTTTTCAGGGTATAAAAGTCTTTCACCAGCTTGATTACATTTATTTCTAAATATTTTATTCTTTTTGATGCTATCATAATGGAATTATTTTCTCGATTTCCTTTTCAGATTATTCATTGTTAGTGTATAGAAGTGAAATTATTTTTTTGTGTATTGACTTTGTATCCTGAAACTTTGCTGAATTTGCTTATCAGTTTTTTTTTATGTGTGTGTGAAATTTTTAGTTTTTTTTTCCCAGGATTATTTAGGGTTTTCTACATAACATCATATCATCTGTGAACAGAGATAATTTTACTTCTTCCCTTTATTTCTTTTTCTGCCTCATAGCTCTGAATAGGGCTTGCAACACCATGTTGAATGGAAAAATCCTTGCCTTGCTTTTTTAGAGGAAAAGTTTTAGTCTTTCACTGTTGAGTATGATATTAGCTGTGGGCTTTTCAGAAATGGCTTTTATTATGTTGAGGTACCTTCCTTCTATTCCTGGTCTGTTGAATGCTCAGTGTAAGAACTTTTGATAATTTTATGGTATCTGACACATTGTCAAAGATGAGGTGAAGTTAATTTTTGGAGAGTCTTTCTGAAAATAATTTGGTATTATTTACTGAAACTAAAAATGTGCATACCTTACATCTCAGAAATTTACTTGTTGTCATCTACCCTAGTAAATGCTAGGACAAATGTGCAAGGGAATATGTATAAAAAGTTGGGGATCCCTGGGTGGCGCAGCGGTTTAGCGCCTGCCTTTGGCCCAGGGTGCGATCCTGGAGACCCGGGATCGAATCCCACGTCGGGCTCCCGGTGCATGGAGCCTGCTTCTCCCTCTGCCTGTGTCTCTGCCTCTCTCTCTCTCTGTGTGACTATCATAAATAAATGAAAAAAAAAAAAGTTCATTGCATTATTTTCAGAATAGCAAAAATATTGGCAGCAACCTAAATGGCCATGCTTAGGGAAACAGCCAAAATTAAAGGTGAAAGCAAAAAAATAAACACAAAAAACCCCACTGTGGAGCATTTATACAAAGAAATATTTTATGGCACTTTAAAAGACCAATCTCTTTGTTACCAGTATACCTAGAATTCCAAAATATATATTTGAGTAAAAAAGCCATACTGCTTGAAGCCAGTGTATATATTGACCAAATTCACATGTAGGTAAGGTACAACTAAATCTCAGCATCAGCAGATGCAGTCCCTGTTACCAATCACTTTCCCTTGTCTAACTCTGTTGGTGTTACATGGGATAAGCAATACCATTCTTACTTGTTTATAATGAGAAAACTGAGCTCAAAAATGTTAAAAAATTTGCTTAAGTTCACACTAGTCAGAGGGATTACCCTCAGCTTTCCTGTAAAGCCTGTGCCCCTAACCATTATTGTATGTTGTTTTTATAATTTACAGAACTTTATTGTGGTCAGATGAGACAATATGTGGACAATCACTGTATGCTTATAAAAAGGACAGACACGGAGTGATGTCACTGAGATGGTGAAATTGGCTGTTCCTCACAAGAACAGATTAACAACTATTCAAGAACAAGACACCACTAAGAGAATACTAGAACAAAGAATTAAGATGGAAGTACTCCCCTGCACCATAAAGACCAAGACAGACTGGTAAGAGGAGAAGTCTCCTCTGAGACTCTGGGTCCTCCAGTGGGAAAAGAATCTGGGGTGGTGGAGGACAATCGCTCCCCCTCTCCCAGCATTGGGGCCATTTTGTGGGAGTCCCTATTCTGATCTCACACCATGAAGATTGCAGGAAAATCTGTGGGGTCCAACCACTGGGAATGTAACTGTGATAGAGAAGGGGAAAGGACTTGAAACTAGCATACAGATCTTGGTAGAGCAAATTAATATGTGCAGTGCCCAAGTAATAAACCTAACCAGCAGTTTTGCTCACCTGCAGCAGTTGGGGATAAATTATAATCAGGGAACTTGGCAGGGTACGGATGTGCCTGATTCAAATCCTCAAATGTGGAGCTTTGCTGGCCCCAGAGCCCAGTTTGCCTACACCCAGGCAAGGAGTAGAAACACAGTCTCATCCACTGTGGAGAATGTTTTCCAGCCACATCTGACCAGAAGGGCTCACAATTGGAAGCTGTGTAGCCCAGTGGTGCTGCAGCTGAGTAGAAGGGCAAAGGTGATTGCCCCCAAAACAAAGCCAATATGGGGTGTGGAGGGTTCTCATGCCACACACAGGCAAGTGGATTAGTTCATAGCTAAGGCTGAGGGAAGCACTTGTCCCCATCTCAACCAGAAAGATGGTCTGGGAAATTGAGCATAGTCTGGAGCAGCTCTGACCTTTCCTGCTTAGGCAAGGGAGCTGACACAGCCTCATCCACTGTGGAGACTCTTCTTGCCCCACCTGACAAGAAGTACTGGCAACAACTCCTGGAAGCTATGCAGCCCAGTGGCTCTCCAGCTTAGTGTCAGGAGAGGAGAAGTGGTTGCCCCCAGAGCAAAGCCAATACTGAGTGTGGAGGGTACCCATACTATGTAGAGACAGGGGAATAAATTCATAGTCAAGGCGGAGGGAAGCTCTTGGTCTCTCCCAACTGGAGAGACTATTTGGGAAATTTAAAATAGTCTGGAACAGTCCCTTCACCTCCCTTTCAGGCAAGGGGGCTGAAACATAGCTCCACTCACTGTAGGGAGTGTCTTCTGGCCCAATTTGACAAGAGAGTAGGGCTAGTCTCAACTTCTGGAAGTGGTGCAGCCCAGAGGTGCTTGAACCTAAAGAAAGGCAGGCAGAGCCAAAGCTCTGTTTGCAAAGCAAAGCTGGTGGCTCTGTTCAGTCATGAAGCTTAAAATATGAGCTGGCTTGAGTTAAGACAACAAAGAGGTTTACTGGCTTTAGAGCTGCTTCTCTTTCTGTACCTGGGCAGGGAACCTAATTCATTGCCCCATTCATTGCTGAATATTGCCTTCAACCTGTTTAACCAGAAAAACTAACTAGAGCATGTGGGAAGCTGTGTAGCCCATTCAACAGCCTTACATACAATGGCACTTGAACAGAGGGTACAGCATATGACTAACTCGTCTGCATAGCAAAACCAATGGCCTCACTTGACTCAGGAAATTCAGTGCACACTCTGGCCTGATTCAGGTCCCCAAACAGCAAGCTATATAGGCCCTGGATCCCATTCTGTTGCCTGCCAGGTTAGTGAAGCTACTAATTCATAGTTCTATCTATTACTGAATATAGTACTTAGTCTCAGTTGTCTAGTAAGTCTGACTAGAGAATCCAGACAACCATGGAACCTATTTCACGGCCTCACTTGAGTAGGGAACCAAGCCAACAGCCCTATCCAACTGTTCTGAGCCAGAGGCACACCCCCCATTCCTGTCCTCTGAGTTCAAACAGTTGCTTCCTCCAAAAATAGACCATAATAGTAGGTTTCACCTGCCCAAGGACCTTATCAGCAGACATACCCAGAAACCCAACTGAGCTGACTGCTAAAGAAGAGTCTCTGCCAAAGGAAACCTGTAACTTTTGGAGGAGTCATCCAATTACTCACATGTGCAGATACCAATGTAAGGAATCAAGGATGATGAAAAATAAGGTAAAATATGACACCACCAAAGGAATCTAGTAAAGCGGCAATAATGTATCCCAAAGAAATGGAGATCTATAAACTATTAGATAAAGAATTCAGAATAATCTCTTTTTTTCCCAGAATAATCCTCTTAAGGAAGTTTAGTAAACTACAAGAAAGCACAGCCAGACAAAAAAATGAAATTAGGAAAGCAATTTGCATAACAAAATGAGAAGATTGACAAGGAAATAGCAACCATCAAGGGAACAAAAAGCTCAGAAATCCTAGAGCAGAAAAATATAATAACCTAACTGAAGAATTCAATAGAGGGTTTCAAAAGTCAGTGACCATGCAGAAGAAAGAATCACCAGCAACCTGGAGAAATGGTCATTGGAAATTACCCATTCAGAGGAGAAAAAAAAAAAAAAAAAAAGGAATGAAAGAGTGAAGAAAGCCAATGGCAATTGTAGAAGATAATGAAAAGAAACAATATTTACATTATGGGAATTCCAGGAAAAAAAAGTGACAGAAATTATGTTTAAAGTAATAATGGGGAAAAAATGTAATAATGGCTGCAGACTTCCTGAACCTGAAGAGAAAAATGGACATCCAGATCCATGAGGCCCAAAAGACCCCAAATAGGTTGAACTTGAATACAGCTACACCAAGGCAAATTATAATTAAATTGTTAAAAGTCA
This sequence comes from Canis aureus, assembly GCF_053574225.1. NCBI lineage: Eukaryota > Metazoa > Chordata > Mammalia > Carnivora > Canidae > Canis > Canis aureus. The sequence goes on along the minus strand of NC_135614.1, from coordinate 76,606,832 downwards.
AAGACCAAGAAAAGAAATTTGAGAGTAGCAAGAGAAAAAAGTTACATTCAAGACCACCCCCCACTCCATAACACTATAGGCGGATTTCTTACCAGAAATATTTTAGGCTAGAAGAGAATGAGATGACATATTCAAAATACTGAAAAAAAATAACTGTCGACCAAGAATTCTATACCTGGTGAAGTTGTCCTTCAGAAACTACCAGGTAGATCCACCAGATCTACCTTTAATGAAGTGTCAAAGAGAACATTTTGAGTAGAAGTAAAATAATGCTAATTAAGATCACAGAAACATAAAACAGTAGCATAAATCTCCCTAGAAATGCTAAATCTATAGTCATAGTTAGATTCTCCAGTATAGGAGTGTTACCCAGCTATAGCAGAATATACATTCACTTACAACTTTAGTTTAAAAGTTAAAAAAGAATATATGTAGTAAAAATCACCATAACTACAATAATCTGTTAATTAAAACCATATAAAAAACATGTTAAAAAAAACATGTAAAATGTAACAGCAATAACCTAAGATGTGAGGGAGAAGAGAAGTAAAAGTGTAAAATTTATGAATTCTGTTAAAATTAAATTGTTATAAATTTAAAATAAGGTATAATAAGTTTAAGATATTTTATGTAAGCCTAATGGTAACCCCAAGGGAATATCATGTAGTAATGAGACAAAAGAATATGATAAAGAAGTTAAAGTATGCTGACATCAAGAGACGTCAAAACACACAAAAAAGATATCAGAATAAGAAACAAGAAACAGTGAATCAACAAGATGGCAGAAGATGATTAACAAAATAGCAAATGTAAGCCCTTACCTATCAATAATTAATACAAACAGATTAAATTCTCCAATTAAAAGACACAGAATGTCCAAATGGATTAAAAAAGATGATCTGACAATATGCTGTTTAAAAGAGATTCACTTTAGGGATCCCTGGGTGGCGCAGCGGTTTGGCACCTGCCTTTGGCTCAGGGCGCGATCCTGGAGACCCGGGATCGAGTCCCACGTCGGGTTCCCGGTGCATGGAGCCTGCTTCTCTCTCTGCCTGTGTCTCTGCCTCTCTCTCTCTCTCTGTGACTATCGTAAATAAATAAATAAAATTAAAAAAAAAAAAAAGAGTTAAAAAAAAAAAAAAAGAGATTCACTTTAGCCTGAATGACATACATAGACTGAAAGTTAAGGATGGAAAAAAAATCCAAAACATTTCAAGCAAATGGTAATCTCAGAAAGCCAGGGTAATTCTACTTACATTGGACTTTAAACTAAAAATGGCAAAAGGGGACAAAGAAGGTCATTATAAAATGATAAGGTGATTAATACATAAAGAAAGAAAAACAATTATAAATATTAATGCACTTAACATCAGAGCACCCAAGTATATAAAACAAAACTAACAGAGCTAAAAGGAGAAATAAGCTGTAATATAATATATTTTGAGGACTTTAATACCTCACTTCAAAAATGAATAGATCATTAATATGGAAATAGTGAATCTGAACACCACTATAGATCAAATGGACCTAACAGACATACATAGAACATTCTATCCCACAATAGCAGGAAATACATTCTTCTTAAGAACACATGGAAAGTTTTCTAGGGTAGACCATATGGTAGGCTGCAAAACAAGTCTTAGCAAATATAAGAGGATGAAATCATACGAAGCATTTCTCTGACCACAATGGCATGAAATTAGAAATCAACAAGAGGAAAACTGAAAAATGTATGAACATATGGAAATTAACACTCTCTTAAACAACCAATAGATCAAAAAAGAAACTAAAAGGGAAATATAGTTTCTTTTTTAAAAAGATTTTATTTATTTATTTATTAGAGAGAAAGAGAGAGGGAGAGAGAAAGAGAACAGAGGGAGAGGGAGAAGCAGGCTCCCCGCTGAGCAGGAAGTCTGATGTGGGGCTCCATCCCAGGACCCTGGTATCCTGACCTGAGCTGAAGGAAGACTCTTAACTGACAGAGACACCTAGGTGCTTTGGGAAATAAAGTTTCTTCAGATAAATGAAAATGAAAACACAACATACCAGAACTTGTGGGATACAACAAAAGCAATTCTAAGAGGGAAATTCATAGTAATAAACACTGACCTTAAAAAGCAAAAAAAGATCCCAAATAAACAACATAACTCTACACTTCAAGAGAGTAGAAAGAGAAGAACAAACTGAACCTAAGGTTAGCAGAAGAAAGAAAATAATAAAGATTAAAACACGAATAAATGAAATAGAGGACAGCAAAATAATAGAAAATATTAACAAACTAAGAGTTGGTTCTTTGAAAAGATCAACAAAATTGGCAAACCCTTACCTAGGCTAACCAAGTGAAAAAATATAGGACCCAGGGGTTCCTGGGTGGCTCAGTCAGTGAAGCATCTGCCTTCATCTCAGGTCATGATCCCAGGGTCCTGGGATCAAGCCTCACATCAGGCTCTCTCTCAGCAGAGAGTCTGCTTCTCCCTCTCCTTCTGCCTGCCTCTCTGCATACTTGTGCTCTCTCTCTCCATCAAATAAATAAATAAATAAATAAATAAATAAATAAATAAATAAAATATTTTTTTAAAAAAGATAGGACCCAAATCAACAAAATTGTAAATGAAAAAAGAAACATTACAACTAATATCACAGAAATTCAAAGGATCATGAGAGGCTACTATGTAAAACTATATGCCAACAAACTGGACAATCTAGAAGAAAGGGAAAAATTCTTGGAAACATAGATATTACCAAGACTGAATCAGGAAGAAACAGAAAATCTGAAGAGACCAATTACTAGTAAGGAGTGTGAATTAGTAACCAAAAACTTCCTGATGATAAAAAGCTGGGACCAGATGGTTTAACTAGTGAATTTTACCGAACATTTAAGAATAATTAACACCAATCCTTTTCAACTTCTTCCAAAAATATCAAAGAGGAGGGAACATTCCCAAACTCATTTTACAAGGCCAGCATTGCTCTGATGCTAAAACCAGAAAGGACATCCTAAAAAAATTTATGAGGCAATATATCTGATGAATATAGGTGAAAAAATTCTCAGTAAGATACTAGCAAACTGTATTTAGCAGTACATTCTAAGGATCATACACATGAGCAAGGGAGATTTATCCTGGGGAATGTAAGGATGGTTCAACATACACAAATCAATCAATGTGATATATCATAGAATGAAAGAAAAAAAATTGTGTGATCATCTGAATTAAGAAAAAACATTTGACAAAATTCTACATCTATTCATGATAAAAACTCTTAACAAACTATACATAGAAGGAACATATCTCAGCACAATAAATGACAAGCCCACAGCTAACACCATACTCAGGGTGAAAGGTTGAAAGCTTTTCCTCTAAGGTCAGGAAGAAGACAAGAATGCCCACTCTCCTCACTCCTATTTGACATAGTATTGAAAGTCTTAGCTAGAGAAATCAGGCAAAAGAGAAATAAAAGGTATCAGAATTGGAAAGGAAGAAGTAATATTGTTAAAATGTCGATACTACCAAAAGCCATCTATAGATTCAGTTTAATTCCAATGGCATTTTTACAGAAGTAGAAAAAACACTCTTAAAATCTGTGTGGAACACAAAAGACCCTGAATAGACAAATTCTGAGAAAGAAGAACAAAGCAAGAGGCATCATATGTCCTGATTTCAAACTATATTATAAAGCTATGGTCATCAAAGCAGTATGGTACTGGCCTAAAAACAGACAAATAGACCATGGAACAGGACTGAAAGCCCAAAGGAAACCCATGGATATATGGTCAGCTAGTATTTGACAAGGGAGCTAAGACTACTCAATGGAGAAAAATAGTCTATTCAATAAATGGCATTGGGATAGTTGGATATTTACTTGTAAAAGAGTAAAACTGGATCATAACTTACACCACTTAACAAAAGTTAACTCAAAATAGATTGAAGACTCAACTGTAAGGCCTGATATCATGAAATTCCTAGAAGAAAACATAAGAACAAAGCCCCTTGGCATGGGTCTTAGCAATATATGACATCCAAAGCACAAGCAACAAAATAAAAAAAAACAGTGGGACTACATCAAACTAAGAAGCTTCTGCACAGCAAAAGCAACTATCAACAAAGTGAAGACAACCTGTTGAATGGGAAAAAAATATCTGCAAACTATATATCTTAAATGGGGTCAATATCCACAATATATAAAGGACTCCTATAACTCAATAGCAAAAACCCCAAATAACTCAATTAAAAAATGGGCAAAGGAGCTGAATGGACATTTCTTCAAACATGACATGCAAAAGGTTTATGACAAAATTCTCAACATCACTAGTCATCAGGTAAATTCAAATTAAAACCACAACGAGATCACCTCACATCTGTCAGAACTGCCATCATATAAAAGACAAGAGACAATAAATGCTCATGTGGATGTGGAGAAAAGGGAATCGTTGTGCACTATTGGTGGGATTGGAAATTGATACAGCCAAATAGAAAACAGTATGGAGGATCCTCAAAAACTAAAAAATAAAACTATTGTATGATCCAGCAATTCTACTTCTGGGACTATTTCCAAAAGAAACAAAAAAACACTAACTTGAAAAGATATCTGCACCTCTATGTACATAGCAGCATCACTTACAACTGCCAAGATATGAAAATGACTTAAATGTCCATGGATGAATGAATGGATCAAGGAGTCGTGGTACAAGGGGCAGGACTGGATGGTGGAGGAGTAGGGTCCCCAAGTCACCTGGCCCCACCAACTTACCTAGATAACTTTCAAATCATCCTGAAAACCTACTAATTCGACCTGAGACGTAAAGAAAGAACAGCCGGGGCGCTACAGTGAGAAGGGTTTGTGCCTCTAACAAGGTAGGAAGGTGGAAAAAAACAAACAAACAAAAAAACAGAATCCAGTGGGGGAGGGGCCCGGTGAGGAGAGGGGCTAAGCGGGGGCGGCGGGAGCCTCGGGGACAGGAGAGCCCCGACCCCCGGAGACACGGGGACTTTAACAATCCGCCCCAATCCTTCCCAACGGAAAGGCGCCCAGCAGGGAGCTCAGGCAGGATTGCAAGGGGGCGGCGGGGCCTCCAGGTCCCCAGGGTCACTAACAGAGGAGGGGTGCGGGGGTGTGGGGTGAGGGGGGCCGAGTTCGGTAAAGGGTGGGAGCTCCTGGCAGGGCCTGGGAGCAGCTCAGGTGGCGGCTCTGGGGGAAGGGGCTGCACCCTGCTGCCTTGGGGGCTCCCGGGAGCGGGATTCCAGGGGCGCAGGCCCAGATCCCTGGGCTCCGGGGGACACAGTCCGGATCCTGCGCTCCCTGGGGGACAGGCGGGGAGGGCCCAGGACCGGAGGACCCTCCTGCTGGGGCGCCCCTGGGGGAGGCGGGGAAGGCCCAGGACGCGAGGACCCTCCTGCTGGGGTGCCCCCAAGTTGTGTGGATCAGCGCCCCTGCCCCCGGAGCATCCAGGCCAGTGCGGACTGGATGCTTACTGGGGAAGCTGACTCCAGGGCTGGAGAGCTGGCCGCCGCCAGTGTGGTTGTTTCTCCTGGTGTCACCCTGTGCCTGGGATGCAGTGGGGCCGCCAGGGAACAGGGGCCTCACAGGATAAACAGCTCCCACTGAGCCGTGCACCTGGCAGAATCAGCACCGCAGCCCCTCCCCCAGAAGACTAGCTGGAAGGACAGGTGAAGAGCAAGTTCTTGACTGAGCAGCACTAGAAAGCTCCAGGGAAGTTGAGGGATTTACAGTATATAGAGCCAGAGGATATCCCTCCTTTTTTTTTCCCTTCCTTTTTCCATTTTTCCAGTACAACTAGTTTTTTTTTTTATCAGACTGTAAGTTTCCAACTTTTTTCTGTTTTCCCACCTTAACTACAATATTTTACTACTTCTTCATTTTTAACATTCTTCCTTTTTGCCTTTCATATTTCTACAATTATAGGTCCTAGTATATTTTCCACTTCTAGACTCCCTTCAACATACTCAACTTAATTTTGGGAGATATACAAGATATGGGGTTTTTTTTGTTTTGTGTTTTTTTTTTTTTTATTTTCTCTGCCTCATTTTGTTCTACAATGGTGGAAATTAATACCTTCTAAAACATGACCAGGATGCAACCCAGAACCAAGTGGTATACTGTGCAGGTTCATTCTGTGAGATTCCTCATTCCCATTCTGCCCCCCTCTTTTATCTCATTTAAGTTTGGTGGTCAATGTTGGGGCCCTCTACAAGTATTTCTGGTTTATATAAATTTGGGACTGAGCATCTTCTAATATACAGAACTTAATATACTCAGAAACAAGAGAATCACCCTCTAGAACCCCTCAGGTAGACTACATTCTCCCTCCACTACAACTTCTTCACCACCACCATCTGCCAGTCTGCCCCCTTTTTTTCTTCTTTTATTTTTCTTTTCTTTTTTTTCTCTTCTTCTTTAGGATTCCTGGCCTTTTATTTTTTAATACTTTGTTTTAATTTTTTTTCATTTTAATGGTCCTTTTGTTTTATTTCATTCTGATCTTTGTTTTCAATTTCTGGTCTCTGACCTCAGCAGAATCATCTAGGGTGAAATCTGTGTAGGTTGTAATTGATATCCTTGATGCAGTCTGCTCATACAGCCACACTGCACTGAGCAAAATGACTAGAAAGAAGAACTCATGACAAAAGAAAGAATCAGAAACAGTACTCTCCACCACAGAGTTACAGAATTTGGATAACAATATGATGTCAGAAAGCCAATTCAGAAGCACAATTATAAAGCTACTGGTGGCTCTGCAAAGAAGCATAAAGGATTCAAGAGACTTCATGACCGCAGAATTTAGATCTAATCAGGCTGAAATTAAAAATCAATTAAATGAGATGCAATCCAAACTGGAGGTCTTAACGATGAGGGTTAATGAGGTAGAAGAAAGAGTGAGTAACATAGAAGACAAGTTGATGGCAAGGAAGGAAGGCGCGAAAAAAGAGAAAAACAATGAAAAGACCATGAGGAAAGGTTAAGGGAAATAAATGACAGCCTCAGAAGGAAAAATCTATATATAATTGGGGTTCCCGAGGGCGCCAAGAGTGACAGAGGGCCAGAAAGCATATTTGAACAAATCATAGGTGAGAACTTCCCTAATTTGGGGAGGGAAACAGGCATTCAGATCCAGGAGATAGAGATGTCCCCCCTAAAATCAATAAAAACCAGTCAACACCTCGACATTTAATAGTGGAACTTGCAAATTCCAAAGATAAAGAGAAAATCCTTAAAGCAGTAAGAGACAAGAGATCCCTAACTTATATGGGGAGAAATATTAGATTAACAGCAGATCTCCACAGAGACCTCACAGGCCAGAAAGGGCTGGCAGGATATATTCAGGGTCCTAAATGAGAAGAACCTGCAGCCAAGAATACTCTATCCAGCAGGCTCTCATACAGAATAGGAGAGATAAAGAGCTTCCAAGATAGGCAGAAACTGAAAGAATATGTGACCACCAAACCAGCTCTGCAAGAAATATTTAGGGGGACTTTGTAAAAGAAAGAGGAAGCCCAAAGAAATAATCCACAAAAACAGGGACTGAATAGGTATTATAATGACACTAAATTCATATCTTTCAATAGTAACTCTGAATGTGAATGGGCTAAATGATCCCATCAAAAGATCCAGGGTTTCAGACTGGATAAAAAAGCAAGACCCATCTGTTTGCTGTCTGCAAGAGACTCATTTTAGACCTAAGTACACCTCCAGCCTCAAAATGAAAGGTTGGAGAACAATTTACCATTCAAAAGGTCCTCAAAAGAAAGCAGGGATAGTAATCCTCATATCAGATAAATTAAAGTTTACGCCAAAGATTGTAGTAAGAGATGAAGAGGGACACTACATCATACTTAAAAGATATATCCAACAAGAAGACCTAACAATCATGAATATTTTTGCTCCTAATGTGGGAGCTGCCAAGTATATCAATCAATTAATAACCAAAGATATACTTAGATAATAATACACTAATAGTAGGAGACTTCAACATGGCACTTTCCATGAGTGACAGATATTCTAAGCACAACATCTTCAAAGAAACAACAGCTTTAAATGATACACTGGACCAGATGGATTTCACAGATATTTACAGAACTTTACATCCAAACATAACTGAATACACATTCTCCTCAAGTGCACATGGAACTTTCTACAGAATAGATCACATACTGGGTCACAAATCAGTACTCAACTGATACCAAAAGATAGGGATTGTCCCCTGCATATTTTCAGACCATAAGGCTTTGAAACTTGAACTCAATCACAAGAAGACATTTGGAAGAAACTCAAACACGTGGAGGTTAAAGAGCATCCTGCTAAAAGATGGATGGGTCAACCCGGAAATTAGAAAAGAATTAAAAAGATTCATGGAAACTAATGAAAATGAAGAATATACCATTCAAAATCTTTGGGATACAGCAAAAGCAGTCCTAAGGTTGAAATACATTGCAATACAAGCATCCCTCAAAAAACTGGAAAAAAACCAAGTACACAAACTAACCTCACACCTAAAGGAACTGGAGAAAGAAGAGCAAATAAAACTTACACCAAGCAGAAGAAGAGAGTTAATAAAGATTTAAGTAGAACTCAATGAAATAGAGACCAGAAGAACTGTAGAACAGATAAACAAAATTGGGAGTTGGTTCTTTGAAAGAATTAATAAGATAGATAAACCACTAGCCAAACTTATTAAAAAGAAAGACTCAAATTAATAAAATCATGAATGAAAGAGGAGAGACCACAACCAATACCAAGGAAATACAAACGACTTTAAAAACATATTACGGGCAGCTATATGCCAATAAATTAGGCAATTTAGAAGAAATGGACGCATTTCTGTAAAACCACAAACTACCAAAACTGGAACAGGAAGAAATAGAAAACCTGAACAGGCCAATAACCAGGGAGGAAATTGAAGCAGTCATTAAAAACCTCTCAAGACACAAAAGTCCAGGGCCAGATGGCTTCCCAGGGGAATATTATCAAATGTTTAAAGAAGAAACAATACCTATTCTACTAAAGCTGTTCCACAATATAGAAAGGGATGGAATACTTCCAAACTCATTTAATGAGACCAGCATCACCTTAATTCCAAAACCAGACAAAGACCCCACCAAAAAGGAGAATTATAGACCAATATCCCTGATGAACACAGATGCAAAAGTTCTCAACAAGATACTAGCCAATAGGATCCAACAGTACATTAAGAAGATTATTCACCATGACCAAGTGGGATATATCTCCAGGATGCAAGGCAAGTTCAATACTTGTAAAGCAAACACCATGATAGATCACATCAACAAGAGAAAAAACAAGAACCATAGGGCCCTCTCAATAGACGCAGAGAAAGCATTTGACAAAATACAGCATCCATGCCTGACCAAAACTCTTCAGAGTGTAGGGATAGAGGGAACATTCCTCAGCATCTTAAACGCCATCTATGAAAAGCCCACAGCAAATATCATTCTCAATGGGGAAACACTGGGAGCCTTTCCCCTAAGATCAGGTTCAAGACAGGATGTCCACTCTCACCACTGCTATTCAACATAGTACTAGAAGTCCTAGCCTCAGCAATCACAGAGCAAAAAGAAATAAAAGGCATTCAAATTGGCAAAGAAGAAGTCAAACTCTCCCTCTTTGCAGATGACATGATACTGTACATAGAAAACCCAAAAGACTCCACCCCAAGATTGCTAGAACTCCTACAGCAATTCGGCAGTGTGGCAGATACAAAATCAATACCCAGAAATCAGTGGCATTTCTATACACTAACACTGATACTGAAGAAAGAGAAATTAAGGAGTCAATCCCATTTACAATTGCACCCAAAAGCATAAGATACCTAGGAATATACCTAACCAAAGAGGTAAAGGATCTCTACCCTAAAAAATACAGAACACTTCTGAAAGAAATTGAGAAAGACACAAAGAGATGGAAAAATAATCCATGCTCATGAATTGTTAGAATGAACATTGTGAAAATGTCAATGCTACCTGGGGCAATTTACACAAATAATGCAATCCCTAACAAAATACCATGGACTTTCTTCAGAGAGTTGGAACAAATAATCTTAAGATTTGTGTGGAATCAGAAAAGAGCCCGAATAGCCAGGGGAATATTGAAAAAGAAAGCCAGAGCTAGGGGCATCACGATGCCGTATTTCAAGTTGTACTACAAAGCTGTGATCATCAAGACAGTGTGGTCCTGGCACAAAAACATACACATAGATCAATGGAACAGAATAGAGAACCCAGAAATGTGCCCTCAACTCTAGGTCAACTAATATTCAACAAAGCAGGAAAGACTATCCACTGGAAAAAGGACAGTATCTTCAATAAATGGTGCTGGGAAAATTGGACAGCCACGTGCAGACGAATGAAACCAGACCATTCTCTTACACCATACAAAAAGATAAACTCAAAATGGATGAAAGATCTAAATGTGAGACAAGAATCCATCAAAATCCTAGAGGAGAACACAGGCAACACCCTTTTTGAACTTGGCCACAGTAACTTCTTGCAAGATACATCCATGAAGGCAAGAGAAACAAAAGTAAAAATGAACTATTGGGACTTAATCAAGATAAAAAGCTTCTGCACAGCAAAGGAAACAGTTAACAAAACTAAAAGACAACCTACAGAATGCAAATGACATATCAGATAAAGGCTAGTATTGAAGATCTATAAAGAACTTTTTAAACTCAACAGCAATGAGACACACAATCCAATCATGAAATGGGCAAAAGACATGAACAGAAATTTCACCAAAGAAGACATAGACGTGGCCAACAAGCACATGAGAAAATGCTCCACATCACTTGCCATCAGGGAAATACAAATCAAAACCACAATGAGATCCCACCTCACGCCAGTGAGAATGGGGAAAATTAACAAGGCAGGAAACCACAAATGTTGGAGAGGATGTGGTGAAAGGGGAATCCTCTTGCACTGTTGGTGGGAATGTGAACAGGTATAGCCACTCTGGAAACTGTGGAGGTTCCTCAAAGGGTTAAAAAAAGAGCTACTCTATGACCCAGCAATCAATTGCACTGCTGGGGATTTACCCCAAAGATACAGATACAGTGAAAAGCGGAGACACCTGCACCCCAATGTTTCTAGCAGCAATGTCCACAATAGCCAAACTGTGGAAGGAGCCTCGTTATCCTTCGAAAGGTGAATGGTTAAAGATGTGGTCTATGTATACAATGGAGTATTACTCAGCCATTAGAAATGAGGAATACCCAGTATTTGCTGCAATGTGGATGGAACTGGAGGGTATTATGCTGAATGAAGTAAGTCAATCAGAGAAGGACAAACATTATATGGTCTCATTCATTTGGGGAATATAAAAAATGGTGAAGGTGAATAAAGGAGACAGGAGAGAAAATGAGTGGGAAACATCAGAGAAGGTGACAAAACATGAGATACTCCTAACTCTGGAAATGAACAAGTGGTAGTAGAAAGGAAGGTGAGTGGGGGGATGGGGTGACTGGGCGACAGGCAGTGAGGGGGAACTTGACAGGATGAGCACTGGATATTATGCTACATGTTGGCAAATCAAACTCCAATAAAAAATATACAAAAAATTTTTTTAAAGAAATTGTGGTACAAAAATAAACTGAATTATTATTCAGCCCTAAAAAATGAGGAAACAGAATCATTTGCAACAACATGGATAAACTTTGAAGGCATTATGCTAAGTGTAATAGTCAGACAAAGAAAGACAAGTACTATATGGCCTCACTTATATGTGGAATTGTAAAACAGAAAACAACAACAAAAAAACCAAACTAGGTAAAATTGTAATTATCAGAGGCAGAGGGTGGGGAGAAGGAGAATTGAGAAAGGTGGTCATTAGGTACAAACTTCCGGTTATAAGATAAATAACACTAAGGATGTAATGACACATGATAACTATACATGATAACTATTGTTAACACTGTTGTATGATATATAGGAAAATTATTAAGAGTTCTCATCACAAGGAGAAACATTTTTATTTTTTTCTTCTTCTCTGCTTGTTGTACCTATATGAGGATATAGGTACATTATGTTAGCTGAATCTATTATGATAATCATTTCATAATATATGTAAATTGAACTATTGTGCTAAGTGCCTTAAACTTATATGGTGATATATGTCCATTATTTCTCAATAATACTGGAAAAAGTTAAAAGGCCAAGAAAAAAGGAATGTAAGATACAGGAAAGGAAGATGGAGGTGGAGTTGAAGGACCCTCAAAAACAACTGGATAACTATCAAATCATTCTAATTAAATACCCTAGAAATCAACCTGAAGACTGACAGAGCAAACTCCACAACTGAAGAGAGAGGCCACACTGAGAAGGTAGGCAGTGCGGAGATGTGGTTTAGGGGAGAAATGGATCATAGGTGCTGCAGAGGGGAGAAAGCCACGGCCCCAGAGAAAGGTGAGAGAGAGAGAGGTGCACAGAGAAGAATGCACAGGGAGAATGTTTCCTCAAAGCTACTGGCTTGGAAAATGAGAGAGACTGGATTTTGTGAGTTCTTGCAACCAGCGAGGTTTCAAGCCTAGAGTTTTAAAGGTCAGCAGGCTTGGCAGGGATAGAACATGGAGGGCACTGTATTGCTCCTGGAGAGAAGGCAGGCAAAAACCTGGGGGCAGACAGCATAGAAATAGTGATATGAAAAATTCCTAGGGCACACCATGGGGAAATTATTCACTCTTCTCAGAGTGTACCCCCGAAGGCAGCATTCATGAAGAAGCCTCTATGGAAACAACGTGTCTGGTGTCATTTCCCATTTCTGACCCTCAGCATAAACACAGAGCCACCTGTGGGAAGCAGCTCACTGTGGACACTGCTGCCTAACTTGCTTATACCAAGCTCCACCCCTCTGTGCTCTAGTGGGTCTGTCCTTCTCAGTCGAGGGGGTATTTCAGTCCCAGAGCAGTGGGTTTCTCCCTCAGAAGACCAGCACAAATGCCTGTCCACACCATGTGTCCCAAACAGAATTCTGCAGGGCCTCAGTTCTGGTTGAATTGGTGTCAGATCTCATTTCACAAGCAGACCAGAGCACATTAAAACTCATCATGTTCAGGCCAGGGACTAAACACTGTCCACAGCAGGCAAGGAGAACCTCTGCAGGTGATTGGCCTGAAGAATAGAGAAGCCATAAGACAACAGCATCACACATGCAGCACACATCAGAGATACTCCCTGAAGCCCTAGGCTCTAGAAACTACATGACTTCTTCATAAGGCTATTATTTTCAGGAGCAGGAGACATAACTGTGTTTTCTAACATAGAGAAAAAATCAGAGACTTAGACAAAATTCTAATATAGAGGCATTTATCCCAAATGAAAGAATTAGGTAAGGTTATAGCCAGAGATCTAAGTGAAACAGATATAAGTTATATGGGTGATGGAGAACTGAAATCAACAATCAGAAGGCTACCCACTGGGCTCGAGAAAAGAATAGAAGACACCAGGGAGATGCTTATCACAGAGATAAAAGTATTAAAAAATAATTAATTAGAAATGAGGAATGGAACAAATGAGATTGGAAACAAGCCTGATGCAATTAACAGCAGGCTGGAAGAAGCAGAGCAATGAATGAGTGATATAAAACACAAAATAATGAAAAATAATGGAGCTGAACAAAAGAGGGAAAGAATTATGGAACATGAGAATAGAGTCCAAGGAACTCAGTGACTCCATCAAATGTAATAAAATTCATATTATGGGAGTCCCAGTAGAGGAGGGAAAAATTGGGCAAAAATTTATTTTGAGTAGTAATAATACTACTACTTTCCTTAATCTGGGAAAAGAACAGACATCCAGATCCAGGAGGCACAGAGAACTCCCATCAAAATCAACAAAAACAGGCCAACATCATGACATACTGTAATTAAATTTGCAGAGTATAGTGATAAAAAACAATCTTAAAAGCAGCAAGACTGGGACACCTGGATGTCTCAGGGCATGATCCCAGGTCCTGGGATCGAATCTCACATCTGGCTCCCTGCAAGGAGCCTGCTTTTCCCTCTGCCTATATCTCTGCCTCTCTCTCTCTCTCTTTCTCTCTGTGTGTTTCTCATGAATAAATAAATAAATAATCTTCAAAAAAAAAAAAAGCAGCAAGACAAAAGAAGTCCTTAATGTACAAGGGAAAACTCATAAGGCTAACTGGAGATTTCTCAACATAATTTTGGCAAGCCAGAAGGAAGTGGCATGGTATATTTAAAGTGTTAAATGGGAAAAATCTGCAGCAAAGAATACTCTATCCAGGAAGGCTATCATTCAGAATAGAAGGAGAGATAAAGAGTTTCCTAAGAAAAACTAAAAGAGTTATGAGCACTAAAGTAGTCCTGCAAAATTATTAAAGGGAACTCTTTAAATGCAAAGGAGAGAATAAATGTGACAAAGGTGAGAGAGGGTCAGAGAGAATCTCCAGAAACAATGACAAAATAAATAATAAAATGGCAACAAATACACACCTACTAATAATTACTTTGAATGTAAATGGACTAAATTCTCCAATCAAAAGACATAAGGTGTCAGGATGGATGAAAAAAGAAGACCCATCTATATGCTGCCTACAAAAGACTCATTTGATACCTAAAGACACCTACAGATTGAAAGTGAGGGGATGAAGAAACATTTATCGTGCAAATGCATGTCAAAAGAAAGCTGAAGTAGCAATATTTATACTGGATAAACTAGACTTTAAAACATAGGCTGTAAAAAGACAGAAAGGTATTATATAATCATAAATGGGACAATCTTAAAAGAAGACATAACAATTGTAAATATTTATGCACTCAACATGGGAGCACCCAAATATATAAAACAATTAGTAACAAACATAAAGGAACAAATTGGTAATAACACAATAATAGTAGGGGACTTTTACATCCCACTTACAGCAATGCACAGATAATCCAAGCAGAAAATCAACAAAGAAACAATGGATTTGAACACGCTGGACCAGATGGACTTAACAGATACTTCATTCTAAAACAGCAAAATACATTCTTTTCAAGTGCACGTGGAATATTTCCAGAATAGATCACATTTTAGGTCACAAAATAGGCATGAACAAATACAAAAAGGTTGAAATCACACCATGCAACTTTTCTGACCACAATGCCATGAAATTAGAAGTTAACCACAAGAAAAAAATCGGAATGACCACAAACACATAGAGGTTAAACAACATGCTACCAAATAATGAATGGGTCATTCATTCATTCATTCAAAAATAATAGAACAGATTCATTCATTCATTCACTTATTCATTCAAAAATAATAAAACAGATCAATGAAACCAGGAGCTAGTTCTTTGAAAAATTAATAACATTGATAAACCTTTAGCCAGACTTCTCAAAAAGAAAATGAAAAGGAACCAAAACAACAAAATCACAAAGGAGACAGGAGAAATCACAGCAAACATCACAGAAATAGAAACCGTTATAAGAGAATATTATGAAAAACTATATGCCAACAAACTGGACAACATGGAAGAAATGGAAAAATTCCTAGACACATATAAACTACCAAAACTGAAAAAGGGAGAAATAGAAAACTTGAACAGACTAATAACCAGCCAAGAAATTGAATAAGTGATAAAAAAAAAAACTCAACAAAAGTCAAGCTAAATGGCTTCATAGGCAAATTCTACCAAACATTTAAAGAAGAGTTAAAGCTATTCTTCTCAAACTGTTCCAAAAAACAGAAAAGAAAGGAAAACTTCCAGACTCATTCGATGAGGCCAGAATTACCCTGATACCAAAACCAGATAAAGACTCTACTAAAAAAGAGAAACACAGGCCAATATCCCAATGAACATGGGTGCAAAAATTCTCAATTGTTACTAGCAAACTGAATCTAAAAATACATTAAAAAAATAATTCACCATGATCAAATGGGATTTATTCCCATTTTTATTCGATGCAAGAGTGGTTCAGTATTCAGAAATCAGTCTGATACACTACATTAATAAAAGACATAATAAGAACTATATGGTCATTTCAACAAATGCAGAAAAAAGTATTTGACATAGTAGAATATCCATTCATGATAAAAGCCTTCAACAAAGTGGGTTTAGAGGGAAATACCTCCACATAATAAAGGCCATATATGAAAAACCCAGAGCTCATATAATCCTCAATGGGGAAGAACTAAGAGCTTTTCCTATATTGTCAGGAACAAGACAGGGAAGTCCACTCTATCATTGTTACTTAAATAGTACTTGAAGTCTTGGCCACAGCAATCATACAATAAAAAGAAATAAAAGGCATCTAAATCAGCAAGGAAGAAGTAGAACTTTAACTCTTCACAGATGACATAATACTCTAAATAGAAAACTCTAAAGACTCCATCCCAAAACAAGCCAGAACTAATTAACAATTTTAGTAAAGTCACAGGATACAAAATCAACTTTTCTTTGCTATTCAGAAGCTTTTTATCTTGATGAAGTCTCAACAGTTTGTTTTTGCCTTTGTTTCCCTGCCTTTGAAGATGTGTCCAGCAAGGAATTGCTGAGGCCAAGGACAAAGAGGTTGCTACCTGTGCTCTTCTCTAGGATTTTGATGTATTCCTGTCTCACATTTAGATCTTTCATCCATTTTGAGTTTATTATTGTGTATGGTGTAAGATAATGGTCCAATTTCATTCTTCTGCATGTGACTGTCCAATTTTCCCAACACCATGTGTTGAGACTGTCTTCATTGGATATTCTTTCCTGCTTTGTGGAAGATTAGTTGGCTATAGAGTTGAAGGTCAATTTCTGGGTTCTCTATTCTTCTCTTTTCTGTGTGTCTGTTTTTGTGCCAGTACCATACTGCCTTAATGATTATACCCTTGTAATATAGCTTGACGTCTGGAGTTGTGATGCCACCAGCTCTGGTTTTCTTTTTCAACATACCTTTGGCTATTCAGGATCTTTTCTGGTTCCATAAAAATTTTAGGATTGGTTGTTCTTGTTCTATGAAAAGTATTGATGGTATTTTGATAGGGATTGCACTGAATGTGGAGATTGCTCAAGGTAGCATAAACATTTTCACAATATTTATTCTTTTTTTTTTCAATATTTATTCTTCCAATCCATGAGCTTGGAATGTTTTTCCATCTCTTTGTGTCTTCTTCAACTTCTTTCATAAGTGTTCTATAGTTTTCAGAGTACAGATCCTTTACCTCTTTGGTTAGGTTTATTTTATTTCCAGGTATCTTATAGGTTTTGGTACAATTATAAATGGGATTGATTCCTTAATTTCTATTTCTTCTGTCTCACTGTTAATGTACAGAACTGAAACTGATTTCTGTTCATTGATTTTATATACTGTCACTTTGCTGAATTGCTATATGAGTTCTATCAATTTTGAGGTGGAATCTTCTGGGTTTTCAACATAGAATATCATGTCATCTGAAAATAGTGAAAATTTGACTTCTTCCTTGCTGATTTGGATGCCTTTTATTTCTTTTTATTGTCTGATTGCTGAGATAAGGACTTCTAGTACTTTGTTGAACAATAGTAGTGAGTGTGGACATCCCTGTCGTGTTCCTGACCTTAGGGGAAAAGCTCCCAGTTTTTCACCATTGAGGAGGATATTCACTGTGGGTTTTTGTTTTTTTTTTTTGCATATGGCTTTTATATTTAGGTATGTTCCCTCTATCTCTACACTGCAGAGAGTTTTAATGAAGAAAGGATGTTATATTTTGTTGAATGCTTTTGCTGCATCTATTGAGAGGATCATACTGTTCTTGTCCTTTCTTTAATCAGTGTGGTGTATTACATTGATTTATTTGGAGATGTTAAACCACTCTTGCATACCAGGTATAAATCCCACTTGGTTGTGATGAGTTATCTTTTTAATGTATTGTGAGATCCTATTAGCTAGTATCTTGATGAGAATTTTTGCATCCATATTCATCAGGGATATTGGTCTTTAACACTCATTTTTGGTGAGGTCTTTGTCTGGTTTTAGGATCAAGGTAATGCTGGCCTCACAGAAGGAGTTTGGAAGTTTTCTTCCCATTTCTATTTTTTGAAATAGCTTCAGAAGAAAAGGTACTAATTCTTTAAATCTTTTTCTTACATGGTATGTCCATTGCTATAAGTGGGGCATTAAAGTCCCCTACTATTACTATATTATTATCAATGTGTGTCTTTACTTTTGTTATTAATTGGTTCATATAATTGGTTGCTCCTACTTTAGGGGGATATTTACACTTGTTAGATCTTCTTGTTGGATAGACCTTGTTATTATGAAATAGTGTCTTCATCTCTTATTTCAGCCTTTGGCTTAAAATCTAGTTTGTCTGATAAAGGGATTACTTGCTCAGCTTTCTTTTGATGTCCATTAGCATGATAAATGGTTCTCTATCCCCTCACTGTCAATCTTGAGGTGTCCTTGGGTCTAAATGAGTCTCTTGTAGACAGCAAATGGATGGGTCTTGCTTTGTTATCCAATGTGATACCCTATGTCTTTTGATTGGAGTATTTAGGTCATTTACATTCAGAGTAATTACTGAAAGGTATGACTTTAGTGCCATTGCATTACTTGTAAACTCACTGTTTCTGTAGATTGTCTCTGCTCCTTTTGGCTTTTGTTACTTTGGGCTCTCTCTTTCCTCAATGGATCCCCTTCAATATTTCTTGCAGGGCTGATTATCACAAATTCTTTTGGTTTCTGTCTGTCCTGGGAGCTCTTTATCTCTCCTCTCATTTTGAATGACAGCATTGCTGGATAAAGTATTCTTGGCTCACATTTTTCTCATTTAGCATCCTGAATATATCATGCCAGTCCTTTACAGCCTGCCGGATTTCCATGGACAGCTTTGCTGCCAGCCTAATGTTTCTACCCTTGTAGGTTAAGGATGTCTTGTCTTAAGCTGCTTTTAGGATTTTCTCTTTATCTTTCAAATTTGCAAACTTCACTATCATATATTGAGATGTTGATTTTTTTTTTAATAATTTGAGGGGTGTTCTCTGTGTTTCCTGGACTTAAATGCTTATTTCCTTCCCCAGATTAGGTTCTCAGCTCTAAATTGTTCAAATAACTTTTTGCCTCTCTTTTTCTCTTTTCTCTTCCTCTGGGACCCCAATTATTCTAATATTGTTTTGCTTTATGGTATCACTGGTCTCTTAAATCCTCCCTTTGTGATCTTTGTTTATCTCTCTTTTTCTCAGCTTCCTTATTTTTCATTATTTTGTCTTCTTTATCACTGACTCTCTTCTGCCTCATTTATCCTAGTAGTTAGTGCTTCCATTTTTTTCAAAAAAGATTTTTTTATTCATGAGACACACACATTTTGAGAGAGGCAGAGATATAGGCAGAGGGAGAAGCAGGCTCCTTGCAGGGAGCCCAATGCAGGACTCAATCCCGGGACTCCAGGATCATGACCTGAGCTGTGGCAGATGCTCAACCACTGAGATACCCAGGTGTCCCAGTGCCTCCATTTTTTTTTATTGTATCTCAGTAATAGCCTTCATGATTTCAGACTGATTAGATTTTAGGTCTTTTATTTCTCCAGTAGGAGAGTCTCTAATGCCTTCAATGCTTTTTTCAAGACCAGCTAATATGTTTATAATCTTTCTTTCATTTTTTTAAAAAATATTTATTTATTCATGAGAGACAGATAGAGAGAGAGAGGGGGGTGGGGTGGGCAGAGACATAGGCAGAAGGAGAAGCAGGCTCCTCATAGAGAGCCCGATGTGGGACTGGATCCTGGATCCCAGGATCACGCCCTGAGTGGAAGGCAGACGCCCAACTGCTGAGCCACCCAGGCATCCCTATAATCTTTCTTTTGAATTCTAGTTCAATATCTTATATCCATATTGATTAAATCCCTGACAATGAGTGCTGCCTCCTGTTCTTTCTTCTGAGGTGAGTTTTTCCATTTTGTCATTATGTCCAGAAAAGAATAGGTGAAAGAGAGAGAAAATACAAAAATAGCAACAATAACACCAGAAAAAAATACATGTTAAACAAATCAGAAGAAAACAGAAACCAAACAAAAAAAGAGAGAGAGAGAGAGAGAGAGAGAAATCAAATAAGAAATAGAAAAGAACACAGCAATAAACCAAATCCTGGGTGCATTTTGGCCTATTTGTTAGAGGAAACTAGATCCCAAAATAGGAAAGAAAGTAAAGCATAAATATAAAAAAAGTAAAACTGAAATACAATGAAAACCAAAAATGAAAAAATATATAATGTAAATGTAAAAATGAAAATTAAAAATGACTTTAAAAAGAATTGATAAAAAAAGAAAAGAGCTGAAAAGGAAAAAGATATAAAACGGAAAGACTAAGGAATAATAAGAAAAAACTACAAATGCTATATACTGTTTTCCCCAAGAGCTGAAGTTTTGTAGCTCTTTGTGATTGGTAAACTCAGGATTAGTTGAAGTTCCTGCTGGTCTTGTGGAGGAGGGGCCTGTTGTGCTGATTCTCAGATGTCCTTGCCAGGGCAGAATTGTGTTCCCCTTTCCAGGAGACCAGTTCAGTGTATGACACTCCGGATTTCACTATGTGTCACTGTTTAGCTCCCTGAAGGCTTTCAGCACCAATGGGGGTGGGATGGGGACGAAAATGGTGCTGCCCCAATCTCTAGCGTGGGAGCTAAAAGTCCATCCCCCCCTCCCCGCCCAGTGAGCCCTCACAGATAAGCAGTAAATCTCTCCTGTCTCCCTGGTTTACATTGGAACTCTGTGTTCACACAGCCCGTGACTGGGCTTGCTTGCTTTATTTATTTATTTATTTATTTATTTATTTATTTATTTATTTATTTATTTATGAATGATAGTCACAGAGAGAGAGGGAGAGAGGCAGAGACACAGGCAGAGGGAGAAGCAGGCTCCACGCACCGGGAGCCCGACGTGGGATTCGATCCCAGGACTCCAGGATCGCGCCCCGGACCAAAGGCAGGCGCTAAACCGCTGCGCCACCCAGGGATCCCCTGACTGAGATTTTTTAACTCAGGCATGTGACCCCATTTCGAGTCTCCAAACTTAATGGACTCCTATGGCTCAGGCCCATACTGTTCCTCCCGGGGGGAGGGAGGGAGGTCTTGGCACGCTTCTGTCTTTTGCTGGACCCATACATGAAGAGCGGTTGCCTGACCCTGTAGAGGTTCGAAGTTTATCGCAACACTGTGCAGAAAGGTGGTGCGTCGACTTGCTGTTTGCAGCTGGCTTTCCCACTCTGATGCGTGGGAACTCTGCAACACTCCAGGCATCCCCATTCTTTTTGTGACCCTAGAGATCCTGAAATCATGCTGTCCCACCTGGGATTCTGTCCCACTTCATCATTTGAATACCTTTCAGGTAGACTTCTAAAAGTTCCGGTGTTGTGCTCTGCTTCTCATAACACTTTCCCATAGCTGGCTTATGGAGGCTCTTTCCCCCTGTGGTTTATCTTCTATATATTGCCTAGAGTTCATGTCTTTGCACCTTCTACCTTGCAAAAAGTGTTCACTTTTCTATTTGTAGAATTGCAGCAATTCTTTTCTCAGATCTCCAGCTAATTTCACAGGTGTTCAGAATGATTTGATAACCATCTAGCTAAGTTCCAGGGACCAGATGAAATTAGGGTCCCCTAGTCCTCCGCCATCTTAACCCCTCCATAACTTCTTGTTTAGATATGTCTCCAAAGGTAAGGGAAACAAAAGCAGAAATTGGGACATCAAAATAAAAAACTTCTGCACAGCAGAGGAAACAATCAACAAAACTAAAAGGCAACCTATGGAATGGAAGAAGATATTTGCAAATGACATAATCTGATAAAGGGTTAGTATCCAAAATCTATAAAGAACTTGTCAAACTCAACACACAAAAAGCAAATAATCCAATTTAAAAATAGGCATAAGACATAACTAGACATTTTCCCAAAGAAGACATCCAGATGGCCAACAGACACATGAAAAGATGCTCAGAATCACTCATCACCAGGGAAATACAAATCAAAATTACAATGAGATATCATCTCACATCTATCAGAATGGCTAAAATCAACAATACAGGAAACAAAAGTGCTAGTGAGGATATGGTGAAAGGGGAACTCTTGTGCACTCTTGGTAGGAATGCAAACTGATGCAGGTACTTTGGAAAACAGTGTGGAGATTCCTCAAGAAGTTAAATATAGAAATATCCTATGATCCAGCAGCAATTGCACTACTAGGTGTTTTCCCAAAGAATACAAAAATGATAATTCAAAGGGATGCATGTACCCTGATTTATACCAGCATTGGTATAAACATGGTACCCTGTTTATACCAGCATTATCTACAGGAGCCAAACTATGGAAGCAGTCCAAATGTCCATCAACTGATGAATGGGCGAAGAGGTTGTGTGTGTGTGTATGTAAAATGTGTGTGTGTATATATATACATATATATGAATTGTTATGTGATATTTTATATATTGTATATATAATATATAAAAATGTATATATATTATATATTTATATAAATTGACTCTTCAATTACTCTTCAGTCAGTATATATATATATATATATATATATATATATATATATATATATATATAAATAAAGGACTATTACCCAGCCATACAAAAGAATGAAGTCTTGCCATTTGCAATGACATGCCTGGAGCTTGAGAGTATTATGTTAAGTGAAATAGGTCAGAGAAAGAAAAGTACCACATGACTTCAGTCATATGTGGAATTTAAGACACAAAACAAATGAACAAAGTGAAAAAAGACAGAGACAAACCAAGAAACAGACTCTTAACTGTAGAGAACAAACTGATGACTACCAGAGGGGTTTGTGGGGGGGATGGATAAAATGTGGGGGGGATGGATAAAATGTGATGGGGAATAAGGAATGTACTTGCTGTGATGAGCACTGGGTGTGGTATGGAAATGTTGAATCACTATATTGTACATCTGAAAGTAATATTACATTGTATGCTAACTAAGTAGAATTCATTTATTTTTTAAAGATTATTTATTTATTTTAGAGAGAGAGTGAGCAAGTGTGAGTGGGGGGAGGGGCAGAGGGAGAGTGCCAAGCCGACTCCCCACTGAACATGGAGCCTGACTTGGGGCTTAATTCCATGAGCTCAAGATCATGACCCAAGCCAAAAGCAAGAGTTGGATGCTCAATAGATTGAGCTACCCAGGTGCCCCTTAACTAACTGGAATTTAAATAAAAACTTAAGTAAATACATAAATAAAGAAAAAATTAAGCATTCTGTTTATGTGCTGGGAAAGGACAGAATAAAGAATATAAACAAAAGAAATGTAAAAAAAAAAAGAATGTAAGACAGCAAGAAGGGTCAGTTAAAAAAAAAGTTGAGTCTGCAAGTTGGAATATAGGAAGCCATCATATTATTTGAGAAAATATTGTAAAATATCTTCTTAGTGCCTTGTTAAAATTCTGATTCTTTCTAGGTTAAATAAAGATCCTTGTGTATTGTGGGCTGACTCAATATTGCTTTTATTTGGGCCATTGACATGTGAGATTCATAAAGATTAGGATTTTCCTGAAAGATATAGTATATGTAGATGATAGCAGAATTTAGAAGAGCTAACATCTAGAATCTGAATCCTTCCCAAAGAGAGGCAATTCCACTTCTCATTGGGAATAAAATCACCCTCAGAGTTATGGTAACTATTGATAGAAAAAGTAGTTTTGAAAATATTTATATTCACCAGAAATAAGAAATGCCTTGAATGCCAATGGCTGAAGATGTAAGGAGATAGTAGCAGAAACATTTTATTCTAAGAGTCAAGAGTTTAACCTTATACTGTAGGGTAATTTTGACAGCACTCATAGAAGAGTCTACCACAGGGCAGTGTTGGTAGCTCAGAGGTTTAGTGCCACCTTCAGCCCAGGGCGTGATCCTGGACACTCAGGATCGAGGCCGGCATCCAGCTCCTTGCATGGTGCCTGCTTCTCCCTCTGCCTGTCTCTCATGAATAAATAAATAAAATCTTAAAAAAAAAAAGTCCACCACAAAGGATGATCATTGATAGCAATAATCGTTCTTTGGTCTTTTGATTTGTTAATCCAGAAATTTGAATTACGAAAATATGAACGGATGTAAAAAAGTAATTTCTTTTGTGATTTCTTTTAGTTATGACTTCAGACTTCTAAAGGGAACAAAAATGGAAGGTGCTATTAAACATTTTTATAGTTCTTACATCCCTTCACTGATTTGCACAACTCATTGGGAGGGGAAAATACAATTTTTACTTATCTCATGAGAAAATATGTTAAGAGATCAGCTGTGGGCAAAATATCATATAGCAATTCATAAACACTGAATGAAAAAAGGTCTCCTAGTTATAGGAGTCACTGCAATGATATTGGACCCTCTAATCCAATTACTATATTCAATTGATATATCATTACTGAATAGTAATATTAATTTAGAGACAGTCCCTAGGAATAATATGGAAATTTAGATTACTATTCCTGTGATTTACCTACTTTTCTCTAATGCTCATGTAAAAGCTAAATTTTGAATTTTGAGAATAAAACAATATATGGCCAATGCATTCATTCATTCAGTCTCTCTTCAGTCAATTACCCAAGAGAGGGCAGCCCCGGGTGGCGCAGCGGTTTAGCGCCGCCTGCAGCCCACGGTGTGATCCTGGAGACCCGGGATCAAGTCCCACATCAGGCTCCTTGCATGGAGCCTGCTTCTCCCTCTGCCTGTGTTTCTGCCTCTCTCTCTCTCTCTCTCTCTCTCATGTTTCTCATGAATAAATAAATAAATAAATCTTTAAAAAAAAGAAAGTTAAAAAAAATACCCAAGAGATTAATATAGTATCTATCATAGGTCAGACACTGTTCTAGGCATTGAGGATACAGTGGTGAAGAGACAGAAAAGAACTTCATCTGTTATAGCTTAGAGCTGATGATACTGGACAATTAAATCCAAATAATGTAGAGTAAAGGCTATGGTAAAACAGATTTGTGAAATATGTTTTAGAGGTTTTTGGAAATAGTAGTGGAGAGGACTAAATATTTAAAATCACACAGGAAGATGATTTAGACTTGGTTATTGGTAATTCGTATGAAGACTGTTTCTCCTGAGGTAGAAATTGAAAATATCCATTACACTTATTTTAGAAGAAAGAAGGAAACATTCCCATCAATCCAGTGAGACTTCTGATTTAAGGGAAGAGAATTGAGATAGCTTCAAACTTGCACTATGCTGGTGTAAGCCTATGACACTAACCCAACATCAAGCAAATTTTTTTTAACATCAAGCAATTTTGCATGCTAGATTTAAAAATTTCCTGCTCAGTACCTGAATGGTTATTAATGTTTAATACCAGGCAATGGGCACTTAAAAATACATTATAAAGAAATCTGGAAAACTCTGTTAATGTTTAACTATCAATTATATATCCTTTTAAAAATCTTATGATCATATTTAGCTTGGAAAAAACAGACTCCTAGCTCTTCTTAAAAGAAGATGAATGTTGTAACTGCTTTCTTATGTTGGCAGTGCAGTGACAAAGTACTATATAAAGAAGCACTGACTGTCAAAAAACTGATACTAATTGCAAAATACTTAGAAATTGAGCAATGATGAAGAATTCTATTGACTTTATCTCACCAAAGTACTTCTGCATAAAACCTAGGAATTCTTAAAATTCAAAATTGGGGAAGAAAAATGGAGATGTGGACCACCATGCATAAATAAATACCATTACACAATTCTCTTTAAACTTGATCATCTTTCCTTCAAATATATGTGTTGAAAATAAATCTGCATCATATCTAGGTGGGATAAAGTAAAATTTCAGGATTTGTGTCTTTCATGTTTTTAACCTCCTATAACAACCATATTAATCTAAATTTCCAAGATGCCAATAGCTGGGTTTAAGAGACATCATCACACTGAAAAGGTGGACTCTGTTGTAACCGCTTATTAAAAACAAACCAAGCCAAACTTGTGGTTTAAAAATTGGGACCAGATGATGCTTAATAAGCATGAAATGCTTTCGGTGTTACAAACGAGAACCAGGTGTGGAGAAAAGCAGCTTGGAGCTGAGCATGGCCACCTACAAGCAGAGCTCACCTTCCTCCCAAAGGGTGAGAGTAAGACAACTACATAGCCTGGCTACTGCCTTGTCTTCCTTAGGTGAGATGGCAAACTTCAAAGGAAAAACTGAGCATTCAAAAGTAGAGAACATGCGATGTGGATGGAACTGGAGGGTATTATGCTGAGTGAAATAAGCCAATCAGAGAAGGACAAACATTATATGGTCTCATTCATTTGGGGAATATAAAAAATAGTGAAAGAGAATAAAGGAGAAAGGAGAAAAAAATGAGTGGAAAATATCAGAAAGGGAGACAGAACATGAAAGACTCCTAACTCTGGGAAACGAACTAGGGGTGGTGGAAGGGTAGGTGGGCAGGGGGTGGGGGTGAATGGGTGACGGGCACTGAGGGGGGCACTTGACGGATGAGTACTGGGTGTTATTCTATTCTGTATGTTGGCAAATTGAACACCAATAAAAAATAAATTTATAAAAAAAGTAGAGAACATGAAGGCTGTCTCTTAAAAATAGTATGTGTTCTGAAATCAAACTATCTAAAAGCAACAGAATGGAAATGAATGCTCAATGGCAATGCAATTCATAGAGATTCTGGATAGGGTGGCTGCTTCTCTAAGTGTCCAGGCATGAAGGGTATCAAATGATCAGCAAAAGATTCTGACTTTTACCTTCATAAACCTTTTTCTTTTAGTGAATGCCTAAATGAAAACTGAGTGATCTCTGGAAAGTTAGTTCATTTCTCTGGGCCCTAATTTTCTCATTTGTAAAATGTGACAGTGGGATCTTATGATCTAAGATCAATCTTCAGCAATAAAACTCTATGGTGTTGTCTCCAAAATGTGTCTGTTTGAGAGAACAATTAAAAGAAGTCTTCTCTTTTTCACTCAGATGTCAAGTCAAACCGTTCTATATTATTGGTTCTGACTTTAAAGGAGCAGGATAAACAAATCTGTTGCCAAAAGAAAAATGTTTTGCTGTTTCCCCTCTATTCATACAAACTCATTAAACCAAAGGTTTTCTTTTATTTATTTCTTTTTAAAAAATATTTATCTATTTATTTTGAAAGAGAGCATGTGCATGGCTGGGGGGGGAGGGGCAAAGGGAGAGAATCTTCAAGCGGAATGCCCTCTGAGTGTGGAGCCAGACTGGGGGCTCAATCCCAAGACCCATGAGATCATGACCTGAGCTGAAACCAAGAGTCAGATGTCCCACCAACTGAGCCATCCAGGTGCCCCTAAAACAAAGTTTTCTAAGCTAAAATATCTCCCAGTTGTCCTTCAGCAGGTCTATAATAAATAATCCCCACCTGACTGAGAAACAGTAGGAGACAGACTGTGTTCTCAACAGGCTGTCAGTGCCACAACCTTGTGGTTGCCAATTTTCAGCATATACCAGAATCATCGAGAGGGCTTGTTAAAACACAGGTAACAGGATCCTGCCTTTAGAATGTCTGATTCAGTAAGTTTGGGGTGGGGTCCAATCATTTGCATTTCTAAGAAATTCCCAGGTGATTCTCATGCTGCTGATGGGGTCTCACCCTTTAAGAACCATTGCCATACTGAACCTAAAGATGGCATAGGTTAGGTGAACAAACATGGCATTATTATTTTAGAGCCATTGTTATTTCTATTGGATCTTAATACATAGCACTGTTAGGCACAGCAGAGTATAAATAACTTCAAATATAAAGATATCTTTCAAACTATGTCCCTGCTATTTTCTGCATTTGAGCAGGAGTAAAGACATACTGAAGAGGAGCCTATTGGCAAACTGATGGTGTTGACATTAAAGTTATAGTGGCTGCTATCCCCAACTCCGTTTTCAGAACAGATTACGTAATTGGTGGGGTTCTTTGTTAAAAAATTATTGAGAATTTCAAGATGACAACAACAGAGCATTAAACCAAGGACAGGGCCCATCTAAGCACAGGTCCCTGTGTGATTGCATGTGTGATACTCAAGAAGTTGGCCTTACCTATTCTTGTCCTGAGGATTAGGAACTCTGGTTCTTTAAGACCCAGCTGCTAGGAGTAAGAGAGAGGTTTTGAAAGGAAGTGGAGAAGGCTGGGACAACTATCACTTCCACCTGAGAGTCACCAGGAATATTTGTTGTAAATTGCAAAAATTAAGCATCTACTGAATAATAACTGCCTTTCAATAATCATACTCAGTTTCTGCCTATAGGACTTTGATGGAAAAACAGACTATCTGTTTAAGGACAAATATTTTAAGTCCTATGAGCACAAGAAAATATTGGGTTTATTTACCACTGTATGCCTAGGATCTAGCATGGTACTTAAAGTAGATGCTCATTGTGTATTAAGTGAAGGAGAGAATTTATCTACAGTGGCTGTCCTCTGTCTATGGGCAGTGTATACAGTCAAAGAATGAGAACTCTCAAAAATGAATGAGGATGTTTACTGACATCAGGTTAGAGAGCAGTGAGTTCCATTACCATATTCAGCACTCAATAAATATTTATGGAATTAAGTTGGATTGAATTGCAGAAGACAGCACAAACTGGTAGAGAAAGATGAATGAGGTATTTCAGACAGTTGAAACAGCATGAACAAAGACATAAATGCTAATGGAAAATATTTATAGGAAATATTGGAAATTCCATTTGGCTGAATATAGGATGGCCAGTGGCCAGATCCTGGAGTGATCTTAATTTGAGGATAAAGAGTTTCAGACTTTATTGTATTGGCAGTGGGGCCATTGATTTTGGGGGTGAGGAGTAATATAATAAATACTGTGTTGTGAGATAATCTCAGTGTAATGCACAGGATGAAATGGAAGATAATTGGAAGAGAGCCATAAAATTCTGAGAGTCTAGTAATACTCTTGGTGAAAATAAAAGCTTGATCAGTGTAGTTGCAGAGTGAATGGAGAAGAAAAAAATTACACAAGAAATTTAAGGCACCAGATAGATTCATTAACTGTTCTTTATGAAGGGAGAATGGGAGAGAGAATCAAGGATGATTCTGGGGTTTTAAGCTTGGGTGGTCACACAGCTGCTGGTGACCCAAATCAAATAGGGAATGAATGCAAGAGCAGGAGAAGGAAGCTAGGATTAGGACAGTTGGGTGGATATACACAAATTCTATTTTGCAGCTGCTGAGTTTAAGATACCAGCATGATATATAGGTTGAGGTGAGAAAGTAATAAGATTTGAGAGCAGAGGCAGGGCCAGAGATATATACTTGGGAATCATTCATATCAGGGCAACATTTACAGCCTTGGGAGGGAATAGAGTTCCTCAAGAGAGACTAGAAAAAGAAGAGAAGACAGATGAGGACATGACTATGGGGGTGGGGGGAATTCTGCTGTTTTGTGAGCAAAAGAGAATGAGGACCTGGGAAAGAGTGGTCAGAGAGATCAGAAAGAATCATGGTGATGCAGGGTTTTGAATGCCCTTGCAAAAAAGAGTTTCAAGAAAGACGAGCAATGATCAATGGTATCAAATGATACCAGAACATCGAGGAGAATGAGGATTGAGATGTGGCCACTGGATTTGGCAATTAGGAAATCACTGATGACTTTTGAGAGGATTACCAGCAGAGACTGAATTGCAATATTTTTCTTAAATTATGGGGAAATTCTGCTTTAACTGCCTCCTACTTTCATGGGTATGTATGTGTGCATTCACATAAGAAACCCAGTTCATATGCATAACAAATTCAATATCAATGCACAAGGCAGACAGACACTTGCAAATATTTTATACAATTTTTCTTCTTACCATAGACAAGAGGGACACACAGTGCTCTTGAATTGAGTTAAAAGACTGAATGATAGCATTTAACACCTTAACCAGTAAACAGTTAAAAATTCTTTCAGTTCCATTCTAATTCAGAACGTCTATACAACTGAAACTGCTAGGCAGAAGCTGCCTTAAATGTAGGACCCTCAGCTTGAACAATCAGTCAGTGAGCGGCCTTTTTTTGTGAGCTGTCTGGCAGCCAAACATGTTTATGAGCTTTTAAAAAAGAACTGTGAAGGTGTAAAGGCCGAGGGCATACAGAGAGGATGTGTACTTGCTCTGTAATGCCATCATGGAGATCTCACTCATGTCCTAGGCTGCACTGCTATGGGACAGGAAAATCCTAATCAATTGTAGTTGCAAACACAATCGCTGAGTTTTTTTTTTTTTGCACAAAGCTTTGTGTTCAAACACTGCTGAAAGTGTCTATGTAGTCAAAGGTTGCCAACTCGACGGGGTGAAATCTGTGCCAGGAGAGAGGGATTGGAGGGCCTTTTATGCACTTGGTAATTATACAGAAATGGGTATTTCATGCATTTTTAGAAATGGAGAGTGGGGTGAGGAGAGAAAGGCAGGCACTTAGTGCAGTGACAGCTCTGGTCACATGTCTTGGCCTCATAGGCACCACCACAGTCTCTTTGGGGGCAGCCTGTCCAGCACTGGCCCTGGTTGGCAGCAGGTATGAGAAGAAATGAGAGGGCAATCTGGCATTTTCATATTTGTTTATTTTAACCTCTCAGGCCTGCTGAAAACAACTGGAATCTTCTGAGTTGCTGAAAGCACATAGGCTTCTTTGATGGAGCTCTTGGCCCCTGCCACTCTAAAGCCAAAGAGGCTCATTGATTAAGTTGTCGGGTGACCATGCCCTCTGTGAATTCAGGTCAGACCAGAAGCAATGGTTAATAGCTGGCAGGTAACTGTCCCCAATACAATCTTTCTATAGCCTTCAAAACTTCATATAAAAGAGTATTCCACTGAAATCCAAGCCAAAAATTGGGAAATGTTTTGAGTCTGGACATCTGCCTGTTATTTAGCAAAGGAAATGCTGAGAAAGTAAAGATAAAAAAGAAAGGAATAATTCAGCACAGCTATAGAGAATCCATGTAGATAGCCAAGGACAAGGGTCAGAGGTAAACCCAGAACTTTTTTTTTTTGTTTTTTTAAAGATCAGAGTTTGGAGGATGATGGCCTGGGAGAACTGGTTCACTTCAAATTCAGGCTATTGATTGTTACCCTTGGTGATGGTCCCATCAAATAAGCTTGTGGGCCAGCTAGCCTTCACTGGACTGCCTTTTGTGTATCCACTTTTATTCCAGGGGAAAAGGGCCTGGGGTGGATTGTTAACTTGTAGCTTAGTGTGGCTTTGACTGAATCCAAAGACCAGTGAAAGATTTATGAGCAGGTCTGCTCCTTCAGTTTTTTAAGTTTTTTTTTTTTTTGATTTTCATTGACAAATTCCCATTGAAGAACTCATCAGGGTCCTAACAAATTTACTCTAAATCAGATCAAGTTTGTCACTATCAGAAAAAATTTACTGGGCTTGGATTTGGGGGAAATCTAAGAGTTTCAGTACCCAAAGGCCCTGGAAATCTGGAATTACCAACAATTAGTTTAGCAATGTGATCCAGACTAGACCAATGTACTTGGCCTTTCTCAATGATAAGGAGCTATATTATATTAAGCACTTGCTACTAGGCAGTGTGCTAAATGCTCTAGGGCATTACCCAAGTTTTTCTTCACAATATCTCTATGACAAAGGTATTTGGTTATCCTCCAGTTCTCTCTTTACAGAAATGGCTATTTGTGTGAATTTGAGACTCCTTTCCCTTCTGTAAAATAAAGACTTAGAGTGATTAAAAAATATCTTTCAATTTTGATATTTAACTGGGTTTCAGGCTTTAGAAGGTTAGAAACAAATTACTTTCTGGAAGTTGGAAAGAATCAATTGAGAGGGAAAAAGAGTGATCTCAAAAGCTTGAAACCATTTTCCAAATGTAGATAAAATCTGCCCTACTCTCAAAAGAAATTTCTTATACATCTCTAGTAACTAATAATTTTAATAGAGGGCTTTGGCATTGTATTGAGAAATTAATTTTCTCACAGTTCTTGGGAGTCCAAGATCAAGGTATTGCCAGGTTTGGTTTTTCCTACTTTCTCTCTTTGGCTTATACAGATAGTTGCCTTCTTACTGTGTCCCCATTTAGTCTTTCCCCTATGTGCATGTATTTCTGGTAGTTTTTGCACAATGTTTTGCACAATGTTCAAGTTTCCTCTTCTTATGAATACCAGTCAGATTGGATCAGGGCTCACCCTAATCACCTCATTTTAACTTAATAACCTTTTTAAAGACTCTATTTCTAAAGATAGTCTCATTTTGAAGTAGTAGGAATAATGTTTCAACATAAATTTTGAGGCATACAATCCAAACTATAACAGGCACGTTGATCATCAAAATAACACCATGCATCAGCAACCCAAAAAGTACTTTTATACTTATTTACTGGTGAGAAAATGGAAACTTAGAAATTTTAAGTAACAAGTCTAAAGTTATATAGCCAGTAAGTGGCAGAGCTGAGGTTGGACCAGGTTTTCAAATCCAATGCTAGTGGTTTTTGCATAAGACCACACTTCTTCTTGAATATAATTTAGGGGGTCTCTCTTACTTGAGAAGATGGCTAAAAAATTTCTCCTTCTGCGTATGAAGTGATAAACTTCTGGCTGTTTAGTAGTCACTTACAGCTTGGACATTAATGAACAAGTTAAATAACATCTGCTTCTCATAGACTAGAATCACTGTTAATACAAAAGCCCTATATGATGGGATCAAGAAAGTAATATTATTTCCTATTTTCCCCTGAGGTCTATGATACCCTCTTTATGTGTGTTTCTAACTTTTTTAAAAAAATTTATTTGATATAAAGAGAGAGCACAAGCAGGGGAAGTGACAGGGAGAAGGAGAAACAGGTATCCTACTGAGCAGAGAGGCAGAGAGCCCAATGATCCTAGGAACCTGGAATCATGATTTGAGTTGAGTGCAGATGCTTAACCAACTGAGCCACCCAGGTACCCCCTCCCTGTGTTTTATATGAGCATAGAAATATTTTCCCCAAACTATTAAAAGTTGTCTGAATTTTGGACGCTAAATGTGGCCAAGTATATAGTCCAATTTATATTTTGATTCTTGGACTCCTATGAAGAAAAATAATTTAAGTAAAAATTTACATCAAAAGAAGTGAAGGGAAGAGAAAAGAAAAATGATCATTTGTTGATACAAGATCATTTCCCCCTACAACATAAGTATATTGCAGCATTTTTTAACCTTTTTGGGGATTATGGAAGCCCTTTGATAAATTTTTTCAGAAAAATGCACATATACAACATTTTACTTATAATTTCTGGAAGTTCATGGACCTTTTAAGCTCATCCATGGATCTTGAATTTGAAATTTGGTGATGTTTCTTCTCACTTTTAAAATAATACAAAAATTGGGAGGAAAAAAAACTATAGTAGTGGAAAAGCAAGAAAATTAGGTTCCAGTTCAAGTTCCGTTAGAACTATTATGTTGTGTGATCCTCAACATTTTAGTTTTCAGTTTTCTCATTTATAAAAGGAGAAAGGATGATCTCTCAGGCCATGACAATTATAAAACTTGCATGAATCCAGATTGAATGTATTTCAAAGTTCAGCCTTGATATCTCTCCAGTCAATGATTGAAAGGGGGTGGAGGCACATAAAGTTTTGCTTTGCTTCATGTTCCTAGAAGTGGGAGAAGATAAATAATTCACAATAAAATATTAAGTATATTACACCAGCAGATATTTGGGCCTGGTAGATGCAATATGCACATAGTTACAAACTCTTAGCAGAAAGCTTTGAATGTCAAGTGATCATCCTATTCCAAACCCCCCTTTTGCCATATAGCTTTCCCTTTGAGAATACCACAGAGTATTTCTTTCTCTTTTCCAATAAGGGAGAAAGAGTCTTGCTAATTCCCAACTGAGGGAAAGAATACCTAGGAAATTTCAATAGTTTTGGCTGGTTAAAATCCTGAGAGGACTGTGGCCCCTGGATGCAGTATCTCTGAAGTTGAAACTGCTGAGGCCACTAAAGGACATCTTAGATCTTCTCTTCATAAATCACAGAAAATCTCTCTTTCCAAATAACTCAGAAAACTCCCTGAAGTCTATTAAGCACCAAGTGTTCTCTACTGAGCCTGGGTAAGTTGACTCAT
Source organism: Canis aureus (assembly GCF_053574225.1). NCBI lineage: Eukaryota > Metazoa > Chordata > Mammalia > Carnivora > Canidae > Canis > Canis aureus. The sequence goes on along the minus strand of NC_135614.1, from coordinate 76,572,823 downwards.
CAAACCATCCCTTTGCTTCTCTCCAGCTACAAAATATGTCTTTCTATATCTGAATCATAGAAAGTAATTCCATACTACTTTAGTGAAATTTGTCTCTAAATCTCTAAACCTGATCCTATTAGTTCTTCTGTAGAAAGTACTATAGAATAAATGACTTTAGAAATTTCTCACAATTCTGGAGGCTAGGAAGTCCAAGATCAAGCTGTAGTTCCTTTTTTCTGACTTGCAGATAGTTGCATTCTCATTGTATCCTAAGTGTGACCACCAGCTGCCATATGGCAGAGACAGTAAGAGGGAGTTCTTGGGTATCTCTTCTTATAAAGGCGCTAATGCCATCATGAAGGCCCCACCCTTATGACCTCATCCAAACTTAATTTACCTCCCAAAGACTCCATCACCAAATACCATCACACTGGGGTTAGATCATCAACATGTGGATTTTGTGAGGACACATTCAGTCCTTAACAATGTTTGCATATGGTTTGAGGTATGGGTTCAGCTTCATTCCTTTGGCACGCAGATATCCAGTTGCCTCAGCACCATTTGTTGAAGAGAATATTCTTCCCTCCATTGAGCAGTCTTGGCACTCTTACTGAAAATCAAATGACTATAGAGGTTTAAGTTTTTTTCTGGACTCAAAATTCTATTCCAATGCTTTATGGATCTAGCTAGCTGTATGCTAGTACTACCCTGTTTACTGTAGCTTTGTAGTTAGTTTTGAAATTGGAAAGTGTGAGTCTTCCAGGCAGCCTGGGTAGCTCAGCAGTTTAGCGCTACCTTTGGCCGAGAGCCTGATCCTGGAGTCCCACATCAGGCTCCCCGCATGGAGCCTGCTTCTCCCTCTGCCTGTGTCTCTGCCTGTCTCTCTCTCTCTCTCTCTCTGTGTGTCTCTCATGAATAAATAAATAAAATCTTTTTTTTTTTTAAGTGTGAGTCTTCCAACTTTGTTAATGTTTTTAAAGATGTTTTTGGCTACTGAGAGTCCCTGACAATTGCATATAAATTTTAGGATCAACTTTCCCATTTCTGAGAAAAAAAAAGCCATTGGGATTTTTATGAGGTTGTGTTTAATCTTCAAATTGCTTTGGTGAGTATTGCCATCTTAGCAATAAGTCTTCCAGTCCATGAACATGAAGTATTTTTCTATTTATGTAAATTTTAAATTTCTTTATAGTTTTCAGTGTGCAAATCTTGCATCTTCCTAGTTACATTTATTCCTAAATATTTTATTCTTTTTTGATGTTATAGTAACTGGATTTTTTTTCTTAGTTTCCTTTTTGTTTTTATTTTTTCAGCTTTACTGTTAATTTCCTTTTTGGATTGTTCATTACTAGTATGTAACAACTCCTACTTTAAAAAAGGCTTTCAACATACATGAAAAGATTTGTAAATAAACATTCATTATACTTTAGTTAAAATAAATGTTTTAGGTAAGTAAATATAATGTTAAATGAGTATCTGTACTAAGTTGATTTTTAATTAACCAACTATCCTAACTGATCACATTGGATGAGAATGCTATTGTATATTTTAATAGCTTACATTTTAAAAAGGATTTAATTGATTATTTATTTATTATTTATTTATTTATTTATTTATTTGAGAGAGAGAGAGTCAGAGAGGGAGGGAGAGAGAGGGGGAGTGTGCAAGCACAAGTAAGGGGTAGGAGGAAGGGGTAGAAGGAGAAGCAGACTGTCTGCTGAGCAGAGAGCCCAATGCGGGGCTCAATCTCAGAACCCTGAGATCATGACCTGAGCCAAAGGCAGGCACTTAACTGACTGAGCCACCCAGGTGCCCCAATGGCTTACATTTTAAAAAAAAATATATTTATATATTCAAAAAATATAACCAATACATTATTTAGGAATGTTATCTTTAACACTATTGATATGAGTAGACAATCAAACTTGACTGGACTAAATAGTATTTACTCTAAGAACTCACAAGGTAAATGACTGGGGAAGTAGTCTTTACACTGCATTTGTTGCCTTTGATATTTAAGGATACTCTTTAGATGATAACTGTGCCTTCTTCTCCTTTCCAGGCTTTAAGAAGCAACATATATGAAGGGAAGAGGCTTAGGATCTGGGTTCAGGTTCTAACTCTGAACTACATCTCAGCAAGTAGGTAATTTCATGATTCTGAACTTTAGTTTTTCTCATCTGATAAATGGGAAAACCCCAAAATGCTCTATGTAGTTGTGAAAATTAAATATGAGCAATATTTTAGGAAATTACCTGGTATATAAGATGTCCTCAATATGAAAGTAATGGTTTTGAAAGATTTACTCAGTTATTATACATTTATTTCACCTATTCATTATCTCAGGTCCATCTTAGGGGCCCACAGCAATTGTGCTAGGTCATAAAAGGCATTGCAGGCAGCTTCAGCTTTGCTCTCTTGTATCACCTGTTATGGTGATGAAAGCCAGCTTCCAATGCCATGAAGATACTCAAGCAGCCCTATGAAGATGTTCACATGGAGAGGAACTGAGGCCCCAGGCAAAGGCCAGTACCAACTTGCCAGCAAACTATGTGAGCTACCTTGAATGTATCTACTAGCCCTAGTCAAGCCTTCAAATGACTGCAACCTCACAAGAGACCCTGAGCCGGAATAGCTTAACAGCATATTCTGAATTTCTGATCTATAAAAACTGTGAGAAGAAATTATTATTATTATGTTAAGCCACTAAATTTTAGGATAATTTCTTATATAGCCATACTAACTGGAACATTGGAATTTATTAAAATTCCAGGATTTTTTTTTCCTCTCAAGGATATTCACTTTCTTTGAATGAGAATGGGGTAGAAATATAGAGGTAAGGGATGAAGTATCATGAACTTAGCCAGTCAGATGGGCCAAATCATCTCTGCCCACTTTGCCCAACAAAGTGACAGATATTTCAGACAGATATCATATATCCTCACATTTTGTGGCCCTGAAAAGCTATAAAGCTGTATTAAAAATAATAAGTTGACTTAGTAAAGAATATATCTAATTAGTAGGTGTGTCAATACAACTGGCTGACAATGAAAATTTCAATTTAGAACCAATTGACCAACGTGTAGGAAGTTCTTGTGCTCAAATTTTAAGCTCAAATCCTTAAGCTAAGTTTTCTGGTTTGGAGCTGTCAGTACAAGTGGCTGACAATGTAAATTTCATTTTAGAACCAATTGACCAACGTGTAGGAAGTTTTTATGCTCAAATTTTAAGCTCAAACCCTTAAACTAAGTTTTTTGGTTTGGGGTGAGGAGATCCCAGTTTCATATTTTATGTTTGGGTTTTTAGAAGTGCAGTTCTTAATGACTGCAGTTCTGTTGACTTTAATGAGACATATGATTACAGGATCTGGAAACAGGAGCACAGTGTATCACTTTTGGATGGTAAATTTTTGATGTCTTTCTTGAAGATTTTCCTATCACTGGAAAAGCTGACCTATTATGTATATACAAGAATGCCTGACTTCTTGCCTTCTATGAAGTGTTTATAAAATATTGTTCTGCTCCCAGATTTTAGGGATTTGAGTCTCTGAAGTTCTGAGCTTCATGCTCACCTTTGAGTCTTCCCTCTCTGATGTGACATGCTTATCTGAGTATATTTCTGAAAGGCCTTTCGGATATCAGTATAAAGGAGACTCTTGAGTCTCTACTGTCTTCATTAGTAGAGTATTATTCTTCTTTATTGTTTTTCCCTATGGCTTTGAACATAGCTTGCAACTGAGTGGTCCAGCTATAGAATCAGAATGCCTCCACTGGCATTTTTCAAGCCATTTATTATATTCCAATAACATCTTAATAAAACCATTCTTTATTGCACAGGAGCTCCTTTGACCTCTTTTGGGAACCTACTCTAATACTCTGTGGCTCTTGTTCATAAGAACATTCTTTTTCCTAATATCTAGTCTAAACTTTTCCTTCCTTAGCTGAAGGCTTTTTGTCTCCCATTTTTTTTGAAACTACAAGTGATTCCCTTTCCTCACTGAAGACTAAACTTTGTACCTAATGGCTAGAATGTCAAACAAACATTAATCTTGTCTCCTGCCTCTTTACAGATGGAGGAATGCCCAAAAGCAATTTAGCTTTAGACAGCAGAAGTATTTGTGTAGTGTTCTTTACCCTCTGATTCATCTCAAATCATCTTGGATTAAGCTTTATTTCTCAAAGATGCCAACAGCATAAGAATCTACCTTGAAACTTAATAATCACTCCATACTCCTACATTTCATTTTAAATTATGTCTCTCTCTTACATAAGCTACCTACTGTAAAAAGGATACTTATACATTTGCAAAGAACCATTTATATGCCTCAGCAATACATGTATCATTTGAAATTTTCTCTTCATAGATAGGGCCTACTCTAAGACCACTTAATATGCAAAAAATTCATACTTTCCAAAGAGCTATGTAAGGGGCAATTGTTCACATCCAGGCAAACCTCCCCACTTCCCCCACCACTCTAAACACACATACACATGAGCCAGTCACACTGAAATTCCACCTTTGGGAATGTAGCCCTTAGGGATAACTAGTTCAAGATTTCCATGTAGATCTCCTAGGAGGAGGACGACACTGGCATTTCTTGATATTCTCTCTTTATACTTTTATTTCCAAACTAAGGGGGAAGGAATTTCAATATAAAGAGCTGAAAATAGAATGAGCTAGTGCACTGAGGCAGGAGTCATTTATTCCTTTTAGTGTGAACTAGTTTGATCTATTCTTCACTCTTAAGATATCATTGACATCATATTTTGAGCTAATGGGAATTTTAATGGGGAGGCATAATGGTGGAGGATGTGGGCAGGGGTAGTGATGATAATTAAAGAAAATTTTCAAGTAAGTGGGAGGATGGACCAGTGAAAATGTTTTAATAAGGAGTTAAAGGCATTTAGAGGGCAGAAGAGAAGGGCATCCATCTGCTCTCCATTTCAAGTTGACCTGATTGCATTCTCCTTTATTCTTCTACTACATCCACTAGAAAAATTCTAAAAGCTATGTCGAGGTTACTGGTTTGTTTGTTTGTTACCCTGACTGGACTCCTTGAGGACAGGAAACCAGAAGCAAGGGCTATGGGGAATACAATATGGAATGGGGCAACGGGAACATAATTTCATAATTTCAGCTGCATAAACCAAAGCCAAATAAAAATTAAAAAGAAAGAATGCATTACTTAAGGTTTCCAATGATTTATGGTAGCCTATCAGAATGTGGAGTGTACTGCATGCAGTTTTATGCTTATATAAATGGAGTTAAAAGGGATTGAGGAACATTGCTCTAATTTTGGGATGCAAAACTTATGGAAGAAAAGAAAAGGTGTTAAATGGTCCACAAAAGATAAAGTTTAAATACTCTTTTGAAAGAAATGGTGATGATGATGATGACAGCGGTGGCAGTCAAGATTTACTAATAAGTATTTGTTGTGTGCTAGGAACTATGTAGAATTCTGTTCATAAATCATTATTTAATCCTCACAACACTCTTTGAGATTGGTGCTATTTTTATTCTTGCCTTTCAGATTAAAAAAAAAAACAAAACAACCCTGAGGTTTAGCGAGGTGAAGTAGAAATAGGAAATAGAGGAGGCAGAAATTGAACCTGGCATCTTAACTTGAGGAAAGGACTCAATTCCCCATGTAAGTGGAAATGAACCTATGCAGTTATTCTCTACCAGAAGACCTTGCTTTTTGGCTCTTCTTCCAGAAGTAATACCATCAATACTCTGTAAAATCTCTTTGTAGACAACATCAAATCTTGTGGAATGGCTACCTACAGTTAACAAATGTATAGATTTCAAGTGCCGGTGTTTTTAACATTAGCTTGCAACAGCAGGCTGCCACATTGGGAATTTATGTCATAGTTCTCTATTTATTACAGTGATCTGAGCTAGTGAATTTCATATTTTCAGCTCTTTATCTGGCAGATATAAGCATATTACCACTTGTCAAGGGTTATGATAAGTAGACAGATAATTTTGAGGAAAAAATTTAAAACACTGGAACAAACGTTTAACAACTAATTCTTTTTTTGTATATATATTTTTGGAGTTCAATTTGCCAACATATAGTATAACAGCCAGTGTTCATCCCATTAAGTGCCCCCATCAGTGTCCATCATCCAGTCACCCCATCCCCCCACCCACCTCCCCTTCCACTACCCCTTGTTCGTTTCCCAGAGTTAGGAGTCTCTCATGAACAACTGATTCTTAAGCCTGTGTTGCCACATAAAAAACTTGAAAAAAAAAAAAGAAAAGCACAAAAGCAGGAATCCTAACATTCCTGGATCAAATTTCAACTGCCATTAAAAATGGTTTGACATTTCCTCATGAATATCTGTCAGAGTTTCATCACATTAGGTATTCTTCTAATACGTTAAATAAAATTGAGGGAGGAATCACAAAAATAAGAGAATTTTGTACAGTTTGATAATCTAAGTTGTTATATTAAATGTTTTATATTTTGTTTACTATTTTGGCCACGGCTATAACGTTTGCTTAAAAATGCTTTCAGGAAAAATGGCATCTGGTCCTTGAACCCAAAGAACTAGTTACACTGTTTCTTAGAAAAATCAGTTTGGTTCATATAATTTTTACTTATGGTATATTTTCCAGTAAAATAGCCTATTATGAGATTAAGGACTGTTTGTACTTACTATCAGGAACCAAACGGTATTTGACCTATGGTAAGAAGGTAGTCATGTGAGATGCCTGGGTGGCTCAGTGGTTTAGCATCTGCTTTTGGCCCAGGGTGTGATCCTGGGGTCCTGGGATCAGGTCCCTCATCGGGCTCCCTGTGTGGAGCCTGCTTCTCCTTCTGCCTATGTCTCTGCCTCCCTCTGTGTGTATCTCATGAATAAATAAATAAAATCTTAAAAAAAACCAATACAATCATGCTTTTTAAGAACCATGGTATAGCCTGGGTTCCTCTGAAAACAACATGAAACTAAGGCTTGCATGTAGGTAATTTATTTGGGAAGTGGTTCTGAAGAAAGATGGAAAGTGAAACAGGGAAGTAGGAAAAGCCAAAACAGGGATGCATTATTGATTTGAAAACCATTGTAGGAAAAGCAGTATAGGTACTTGATCCTGTTGGGAACTTATGATGAGCCTTTTGAAATGTTTCTCATACTGTTGCCTTAAGTAAGAGTTGGCTAATGATGGCCTCTGGGGCAAAATCTGCCTGGGCAGCTATTTATGTAAATAAAGTTTTATTAGAACACAGCTACATCATTCATTTATTTATTTCCTATGGTGTATTCAGGTTATGATGGCAGAGTCAAGTAGTTGTGAAAGAGACTGTATGGCTTGTAAACCTAAATTATTTTCTATCTGGCCCCTTACCAAAAAAAAAAAAAAAATGCTTACCTTTGCCTTAGAAGATTAAAGGAGGATGAATTTATCCATTAGCTTTTCTCCCCAGTGATCAAGGATCTTTTCAATGGAATTAGCTGTCCCACTCTTTTGGGTTGTTCTCATGTAGGAAGTAGACTCCTACACTTTGGCATTAGAGAAAGCCTGAATGCAAGAAGTGAAAGATGCCTCACATGGTCCAAGATGAGTCACTATCACATTAAAGATAGGACAATCTGGACAAAGTCTGTATGGAATTGGATGCTATAGGATGGTTGGAATAAGAGACTGGGTGAGAGAATATGAAGCGTGCACAAAAGGTGTCCAATATTTAGTGAAAATGTTATGATGATGGTTTATTCATTCATTCATTGCAAAATATTTATTGAGCACCTATCATATGTCAGACTCTCCTAGATGCTAAGGATATGATGATGGATAAAACTGACAAAAATGTCTGCCCTCATTGAGCTTACAGTCAGGTGTAGGAGACCAATAATAAATACTCCATAAAATCATGCTATGTTAATAGCAATGAGTATACAAAGAGCCTTTGAGGGAAGAGCAATGGCCCTGAGACCAGAAGAACACCTGATATATTTCAGAAATAGCAGGATGGAGCATTATGGGAACTGGTGGGGAGGTAGATTGTGTAGGCAGGCTATGTTAAACAGAAAGGATTTGGGATTTTCTGAAGGGTGAGATGGGAAGCCAGCCATCGGAAGGTTTAAACAGAGAAGTGACATGATTGGACTTTTTTTCCCCCTCTAAAGTAGTAAAAAAATTGAGATGTAACTTACACATTGGTAGACTTAAACACAAATGCACAAACCTTAAGTGGGTAGCTCAGTAAAATTTTACATATGTATCCACCCATGCAGCCAACACCTGGATTAAGATATGGAAGATTGCCATGAACTGAAAAGATTCCTTGCTACTTTCAGTCCATGTTCCACTTCCTCAATGAGGTAATCAATCTTCTGTCTTCTAATACCACTGATTAGTTTTGTTTGTCCTTTGAACCACATTTAAGGGGAACTATGCAATATATTTTTTATCAGGATTTTTGTGCTCAACTGTATATTTTGAGATTCATTCATGTTATTGCACATATCAGTGGTTTTCTCTCTTTCATTGTGGTGTACTATTCCATTGTATGGATGAATATACTATCATTTATCCATTCTCCTACTGATGGGCATTTGGGTTGCTTTGGGGCTTTGGCTATTAGGAATAAAGATGTTATGAACATTTATATATATATTTTTTGGTGAATACATGCACTAGTTTATCTTGGGTATGAACAGACATGCTGAGTCATAGGGTGGGCATATGTTTGGCTTTAATACATATGGCCAAAAATTTTTGCTAAGTGGTTGAACAAATACATTCTATGAGATACATTCTATCGACAATATATGAGAGAGAGTTCCAGTTACTAGACATCCTTGCCAATGCTTGATACTGTCAATCTTTTTAAAAGACATTCTGGTAGGTGTGTAATGGTACCACAAAGTGGTCTTAGCTTGCATTTTCCTGATAGGTAATAATATTGAGCATTTTTTAAAGATTTTAAAAAATTTATTCATGAGAGACACAGAGAGAGGCAGAGACATAGCCAGAGGGAGAAGCAGGGTCTCTACGGGGAGCCTGATGCAGGACTAGATCCCAGGACCCTGGGATCATGACCTGAGCCAAAGGCAGATGCTCAACCACTGAGCCAACCAGGTGCCCCAATATTGAGCACTTTTAGATGCTCAAAAGCACATACTTTTTGACCATCTAGAAATGAAGTAGCTGTTCAAGTTCTGTCCGTTTTAATGTTTTTTTCTTACTGATTTATAGCTCTTGATATATTTTATATCCAAAATATTTTTTAGCTACATGTGTTGAAATATAGTTTTCTAGTTTGGAGCCTGCTGTTTACCTCCCTGATGATTCATTTTAATGAACAGAAGTTCTTTATTTTAATGAAATCCAATTTATCATTTTAAAAAATAGTTACTGCTTTATGTGTCCCACTAAGGAAATCTTTGCCTCATACAGAAGCAAAAGCCTATGTTTTCTTCTAGAAACTTGGTTTATCTGTTATAGTTAAATTGAGTTAAATTGATGGTCCATCTTGAATGAATTTCTATATATGATTTGAGGCTGGGAATATACATATTGTCCCCGTTTTGATACCTTAATGTTCTTTTTTTTTGATACCTTAATGTTCTAATACTATTTATTAAACATATTATTCCTCCCACACTAGATTATAATGGTGCCTTTGCTGTATATCATGTGGTAATATATACGAGTTTATTTCTAGAGTCTAACATTGCTCTATTTATCTAAGCTTTCACTAGTACCATATTCTCTTAATTTTTGTAGATTTGAAAGAAATCTTAAAATATGATAATGTAAATTTTCCAACTTTATCTTTCTTTAAAGTTGTCTTATTCTTGGTTCTTTGCATGTCCTTATAATTTTTAGAATCAAGTTGTCCATATTTTGTGATATTGTTCTTTTAGTGATTAATCTAGAAAATTTAAAATGTATTTCTTATAGCTCATAATCTTTTTGTGATGTCAACATAGAGTATTCATCAAAACCTGTCTTCTCTAGCTAAACAAGATATCTACCTTCTCCCAAACACTGTGGCTTTGGAAATTTTTCTCCAACTTTCAGCATCCTAGAAGCTGTTCTCCAATAGGCCCCGTGGAATCTTTCCTTGCACACATGTAGTTCAACACTCAGTTAAAGTCCCTCACATGTAGCTCAACATTCAGTTAAAGTCCCAGAATTTCCATGCATCTCTTGGGGGTTCCTTCTCTGTGATTCCTTTATTTCTGGTACCCTGACAAGGCCCTCTCTTAAATCCCAGCCACTTTAGCATTCCTGAACTCTCACTTTGGTTTCTTCAGCCCACCAAACTGCTACTCTTTGAAAAGTGTCAAAGAAAAGGTAGAAATCACCTCATGTAAGTCCCTCCTCTTAAAGTTTGTAGCATTGTGTTGATTTCGGTCCAATATCTTATTATATATATATATTTTATCCAGTTTTATAGTTGGATAGGTTCAATACCAGCTGCTTTATCATGGTCTGAACAGGAAGCCCTGATTTGGGTATTGAAGAGATTGCTTTGGCTTCTTTCTGGAGAAAAGATTGAGGGTGGTGGTACCAGAAAAGACTAGTGAGGTAAGTAAGGTAATTTTTGCAGTAATCCAGGTGAGAGATGATAGTGGCTTGTCCAGAGTGTTATCAGTGATGTGGTAAGAAGTGGTCAAATTTGGAATATATTTTGAAGGTGAAGATGGCAGGATTTTCTGATGGATCTGGTGAAGAATGTGAGAAAAATAATGGGGTCCATGGTGGCACAAAGGATTTTAGTCTATGGTACTGGAGAAAAAGGTTTTCATTTATTGAGATGGGAAGACTGCAAGCGTTGGAGGTTTGGGAGATACCTACTAGACAGGAAGAGTCAATGGACAGTTGTATATATGGCTCAGGAATTCAAGAGAGAGAGGAGGGACTAGTGAGACAGGAGATACAGATTATATTTAGTTATGAGACGAGATATAATCACCAAGGAAGCAAGCAGAGATATAAGATAAAACAAGTTCAAAGATTAAGTCTTGAAAAAACACATTAATAACTTAATTATAGCTTTATAAGCCTAATTTAATTTAGTAGAAATCATTTTATAGGCAGCCTAATGGGGAATGGTGGTAAATATTCAACGAGAGTTAATGGAGTATTTGAGACTCCATTAACTTTTATGTAAATTTAGGCATTACATGCTAATTGGGTGTTTGAACAAATTATTCACTGGTTCTAGGTCACCATAGATGCATGAGAATACAATCAGAATATAGTTTTGATATATTTATAAAACTTGTTTTGTAGAACCTGTTTCGTGAATCACAGGGATATATACACACACATTAAAAAGAGTAAAAATCACTTATGTTTACTGATGCCAGTGGGGCATACAATATGAAAGTAGGACTTAAGGGACTCCATGTAGTTCCCTTCAGACCAATCTTTATAAAGAGCTGCTATACAGGTCAAATGCACAATATGGTCTTTCTGAATATTAAGACATTTTATCTTTTGGAAGGGCATATTATGGCTCAGCTGAACTACATTTTTAAAAATAATACATAGAATGAGAAGTGCTATTTTAATAATTTGAAAAGATGAGTTTTTGCCTTTTAATTTATGAAATCAATCCAGTTCCCTGCACATTTCAGAGTGTAACTCCTGCCATTCTTTGTTCTGTCTTTTATCTCTGTTTCTTAAGAGACAATAATCGAAAACCATAGCCAAAAGCCTGATACAGCCCATAATAAAAATGGCTTGAGTTTTTCCTCAGATATATTATCCAATTTTTCTCTAATGATAATGGGATGGATTTCAGATCAAACACTAACTGGGCAAATGAAGTAAAAAATTTTTAGTGACCGCCTTACGTTCTATATTATTGTAGTCCAATTATTAGAGGTGGTCTGATAAAGGGGAGAAGGTGAACACAGCAGAGCCAAGAGCTTGTAGGAAAAACCTGGTGTAATAGTGAAGTGTTTTCACAACTGTAAATTACACTGAAAATTGCTTATCAATCAAAATGTGAGAGCAACACCAAAAATATTAATCAAGTAGGAAGTGGTCATCTTAATGGTGAAACAAAGCCAAGAGAAATTAGGAAGCTTAATGTTACAGTAACTGTGGTTTTATAAGAGAATGTTCATACTCTTAAAAATACACCCTGAAATATATAGAGGTAAAGTGGCTTGATGTAGGACTCTCAAATGGTTCAAAAATTAATTTTATATATGTGTGTGAATATATATAAATACAGACAGAGAGGGAGAAAGAATAAGGAAGTGAGAGAGAGAAGTCTATAATTGATAAATGGGAGCAATATATTAACAGTAGGTGACATTCTTACAGCTTTTCTAAATGTTTGAAATTATTTCCACATCCAAAGGTACAAAAATGGATACACACATGAACGCATAAACACAAGCACACACACATAAAGGGAAGTTAATCATGAACATTGCTACCTAAGCCATACTGTTTCATTATCATTTTTCCTCATGCTTAAATTACCTCAAGAATGTCTTTGGTATTTTTCAAATGACCAAGCTTCTCATGCTTCATCTCAGGCATTAAAGGATATTAGTCTTCCTTTGTCAGTCTGTGTTCTTTTCTCTGAAAGGCACAACTCCCATGACTTCAGAGAAGATGGATCTGGAAGACAGAGGCCACAGAACACAGCTGCTCAATGTGCTACTTGTCAAAGCTTTGCTAGGGACTGGGCCCTTATGCATTCATACCTCCAAACTCTTAGGTTTGACTGAATTTTCCTTAGTCTGGTCCAGGTATCTCTGCTAATGGTCTAGAGGGTGAAAGTGGCTCTCTGCCTCCTGTATTGAGGTGATAGCTTTGAATGCTATGTGATGAGTCCTCTTCTGTGTTTTCTAGCAGGAGAAAGTTTGTGCCAGATTTTAAGTTCTAAGGTTTATTTCCCAGTACATAGATGTTCAAATTATATTTGTTAATTTTTTTAAAAAAGATTTTATTTATTTATTTATTTATTTATTTATTTATTTATTTATTTATTTATCTATTTATTTATGAGAGACATATATAGAGAGAAGCAGAGACACAGGCAGAGGGAGAAGCAGGCTCTATGTAGGGAGCCCGATGTGGGACTCCATCTGGAACTCCAGGATCACACCCTGGGCTAAGCCACTGAGCCACTCAGGCATCTCTATATTTGTTAATTGACTCTAAATTTGCTTTGAAAGAGCTGTAGAACTATAAAAATATTTACATAAGGTGTAATCCATTTGAAAATCAAACAATTCAATGCAATAAAGCAAGCAAAGCTACTAAAGCAGAGTGGAAGAGTCAAAGGGGGATCAGCCAGCTGGCAGACAGCAGGATCTCTCAAACGTAAATGTGCATACAGTTCCCTTGGTTTTCTTGATAAAACACAGCTTCTCATTGGTAGTCTGAGTGCAGCTTGAGCTTTTGCATTTCTAAACAGCTCCTAGAAGATGCTGGTCCATGGACTGCACTGAGTAGTCAAGTGCTATGAGGGCACAGAAAGAGGAAGGGCTCATGGTGGCCTGGAAGGCTTCATGAAGAGGAAGGTTCTAGATGGCTGTGGAAGGAGCAGAATTTAAGTAGATGAGGAGGGAAAGAGAGCATTTCAGGTGCAAAGATTTTCTTAACAAAGGCACAAGAGTGGGAATGAACTTAATTTACTAGGAGAGCTCCTAGCCTGAATTTGGCTGCAAGAGAGAGTTTATGTAGTGGAGAGGAGGAAGTAAGTTTAGATTGGAAGTTTTGAATATTGGGCTAAAGATCATTGGCTTTATATTATAGGCAACAGACAAGATGTTAGGGAAGAAAAGGGTGTGAGCATCCACATGATCCTCTTGAACAAAGAGGATGAACAAAGGCAGAACATGATTAGCTGTGTGCCACAAAGGTGGGTTACAGGGAGCTTATAGGCACTCTACTGCAGAGCATCTGAGATAAGCTGAACTGTATCCTCTAAAAATTCATGTATTGAAGCCTTAAACCCCAGTACTTCAAAGTGGGATTCAAGAAATGATTAAGTTAAAATGGGGTTAATAGGGTGGGCCCTAACATAATACAACTGTTGTCCTTCTAAGAAAAGGAAATTTGAACATAGTTATATAGGAAAGAGAATGCGAAGATACAGTAAAAAAGACATCTATAAGCCAAGGAGAGAGGCCTAGAAGAAAAGGTACCTTGATCTTGGACTTCTAGCCACTAGAATAGTGAGAAAATAAATTTCAGCTATTCAAGCCACTCAGTCTGTGCTTTGTTATGGCAACCCTAGCAAATTAATATAGCACCATTTTCTCTTCCTTCCTTTCCTTAATCAGTCAACTAAATGTATGGCCCATCTGCCACACACAAAATACTGTTATGGGCACAGAAGGAAATAGAGAAAAGTACAGGATTAAAAGAAACATAAGCCATAGATTTGCTCTCAAGAAGGTGCCATTCCCAGAGGACTTCTGGGGAAGATGGCAGAGTAGGAAGACCCTAAGCTCACCTTGTCCCATGGATACAACTAGATGACACTTTCATCAGTGTTTACAACCCAGAAAACAACATGAAGATTGGCAGAATAAACTCCACAACTGAATATAAAGAGGCCACAAAGAGGAAAGGAGGGCAGAGAAGTGGTTGGAAACTAAATGAACTTGAGGGACTGTCTACAGGAGGGAGGGACACGATGGAAACAGAGAGGGAGAGCAACAAATGCCCACACTGGGGATCCCACACAGGGAAGATGAATTCCTGTAACAGTTGGCTTTGAAAACCAGAGGGGTTGAATTTCATGAGTTCTTACAACTAGTGGGATTTAAAACCTGGAATTGTAAAGAAATCAGCTGCTCAGCTCTGGGAAAGCTGGTAGGCTAGAGGAAACGGAGTTTCTGTCCCTAAAGAGAGAACACAACAGCCTGTGGAGATACAGCCATAGAAGCAACAGTCTGAAAAGTGCCTGGGGCATATGGGAGGAAGAGTTATTTACTAATATCAGAGCATGTCCCAAAAGGACAGAAATCCCTGGGGAACTCCTCTGGGAGCAAAGGAACTGGCAGGTGCCATTTCCCTGCCCTGCTGCCCAGGATAAACATACTGACACCTCCAGGACTTGCTATCTAACTAGTGAGCATTGCTGCCCCACACCCCCATGTTGTGCTTTTGCCAATCTACCTCTCCAGACAGCCTGCCTCAGTCCAGGTGCTGCAGGGCCCTCCCATAGAGGAAAGGAGACAGGCAAAGCTTGCTAGCATTGTTGCACCTGCCTCACTCTTGTGCTTGGGTGGATCTGCCCTCTTCAGAACTGTCTTGGCCAGAACCCATACAAGGCAGTGTCACAGGCCTGGCAGTGTGCAAGCAACCCCTATAGTGGCCAACATCTGGAGAGTGGGAAAGATAAACACAAACACAAGTCCGATGGAGGCCCCAGCAGTGGGCTGGAGGTGGACAACTGGTCTGACTGCAGGCCCTGCCTACCACTGAAAGCTTTTCAGGGGACAATACAGTGAAAGTGCCCTGCAGTTTGGTGCTACTACATCTCTGGCAAATTCCTGGTCTGACTCCATTCAAGTCCAAGGTGTCCTCAGTCTGGCTCACCAACACTGTAAGGATCAAACACTGCCCACAGCAGGCAAAGAGAGCCACTGCAGATGGCTGGACTGAAGGAAAAGGCAGCCAGATACAACAGCAGGGTGTAGGCATCACAAATAGGAGATACCCCCAAAGTGCCAGGTTCTAGTGAACAGGGGACTGCACAGCAGGGTACTATAGGATCTCTTCTGGGGAAGCGCATTATTTTCAAGTGCAGGAGATATAGCTGTCCTTCCTAACATAGAGAAACAAAAACAAAGAGTTAGACAAACTGAAAAGACAGAAAAATATGTCACAAATGAAAGAACAGGACAATACCACAGCAAGAGACCTAAGTGAAATGGTGATAAGTAATATGCCTGATAGAGAATTTAAAGTAATGGTCATAAAAATACTCACTGGACTTGAGAAAAGAATGGAAGACATCAGTTAGACCCTTAGCAATGAGATTTAAAAAAAACTTCTCCCTCTGCCTGTGTCTCTGCCTCTCTCTCTGTGTCTATCATGAATAAATAAATAAAATCTTAAAAAAAAAAAAGAAAGAAAGAAAAGAGAACAGAATTTTTTAAAATATTTTTTTAAAAATTTACTTGACAGAGTGAGAGAGAGTACACAAGCAGGGGGAGCAGTAGGCAGAGGGAGAGGGAGAAGCAGGCCCCTCCCCAAGTAGGGAACAGAGCGTGGGGCCCAAATCTTAGGACCTTGAGATCATGAACTGAACTGAAGGCAGACACTTAACTGACTGAGCCACCCAGGTGCCCCAGGAGCAGAAAATTTATTTGAAGAAATAATAACTGCAAACTTCTTAAATTTAGGGAAGGAAATAGAAATCCAGATCCAGGAGGCAGAGATTCCCCCAACAAAATAAACCCAAGGAGGTCCACACCAAGAAATAGTAATTAAGATGGCAAAAAGTAAGGACAAACATTATATGTTCTCATTCATTTGGGGAATATAAATAATAGTGAAAGGGAATAGAAGGGAAGGGAGAAGAAATGGGTAGGAAATGTCAGAAAGGGAGACAGAACATAAAGACTCCTAACTCTGGGAAACGAATTAGGGGTGGTGGAAGGGGAGGAGGGTGGGGGGTGGGGGTGAATGGGTGACGGACACTGAGGGGGGCACTTGATGGGATGAGCACTGGGTGTTATTCTGTATGTTGGCAAATTGAACACCAATAAAAAACAAATTTATTATTAAAAAAATAAAAATAAAATGAAAGTGAAAAAAATAAAATAAAAAGATGGCAAAAAGTAGTAATAAAGAGATAATTTTAAAAGCAGAGAGAGAGACAGAGAGAGAAAGAGAGAGAGATAGAGAAAACAGTTACATACAAGGGAACCACTTAAGGCCATCAGATGATTTTTCAGCAGAAACTGCAGGCCAGAAGGGAGTGTCATGATGTATTCAAGTGCTCAAAGGAAAAAAAAATCTGCATCCAAGAATATTCTAACCAGCAAGACTATTATTATTCAGAATAGAAGGAGAGGTAAAAGGATTCCTGGGTGGCTCAGCAGTTGAGTGTCTGCCTTTGGCTCAGGGCCTGATCCTAGGATCTAGGATGGAGTCCCACCTCAGGCTCCCTGTGAGGAGCCTGCTTCTCCCTCCTCCTATGTCTCTGTCTCTTTGTCTCTGTGCCTCTCATGAATAAAGAAATAAATCTTAAAAAAAATAAAGTAAAATAAAGGAGAGGTAAAGAGTTTCCTAAATAAAAATTAAGGGAATTCAAAACCATTAAATTCTCTAAGAAATGTGAAAGGGAACTCTCTGAGTAGAAAGAAAAACTATGCAATAGTAGGGAAAGTAGGAAGCACAAAAGCAGTAAAAATAAATATATCTGTAAAAATCAGTCAAGGGACTCACAAAACAAATGGGTGTGAAGTAAGACACCATATACCTAAAATGGGGGGAGGAGAGGAGTAAACAATGGGTTCTAACTTAAGCAACCATCAGCTTAATACAAGACTGCTATATATAAAAGATATTATATACAAACCAAATGGTAACCACAAATCAAAAATGAGTAAAAGATATGCAAAAAATAAAGAGAAAGGAATCCAAATATATCACTAAAGAAAGTCAGCAAACCATGAAAGAGAGCAATGGAAGAAAGTTTTTAATTAGCAATAATTGTGCCTTGGATAAACCTCATTGGCTACAATACTGCCACCACGCAAAGCTGGCAATGGAAGAAAGGAATGGAGAAAAACTACAAAAACAACCATAAAACAAATAACAAAATGGCAGTAAATACACATCATTAATTATTCTGTAGTGCCTGGTTGGCCCAGTCAATAGATCATCCAACTCTAGATCTTGGAGTCATGAGTTTAAGCCCCACTTTGGGTGTAGAGACTACTTAAACAAAACAAAACAAATTCCCAAGGAACTGGGAGGCAAGGTCATGTCCTAAAAACACTAAAAAATTACTTTAAATATAAATGGACTAAACACTCCACTCAAAAGACACAGGATGACAGAGTAGATAAAAAAACAAGACTCATATATAGGTCGCCTGCAAGAGACTCATTTTAGACCTAAAGACACATGCAGATTGAAAGTGAGGGTTAGAGAAGCATTTTTCATGCGAATGGACATCAAATGAAAGCCAGAGTAGCAATACTTATACTGAAAAAGATAGACTTTAAAAGTAAGACTGTAGGGATGCCTGGGTGGCTCAGAAGTTGAGTATCTGCCTTTGGCTCAGGTGGTGATCCTGGAGTTCCAGGATCAAGTCCCACACCGGGCTCCCTGCATGGAGCCTGCTTCTCTCTCTGCCTATATCTCTGCCTCTCTCTACTCTGTGTCTCTCATGAATAAATAAATAAAATCTTAAAAAAGAAAACTAAGACTGTAACAAGATACGGAGAAGGACACTGTATAATAATAAAGGGGGCAATCCAACAAGAAGATATACCAATTATAAATATTTATGTACCCAACATGGGAGTACCCAAATTAGCAAACATAAATACTCTTGTATTCAAGAGTAATACAGTAATAGCAGGGGACTTTAACACCCTACTTACATCAATGGACAGATCATCCAAAAAAGAGAATCAACAAGGCCTTGAATGGTTCATTGGACTAGATGGACCTAACCAATATATTTAGAATATTCCATCTTAAAACAGCAGAATACACATTCTTTTCAAATGCACAGGGAACATTTTCCAGGATAGATCACATGTTAGGCCACAAAGAAGTCTCAACAAGTTCAGAAAGACTGAGGTCATAGTATGCATCTTTTCCAACTACAACACTATGAAACTAGAAATCAACTACAAGAAAAAATTGGGAAAGACCACAAATACATAAGGTTAAATAACACGCTACTAAACAATGAATGGGTCAACTAAAATCAAAGAGGAAATAAAAACACATGGAAACAAATAAAATAGAAAACACGGTGGTCTAAAATCTTTGGGATGCAGCAAAATCTGTTCTAAGAGAAGTTTATAGCAATACAAGCCTACCTCAAGAAGCAAGAAAAATCTCAAATAAACAACCTAACCTTACACCTAAAGGAGTTTAAAAGAACCAAAACCCAAAACACATGGAAAGAGAGAACTAATAAACATTAGAGCAGAAAAAAATGAATAAAAACTTAAAAGCAATAGAATAGATCAAAGAAATCAAGAGTTGTTTCCTTTAAAGATCAACAAAACATAAATTTTAGCCAGACTCATAAAAAAAGAAGACTCGAGTAAACAAACTTAAAAGTGAAAAGAGGAGAAATAATAACTAACACCCAGAAATACAAAGAATTATAAGAGAATGCTATGGAAAAATTATATGCCGACAAATTGGACAGCTGGAAGAAATCCATAAACTCCTAGAAATGTATAACCTCCCAAAACTGAATCAGGAAGAAATAGAAAATTTGAACAGACCCATTACCAGCAATGAAATTGAATAAAAAAATCTCCAAACAATCAAAAGTCCAAGGCCAGATGGCTTCACAGGCAAAATCTACTAAATATTTAAAGAAGAGTTAATACCTATTATCTCAAACTATTCCAAAAATAGAAGAGAAAGAAAAGCTTCCAAATTTATTCTGTGAGGCCAATTTTATCCTGATATTAAAACCAGATAAAGATACCACAAAAAAGAGAATAGGCCAATATCCCTAATGGACAGAGATGCAAAAATCCTAAACAAAATATTAGCAAACTGAATCCAACAATACATTAAAAAATAATTCACCACAATTAAGTGGGGACTTATTCCTGGGATGCAAGAGTGCTTCAATATTTACAAATTAATCAACATGATACCTCAAGATAGAAGAGGAAAGAAAAAATCATATGATCACTCAATACATGCAGAAAAACATTTGACAAAGTACTACATCCATTCATGA
Source organism: Canis aureus (assembly GCF_053574225.1). Taxonomy (NCBI): domain Eukaryota; kingdom Metazoa; phylum Chordata; class Mammalia; order Carnivora; family Canidae; genus Canis; species Canis aureus. Next base: position 76,552,950 of record NC_135614.1, on the reverse strand, counting down.
TAAAAACTCTCAACAAGGTAGGTTTAGAGGAAACATACTTCAAAATAATAAAGACCATATGTGAAAAATGAATAACTAATATCACACTCAATGGTGAAAAAGAGCTTTTCCTCTAAGATCAAGAACAAGACAAGGACGTCCACTCTCACTACTATTATTCACCATATTATTAGAAGTCCCAGCTATAGCAATCAGAAAAGAAAAAGAAATAAAAGACATCCAAATTGGTAAGAAGAAGTAAAACTATCACTAAAGACTCTGCCAAGAAACTGCTAGAACTAATAAATGAATTTAGTAAGGTTGCAGGACACACAATCAATATACAGAAATCCATTGCATTTCTATACAGTAATAATGAAGCAGCACAAAGAGAAATTAAGAAAATAATCCCATTTACAATTGCACCAAAAATAATAAAATACCTAGGGATGAACTTAAGCTTGGCTGAATAACATAAAACACTGAAAGAAATTGAAGATGACACAAATGGAAAGTTATTCCATGCTCATGTATTGTAAGAATAAATATTAAAATGTCCATACCTCCCAAGCAATCTACAGATTTAATGCAATCCCTATCAAAATACCAATAGCATTTTTCAAAGAAATAGAACAAATAACCCTAAAATTTGAATGGAACCACAAAAAAACCTTAAATACACAAAGCAATCTTGAAAAAGAACAAAACTGGATGCATTACAATTCCAGATTTCAAGATCTACTACAAAGCTGTAGTAATCAAAACAGCACTGTACTGGCATAAAAACAGATACACAGATCAATGGAACAGATTAGAAAGCCCAAAAGCAAACCCATAGTTACATTGTCAATTAATCTTTGACAAAGTAGATAAGAATAATGAGAAAAAGAACATCTCTTCAGCAAATGGTGTTGGGAAAACTGTATAGCTACATGTAAAAGAATGAAACTGGACCACTTCCTCACATTATACACAATAGTAAGCTCAAAATGGATCGCAGACCTAAATGTGAGACCGGACACCATAAAAATCCTAGAAGAAAGCACAGGCAGTAATATCTCTGACATCAACTGTAGCATCATTTTCTAGATATGTCTCCTGAGGCAAGGGAAACAAAAGCAAAAATAAACTAGTGAGAATACATTAAAATAAAAAGATTCTGTACAGCAAAGGAAACATTAAAAAAAAAAAAACTAAAAGGGAACCTACTGAAAGAGAGAAATTTACAAATGACATAACTGATAAAGGGTTAGTATCCTAAATAAATAAAGAACTTATATAACTCAACACACAAAAAGCCAAATGATCCAACTGAAAAATGGCCAGAAGATATGAATAGACATTTCTCCAAAAAAGACATCCAGATGGCCAGCAGATGCATGAAAAGATGCTCATCACTCCTCATCAGGGAAATGAAAATCAAAACCATGAGATATCACCTTACATCTCTTATAATGGCAAAAATAAAAGAAATACATGTTTGTGAGGATGTGGAGAAATCAAAATAAAAAACAAGTGTTGGTGAGGATGTGGAAAAAAAGGAACCCTTGTGTACTGTTGGTGGGAATGTAAACTGGTGCAGCCACTGGGGTAGACAAAATGAAAGTTCCTCAAAAAATTAAAAATAGAGTTACCATATGATCCAGTAATTCCTACTACTGGATACTTACCCAAAGAATACAAAACACTAAATTAAAAGGATATATGCACCCCTTGTTTTTTACAGCATTACTTATAGCAGCCAAATTATGGAAGCAGCCCAAGTGTCCATGTATTGATGAATGGATAAAGAAATGAGGTGTATATATAATGGAATTATCCAATTACAAAAAAGAATGAAATCTTGCCAATTGCAACAACATGGATAGAGCTAGAGAGTATAATGCTAAGTGAAATAAGTTAGTCAAAGACAAATACCATATGAATTTACTCATATTTAGAATTTATGAAACAAATAAAACAGAGAGTCAGAAACAAATCAAGGAACAGACTTAATTATAGAGAACAAAAAGATGGTTACAGGGGCAGGTGGGTGGAGGGAAGGGTGACATAGGTGAGGGGAATTAAGAGTACACTTATCATGATGAGCACTGAGTAATGTGTAGAATTGTTGAATCACTGTATTGTACACTCAGAACTAATATAACATCTTATGTTAGCTATGCTGGAATTAAAAGGAAAAATTTAATAAAATTGAAAAAAAAAGAAAATAAAAAATACATTTGCAAAAAAAAAAAGAGAGAGAGAGAGAGAGAGAGAGAAAGAAACCAGGATACAGATGAATTTCAATTTATAGGAAAAATAAAAATATAGAACCAGTAAGTTCCTCCAGCACTGAAATTATGGTTCTTCAGACACATTACCATCATTGGGAAGTATGGAGGTAGACTGGGCAAATTTGAAGCAGGCTAAATAATTAAATAATATAGCCAGGTTCAAGAACAAGAACAACAACAAGGTGCCATTTCAGTGAGTCACACATATATTTTAATATGAATATCTTTTTAATGCTAACAGTATATACCCATATTTGCTCTATTATTCATCTACCACTTCAACAAATGTTTAATGAGTATCAATTTAAATGCCTAGCACTATTCTAGAATTATATATATATATATACACACATCCCTCCAGAATATAGGCCCCCTTTATGTGTGTATATATCTATATATACACATTATATATAACATATAATTTATCACGTGGTTACAAGTGCTATGAGGAAAAAGTAGCTTTGGGATATAGAGGGAGACAGGGTGAAATAGGTATGATTTTAGGTTGGATGGTCAGCAAAGACCTCTTTAATCATGTGCCATTTGAGCAGAGACCTGTGGATTTATGGGAAAATCAAGCATATATTATGTTCCAACTTCTGTGTAGGATCAGAGCACCCAAGGAAGAACCCACAGTCTACGAGGAAGTAGACATTTAGACTGAGAATTCCAATATAGTTAGATAAGCATTATATCAGGCCATACATAATTAAGTGCCAGATATTCACAGCTAATACTCAATAAATATTTGCTAAATGAATGAATGAATGTATGCATGCATGCATGCATGCATGAATCAATCAATCAATCAATCAATCAATCAATCAATAAATAAGGGGAACAGTGAATGAAATAGGAGTCCAGAGGAAGGAAGGAAATACTTTTGAGTAGGATAATAGTTTTCAAGCTGAGTTCTGCCCACCCTGAGAGTTCCAAGAGTCTGGTTTATGGGCAACTGTGAGGTGATGGGGAAAAGTGAAGCTAGGTCAAGTGGAGCTCTGAGCTCTCTATCTGCATTTCAACAGATGTTTACCTGCTTTGCCTACTGGGTGCCCTTGGAAGATTATGTCTATGCAAAGAGAACTGCAACTTGTAAAAATTTGAAAAGCCCTGGTCTGGCAAATCAGTACATGCTTTCTCAGAGCATTGAAAGAGGATAGAGTCTGAAAAATCAGCATTCTGGTGTTCCAATGCAAAGTGGGAGTTCACCCACATGACTTAACCATTTAACCAAAGCAGAACCTCAAAAAGAGCAAGGTTTTGGGAAGGTTGAGAGCAGAAAAGAGTTAAACTGCACATTGTTTACTTGTCTAAAACCTCATAAACCCAACAAATCCTGACTACGATTTAGAGGTTAGAAGAGGGATCCCTGGGTGGCGCAGCGGTTTGGCGCCTGCCTTTGGCCCGGGGCGCGATCCTGGAGACACGGGATCGAATCCCACGTCGGGCTCCCGGTGCATGGAGCCTGCTTTTCCCTCTGCCTGTGTCTCTGCCTCTCTCTCTCTCTCTGTGACTATCATAAATAAATAAATAAATAAAATAGAGGTTAGAAGAGCCTAGGTGAGCTTAAAGTTACCCTGCTTTCCTGCCATAAGCCATCAAGACTTCTATTAGGGTTGCAGGGAATGTAAATTATTGAAGGTCTGTAAACATTCCTTCCATAACTTTTCACTTTATTTTATTTTTTATAGTTAACTGATCTTTTAAATTAAAATGAATTTTTTTATTTGGAAATTTAGTTTTTATTGCAAATTTCTGGTAAAGGAAAGAACATGTAGGCTGATCCCCATTTACACTTTGGTATTAAGAGAACTGTAGCTCAGTGGCTTACAACTTCAGCAGCCTTTGAATCACCCAGGGAGGCCTTTGATACCTAGAGTTGCCTGTGTCCCACCTCCTAGAAGTTCTGGCTTAATTGGTCTAGGAGGCAGCCCAGGCATCAGTAGCTTTTTGAACTCCTCAGGTGATTCCAACATGTTGATACACTGGATCCTATAAAAATTTTATGGACAAAATAGAAGGCATGACAATACATCTGAATTATGATGTAAAAATATGATCCTATGTCATTTAAAAAACATTTTTTTTATTTATTTTAGAGAGAGTGCATAAGTAGGGGGAAGTGGAAGAGGGAGAAGTAGACTCTGCTAAGCAGGGAGCTCCATGTGGAACTTGATCCTAGGACTCTGAGATCATGACCTGAGTCAAAGGCAGATGTTTAACCAACTAAGCCACCCAGGCACCCCAGGATCCTATGTCATTTTTAAATGCTCTAAACACTTTATCTCTGTTGAGACATTAATAATTTGGTATTATTAATGGAATAGAAATTCATACTTTTGTATGGACAGAGAATCTAATTTAATTTAAATTCTGGTGTAATATACTGTACTGTATTGGTTTTAGGTGTACAATATAGTGATCCAACAGTTCCATACTCCATGCTCATCAAGTGTGTTCCTAATCCCCTTCACCTGTTTCACCCAACCACTCAACTCACCTCCCCTCTGGTAACCATCTGTTTGTTCTCTATAGTTAAGAGTATGTTCCTTGGTTTGTCTCTTTTTTCCCCTTTGCTCATTTGTTTTGTTTCTTAAATTCCACATATGAGTGAAATCATATGGCATTTGTCTTTCTCTCATTGGTTCATTTGGCTTAGCATTATATTCTCTAGGTCCATTCATATTGTTGCAAATGGCAAGATTTCATTCCTTTTTATAGTTGAATAATATTCCATTGTGTATAGGTATACCACATCTTTATCCATTCATCAATCCATGGACGCTTGGGCTGCTTCCACAGTTTGGCTACAGTAAATAATGCTTCAATAAACACAGGGGTTTATATATCCTTTTGAATTAGTGTTTTTGTATTCTTTGGGTAAATACCCAGTAGTATGATTACAGGATGATAGGGTAGTTCTATTTTTTAATTTTTTGAGGAACCTCCATATTGTCTTCCACAGTGGCTGTACCAGTTTGCATTCCCACCAACAGTGCACAAGGGTTCCTTTTTCTCCACATCCTTGTCAACACTTGTTTTTTCTTGAGTTTTAATTTAGCTGAAAATAAACACATAGATCAATGGAACAAAATAGAAAGCCCAGAAGTAAAGCCAGAATTATATGGTCAATTAATCTTGGACAAAGGAGGCAAGAATATGCAATGGGAAAATGACAGTCTCTTCAACAAATAGTGCTAGGAAAACTGGACAGCTATATGCAACAGAATGAAACTGGACCACTTTCTTAGACCTTACATAAAAATAAATTCAAAATGGATTAAGGACCTAAATGTGAGATCTGAAACCATAAAAATCTTAGAAGAGAGTACAGGTGGTAATTTCTCTGACACTGGCTGTAGCAACATCTTTTTTAGACATAACTTTTCATTTTAAAGGAAAATGGCTTGTTTTGCAAAATAGGAAAAAGGGGCCAAAAGGGAAGTTAACTGTGGACAGTGTTAGTATGAGTTCTGAGAAACCTGGAATGAACCCATTATCCAAGCAATAACAATTTACATATCCCTTTAGTTTTACTTTATAGGTGCATTTTTAGATTCTGTCAAATATCCTTTTTATTATAGTGTCTGTAAGAGAGAAGATGCCACAAAACTCTTAACAGGTAGTCATTAACAAATCTGAAATCACTTGTGCTCATGTGATTGGTCTGTTTTTCAGATATATCAGTATCCAACCATATTTGGATCAAATCCTTTGGCTAAATATGGACTTCTGGAAGTCAGAACAGAGTATCTTTTGTCTGCCTATCTTCTCATTAAATAATAATAAAAAAAAAACATAGGCAGGATGAACCTTAACCAACACTAATCAGCGACCTCATGGTTCCTGAGAGCACAAAGCTATGTAACAGAAGGGAAATGTATTATGTCACTATGAACAGGATGGTGTCAATTACCCAGGATAGGACTCTGAGATATGTATGCTCCCTTAGGAGAAATACTGTTTAGTGATCAATTCAAATCCTTTACAGATGCAAAAAATTTTTCCTGAAAAGAGAACACACCACATACAAAGTACAGCTTGTGTTGACTTAGCAATATACTGCCCAAGACTAACGAATATTTGGCAAAACAACAACAACAACAAAACAAAACCACACACAACAACCAAAAAACATCTTTTGCTATCAGTGAAACATGCACCTTCAGTCTGCCTTGCGAGTTCTGGTCATTCTTACCTGAGTTGAGTGGCAGGATTTGCATGACATACATTCCTGGAACTGACATTCGTTTCTAGACCCTTCTAACTCTGTTTTCTCTTTGTCTGCAAAAACTGAGATTTGACCACAGAATTCTAGGTAGCCATGGAAATGATGAGTAATTTAAAGAAGTACACTATGAAATATACTAACTCCATGGACACTCCTGGCCAAAGATTAGGTTTATACACTGTTGCAGTGTGTTGCAGTGGTCTTGCAATACTGTGAAGAAAAATCAGAGAAAGTCAAAGGTGGACAGGTACATCTAACCCAGTTGGGGTGTCTTTTCATATAGATTATAGTTTTAGGATAAATTATTTTGAAGAAGCAATTCTGGCTAGAAGCAATCTCAGGTGGAGGAACATTTACTCACAAACAGGGTTTCAGAATCATGATGGTTAGATTAATCTGATTGCAGTCATTTGTTTTACAGAGAATGGAATTGGAGGTATAGAAAGATTAAGATTACACAAATCATATAGTCTGATAGAGACCAGGGAAGAGGTAGAAACCAATGTGTCTCCATGACCAATGTTTCTGTGTGTTTTACTACAGTGCTCATTTAAAATCTTTTCTCTGTAGCTTTACTGAGGAATCCCCAAATAGATGTATTCAAAAATGCTATTTATTTTATGTGTAGGCCATGATGTATATTATGTTTGCTTGATAGATAAGACTAGTGATCATTTTTCCAGGACCATTGAAAGCCCAAGATAGTCTCTTTGTAATTTAGATTCATTGTTATGTTTGAGTCTTTTGTTTTAGAAACATAGAAAAATAAAAATGCTTATTTGCAAGGGATATGTCCAAAAGTACCTATGCTATAGTTAGAGAATATCTTATCTTAACCAGGAAAACTTACAAGTGAGAATCTAGCATAGTTGTGCAGCTGTGTCTTTATCATCTAGTGTCTTTGCTCACGTAGTACAGAACTCCTGAGAACTTTATCACCAACTTGCTATGTGACCTTGCTCAAGTCAGAAGATACCTTTATGGTTTATTTCTTCCCATCTACAAAGTTGAATACCAAGTACAGTAATGGTATGGGGAGGTTTATATAGATTTGAGAATGACAGAAACTGATCTATGTTTGTGACTACAATATGCATAATTTAGGATATAAATGATTTAATCCAACCATCTTTAAGACGGCCTTAAAAATTTAGAGCAGCTCTTCCACCTCTGTCCCTGAATGCTCCATCCATAGGCTACATTCCATTTATAGTTCCAATTCCTTTCATTTTTTCTTCTCTTGCTCACAGATTATTACATCCTTGTTAAGGCAATGCATTGCAAAGGAATGGTCCTTCAAGAAGCTTTGTTTCAATAGACCCAATAATAAGCAGCCAAGTGTTCTTCATTTCCTTACCTCCTAGAGTTCCTCCTATTTTAGGGAGACAAGCTGAATGTTGTCCTACAGGGTAAGGCAGAAAGAGCACCAGTGCCACCACCTGGAGGCAGGGAGAATGAGGCACCGCATAGAAAAGAGAAGTCACTACATGTCCAAGGGTGAGCATGTTTGCTTGATTCTTTGCCCTTTTCCTTGTTGCAATATCTTTCTCTATTTTTCTTCACTTCTTTTTGCCGTTCCTACACATATTTGTTAATGCTTTCTCAGTTTCACCACCACACTAGTTTAGGAAAAGGTCCAGGGAATAGTAAAGGCCCTACCTTAAATTGGAAGATGAGGGAAATCAGAATAAGATTACTTTCCCTTTGGAGAACTTATCCAACAGGCTTCTTGCTTGGATGCAGGTTTATGTATTCTCCTGAATATAGGAGGAAATGCCTCCCTGTGAAGATCTTTATGCTACCTGAGGTTTAGTTAAGCCCTATCAAATCATTAGCTCTGAAATCAGGGGGATAGGGTCACAAATTTTCTATTCTGTGCTGAAAGAAAGACAATCTAAAATTCAGTTCCTGTCTGCCTTGTAACATGAGTTACATAATGATACAGGGTTCTATACTATATGATATGGTTCTATAGACTACTTTAACCAGGGATGTAGGGTAATTGACTACAAATGTTCATTAGAGTAAGAAATAGAGAGACAAAAGCCTTCCCAAGTGGACCTTCTTGACTTCCTTAGAGACTTTCCTTTGGATAGTTTCTAGTTCTACTAAAGAACTAGGAGCTGTGTAGTGTCCTCAGCACCAGATTAGAAGTAAAAAAGAAGAAACCAACCCAATTTTCTGAATCAAGATTAGTTTTTATTTTAGTAGTTTAGATAGTCATTACTGATGCAGAATATTCATTTTTAGTAAGTTGTTTTGGGAATGCATGGATCCCAAGGGTGCCCTGGAGATAACTCAGCTATAGGTTGTGGCAGAGAGAGGGTGGGGCAGGTTGGAGAGGAGGTCTTACCTGTTAATTAGAGGAGCTTTACTTCTATGTGCTTTCTACATTGATATTCTGAGATATATTTATTTTGAAGAAAAATTTTCTAAAGATTTTAAAAGACAAAGTATAGACAATTATGCCTATTAAAATCAATCCTAAGAATGACTGAAATATCTACCAGAAGTTGTATGATTGGGATCCCTGGGTGGCGCAGCGGTTTGGCGCCTGCCTTTGGCCCAGGGCGCGATCCTGGAGGCCTGGAATCGAATCCCACGTCGGGCTCCCGGTGCATGGAGCCTGCTTCTCCCTCTGCCTGTGTCTCTGCCCCTCTCTCTCTCTCTGTGTGACTATCATAAATAAATAAAAATTAAAAAAAAAAAAGAAGTTGTATGATTGGTCTAATGCTTCAGCTTTGACACCCAGTGGTGATCCATTTTCAGCATCAGACAATGTACATGACTCTTATATCCCCTAGATCTTTTAAATGGTTTGTTGGGATATGTTTTTTGTTTTTATTTTTGCTCAGTTTTTTTTTTTAATTTCTTGATTGTATTAAGGGTTAACTTCTGTTAGGCTTAAGGTATTTAGAAGGAATTTAGTTGTCTCTTTTGTGGAGAAATTATAGTAAAATCTGAAATTCAGTACTCTTCTTAATCCTCATAGTTCAAAGCTTAAAAATAAAAATAATAAACGAGCTCTGAATATTTTCATTTTGATTCCGAACCCTTCACAATACCTACTACAATGTTGGATACATAGTAGATGTTTAACAGATAATATTGGGTTGAGCTGAATTTTTTAGATTCTAAAATTGGGAAATACTAAACTCAAGATTTCAGAAGTAGTGCTACATAAACCAACAATGTCCACTTTCATATCATAAACCTGTTTAAAGCATTCCTGATTATGGAAATTCCCTCTCTCTTCTTTTCTTTAGCTTCTCCCTCCCTCCTCCTTCCCTTTTCTTCTTTCCTTCTTTGCCTCTCTCCCTCTCCTTCTCTTTTCCCTTACTCCCTCATAACAAGGAAACCAATGAACTTTTGGAGAATAAATCAGTAAGGAAAGACTTGTCTTACAATTTATGAAGCTGTATTATAAAGCCCTAGAACCTGTCAGTGTGTTATTGTCTGAAGAGATAAATAGATCAGAAGATCTATTTGAACAGAAGGCTTACAGAAGAGACCCATATAAAGAGACTTAACTCATGCAAAAGTTGGCATTGTAGAGCACTGAGGAAAGCACAGCCTTCACTATTGTTGCTGAGACAACTGAATGTTCATATGGAAAAGAGAGAAATTTGATCCTGTAACATATCATACACAAAATCCAAATTAGGTGATAAGCAAAACAATAAAGATTTTAGAAATAGTAAGAAGAGATTTCTTAAATAGGATGCAAAAAATACTAACCAGAAATGGAAAAACTGCTCACGGAAAATCTCATATATAACTAGTGAGAACAAATTGATAAAACTAATTTGGAAAACTAGCATTATCTACTAAAGATGAAGATGCACACACATTATGATTATAGGAGCAGAACTGCTGGGTTATAATGTGTGTGTGATTTCAACAGAAATGGATATATAGTTACATGAGGATGCATGAAAAAAACCTGGCCATTTTTCATAATATCCTTAATTTCGAATTGATAATGTTTTATTTCTTGATCTGGTTGGTAGTTACACATACCTCTATTTTATAATAACCCATTAAGCTGTATCTTTATGCTTTACACATATTTATGTATCTGTATTATTTCTTGCAAAGTCAAGAAATAAAACAAATCTCTAAAAAAAAATTGTTCCAGCATCCAGTTTATATTGGTTTTATAAAAGCACGAAGATAAAATACTTTGTCAAGTATTTTGTTTAAGTCTAGATATATTACATATATACACATTATCCTGATCTTCTTAGTAATTTTGTCAAAAGTGGAAATATATTTTCTTAACATGTTACTCTTAATGAACCATAGAACAGATCTACTTGAGGCAGTACATTGTTAAAAATGGAAGTCAAAATGCTGCTTTGGTTAGCTAAAACACCTTGGTAAATCAATTGGTTGCCTTCTTCTTCTTTAAAAAGAGACTTTGATATAGATGATCACTCAGGCTTCTCTGGCTCTAAATGTTCTAAGATTTAGTAATTGCATGAATAAAGAAACTCTAAAATATCTTGAATTCCTGTTCTAAAAGGCTTCTGTGATAATGAATTAATAACCACCTGGTAAAATACAAAGGAACATTACAAGTCATGCATTCCAAATTATATTCAGGGATAACTGATTTAAAAAACTAGAAAACTTATGGCTAGAACATGTAAAATCTTTAAGCAAAGTTTGTTAAGCAGTGCCAGTGCACAGTTCATGCTGGTGTTAAAAGGTGGCTTATGGATCCAGAACAGCAGAGAACTAGTTTAAAAGTTATTCTATTTTTGCTCGAGATTCCTCAGTACAGTACATTCTACTTCTAGAAGACAAGTAATAAGTACTGAGGTTATCCGCCTACTGCTCAGGTCTTGATTCCTGGAAATATTATTATTGCTGTTGTTGTTATTATTGTCTTTATTATTATTTTTGAGAGAGACAAAGAAAAAAATGCCAGAGAAAGGGAAGAGGGAGAGAGAGAGAGAGAGAGAGAGAGAGAGAGAGACTCTTAAGCAGGCTACTTCCAGCACAGAGCCTGACTCAGAGCTTGATCTTACAATCTTGAGATCATGACCTGAGCTGAAATCAAGAGTCTGATGATTAACCAATTGAGCCACCCAGGTGCCCCATCCTGAAAATATCATCAAATGATCATCATTCATTCAATCTACAAATGCCTATTTAATTCCTACTATATGTTGGCACTGTGGAGAATTCAAAGATGGAGAAAATATTATCCTTGCCCTCAGGTTACTCATAATCTGCCTATTATTTTGAACAAATGTTACCCAATTTTGATTAACATAGAACTTGAAAAAAAAGCTGTTGACAAACACTGCTTTATTAATGGATGTAACAGGAAAATGATTATCAACTGAAAGTTGGTAGAATAGTTTGACCAATTCGAAAATAAAGGAGCAATAATTATCAGGCATAGCCTGCATTAGAAAGTGGTTCTAATAGTGTCAAAAAATTCTTATATTATAATATTATGTTAAAAAGGGTGAAGAAGGGATCCCTGGGTGGCGCAGCGGTTTGGCGCCTGCCTTTGGCCCAGGGCGCGATCCTGGAGACCCGGGATCGAATCCCACGTCGGGCTCCCGGTGCATGAAGCCTGCTTCTCCCTCTGCCTGTGTCTCTGCCTCTCTCTCTCTCTCTGTGACTATCATAAATAAATAAAAGTTAAAAAAAAAATTAAAAAAAAAAAAAGGGTGAAGAAAACTTGAGTATGCAGCATGATATCAACTATAGAACAGAACAGAAGAAAAGCACGTTTCAATTTCAATAGTGGGGATGCTTGGGTGGCTCCGCGATTGAGCGCCTGCCTTCAGATGGCCCAGGGTGTGTTCCTGGAGTCACGGGATTGAGTCCCCACATCGGGCTCCCTGTGGGTAGCCTGCTTCTCTCTCTGCCTATGTCTTTGCCCCTCTCTGTGTCTCTCATGAATAAACAAATAAAATATTAAAAAATAAAACTCAATAGTGCTTATCTTGGATTAAATTCATTTATCCCAAAGGGGTATATTTCCTTTATAAACAGAAAATAGCCAGGGGAATTTTAAAAAAGAAAACCATAGCTGGGGGCATCACAATGCCAGATTTCAGGTTGTACTACAAAGCTGTGGTCATCAAGACAGTGTGGTACTGGCACAAAAACAGACACATAGATCAATGGAACAGAATAGAGAACCCAGAAGTGGACCCTGAACTTTATGGTCAACTAATATTCGATAAAGGAGGAAAGACTATCCATTGGAAGAAAGTCTCTTCAATAAATGGTGCTGGGAAAATTGGACATCCACATGCAGAAGAATGAAACTAGACCACTCTCTTTCACCAGACACAAAGATAAACTCAAAATGGATGAAAGATCTAAATGTGAGACAAGATTCCATCAAAATCCTAGAGAAGAACACAGGCAACACCCTTTTTGAACTCAGCCACAGTAACTTCTTACAAGATACATCCACGAAGGCAAAAGAAACAAAAGCAAAAATGAACTATTGGGACTTCATCAAGATAAGAAGCTTTTGCACAGCAAAGGATACAGTCAACAAAACTCAAAGACAACCTACAGAATGGGAGAAGATATTTGCAAATGACATATCAGATAAAGGGCTAGTTTCCAAGATCTATAAAGAACTTCTTAAACTCAACAGCAAAGAAACAAACAATCCAATCATGAAATGGGCAAAAGACATGAAGAGAAATCTCACAGAGGAAGACATAGACATGGCCAACATGCACATGAGAAAATGCTCTGCATCACTTGCCATCAGGGAAATACAAATCAAAACCACAATGAGATCCCACCTCACACCAGTGAGAATGGGGAAAATTAACAAGGCAGGAAATCACAAATGTTGGAGAGGATGCGGAGAAAAGGGAACCCTCTTACATTGTTGGTGGGAATGTGAACTGGTGCAGCCACTCTGGAAAACTGTGTGGAGGTTCCTCAAAGAGTTAAAAATAGACCTGCCCTACGACCCAGCAATTGCACTGCTGGGGATTTACCCCAAAGATACAGATGCAATGAAATGGCGGGACACCTGCACCCCAATGTTTATAGCAGCAATGGCCACAATAGCCAAACTGTGGAAGGAGCCTCGGTGTCCATCAAAAGATGAATGGATAAAGAAGATGTGGTTTATGTATACAATGGAATATTCCTCAGCCATTAGAAACGACAAATACCCACCATTTGCTTCAACGTGGATGGAACTGGAGGGTATTATGCTGAGTGAAATAAGTCAATCGGAGGACAAACATTATATGTTCTCATTCATTTGGGGAATATAAATAATGGTGAAAGGGAATATAAGGGAAGGGAGAAGAAATGTGTGGGAAATATCAGAAAGGGAGACAGAACATAAAGACTCCTAACTCTGGGAAACGAACTAGGGGTGGTGGAAGGGGAGGAGGGCGGGGGCTGGGAGTGACTGGGTGGCGGGCACTGAGGGGGGCACTTGACGGGATGAGCACTGGGTGTTATTCTGTATGTTGGCAAATTGAACATCAATAAAAAATAAATTTATTATTAAAAAAAGAAAAATACATGCATTTATTTAAAAAACAGACTCCGAATAGTGTAAAACTTTTCAAAAAAAGAGAGTTAAAAAAAAAAAAAACCAAATCTGTACTTCCTGGAATTAATCCTATTTAGCTAGAGCACTGAAAAACAGAAATACACAGCACTTAGAATTAAGAACCATGCTAGAGTTTATTTTTTAAAAAATGCAGCAGAGAGATTGAAGTATCAGAGAATAGGAGGAAAGGAAATGCAACTCTATGATTGGGAAAGGATTTTGCAGAAAACAACTTGCCAATTTTTCCAGGAATAATATTATTGTTTGTCTGATAACTATACTGTGTCTGCCAATGGCATTGTTCTCCAGTGACAGTGAGAGATAAAAAGGAGACAGATACGTGACACGCAGTAATGTGGGGAAACATTTTCCCTTGCAACAGGAAGAATAGAGATCTTACTTCCCTGAGTCCTGAGAATCTTTACTCATGCCTCTGCAGAATAAGAGTTTTAATTCAATTTTTAATTTTATGGCTGTTTTGGTTAGTCTTATTTTATATATTCATTGAGGTTTAATTAATATACAATGATATACACAGTTATTACATATTCAGTTTTATAAGGTTTGATGAGTGTAATAAGATCTATATAGAACAAGAAAGTTCCCTTCTTCCATCTTTCCCATCAATGCCCCTGGCCCACTCCTCAACCACTTTCTGATTGCTATCACCTCGGATTAGTTTTGCCTGCTTTTGAATTCCTTAAAAATGGATTCAGACAGTGGATACACAGTAGCAGAACTTTGAAACTCTTGCTCAAACAAGAATCCTGGATGTCATCAAATTGTTCCTACAAACAAGTGAGAACTCACTACAATAGCAACTAAAATTCGCTTAATGCTTTTTTATTTTTGCTCAGTTCCTACATGGGAACCTCTGAACCTCAAGGTACTCCTTTCAGCATGGTAGAAACTGACCATGAAATCAGAAGACTTAGGCTCCATTCCGATTAATTCTACAAATTATCTCAGTCTTATTTGCTTCATTTCTGTTCTCTTTAGTTTCTTACTCTCTAAAATGAATATAACTCCAATAGCTCCTATGTACATAAATAGTGGGATTAAGTTTTCTTTCCAGGCTTCTTCCCCTCTATTATATGTGAGAGTGGTGGTAAGCATGTCTGGTCCAGGCACACTCTTGCACTGGCCCACAGTCAATCCCCACTGTCTACTTGCTGCTTGCTGGTCAACTACTGTACCTCATAACTGGCTTCTCCAGGATATTGCCACAACATTAGCAATTTCATCCCAAGTATAGACTCAGTACCCTTTAATTCCTCCAAAGAATTGCCAAGACAGGCTGAAATATTTATTTATTTATTTATTTATTTATTTATTTATTTATTTACTTACTTAAGATTTTATTATGTATTCATGAGAGACACACACACACACAGAGGCACAGACATAGGCAGAGGGAAAAGCAGGCTTCATGTAGGAAGCCTGACGTGGGACTCAATCCCGGGTCTCCAGGATCACTCCCTGAGCCGAAGGTGGCACTAAGGGCTGAAATATTTACCAGAACTTTCCTAAAGTCTTGGAAATAACAAAAGTTCAACACAGATTACCTAAGAATTGGGACAGACTCAGATTCTGTAGGGAATGAAATTGACATAATTTTGGGATTTTCTGTAAGAAAAATGATACAAAAAATATTTTACTTTGCATGTTTAAAAACAGGTAACCACGCATACACATTGATAGGGCCCTCCCAACACGGAAAAACCCTGATAATTAGCTTCTTTTGTTTCATGGTGAATTTACCTTTGCTTATGATTCCAAAAGTCCCCACACCCACACTGATTACTTGTATAACTCCTGTCAAGCTTTCCTTGAAATGTGAAGCCAGTTCAGTCGTGATCAGTGGGCATGTTGGAGAAGCATCATCACAGGCTCTGTTTTCTTTCCTAGGATGCATCATGATAGGAAGGTCATTTCCTTCAGGGAAATGCTAACCCCCTACCTCCAAAATGTGGCCTGGGCCACTTATTATGGACATGGCAACCACAATAGTTCACAGTATATGTACCAAAGGCTGAAGCCTAGGGTGTTAAAGCCCTTCATGACACCAGGTTTGAGAAATCACTGACTTAGCTAGTGTATTCCACATTCATGTTTGATGCGTTTCTTAATCTATCATTTAGGTGATGTGAAAGATGTCAACCTTGCTTGTTCTTCTTCACCATCAGCCAATTGCCCCTTTTCTATGAGCCAGTCAGTACTTATGCAAGGATACAGACACATTTCCCAAGAACAAATAATATTTTTTAGCAAAAGGGATCTGAAAACAAATTTTAAAAATTGTCCAAATCCTTGATGTTACAGTCATGTTAATAGACTCATTTTACACTATGAAACCAAGTTCTTAACATTTCAATCTACCAGGTTTTCCAAAGAATTGCCTATGAGGTATTGCCTTATATCTGCTTGACAACAACGCCTCCCAGAACTAAAGGACTTCCCCTAAAGATAAAACCCATCTTCTCTTGAAATGCACTGGCTGCTTTAAATGTCCTAAAAGACAGTTCTCTAGCTTCAAAAGAAGATAGTTCTCTAGTTTCAATCCTCCCAGGGCACCTTCACATACTGTATTACAACACTCTACCTACTTCACAAGGTTGTGTGAAGATTAACTTTTTTAAAGATTTATTTTTTATTTATTTATGATAGACATAGAGAGAGAGAGAGAGAGAGAGAGGCAGAGACACAGGAGGAGGGAGAAGCAGGCTCCATGCAGGGAGCCCGACATGGGACTTGATCCTGGGTCTCCAGGATCCCGCCCTGGGCTGAAGGCAGGCGCCAAACCGCTGAGCCACCCAGGGATCCCCTGTGTGAAGATTAATTTAATCAGTGTCTGTGAAAGTGCTTTGTAACTTTAAAGACTATAAAGATATAAGTGTTATTATTAGAGAATTGTAGCCAAAAGCTTTTTCAGTTAAAAGTATCAGACTCTTCATAATGCTCTATTACTTGTGTTAGTGGCCTTAAGAAGAACAAATCAACATACACAAGTGATCTAAAACCAAAACTTTGACCAACACCTTCATTTTTGTTATCCACCAAAAGCTGGTGGAATAGCCCAACAACCAGAAGCAAAGGGGACAAATCGATAATCTGAACTTGGTGCTTTTAGCCAAATAATTAATTAAATAAGTAAAGGAAGAATTTCTAACATGTAAATATATTCAAGGTAAATATTATCCATTGAAAAAGCATAATTAAGTACACCTAGATAATATTTGAAATCATATCTGCAAAAAAAGTTGGTAAAACTAAGTCAAAACTTTAAAACTATTATTAGTCCACAACACTGGCATTAGTCCCAGACTCTACCGCTGCTTTATAAGGAGGCATCATTATATTTACTGTGTGCCCGCAATATACAGAGCAGTCCAGCAATTTAAAGATGTGCCTTTTGTTGTGTTTATAGGTTTTTCTTTATTACCTAGTTCAAGGTCTTTCACACCTCAGTCTTTTATAAACTATCTTCAAGATATTTGCCATATTCTAGAGTAATTGGTAACTTTATATTCTAAATTTTTTTTAAAATTGACTTTTAAAAACTTTAAATAATTAGTTTTATTTCATTTTAAGCAGTAGATCCCGAAATTTTGAGTTTGATGTGCTAGTTTTCTAATTTTTTTCTAATGCACACTAAGTAGTGAACTGTTTATTAGAATTTTTTTTAAAGTTGAGCCATGTAGCATCTAAAATAACCATTGGTACTATAATTTGTTTATGGACTACAATGTAGACAAAACTAAACCAGTTAATTTATGAAGAGGCAGTTGTAGACTTTGAATTACCTGTAAAGATAATTGTAAATTATCATTTAGTCTAGCTTCTATTGTGGAAATAGAAGAATCCACAATCATAGTGGAAAATCTCTAGTATACTGCTCTCCATGATTGATGGAAGCAGTAGCAGGGACACCTGGGTGGCTCAGTGGTTGAGCATCTGCCTTGGGTTCAGGTTGTGATCTCAGGATCCAGGATCGAGTCCCACATCAGGCTCCCTGCAGAGAGCCTGCTTCTCCCTCTGCCTATATCTCTGCCTCTCTCTCTGTGTCTCTCATGAATAAATAAATAGAATCTTTAAAAAAAGAAGCAGCAACAGAATTCAGTGGAGTAATAGAAATTTGAACAACACGTTTTTAGAAACTTGCTTTATGGCTATATAAAAAATGTGCATACACAACTGCAGAATATGCAACCTTTCAAAGCACACATGGAACTTTAAAAAATGTTGGCCATGTAATGTGCCTGAAGTAATCCTTAATCATTTCAAAGTATAGAAGCCATATATAGCAGGGTCCTTGACATATAGGAATTAAGCAAGGAACCAATAAAAAATATACATGCATGTTGTTTGAAGCACTATTAAAAATGACTAAACATTCTATAGAAACAAAAGGGATGATTTAAACAGAATAAGGTTGCTCCCTAGATATCACTGATATTTGGCTGGTATTCACCTGCTGGTTTTGCCTCACATCTCCTCTGATTGTTCAATGTATTCTTCTTGACTGCTAAATGTTTGGGTCAGGCTGTCACTATTCTGAATATGACCATCTTTACAAACTAATGTGGGAGAAATCCTTTGGTGATGGCACAAGGTTGGGTGAAAAAGTCACTTTGTGAAACTCAAAATAGGATCAGTTAAAATGATCCTATTCTTTATTTTAAAGTAATCTCTATACCCAAAATAGGGCTCAAACTCACAACCCCAAGATCAAGAGTCACATGCTCCACCAACTGAGTGAGCCAGGTGCCCCAAAATGATCCTATTCTGTAAGATAAAGTACTGCATATATTCCTAAAACTATAGTTTACATTTATTTAACTGTATGGAGAGGAATCTTCTTTAATCTTTAAATATCCACGTGAGATAGGCATTATAATTATTTCCACTTTGCAGATGAGCAAACTGAAGCTCAAGAGAGGTGAGTGACCTTGACCAATATTACATAGCTAGGAAATCATGGAGCTAGCAGTCAGGCTACACAGCCTCCTAAGTATTATAACTAATGCTAGGATTGCTTGGAAGGACAGAGAAGAAAGCGGACAGTGTTTAGCACTGGGAAATATGATTGGGGTTGTTGGGGGTGGCTATAGGACAAGGGTTGAAGAAGTATTGTTTTCTTTATTCTGTGTAATTTTTGATTACTTAAACTTTATTTTTCAAGGACTATGTTGTAATTTTTTGAAAAGTTTACAACTAAAATGAGGGAGTAATAATTCAATCTAGTTTTAACAGTTTGTCCTTGTGACAGCCTCCAGTGGAAAGGAGATGACCAGGAAGGAGCTCTGCCCAGGGAGCTAAGGGTTTTAGCAAAACTAATGCGGCTTTGTGAAAATAAAGCCCCCATCTGTATTAGAATTGCTTTGTATTTCTTTAACACCTAATCTGAGTTGCCTTAAAGGTTGAGTAAATAACTCATTTATCCTCAAAGCACCCTGTGAGTTCCCTGGTGTGGTCTGCCAGGGTGTGGGGTTGAGTGGTGATAGCCCAAGATTAGCTCTTACCCACATTTAGGGATTCTAACTCCTGGAGGGAAATCATTTAAACTCCGTGTGTCTCTAATCACTGTCAACTAAAAGTATCATCTTCATAATAGTAATTTCCAGTCTCAAAGGGATACTATTAATTAGTCTACATTTTTAAAGGGCTTGAGAATGCCAGATGCCAAGTGCTGGATGAATGGGAAGTTTTACCCAAATCATCTAGGTGGGAGTTCTGAGGGGAAAGGAGGTAGGTGACTTGCAGCCAGTCACATGAGGAGGCTAAGGGCAGAGAAGAGAACAGAATAGTCACTGTCCTGGTGCTGAGTGCCCTCCTTTAACCACACCAGACCACGTTCCCAGCCTCCAGTAATTAGAAATTACTTTAGCACATAAACAGGCACTTTATAATGTTTTCTTTTTACAACGGGCAGCACGCTTCTCCTTTCCACAGGGAGAGGGGAACCAGTTTTGGCTTCCCACTGTCCCCACCTCCTTCACAGCCCAGCCCAATATTCATCCACAGAGAAAGCAGCAGTCACATAAGAACATCTGCTCTGAACATGGCCCTGGCTCAAAAGGAGTTGGTAAAATGGCCTCCTTCAACATATGTTACCGCTGCCTTTGGGTGGCCTCGAGTTCTCAGCCACCAGCCACAGTCAGTGCCCACCCCTTCTTCCCTTTCCCATTCTCTCATCAACAAGTTTCAGAAAGTTCTTCATAGAAAGTCTTATTATTGACATGGACACTCTTGCTCAGAACACCCTTACCATACACCACTCCAGCCACTGGTGAGTGATAACAACCCTGTTTGTATTTAATTAGCTCTTGGTTTATGGGGTAGTTTGTGTTGAGGGCATGGCTGTTTTAGTTGGTTGTACAGTTGACAAAAATGTATGTGTATTGATGTGGGTCGTCTGTGTATGTCCTCTCAATGCTCTGGTCTGAAAGCTCAGCAGTCCATCATTACACTACCAAAGCAGGCAAATTATTGGAACTTTTATCCTTTGCTTTCATTCCATAAAACTTGTATGATAAAGCTGTTCTCAGTCTCTAAATTGCTTATCACCAGGTAGAACTTCTAGATGAACCACTGTTGCTGCTCTGTGTCACTACTAGAGAGAGGAGTGCAGCTGTGGAGACTACTCCCCAGGCAGCTGGCTACATGCCCTGACCCTAAGTGTCATCTACTTATTTCTTGAATGTTTGTTTCTCTTATTTTTAAAATCCTGTCTCTCATAGAATCCATGTCATGACTTATATTCATGAAAATATCTAAAATAGAAACATGATTACAAAGTAGTGGATTATTTTTTAAACAAACATTACAGAATGTACTCATCTAAATGTGTGCAAAGTAATCACTTTTGCAAGTTGTACACATATTCTCCAAATGGTAATATTATGTAACATATTTGAGAAATTCTTCTTTGGAATTACCTGAAGCATTGTATGTAAAAACAAAATTAAATGAAAATATTCTCAACAATAATACATATTCATATTGAAAGCTTGATTTTGTTTTGTTGTGTATTGTTTTCTGAATTTTTACTTGTAATTCTAAAACCTAAAGATAAACATGGTTAATATTTCTTTTCAGTCTTTTTTTTCTGAGTAGTGACCTATTGAATAGATTCAATGGTAGTGAATTTTCCTCCTCTAAGGGTAATTTTGAGCTTTAGAATCTAATTCCATTTCACTGAATTCTGCAAATATAAAGTGTTTCTACTGGTGAGGAGCTAACTGGAATAAAAAAGATTAATAAGATGTGTTTAAATTGATTTTTTAATAAAAAACCATTAAATAGATTAGAAGGTGATACCAGACAGAATTACAAAAATATTTTGAACAATTGCAGCATCATTCGAATAGGTTGTAGTCTCCTAAGAGAACATATTGAAGAAGACAGTACAAATAGTTGTGCAATGACTGGAATGTTAGAAAAATGAACATGGCCCACATGATATGCTGAATAAAACTTTTTGGGGTAACCAGTAGCAGCCACCACGGTTCAGAATTAGAACCAGCCTGATGCTATGGCAAAAATTAGGTAAGGTGACTCTATATTCCAGTTTGCCTGGGATAGTCCTGGTTGATGCCTATAGTCTGATGTCATTAGCACAGTGCCTCTTTCCTCTCTGAAGAGCACTGGTTTCCAGGATAAATTAATTACCACCCTAAAAATAGAGACATTTGTTGTTGGTACTTCCCCTGTGCTTCCGAGCCCCTCAAAGCAACTCCTTAGTTAGTTAGTTGTTCTATCTGAACAATGGCCTATTTCTTGGTCCTTCTTTTTCCTTTATCTCCAACAATTAAAACATACATGTACTAATTTCCTTTTTTTTAATTTATTTTTTATTGGTGTTCAATTTACCAACATACAGAATAACCCCCAGTGCCCGTCACCCATTCACTCCCACCCCCCGCCCTCCTCCCCTTCTACCACCCCTAGTTCATTTCCCAGAGTTAGCAGTCTTTACGTTCTGTCTCCCTTTCTGATATTTCCCACACGTTTCTTCTCCCTTCCCTTATATTCCTTTTCAGTATTATTTATATTCCCCACATGAATGAGAACATATAATGTTTGTCCTTCTCCGACTGACTTACTTCACTCAGCATAATACCCTCCAGTTCCATCCACGTTGAAGCAAATGGTGGGTATTTGTCATTTCTAATAGCTGAGTAATATTCCATTGTATACATAAACCACATCTTTTTTATCCACTCATCTTTGATGGACACCGAGGCTCCTTCCACAGCTTGGCTATTGTGGCCATTGCTGCTATAAACATCGGGGTGCAGGTGTCCCTGCATTTCATTGCATCTGTGTCTTTGGGGTAAATCCCCAACAGTGCAATTGCTGGGTTGTAGGGCAGGTCTATTTTTAACTCTTTGAGGAACCTCCACACAGTTTTCCAGAGTGGCTGCACCAGGTCACATTCCCACCAACAGTGTAAGAGGGTTCCCTTTTCTCCGCATCCTCTCCAACATTTGTGGTTTCCTGCCTTGTTAATTTTCCCCATTCTCACTGGTGTGAGGTGGTATCTCATTGTGATAAAGGAGGAAAGACTATCCATTGGAAGAAAGACAGTCTCTTCAATAAATGGTGCTGGGAAAATTGGACATCCACATGCAGAAGAATGAAACTAGACCACTCTCTTTCACCAGACACAAAGATAAACTCAAAATGGATGAAAGACCTAAATGTGAGACAAGATTCCATCAAAATCCTAGAGAAGAATACAGGCAACACCCTTTTTGAACTCAGCCACAGTAACTTCTTGCAAGATACATCCACGAAGGCAAAAGAAACAAAAGCAAAAATGAACTATTGGGACTTCATCAAGATAAGAAGCTTTTGCACAGCAAAGGATACAGTCAACAAAACTCAAAGACAACCTACAGAATGGGAGAAGATATTTGCAAATGACGTATCAGATAAAGGGCTAGTTTCTAAGATCTATAAAGAACTTCTTAAACTCAACAGCAAAGAAACAAACAATCCAATCATGAAATGGGCAAAAGACATGAACAGAAATCTCACAGAGGAAGACATAGACATGGCCAACATGCACATGAGAAACTGCTCTGCATCACTTGCCATCAGGGAAATACAAATCAAAACCACAATGAGATACCATGTACTAATTTCCTAAAGAAACACAATGAGCTAATAATGAAACAAATATTCGATCTCAACTTTTTATCAAAGAAAAGCAAATTAAAACAATAATTGCTATGAATAAAAGTCAGTAAAAATGCAGGCACTCTGTGAGAGGCTGAAATTATTAAAACCCTAAAGGTGATTTGGTCATAGGTCCCGTATTATGTTGTAAAGACTGTGGAATTTGGAGCCAGACTGCCTGAGAGTGAATCCTACCACTTCCTAATGGTATGATCCTAAGAAGTACCTTCCTTCTTGGTGCCTCAGTTTTCTCATTAGTAAAATGAAGATAAGAATCATATTTTTCAGGGCACCTGGGTAAGTGGTTGAGCATCTGCCTTTGGCTCAGGTCATTATCCTGGGGTCCTAGGATCGAGTCCTGCATCAGGCTCCCTATGGGGAGCCTGCTTCTTCCTCTGCCTATGTCTCTGCCTCTCTCTCTGTGTCTCTCATGAATAAATAAATAAAATATTTGTTAAAAATAATATTTTTCTCAGAGGGTGGTTTTAAGGAATAAATGTCATATCTATTACATCCAACATACACACTACATGAGTTCACTCCTAATGTATGGAATGATCATTTACCAAACAGTTATGAAACAAACAAACAAAAGTTATAAAGCAACACTGAAAATAGCAGCATGCATTCAATAATTTAACAAATGGGGTTTGCAGACTGATAGTAAATCAGACATTATATTCTAGACACAAAATATCCTTAGTGAAAGAGATAAATTTATTTCCTGTGCTTTTCCTGCCTAAAGGGGAGAAGAGACATTAAATGACTAATTATGACTAAAGTATAATGGGTAGTAGGCTAGGGGGACATGCACTGGGGAGGTCCACCTTAGTGCAGGGGATCAGGCAAGCCTCCTGCTGAAATAACATACAGGGTTTTTTTTTAAATTTTTTTTTTAATTTTTATTTATTTATGATAGTCACACACACAGAGAGAGAGAGAGGCAGAGACACAGGCAGAGGGAGAAGCAGGCTCCATGCACCGGGAGCCCGACGTGGGATTCGACCCCGGCTCTCCAGCATCGCGCCCTGGGCCAAAGGCAGGCGCCAAACCGCTGCACCACCCAGGGATCCCACATACAGGTTTTAATTGGGAAGGTACATGGAAAACCCAGATTGATCATGAGACTTTATGCCTCATATTAAAAGACATATTTTAGTTTGGCTAAGTAATGTCAGATTAATGTGAAGATTCTTAATCTAAATATATACACAACATATACAATCAGATCCTGTGGAAGTTGGTGATCTTTAATTCAGGCTGGAACATAAGTTAGGTACCTAACACCTTGGTGCTTATTTGTCTGATTTTCCAAGCTTAAGGATTTACTCCCATTGTTGAAGCCCAGCCTCCTAGGTCTTATTCTGAGAGTATAATATCTTTTTTTTTTTTTAATTTCTTTTATTTGAGTAAATTCACACACACTGTTACATTAGTTTAAAGTCAGAGTGTTATCTCTTATATCTTCTTTTAGCAGCTGAAAAGTGAGAATTGTGTTCTGGATCAGTTATCTAAGGGACAGTTTGTTCCTTTTCTAAGCCTTCTACACTCTTCCCCTGGATCAACTGCAATTCTAAACACTTTCAGAATTGGTCTCAATCCTTTACAATATCACATACTCATCCTTCAATGTTCTTTAATTTTATGCCATGAACATTTTATTGAAGGTTACCATAAAAAATAGCCATCTGAACCCCCACTTAATTTGCTGTAAATATATTAAGAATATAGTTCATTAATGACTCTGTATCTCTTATGGAAAGTCCTATGTATAATTTTATTTAGAAGTTAGTGCTAAAAAGTTTTATCTCTCTTCTTTTTTTTTTTTTTTTTATCTCTCTTCTGTACACTGCTATACTTCTCACTCCCTGGTAAATATTATGGCCCTAGTGGCAAGTGGATTTAAAATTAAGTACGTGGGTCAGTCATAGCAACCACATTTATATTCTCCTTTTTCTTTTCTTTCTTTTTTTTTTTTTGAAGATTTTATTTATTTATTCATGAGACACACACACATAGAGAGAGAGAGAGAGAGAGAGAGAGAGAGAGGCAGAGACACAGGCAGAAGGAGAAGTACGGTCCGTGCAGGGAGCTAGATATGGGGTTGGATCCCAGGACTCCAGGATCACACTCTGAGCCAAAGGGGGCCGCTCAACCGCTGAGCCACCCAGGTGTCCCTCTCTTTTTCTTTAAGTTGGATTTTCCATCTTATAAATTTATCATATATTGTTAAAAGGCAACTGAATCCTTTGTGGTAAAAAGGATAGATATATCTAAACAAATATAATACATTGTTATCACACATCAAATATATGAATAGACTGAGCACAATCTTGAACAGTTTTAGTTATCATTAAGAAAAACTAGTAAGGATAAATCAGTGATTGAGAAAATGGAACTCAATAACCTTTGGTATAGGTAAGGCAAAGCGGGATGACAGAAGCCTTTCAAATCTGCAAGTTTGTGCTCCAAATTAAGGGTGCCCAAAAGTAGATTTTGTAGGTATTCCTTACAGAGGATGCTGATCTTCACCCATGTCTTTGGAACTTCACTGTCCTAGAAGGAGGTGGGAAAGGTCCAAAACTGAGGAAGACTGAACAAGCAGTACTCATTTCCTTTTACAATGTGTTCTCAGAGCTCACAACTTAAAAATAGACCTCTGTAAGGCAGGATCCTTAAAGCATGCTGAATCTTGACTCTGCAAGTTTTGAGCCTTTTATATGTTTACACACTAATAGAAATAAAATGAACAGCCTAAGGGTAAGTGAAGCATAGAGATGTTTATTAGGTTTTATTAAAAGGGGAGTGGCATAGTAAATTATGGAATAGGGATGATTTAGAACTTTCAGGATTCAGAATCATCTTGAGGATTGTCTAGGAATCCATTTGTAGAAGGAAGAAAGGAAAGAAGAAGACTCACATTTGTCAAACACCGTGTTCCAGGTCCTGTGCTAAGTACTTTTATATATACTTTCCTTTTAATTATCCATCACAGTCTTTCTTTAAAATAGGAAGTGGTATTTAAATGCTTTCTCCCCAAGAAATAGGAAACTACCTTGTCTTTCTCCCTCCCCCCCTCCCGCCCTTTTCTGTCACAGTTACCATTTGCCTTCTTGGAAAATAGTGGAAACTCAAATCATAGGTTTTAAGCACTTGTGATTTTTAACCTAACTTCAA
The DNA here is from genome assembly GCF_053574225.1 of Canis aureus. NCBI lineage: Eukaryota > Metazoa > Chordata > Mammalia > Carnivora > Canidae > Canis > Canis aureus. The sequence continues at coordinate 76,526,543 of NC_135614.1, read as the reverse complement.
TCAATGTTTTACAAGAAAGTTAAGAAATGAACTCTTCTCTTTAGAAAAAAAAAAAAGAAATGAACTCTTCTCAATGTTAATTAAGAAGGAGGCTCTTATGAGGATAATATTGACAGTTTAATAAAAAAAAAAAAAGCCTTTCGAACAGTCTTAGAGATACTGACTTTATTTTGGCTCTAGTAGATCAAGTTCTGCGGAACGGGTATAATTTGGAAAATGTGAGAAATAAAACAAAGATTGGGTCCATTGAAATCACCTTTCATCAAAGATAAAATCTGGCTTATGGCCTGAAACTAACAATCGTATTAAACCACATATCCATGTTAGTTACTCCTTCTCTTTCTGGTGCCTCTATTATAAAATAACTATCTCCTTTTTCTATCTATCTTTCTATCTATCTATGTATCTATGTATCTATTTCTCTATCTACCTACCTACCTTCCTGTCAATCTATCCATTCATCCATATTATGAATAATGAATTAATAAGTTTTCCTCCTCCTAAAATTTACTAAGCAGAAAGCTCTTATCGAGGTGAGAGGAGTTTATATCTTCTCACTCAAATTTCAAGTGCCATTTTATAGTCGTTCATTTTCAAAACTGTGAAAATTTGTTCACAGTAAGTTAGGGAAATAGATTTTGTATAGTCATAAAAACATAGAATTATAAGACCTTGAAAAGAAGGATACTTAGATATATTCTTGCTCAAACTCCTAATTTTATAGGTAAAGAAATGGAAGCTAATGAACTCAAAAAGAATTATGAAAACCAGTGGCACTGAGATTTCAGAGTTCCTTTTCCCATACCACAGTCAAAATATCGTTTTCAGTGCCATTTTGGCAAAACTCTCTATACATATGAATGCTTTTATTTATTTTCTAGTTGCACAGGATTGTAAGGTTTGAAATTATTTCAGACATTATCTAAGTCCAAACCTTTCATTTAGAGATGAGGACATCAAGCCCGAGAGGGATGAAATGCCCAAAGATACATAGCTAATAGGTGGTAGAGTTGATACCAGAATCCAGCTTTCTGAACTCCTAAACCAAATCCTTTTCCATTCCACCAACTCGTATATTAGTTCCACAAAAAATGGGGAGACTAATGAAGCTGTTTCCAAGCACAAAATACTGTTAAGTAAATAATTTAAGTGTCACTTCAACAGCATGGATATATCACCAAAGCCTGAAGTAACGAGGGATTAGCAGGGCTAATTTTACTTATTATTTATCAGTCTAGGATTAAGGCTCCTCTTGGAATGTGGAGCTGAGCATTAGCGTTAAGCTTTTTGTTTTTTTGTTATGGTTTGTTAGGGCAAGCTAGACCACAAAGTCAAATAACCTTCCTCAAGATTATACATTAAGTCATCAGCTCAAACAAATCAGAACTTAACGTGCTCTTGTAAAGTCCAACCCTAGAAAAAAATGGTAAGGCAGAAGTGTTTTATTTTCAGTATCTTGTATTTTTCCCCTGCTCTATCTTCCCTTTCCTTCCATTATTTTAAAATGAAATATATAGGGGTGCCTGGGTGGCTTAGTTTGTTAAGCGTCTGCCATCAACTCAGGTCATGATCTCAGGTTCCAAGGATCGAGCCCCACATCAGGCTTCCTGCCTAGCAGGGAGCCAGCTTCTCCCTCTCCCTCTGCCACTCCCTCTGCTTGTGTTCTCTCTCTCTCTCAAATAAATACAATATTTAAAAAAATAAAATGCATTATACAGAACATGGATATATGTAAGAAAGGAAAGCCAAGTACTCGGGTCCAAAAGTAAGTGCTGGTAGCAGGTCAATAGTAAGAACTCAAGATCTATATATGAGTTTGTGGCCAATTTAAAACACTGAGTCAGAGGCTAGCCAGGCAAACAAATGGGCAAGGCAAAGGTGAAAAGGTCCAGGGAAATACTCAGGAAGCAAAAAAAACCAATAAGAACTGAAAAGGCAAAACAAGGTGAAAGAGCATCATGAGGCTCTTGAAAGTGGTAAAGGCCTTTACCTGAGACTCAGAAGCCAGTATATGTTTTCTGTTAGGGCATTAAAGAGGGCCTGCTAGTGTTTAGCTTGGGATTTACTGGTAGAAGTAGGTAATGAGTACTCTTGGCTGTGGTGGGTAGTATATAGTGGGGAGAAGAAGGCAGATGCAGACGCAAGGCTGGGTAGTATTCTCATATTCATTCATTCACCAAATACATATTTCTGAATGCCTACTAGATAGGTTCTTGATGTTTAGTGATGAATAAAATAAAGCCCTTAGCCTTCCAAGTTTTCCTCACTTGTATAGGCAATAGATGATAAACAAATAAATGTATAATGTATTCATAAATGCCTTGAAATGAAAAGAGAGTAGTGGTGATGATGATGGCACTGGTTGAAATCAGGTGGTCAGGGAAGCACTGATATGAATCAAATGGTCAGGGAAGGCTTCTCTGAGGTGTCATTTGAGCAGACACCTGAATGAAGTGAATAGAAGGCCCCACAAGTGTCTTTCAAAAGGCATTTAATGCTCCCAAACTTGTCTATCTTTTGTACATATCACTACAGTTCTAGCCTGTTGTCTATTAATTATTTTATCTGTTGGACAGCCTTGCTCACTGATGTCTAGGATGATAAACAACTAAACTACTAGCTCTTCCATTTGATGGTGCTCTTCACACCATCCATTTAGATAGTGGTAGGTGATTCTTGATACTTCCCCTCTCTATAGGTCATTAAATCATGATCATAATTATCACATAAAAGGATCAGGTAATGGGCAAGACAAAATAAGGGTTGCAAGCCCTGAGTTTGCTGGGATAAAGTAACCCCAAAGCAGGCTGTTTCCTGACTTTTATATTGCCTCCGCTACTGTCACTGCTTGGGAAAGAGGAAAAGAATTTTCTCTCAGCCAAGATTTTACCAGAAAAACAGAAACTACTTTGAATATCTAAAACAGGGGGGCCTAATGCAGGGAAGTAGCTATATAAGTGGTAGAGAAGGGAGAGCCAAACCAAACCACATGGGGATCACTAGGGAGCTAACCCAAAAGTTAGCCTTTATTCTCCCTAGTCTGGAAGAAGGTGGTATGCCTAAAGAGCTGAGATCACCTGACCAGAGGGGAATATGGTGGTCCTGTTTGCTAGAAGGCACACCATAAAGGACATGCAGCTGCTGCCAGAAAACCACTAAAGGCAGAGGGCAGGGAAGGGAAAGTGTACTTTGGGATATCCCTGTACCCCTTGTCGTCTAACATCCATAAGTACTTTCCATAGTGCTGGTCTAACCGAGCCATGTGCTATGGAAGCCTGGGAAGATATAGTCTGCAGGGAGGTGAGCCCCTCTGTAATACACAGAGGAAGAGCAGAGGAAGGGCAATAAATAGATTTGAGGGCCAGTAGGTTCAGGACTGTCAGAAGAGCTGTAAAAAATGTACTTAAATGTTTATGAGCATCCATGGGCTAAGTGCTGTATTAGAATCTCTACAAACATATTCTCATTTAGTTATCATAAGAGCTTTTTATTTGAAAGTAGGAATGATTATTATATCTTTAAAGAAGAAAAATTGCAGGACCAAAAGATTTGTGGAATGTTTGTGGTCGGACCCTAAGTATGGTGAACTAAGGATTCAAATACACCTCTTACTCATGATTAACCTCGCGCTCTTTCCACTGTATTCCTGATCTCTCAGGAGATTGGTGGTTGGTGGGAGGAGGCACATCTCCTTCCTAACTACTACTCACTTTCCCTTTTCATCTCTCCTGTGGTACCTAGGTCATTTTTGAGTAACATAGGCGGAATCTCTGTACTCCATCCTAAGACTAGAGAACACAGAACTAAGATATCTAATTCAAATTGAATCTCATTTCAGATATAATTGTTGAGGTTGGAAAAATGACCATATTCAAACTGTGTCTCTGGGGTAGATTTAAATACTAACTGCTTTCCTTTTCTACTTCAAAGGTGAGTGTAGATGCCTACATCTATATTTTTCAGAGGGTGGTGATGGTGCTGTTTGCCTCAGGCTATGAGGTAAGAGGCTAAAAGAGTGAGGGTGAGGCTTTTCCTCTCCAGATCTCAGGTGGAGCTTCTAGGTTGACAGCAAAATTCTTTCATTTATAAATGGACTATGTTTGCTCTGGAAGCATCTGAGAGGATAAATATGGGATCCCACAGAAGCCACAATGTTATTTTTATAGTGTCTTTTCTCATTATAACTTCAGTCCAAGTCTCTACTTCCCTCCCCACCTCCCCCGCAACCTCTGTTTTCTGGAGGGGAGAGTTTGTTTTTCATATGTGAATGTATCCCCATGTATGACTGTGCATATGAATATACACACAGAGCTTGAAGCTCTTTCTAGTTGAGAATCCTGAAAAAATACATATAGACCCTTTAAATAACCTTTACTTGATGTAAAGATGTTTACAGCATTACTTTTCCATTTTTTTTTCCCCTGAGATGAGATATGAAGTGTGGTTCAAAGGTAGTCAAATCCTATCCTGGAAAAAATATGGAACTCTAAAGAATGTACAAATTAAATAATGACTAAGTGGGTTGGTAAATATACTTTTAATTATTTAAAAAGACAGTTGATAGCAAGTGTCATTTTGGTATTTATAAGAGGAATACTAATTTTTACCCTGCAAGATATCAGAATATTATTAAGATCTGAGTGAAAAAGCCAATCCTTAACTTAAGGTTAAATTCTACCTTAATAAACAATGTCTTAGGTACCCTTCAGTGGTAGGGAGAATAATGCTCCCATGTCCTCTAATGGAATATTATCTTAATATCTACAACCTGTATATATGTTGGGTTACATGGCAAAGGGGAATTATGGTTTCAGATGGATTTGAGATTCCTAATCAGCTGACCTTAAAATAGGGAGATTATCGGGGATTATGCAGATGAACCCACTTAATGAGGGATCTACTTTTTTTAAAGACTTATTTATTTATTTATTTTAGGTGGGAAGGGACAGAGAGAGAGGGAGAGAAATACCCCCAAGCAGACTCCTTACTGAGCATGGAGCCCAATGTGAGGCTCAATCCCATGACCCTGAGATCATGACCTCAGCTGAAATCAAGAGTCTGATGCTTAACTGACTAAGCCACCCAGGTGCCTGATAAAATATCTTACATGTGCATAAGGAGGCAGAAAAGTCAGTGTCAGAAGAAATGATGTAGAAAAATCTCAACTGTTATTATCTGGCTTTAAAAATGAAGAGGAGCAACATGCCAGGGAATGTGGGCAGTCTCTAGAAGCTGCACAAGATAAGAAAACAGATTCTCCTCTAGAGCCTCAAGAAGGGAACAGAGCTAGTTTAATACCTTAATTTTAGCCTAGTGAGACCCAGTTTGGATTTCTGACCTGCAGAGCCTGTAAGGTAATAAATTTGTATTGTTTTAGGCCACTAAGTTTGTGGTAATCTATTACAACATACATAGAAAAGTAATACATCTTTTAACTCAGAAGGGAAAATAATGAACAAATTCTAATGCAAAGTCCAGTCCATTAAATAACAGTGTTAAGGATAATAGATAAGTATATATTAGATCTGGAATTAAATACTTGCAATGTCATTGAATCCCTATATGATTTCAATAAGTCACTTAATGTCTTTTGGTCTTAGTTTTCTCATCTTAAATACATAAATAAAAATCTATCCTGTCTCCTGTTGACAAGGATGTGGACAAGAAGGAATGCATGTGCACTGCTGATGGGAATGCAAACTGGTGTAACCACTGTGGAAAACAGTATGGAAGTTATTCAAAAAGTAAAAGATAGAATTGCCTTATGATCCAGCAATCACACCACTGGGTATTTGCCCAAAAAATACAAGAACACTAATTCAAAGTGATACATGCACCTCTGTGTTTCCAGCAGCATTATTTACAATAGCCATTACATGGAAGAAGCCCAAGTGTTCATCAATTGATGAATGGATAAAGAAGATATGATATATCACCTGTGTTTGTTACAAGCACATTCTTAATCCTTATCGCCATTCCTCCACTCACCTTCCTTCTGATGACTATCAGTTTGTTCTCTATTGTTAAGATTCTGTTTCCTTAAAAAAAAAAAAAAAAAAGATTCTGTTTCCTTGTTTGCCCCAAATACCCCTCTGTATGCCATTGTCATGTCATCCTTGTCAGCAAATGAAACGTTCAAGCCACACAGCTAAGGAAGTTAGAGAGAGGAGTCCAATTAGAGCACCTCTAAAAGCAGTGGTAAAGTTAAGTCTTGAGCAGTGATGATATCACTCTAAAAACTATTTTATTTCAAAAAAAATTTTTAGAGAGAAAGAGTGTATAACTGGGATTGGGGGATGGAGTAGGGAGAGGAAGAGAGAGAATCTTAAGCAGGCTTCATGCCCAGCACAGAGCCCAACAGAGCTCTGTCTTGCAATCCTGAGATCATGACCTGAGATGAGATCAAGAGTTGGCTGCTTAGCCAACTGAACCACCAGGTCCCCCAATTTTCTTTCAAAATTTACTGGAATTTTCAAAAGACAGGCATATTAATATGTTTTATGAGACATTAATTTTTTTCTTGGTGTAGGAAATACTACCAGTGTTCTATGTGCCATTTGTGTGACCCTCCCCTGGCCTCTATATGTTCTTGTTTCCAAAAGCTCACACCAATAACTTTATATGGAGGACTACTAGAGTATTCCTGAGCCTTTGCCCACACAGGCAGGGAGCCAGAAGTCCCTCAGACAGCCCTTAGCCAGTAACTGATACCAGAGAATTGAAGGCACAGTTTCCTTGCCCAAGAATCATGGGAGCCAAGGAATTCTGCTTTCTCTTTGTCACTCATCAATCCAGTTAAATAGCTCGTAAAAATATTAATAATTATCCCCTATAATCTGATAAAGTTTTACTCACATTAATCCATGTGAATACATTTAGTCAAAAACTTATATTGAGATTTCTCTATAAACAGAATACTGTACTTCTATTTAGAATCTATAAAAAAAATAGATGAACATATACCTTGAGGTATAGACTGTTACCAGTATATTTGTTTTCTATTTTCTAGTTGATGAGAGGATTGCCTCATTACTACAGAATTCATTCAACCTTACAGTCTCTTAAAATGTCTGTCTCTATGGAGAATTCTAGATGGCAATTAGAAATACAAGGCCCAGAATTTGAGCGATAGCTTGAGACTAAACCATAGTTCATTCTAGGAGTGAAAATATAAACAGATCATAGGAGAGGGAGGAGACTGTGATGTTAAAGAAAGCTTTCAGTTAGGGGGCTGGCTATAGATTAAAAGAGTAAGCAGACTATCTAGGACAAGGTAGTGTCACAGAAGATGGAAAGAATTGTTTTGAGAAAGGTGCATTAAGAAGAGGGCTTGTTTCTTCATGAACAAATGCAGTACTATCCTGCTTCTATCACATTGCTACAGTTGCTGCACACATTGCCCCCATTGCTGGGAGACTTTTATGTTCCTGATTTTATTCTTGTGCCCAACACTTTTTGTTTACATGACATTGTATCTGATAGTAGAAAGCTTTATCATCACCTTTTATGCATTAGTTTGGCAGACAGTCTTCTCTTTTAAATATTATCACAAGCCCTATTGACTGATAGATATGTAAAGCTTCATGGTTCTCTCCTTCTTCTTTACTTTGGGTAGTTGATTCTTGATATTTGCATGCCAAACAGCAGCATCCATTGTAGCAGTAGCAGCCAGAGAATACACAAATTAAATAAAAACCAAAAATCAGCTTTAGAAAGAAGCAGGCACTTGATATAAATTTTAAAATGTACTCAATATCAGGATCCCTGGGTGGCGCAGCGGTTTAGTGCCTGCCTTTGGCCCAGGACGTGATCCTGGAGACCCAGGATTGAATCCCACGTCGGGCTCCCGGTGCATGGAGCCTGCTTCTCCCTCTGCCTGTGTCTCTGCCTCTCTCTCTCTCTCTCTCTCTCTCTCTCTCTCTCTGACTATCATAAATAAATAAAAATAAAAAAAATGTACTCAATATCTATTTTTCACTGTTGATTTGCACCAAATGGATAGGAATATTTTCAGGTGCAGTTCTTACTGGGCTGCTATATTCCAGTCCTGTTGTTGCCCTTAAAAATGTTCACATTTGCAAGTTGCAGCAGATACCATCAGATCTAATTATCCCTAGGGCCCAAAGATACTTTTCTTTTTCATCTTTTATCTTGATCATGGAGGTGTTTTCACAGAGTTTATCCTCAATTGTAAATTACATTCCAATTCTTTGAGTCAGAGCAACGTTTTAACATGCACTCCAACATCAGGGTTGCTGGTTTACTACCAGTTTTGCCTGGAGATGGAAGATTTTTAGAGATTAATTTAAAATATCTCAAGATCACATGAATATGGGACAATGAAGACTAGTAATGATTAAAAAGTGGTTTTCTGGGCTTTGAAGAATTCTCACCCAAATGATCAAAGCCATTTGCTATTTTCACTTCACAAGAGGAAACAGTCCTAAGGATTTAAATTAGGCTTAAATTAGAAGGAAGAAAGTACTGACAGTGAGGACGGATATACATTAAAAGTGTTCCAAAAGCTGGGTGCAGCCACTGTGGAAAACAGTATGGAGGTTCCTCAAAGAGTTAAAACTAGAACTACCCTACCATCCAGCAATTGTACTACTAGGTATTTACCCAAAGAATACAAAAATACTAATTCAAAAGGATACATGCACCCTGGTGTTTATAGAAGCGTTATCTACAATAGCCAAATTATGGAAATAGCCCAAGTGTCCATCAACTGATGAATGGGTAAAGAAGAAGTGGTATATACATACAATGGAATATTGCCCAGACATAAAAAAGAATGAAATCTTGCTATTTGCAATACCATGAATGAAGGTAGAGGGTATTATACTAAGCAAAATAAGTCAGGCAGAGAAAGACAAATACAATATGGTTTCACTCATTTGTGGAATTTAGAAAACAAAACAAATATGCAAAGGGGGGGAAAAGAGAGAGACAAAAGATACTGTACCTGAGAGCTGCTTGGCAAGCTGAGGCCAGGAGACTCCTACTTCCCTTTCCTGTTCACAGAACACTAATATCTAACTATGGCTTTGTGATACTATGCAAGGCTGGCAGCAATCATGAGATGCCAGAGAAATTCTTAAGAAAATACATCCGGATCTACTTTTTTTTTGGTCAAAAAGAAAGAAATATGACTAAAAAGAAGAGAAATAAGACTTAAAAAATTCTAGAACAAAAAAACTGAAACACTCAAAAATAATGCCCTTCAAATTCACCCTTAACATTTATTCCCTATTCCAGCAGAGTGGACATCACTCAGTTACCACCAGGGACAGCCATGAGCCAGGATAAGACAATATTTTAACTGTTAGGTTACACTTTGATTTGGTCTCAGAAATGTGAAACACAACTTAGAAAGTTGTTTTTACTTATCATATTTCACTCCAAATGACTGCTAATTGTTTATAAAAGATTTTAAAAATCACCCGAAAGGATGAAAAAATTTCTACTACTGAAGACATTATCTGGATCTATAAGGCACTATCTGGAAGTGCCATATCTAGGTAAATAAGTCCCCAAAGTTGGAATTACTTGGATATTTCATGTGAATGTGGCTTTTTTGCCCACATTATCCAGATGATTCACTGAGTTTCTTCTGTAATTCATAGTGTGTTCTGACTTTCTCATGGTTAGTAGGTTTTAACAGGTATTCAATTTTTCCATATTTTGTCATTTAAAAATACATCACATACATCAGAGCATAGAGGTTCAACTCCTCTACATGACTGAAACACAGATAGAAATATAAACATGACAGAAACATGAAATTTCCTCGTAAGTCTATGCCTTCATATCTATAGAAATAGAACATTGTACCTAGACTTTTAGAGCCTAATAAAAATGGAGAACAGGTTTAATTGGGGTCAAATGTATTCTTCACACTCATGACTATTATACAGTAAAATATAATATGAGTTGAAGATTCACACTATGCAGTACTTAATACCATTTTGTGGTATTTGTGCAATTAATAAAAAAAACATGCATAGTTGTTTTTTTATTCTAGGGCGTTACCATACAGTTTTATATTAGTTTCAGGTGCACAATATAGTGACTCAACACTTCCATGTAACACCAGGTGATGAGCTGTCATCACAACAAGTGCACTCCTTAATCCCCATCACCTATTTAACCTATCCCTCTATCCACCTCCTCTCTGATAATCATCTGTTCTCTATAATTAAAGTCTGTTTCTTGATTTGTCTCTTTCCCTTTTCCCCCCTTTGATCATTTGCTTTGTTTCCTAAATTCCACATATGAGTAAAACCATATGGTGTTTGTCTTTCTTTGCCTGACTTATTTTGTTTAGTATTATACTCTCTAGTTCCATCCATGTCATTGCAAATGGCAAGATTTCATTATCTTTTGTGACCAGATAAAATTCCATTATATATAGTGGAATATATATATATAAAGTATATATATAGAATATATATATATATATATAAAGTATATATACAGTAAGTATATATATAGAATAGCAAGTATATTGTAAATAATGTTATAATGTTGTAATAAACATAGGGGTGCATGTATCCCTTTGAATTAGTGTTATTGTATTCTTTGGGCAAATACCCAGTAATGTGAGTGTTGTATCATAAGGTAGATCTATTCTTAACTTATGGAGAAACTTCTATACTGTTTTCCACAGTAGCTGCACCAGTTCACATTCCCACCAACAGTGTCATGAGGGTTTCTTTTTCTCCACATCCTCCCCAACACTTGTTTCCTGTGTTGTTGATTTTAATAATTCTGACAGGTGTGGTAGTTTTGATTTGCATCTACCTGATGGTAACATATGATGTTGAACATATTTTCATTTATCTGTGGTTCCTTACAAATTTTAGCACTGTTTGTTCTAGTTCTGTGAAGAATGCTGTTGGTATTTTGATAGGGATTGCATTAAGATTGCTTTGAATAGTATAGACGTTTTAACAATATTTGTCCTTCCAATCTGTGAGCATGGAAGTCTTCCCATTTTTTTTTGCATTGTCTTCAATTTCTTTCATCATTGTTTTATAGTTTTCAGAGTACAGGTGTTTCTCCTCTTTGGTTAGGTTTAGTCCTAGGTATCTTATTTCTGATGCAATTGTAAAAGGGAATATTTTCTTAATATCTTTTTTTGCTGCTTATTATTGGTGTATGGAAATGCAACAGATTTCTATACATTGATTTTGTATCCTGTGACTTTTCTAAATTTCTTTCCCAGCTCTAGTAGTTTTCTTGGTGGAGTCTTTCAGGTTTTCTATATAGAGTTTTATATCATCTCCAAATAGTGAAAGTTTTACTTCTTTATTGCCAATTTGAATGCCTTTTATTTCTTTTTATTGTCTGGTGGCTATGGCTAGGACCTCCAGTAATATGTTGAATAAAAGTGGAAATAGTGGATACCCTTGTCTTTCCCTGACCTTAGGGGAAAAGCTCTCTGTTTTTCTCCATTAAGGATGATGTTAGCTGTGTGTTTATCATATATGGTCTTTATTATGTTGAGCTATGTTCCCTATATTCCCTACTTTGTTGAGAAT